>NC_067401.1:331657572-332331572 GCF_016432865.1 Antechinus flavipes
TTAGTCTGTTCCTAGTGTGGGGGAATATCATGAGCAGTGTGGTTCACATTTCTGTGCTACTTGACTGATTAACATCCATTTGGATTGTTGTTTATTTCTTTGAAGCTAGTGAATGTCTTATTTTTGTTCTCCCTCTGAACTTAACTTAGTGCTTTGTTTAATATGTTGAATGTTGGATAAATAAATGAATGAAGCTCAAATATATGTAGTAATAGATATGATATGTAGAATCTGTGGTTATTCTTTAATATTTTGGTGAGATAGCCCTTACTCATTACAGTCTCCTAGAAAATTTCAAACATCCCCCCACTCCTACTCCCCTCTCAATTAGAATTGTTTGCAACTGGGCTGACTTTAACAGATAAGTAATTATCTTGCTTGGCTTGAATAAAGAGTTAAGAAGAGAGGAATGTCTAGAGTTTTATTCCCAGTCATTTCTTATATGGTGAGTTGTTCTATTTCCTAAAGAGATGTAAGGTACAGGTGAGACAGATTTAAAATGTGAGACTCATTTCCTCATGTAAAATGAGGCTGTCGTGCATTGGATTAGATTATTTTTAAAAAGTTCTTCCTATTTTTAATATCCTCTGATCTCTAATGGTACCTTATCATTTAGTATTTTAAAAGTAAAGTTGTTAGAAATGTGTACATATGATCTTTTAAAATTCACTAGGGATAGAAAATAGCTAAATGATTTGTTCTAGGCTACTTATATAGCTGGTTGCAGAATCAAGATAAGAACTCAAGTTTTCCATGTAAACAGTTTAGAGCTCAATCCATTAAGTTATGTTTCCCTACCAGGACACAGAGATGTTCATATCTTTTAGTTGGAAGAATGCCAAAGTCAGTAAGATGACCCACAAGGTTCAGAACAAACATTTCTTCATCTTGCTTAGAAAATAGTTGTCGTTAAAAAAGAAAATCTGTTCTTTCTCCTCTTTTTTAATTTTTTTTTTTTTGGGGGGGGGAAGAGATTCAGTTTCTTCTTATAAAATGCTGTAGATTATTTTGATCAATGTCAAACAATTCTTTTTATTTCTTCCACACTGCAGGAGTGGGTGAATGTGCTGTAGAATTTGTAAATTCTGCATTGTATGTATTCCCTCATAAAGGAAGGCAAACATTTCTTTGAATTTAAACTTTTAAAACTTATTTATGGAATGATGGGACAAAAGAAGATCTTTTATTTTATTGAAACTTTATTTCCTGCATGTAATATTGGTACTAAACCAGAGAACCAGATTATTTTCATTTTTCAATCATTTGTAGAGAATACCTATATAATAGCACAGTTCCTGGGTCCAGTTACTCATGAGCTTAAGACTCATCCCTGAGGAGAGGTGAATGTAACTCTATGAGATATTCTAGTAAAATTGGACTCCATAAATGATTAACTTTTTAGCTATCACACTGTTCATTAGGCTTGGATCATTATGCTTCATGAACTTTGCTAATAGGACAATTTAAAACTCCCCAGGATAGAAGTAATCTTGTTTAGCATACTTAACCAATGGCACAAGTTCTTACACTTTGTCTCTTTTTTTTTTTTTCCTCCTCCAGATGAGCACAATGATGTTCAGAAGAAAACTTTTACCAAATGGATAAATTCTCGATTTTCAAAGGTAACAATCACTTTTGAGAAATTCCGTGGTGGCAAGAAAGTATAGTATGAAACATGAAATTATGTTACACAGAGTACTTCATAAACATGCTTAATTTAGTGGAATAAGTCATGATAGTAGAATGTATATGTGTAGCTCATAATGAAATTTTAAAAATAAAGTTTAGGCAGAAGTTGGCAGTCTATAATCTTTGTTAACATCCTTTAAAAGGGAAATGGTAAATGAAAATTCAAGAGCTCTTAGTTGTCATGATTCTGTTTATTTCAGTGTTTTCTGCATATTTAAGTGCAATCAACTAATTGTTTGCTCTTTTTGACTCTGAATTCTCAGGGTATTTATGAAACATCCTGTAATTGGAAAATCATTCTTTGAGCACTTAACTAGAATAGTATTGTTTCAGCTTTGCCCACTTAAAATGATAAAACTCTTATGAGAGTATTATTTCTATCCTGTCCAACCATAATTAATGGATTTGATTCTAACTTTGTATATAAGGAAAATAATGTGCTATGTGGCTTTTTTTGGGGGGAGGGTGGGATTTTTCTCTTTAGTTCTGGCATTTTTCATTATTTCTCATTGCCTACAACATTCAGTTCAATGCAATAAACATTTATTAAGCACTTACTTTCTGCTAGATATTGTGCCAAGTGCTGAAGTTACAGTTAATAAAGAATACAGTTTTTGCCCTTAAAAGCAACCAACATGCAAAAGGACACATTAAAAAGGGGAGGGGAGAGAACGTTAATAAATACTTGGTATCTGGGCATCTTGTGTGGAGTTGAAGCAAGGCAAAGCAACAGATATAGAGTGAAGTGAGTCCAAAAATCCAGTTCCTGCCCTCGCTAAAGGAAGAGATTGCGAGGAATTTGTACTCTGTCCTCCAATCAGAGAGGAGCTTATATAATGAGTCCCTTAGCCAAAGTTTTAAATTTTGTTTTTATGAAATGGTAACAGACTAAAAATTGGGTTAAAAAACCCAAACATGTTCAAAATCTATCCTAATTCTACTTTTTGCTGAGACTAGTGTTTTGATTCATCAACATTAGGACAGCATGACACTTTCACCCTTGATTATCTTTAGATAAATTGAATTTTTCAAATCAATTCAGCAAAGTTTTATCAATTGACTGCTATGTGCTAGCCACTGTGGTAGGTGGTGGAGATACAAAGACAAAACAAAAAACATATTTCAAGGTGCCATCTTCTCTTGGAAGATGGATGGGAGAATAAGAATAAATGTATGTGCAAAGTGATATAAAAATATTGGGTTTTTTTTTTTTTTTGGGATAAGTATTGCTGCCAATCATAATTGTTAACCTCAGAGACATTTTATTACTGGTTTAATATATATTTGGAATATACAGTCCCATGGTACATAAAAACAATGGAGCACAAATAATTTTTTCAAACATTTTAAATGGGTATAAGACCAGATGAATGCAATTGGAATTTTTACTGTGGGTGAAGAGAAAGGTAAAGATTTACACATTAAAGATAGCAGAAGTGGAAAATCTACATGTCAATAAATTCTTAAGTTGGAATTTTGCAAACAGAGCACAGGAATTGACCACAGAACAACAAATCTAAAGTTAGTTGTGTCAACTAAATTCAAAAGACTTCAACCAGTTATGTGAAGTGCTCTCTGGGGCAAAATGGCAGCTTTACTTAAATTTTTTTTTTTTTTTTTTGTCAATGGTAATGATGGGAGGTGATATATGTCAGAAGCTTTAGATATAATATGAAGGGCAATTGTAACCAATAGAATGGGGGGATTTTAGAGGACATAGTTGAAAAGAGGAGAGCTATTGAATTATAGCAATGACAGTAACATGAAGGAAATAAGGAGAGGTTAAATATAAGTTCTTTTAGTCTGCTTAAATTTCAGAATCATTGAAATTTTCACAGGGGCCCTAGAATATTTACATCATTTTGTCCCTTACTGAAGCAAATTTAATACTGACTTGCTTATTAATCATTGATGAAAGGGGAAAAAATGGGATAAATAGGGATTTCAGAGGAAAGTTCTAGGTCCTACTTGGTGGTGAAGGCTGGGGTCTATAGAGTCCTAGGGTGAGCCATCAGGCTGGCTACATTAGGACTGATTCTAATGTTGAGGTAGATTTTCTTTCTGAAGAGAGGGTTACCATTTCATGAAAGTCTTGTAAACCTCTTACAAAAAGAAAGTGTGGTGGTCTCATCTGCATTAAATAGTAAAGGAATAATTTAAATGGAACGCCTTTTAGACATCTCTGTTTAAGAAAATCAAAGGTAAGATGATTTGTATCCTGAGGTATTAGTTTAGGTTCTGAGACAACAAGATATCTTTAGGTTCTGTTTGTCCTATATTGGCTTTGTAACTTTGGATAGTATTTACCTTCAGTGCCCCAAGCAACTCTCCAAGAACAGTTGCCTATCCTTTTTGGTAGTTGGAGTTTCCTCACTGGGAGCTCCCTGTATTTATCCAATCACTCATCTCATTGCCTGTGTGCCCTCCTCTCTCCCAACATGGGATAATGAATTAACAAGAGGTATTATGGTTTATTTTTTAGTATTTTTAGGAAAAAATTGGTCTGTATTAGATTTTTTAAAAATAATAGTACAGTATTTAGAATTGATTCTCAATCGACAGGATTCACAGCCAATGCTTGATTTTTAACATTTTACACATTCCCTTAGCACAAGTTTAAATTTAGTAGGGTATAGATGTTTTTATCTTATCTTTAGAGAAAAAAATGTGAAAACTACCTCTGAGTAAAGGATGAAGAATATAGGTGATATTTACTTAAATGGACTGTTGTTATAAGAATTATGGCAAGGAAAAGTTAATTTTTATAGGAGTTATTTTGTATTGGATCCTCTAGAGCTAGCCATTAGTTTTTTGTTTATTTGTTTGTTTGTTTGATTTAGTCATGATAAATATAGATAAATAGATAGCTGTCCATTTGTATGGGAGATTTGCTCAGGCAGGATTGCTCCTCTGTTTACAAAAAGTCAGTTAAAGAGTTTGTTTTCTAGGGGTTTAATTTAATCATTTAAAAGGATTTCCCTCATTTTGAAGATAAGCTGAAAGACTTTTTTTATATAGCAGATATGTTAAGAATTAAGTTAAGATGTTATATCTCGAACTGGATGCCCTGTAGTCATCTTAAACTGTCCCAAACTGAACTACTCATCATTCCCTGCCAACCTTCCCCTATCTAAAGTTCCCCATTATTTTTTTTTGGCAATTTTATTATTATTATTATTTTTAATAACTTTTTATTGACAGAACCCATGCCAGGGTAATTTTTTTTTAAATTTAATTTTTATTTAATAATTACTTTATATTGACACTCGTTTCTGTTCCGATTTTTTTTTCCCTCCCTCCCTCCCTCTGCCCCCTCCCCTAGATGGCAAGCAGTCAGGGTAATTTTTTACAACATTATCCCTTGCACTCACTTGTGTTCCGATTTTTCCCCTCCCTCTTCCCCTCCCCCAGATGGCAAGCAATCCTTTACATGTTAAATAGGTTACAGTATATCCTAGATACAATATATGTATGCAGAACTGTACAGTTCTCTTATTGCACAGGGAGAATTGGATTCAGAAGGTATAAGTAAACCAGGAAGACAAACAAAAATGCAAGCAATTTATATTCATTTCCCAGTGTTATTTCTTTGGATATAGCTGCTTCTGTTCATCCTTGATCAATTGAAACTGAATTAGCTCTCTTTATCGAAGAGATCCACTTCCATCAGAATATATCCTCAAACACTATCGTTGTTGAGGTATATAATGATCTTCTGGTTCTGCTCATTTCACTTAGCATCACTTCATGTAAGTCTCGCCAATCCTCTCTGTATTCATCCCGCTGGTCATTTCTTACAGAACAATAATATTCCACAATGTTCATATACCACAATTTACTCAACCATTCTCCAATTGATGGGCATCCATTCATTTTCCAGTTTCTAGCCACTACAAACAGGGCTGTCACAAACATTTTGGCACATACAGATCCCTTTCCCTTCTTTAATACCTCTTTGGGGTATAAGCCCAGTGGAAACAGTGCTGGATCAAAAGATATGCACAGTTTGATAACTTTTTGGGCATAGTTCCAAATTGCTCTCCAGAATGGCTGGATGTGTTCACAATTCCACCAACAATGTATCAGTGTCCCTGTTTTCCCACATCCCCTCCAACATTCCGCATTATCTTTCCCTGTCATTCCAGCCAATCTGACAGGTGTAGTATTCCCCATTATTGTTGAAGATACCATCATCTTTCCAGTTCCTCACTTTGTGAGTTCTAATTGTATATGCATTGTCTTCCCTGTTTGAGAGCTTCTTAAAGGCAGGGACTATCTGTTGCCTTTCTTTCCCCAGAGCTTAGCATAAAGTCTTGTATATAGGAGTAATTTACTTAATATATGTTTTTCGACTAAATTATCATAAAATTTATGAAGTGGGAAGTCTTATAAGGCTTCAAGTTCACCTAGAACTGACCAATTATCTCCTTTGGCAACATACCCATCCAGTATGGGTCAACTAGACTTGAGTATAAAATTCTAAGGGGAGAAAGGGTACAGATTGGATCTCCTAGCTCTAGGAGCCTCTTATCCCATTTAATCCAGTTCTACTTGTTAGGGAATTTTATCTTCCTTTATGCCTAATTCTTTTTTTTTTTCCTTTGGCAACTTATGCATACTGGTCCTAATTTGGATCTCTTGGGCAAAGAATAAAAAGTCTTATTCTTTTTTCTTATATCTATTTATAAACGTGGAGACCATTTATCTTATTTCCTTTTTGTTCTCTAGTATACACTTTCTCCATTTCTTCACCCTACTACCCCATTTTGCAGTCCTTGCACCAGAGACATAACTAGAACAGAACAACTGGGGCTTTGCCTAGGGCAAGAAATTTAGAAGTCTTAAACAGCACTGTGGCTTGGGATGTGCTTCCTTATTACTTTGCCTTTGTCTTAGGATGATAGATGATCCTTATTTTCAGGACACTTATATTTATGAAAGCTTAGGATGTCTGGAGGTGTGGAAATGATTTCAACCCACATTCCACTTGATCTAGAAAATCACTATCTTCTGAATATTTTTCAGTTTACTTGCTTTATTTTTAAAACTTAGCACTTATAATTGAACATGGTATTTTAGATATCAGTAGAGCAAATTATGGTAGATGTAATATAAAAATGTTAAATAAATAGGAAAAAATAAAGAAAAGTAACACATGGCACACAAGGAAAAAGTATAATAAAATGTAAAATAAAATATAACATGAAATATAACATACAATAAAAGAGATAAAAGTAGGAATTACAAATTACAAATTTTAAAATTATATTATAGAGATGAAGCATTTATTGAGTGCTTGCCACATGCTAGTAACTGTGCTATATTATGGTGGATTTTATACCACTAACATTGTGATTTCCTTTGTGTTAGACAATGAACATTATCCCAACTTCTAGGTTACTTTTCCCTCTAGATAAAGGTATTTTTTCTTTAGCAAGGGAAAGAAATTCCAGAGCATTTTGTTAATAGGTTTCAATGTTGAGTTTGGAGAAGTGTTGTGAAAAATGAAATATTTTTAATAGTCTTATTTCACCTTTAATCCTTTTCCTTCTGACAGATCTCAGGGTCTGTTGACTATTTGGGCAGCATGCCTGACTCTTGGCATGACATTTTCCTTTAGGTTTGATTTGTCACTATTGAGTCATTTCTTTAAAACAAAACAAAAATACAACCCTAAAACACCTGAAAGCCAAGCAAACAAAACGACATCCAAAAATACAAAAAAAAAAAAATTCACTTAATAAAAATGAAAGACAGATAACCTTTCAACAATAGGAAGAAAACACTACCTCATGAACAATGTGAAATTCTTTATCTTGAAAAACTGAAAATTTATGTAAGAAGACTAGAGAGAGGACCAGGTCATTTTTTTTCTTTAAAAAAAAAAAACACTGTTGTACATTCATAACTTTTTAAAAAGATAATATCAGTGTTTCTTTAGGTTTATCTGAAAAAGGGACTATGATCCTAGGAAAAAAAAATAGAGATTTAAAGTCCACCTTGGAGTAGAGAAGGAAGGTGAATTAGAAGAAAAGTTGCCTTAGTATATACTCAGAGGGGCTCTTTATCTTTTTTTTTTTTTTTTTTCATGGATTCCTTTGGTAGACTGGTAAAGTTTGTGAATGCCCTTCTCTGATTAATATATTTAAATGTATAAAATACAATATATACATTTAGAAAGGAAATCATTTATATTGATATAATTATCAAATTATTAAATCCAAAAATTCATAGGTGCATCACTAAGAATTTATGGGACTTTATGGAATGGTGTAAGAATGGGAGAGGGTGATAAAAGAGAGGACATATTGGGGGAAGGAGTGGTCAATAGTAAAACACTTGAGGAGAGACAGGATGAAAAGAGAGAAAAAAATGGAGGAAAATACAGTTAGCAATAGTAATTGTAAAAAAACAATTTTGAAGCAAGTTTCTCAAACATAGAGGGAAGTGAGTCAAATTTATAATAAAAAAATAACACCATGCCCCAATTGATAAAAAGATATGCTCTATGCTCAAAGGTCTATAAATTCATGCATATCCTTTGATTTAACACCACTACTAGGCATGAATACCAAAGAGATTTTTTTTTTTAAAGGAAAAAGATCTTTATGTATTAAGAATATTTATAGCAACTCTCTTCTTAGGGCAAAATAATTGGAAATTGAGGGATGCCCATCAATTGGGGAATGGCTCAATAAAGTGTGGTATGTATTTATGATGGAATATTAATTGTTCTATGAGAAATGAGAGCAAATGCTCTCAGAAAAATAAAATATATCCTGGAAAGGCCTCCCTGAACTTAAGCAAAGTGAAATATGCTATATACAAAGTAATAGCAATGTTCTGGGATGACTAGATGTAAACGATTTTGCCTTTCTCAGCAGTACAATGATCCACGACTGCTCTGAATGACATGTAATGAAAAGTTCCCTCCTCAGAGAAGAAACTGATTGTATCTGAACATTCTCTCTTTCTCCCTCTCTATCTTAAAAAAAAAAGCTTTATTATCTTGAAGATTTTTATTTTCATTAGGGTAGATTTATGTTTTCTTTCACAGCATGACTTTTATGGAAATAACTTGCATAATGTGGTTTCTTAATTGTGTGTAAGAATTAGAGAGAGAACCAAAATTTTTTAATTATTTTTTTTTATTTACAAAGCAAATGCATGGGTAATTTTTCCAATATTGACCCTTGCAAAACTTTGTATTTCATATTCCCTCCCTCCTCCCGCCCCCCCATATCCCCTCTCCTACCTGGCAGGTAGTCTATTACATGTTTAATGTGTTGAAATACATGTTAAATCCAATATATGTATATATATTTATATCGGTATCTTGTTGTACAAGAAAAATCAGATCAAGAAAGAAGGAAAAGAAAAACTGAGAAAGAAAACAAAATGCAAGCAAATAACAGCAAAGAAAGTGAGAATACTATGTTGTGTTCCACGCTCTGTTCTCAGTTCTTTCTCTGGGTGTAGATGTCTCTCTTCATCATGCACAAGTCGTATTTTGTGATCAATAATGATCTCTAGTTCTTTGGTCACAAATTCCTTTCTCCTCCACAAATCTGAGGGGTAACCTATCCTATATTCTTCTAATTTGTTTATAATATCATTTTTTATATCATGAAGCCATTTTGACCTTATCATGGTATACAGTGTTAGGTGTGGGTCTGTGCCTACTTTCTGCTATATTAGTTTCCAGTTTTTTCACCAGTATTTGTTAAATAATGAATTCTTATCTCAAAAGGTGGGACCTTTAGGTTTATCAAATATGAGATTGTTATTGTCATTGACTATTTTGTGTGAACCTAATCTATTCTACTGATCAACTTCTCTATTTCTTAGCCAGTACCATATGGTTTTGATGACCACTGCTTTAAGATCAGGTACGGCTAAGACACCTTTATTTGCTTTTCTCTTCATTAATTCCTTTGAAATTCTTGACCTTTTGTTCTTCCAGAAGAATTTTGTTGTTATTTTTTCTAGTTCAGTAAAATAGTTTCTTGGGAGTTTGATTGGTATAGCATTAAATAAATAGATTAGTTTAGGGAGTTTTGTCATCTTTATTATATTCACCTGACCTATCCAAGAGCACTTGATATTTTTCCAATTGCTTAGATCTGACTTTATTTGTGTGGAAAGTGTTTTGTAGTTTTCCTCATGTAGTTCTTGTCTTTCCCTGAGCAGATAGATTCCTAAATATTTTGTACTATTGAAAGTTATTTTAAAGGGAATTTGTCTTTCTATCTATTGCTGTTAGATTTTGAAATGCTGGTAATTTATGTGGATTTATTTTGTATTCTGCAATTTTGCTAAAATAGTGGATTATTTCTAATAGTTTTTTACTTGATTCTCTATGATTCTCTAAGGATACCATCATATCCTCTGCAAAGAGTGATAATTTGGTTTCCTCATTACTTACTCTAATTCCTTTAATCTCTTTTTCTTATTGCCAAAGCTAGCATTTCTTTTTTTTTTTTTTTTAAAATAATTTTTTATTGATAGAACGCATGCCAGGGTAATTTTTACAGCATTATCCCTTGCATTCATTTCTGTTCCGATTTTACCCCTCCCTCCCTCCACCCCTTCCCCGAGATGGCAAGAGTCCTTTACATGTTGAATGGGTTGCAGTATATCCTAGATACAATATATGTGTGCAGAACCAAACAGTTTTCTTGTTGCACAGGGAGAATTGGATTCAGAAGGTATAAATAACCTGGGAGGAAAAACATAAATGCAAGCAGTTTATATTCATTTCCAGTGTTCTTTCTCTGGGTGTCAAAGCTAGCATTTCTAATACAATATAGAATAGCAATGGTGATAGGGGCAACCTTGTTTCACTTGAATGGTTCTCTTTTATCCCCATTACATATTATGCTTGCTGATGATTTTAAATAAATGCTACTGACTGTTTAACGAAAGGTCCGTTTATTTCTATACTCTCTAGTTTTTTTATTAGGAATGGGTGCTGGATTTTATCAAATGCTTTTTCTGCATCTATTGAGATGATCATATGGTTTTTGTTAATTGGTTATTGATATAGTCAATTATGCTAATAGTTTTCCTAATATTGAACCAGCCCTGCATTCCTGGTATAAATCCTCCTTGGTCATGGTATATTTTCCTGGGGATGATTTTCTGTAATCTTTTTGCTAATATTTTATTTAAGATTTTTGCATCAACATTTATTAGGGAGATTTGTCTATAGTTTTCTTTCTGTGTTTTCATCCTACCTAGTTTAAGTATCAGTACCATGTCTGTGTCATAAAAAGAATTTGGTAGGAGTTCTTCATACCTGATATTTTCAAATAATTTATATAATATTAGAGTTAATTGTTCTTTAAATGTTTGGTAGAATTCACATGTAAATCCATCATCCTGGGCATTTTTTCTTAGGGAGTTGATTAAGAACTTGTTCTATTTCTTTTTTCTAAAATGAGACTATTTAAGTAATTTATTTCCTCTTCTGTTAATCTGGGCAATCTATATTTTTGTAAGTATTCCTCCATTTCACTTGCTTGATCTGAGATCAGGATGGCTATCCCTGCTTTTTTTTACTTAACCTGAATGAAGCATAACAGATTCTGTTCCAGCCTTTTACCTTTACTCTGTATGTATCACTCTGCTTTAAATGTCTTTCTTGTAAATAACATATTGTAGGATTCTGACTTTTAATCCAGTTTGCTATCCACTTAGCTTTTATGGGAGAGTTCACCCCATTCACATTTACAGTTAAAAAACCACTAATTCTGTATTTCCTTCCATCTTATTAACTGTTACCACATTATATTTTTGTCTTTCCTTTTTCCTGTTCCCTCCTCCCCAGTATTTAACTTATGCACACTAATTGCCTCAAGCATTCTTCCCTTTTTAAGGACCCTCTCTTTTTCTTATACTTTTCCCCTACCATTTCTGTTTTTCCTTCTATTTAGCCTACTCCTTCCTTTTTTTATTTGCCCTCCCACTTTTCTTTAAGGTGAGGGAATTTCTCTGTGAAGCCAAATATGTCTAATATTTGGCTGAAAAAAAAAAAACCAGCCAAATCTGATGAGAATAAGATTCATACAACATTCATCACCCTCTCTTCTTTCCCTCAATTACAATAAGTTTTCTTTGCCTCTTCCCGAGATGTAATTTCCCTCATTTTACCTTCACTTCCTGCCCCACTTTTTTTACTGTTGCAATCCCCTTTTCACCTCTACTTTCCTTTTTATATTATAACAGTAAGATCAGATTATACATGTATGCTCTATGTATACCCATAACAGGAATAGTTCTCAAGAGTTTTTTTTTTTTCTTTTTATCTTTTTTATGTTTCTCTTATGTTCTATTTTTAGAGGTCAGCTATTTTTTATTTATTTATTTTTTAGCTCTGGTCTTTTCATAAATAATAAATGGAATTCACCAGTTTTATTGAATGTCCATCTTCTTCCCTGAAAGTAATGCCCAGTTTAGCAGGGTAATTTATTCTTGGCTGTATTTCAAGTTTCTTCACCTTTATGAAATATCAGATTCCAGGCCCTTTGATCTTTAAAGTGAAAGCTGCTAAGTCCTGAGTAATCCTTATTATGGTTCCTAGGTATTTGAATTGTTTTTTTCTGGTTGCTTGTAATATTTTTTCCTTAGTCCGATAGATCTGAAATTTAGCTATGATATTCCTTGGGGTTTTAATTTTGGGGTCTCTTTCAGGATGTGGTGAATTCTTTCACTGGTCATTTTACTTTTTAATTTTATGACATCTGGGTAATTCTCTTTGAAGATTTACTGAAAAATAGTGTCTAGGCTCTTTTTTTTTCCATCATGGTTTTCAAGGAGTCCAATAATCCTTATGTTGTCTCTTCTAGATCTATTTTCCAGGTCAGTTGTATTTACATTTTTTTTTGGTTTTGCTTGACTGATTCTTATTGTTTCATTGAGTCATTCATTTCCATTTATTCAGTTCTGAATTTTAGTGAATTATGTTCTTTCTTTCTTTCTTTCTTTCTTTCTTTCTTTCTTTCTTTCTTTCTTTCTTTCTTTTCTTTCTTTCTTTCTTTCTTTCTTTCTTTCTTTCTTTCTTTCTTTCTTTCTTTCTTTCTTTCTTTCTTTTCTTTCTTTCTTTCTTCTTTCTTTCTTTCTTTCTTTCTTTCTTTCTTTCTTTCTTTCTTTCTTTCTTTCTTTCTTTCTTTCTTTCTTTCTTTTTTTGTATTTGTCCAATTGAGTATTTAAATGAGTTGTTTTGTTCAATGGAATTTTTTTCCCCATTTCACAAGTTCTGTTTCAGAACTTTCTTTTTTTGTTTTACAAATTCTGTTTTTCTGGCAGTTGTTTTCTTTTTTCCATTTTAATCAAATCTGTCTTTTAATGAGTTATATGCCTTTTCCAAGCCCTCTTACAAAGTTTTCATTTCCTTTCCCTATTTTTCTTCTAGCTTTCTTTTAAGATCCTTTTAAAATTTCTTCTATGAGAGCTTTATCTAATGGGTACCAGGTTACATCACCTTTTGGGGCATCATCTGGAGACAATCTGCCTTTAGTTTCCTCAGGGTTTGATTTCTATTCTTCTCTTTCACCATAGAAGCTGTGTATCATCTTTTTTACTCATTTTTGAAAAATTACTCTTTTTTTAAAAGTTAAGATCTGCTTTTAGGGCAGTGGAGGGTTTCCAAGCTTCCTCTACAAGTAGCAGCTCCCTCTCTAAGTGGCTGCGGCTTAACTGTGTCAGTGGGCAAGTCCCGTGAGATTTTGGTGTTTGGGTTCACTATTTACCTTTGTGTTTGTGTTTTCCAACATCTCAGCTGATCTACTGGCTTGGAGCCAGGGCCGAGTAGCCAACACTGCTGTTATAGATTTCTCCCCATAGAATCTCCCCCACATTGTTCTGCACCATCCTGGGACTCTGGCACTGTCTGCAGTGGCTTTTGTGCTCCATTTCTTATGCTGGCAGCCTCGTACTGTGAAAGAACTTGTGGAGAAATAAAGAAGTTAAAAAGTCAAATTGAGAATTTTAATAACATAGAGTAACATGACAAGACAGTGTATGAAATGCCATTAGGTTTCCTTTGTTCATTAAAATCTGTGTTGTTCCAATGGTAGCAATTGAGAGGATCACTGAAAACTTGTTCCATGGGTATAATTATTTACAGTATTTTCTTGTATTATTTACATTATAGCAAGGGTAGCCTTGTTAGATATCCGCTCTTTTCTTTATGAGAAGTGTGTTTCAATTTGCTGGCACACTGGATATTTTAAGGGATAAAGTAAAAATTCCTACTCTCTTTGCTAAATTGAGACCTCCCTGCCTTCCTTAAGGCAGTGGTATTTATTTATAGGAGAAAAGAAGAAACTGTGTTTGTATACTTATTAGCCAGGCCATGGAATTGGATAATTTTTAAAATCAAACTTCTGGTACTAATAATTACAGAAGCATGTGCCCACAGTACTGTCCTACAGTACTGTCCTAAACGTCTGTACAAACTGAAAAAATAAAACAAACAAACAAACAAAAAACACAACTTGTAGCATTTAGGATCTTTTATTTTTAAACTGGATGACACTGACACAGATATAGGATTAAACAAAAATTAAAGAAATGATGGCATCTTAAAAAAAATGTTTTTTGTTGGTATATAAGCTTCAGTATTTCCTAGAGAAAGCTGGAGTGTTTACAATTATGTAAGAAGAGAAAATTCATTGCTTTTTAATTAGTAAAGAAAAGTTTTATGGAAGACTTGACTTTTTTGAATAAATGGAGAATACTCCATGATAGATTACTTTGTTATAGGGAAGAAAACTTAGTATTTGGAAAATGAATGAACATTAGCTTCAAATACTTTGTGTCTGGGCCATGACAATATCTTTTCCTTAGGTCAGAATTGTACAATTTTGTTATTTACAAAAATTTTTAAAACGCCACAAAAAATCCTGTTGATTCATTTTTATTAAGATGTCTATTATATTCTACTTGACCAGAAGGCGTATATGAAACTCTGGATTATTCTATTACTTATTAACCAACACTTTTGCCATTTGCCACTTAATTACATCAGAGTTAGGAAAAAAGTAAAGAATTCATTAGCTTTTCCTCTAAATTGTACTCTTGTCCTAATTTTCTTATTCCTTTTCAGGATATCATGATCCTTCTGGTTATCTAGGTTTCCAACCTCATTTACATCTTCATGTTGTTCTTCTGCCCTTTTTCTTTCCCCCTGCATTTGTTATCCATTGTCAGATATCTTCATTTTTACCTTCATGATATCTCTCCACTCATACAACTACAACTAGAGTTAATAACAACCTTATTACTGCTTTTCCTACCTCAAGTTTTTCCTAACTCAATTACAAGAATGATTTTTCTAAAGCTGGGTTTCATGTCAGTCATTCTTCAATGAACTCAATGACTCAGTGTTATCCGTAGGATCAAATATAAAACCCTTTGGCATTTAAAGCCTTCTATTACCCAGTCTCTTCTTGCCTTTCCAGTCTTGTTATACTTTATTACTCCTCATATACTTCATGGACCAGTAGCACTGACTTATATGCTGTTATTTAAATATAACACTCTTGTCTTCTCTACCTTTGTACTGACAACATATGATAAGATAAATATTTATTGATTGACTGCCCTCCATCCCTTTTCTTATCTCTGCCTCCTTGCTTCCCTAGTTTCTTTCAAGCTTTAGCTCAACTCCCACCTATTTTTGAAGATCTGTGCTTGTCTCTTTCATTATTATTGCCTTCTCTTTGAGTTGACCTTCCATTTATACTATCTATCTATCTATATCTATATCTATCTATCTATCTATCTATCTATATATATTTATGGAATCTTAGCCTACACCAGTCCCAATATCTGGACTCTACAAAAGAAATTTTTTTTTTTCATGATCTTTTCCTATGCATTTCTAGTTTGCTCCAGCCCAATATCTTGACTCCACACAGGGACTTTTTATCTTGTAGATCTGATTACTATATCCTGATTCTTTTTCTCCAGAACAGGGGTAGAGAACATCTAATCTCTAGTCCATGTAAGGCCTAGAAATCATTTGGTTTGGCTATACCAAGATAATCAAAAATGATGATGAGCTGAAGCCTTGGTACCACAACCTCCTTCTACTTGAGTTCCATAAATTTATAATCTCATCTGGCTCTTGAATGATGCTATAAATATCTAAATCGCCCTTGACAGAAAAAAAGGTTACCTATCCTAGCTTTAGAAGTAAAGAACTTTTTCCACGCACATCCTATCTGAGATATATCTAATCACAGGAATTTGTCCCTTGTTGATCTTAACTGAGGTTATCCAAATGGAGCTGAGATCGCATAATTTCTCTGCTTTGCTTAATTATCTATCCTGTTCATTCTTACTCTTTGTTTTCTATGTAATCTTTCAGCTTACTCTTTTGGGGTGCCTCTCTTCCTTGAGAAGGAGGCCCCCAGGATGCATGACCCCTTACCCTAAACAAATGCCTAAATAAATGTCCTTGATTAATTTGGAGACAATTTGAGCCTCAGTGCTTTCAGTGATGTCACTGAGACTCATACCTTTGTACTCAAACATTTTTGGCATACCTCAATAAATACCTTGTTTGTCTAATTTTTTGCATATTATTTTTTTTATAAACATAAATGCTTCTTGAGGTCTAGAACCATGTTTATGCCTTTATTTGTGCCTCCAACATTTAGTATTTTTGGCACATAGTAAACATTTAAAGAATTTTTGTTGACTGATTGAAGAAAGGGAAGATAAAAGTAAAAGCAATTAAATTTTTATTAGCAGTGCTAATAAAATATTAGGTAGAAAAGTTTAAAATAATTAGTTAAAGTGTTTTTCAGGTTATTATTGGATTTTTAGCAGTTTGTTTTCTCATTGTCTTTTGTTACCATAAATAATCATGTGTAAGCTATGATTTAAATGTGTTTAACAGAAAGGTGTTGCTGTAGTGCTGCATTGCCCACACTATATTTTGTAGCATGGTCATTTTAAGAAAATTTTAAGAATACAATGTGTTCTTAGACCATATATTCTTAAGAATACAGGTTCCACAATGTGTGGAGCCTGTAGGGAGTGCGGTGGATAGAGCACTAGTTGTGGAGTCAGAAAGACCTGAATTCAAATATGATCGAAGATACTTGCTAGCTGTATGACCCTGGACAAGTCATTTACGTCTGATTGCTGCTGGATCAAAGGGTATGCACAGTTTCATAGCCCTTTGGACATAGTTGAACTAGATTTAAAAAAAAAAAAGTTAACTAATATTTATTGAATGTTTTGTGTACACACAAACAGAAAAGCAAACATTTACTTTTTAAGATTCTCAGTACTCAAATGAATCTGTAATCCCTGTTGATGAATCCTGTTGATTTCTTTTAATGATGCAGATCTTAGTCAATTCATGCTTTTTAATTGTGTGTGTGTGTGTGTGTGTGTAATTCTTTTTCATGTTCTCCTATAAATTTACTTTGGAAGTTTCTTTAAATGTGCTGGGGACCTTCTTGGGATATCTTTTTTTTTTTTTTTTTTTGTTGACTTCATGAGGATACCAGGTGAGCATGTGGGATATTCACTAATGATCTTTCATTCTTACTATATGACTGGCCTATTTTCTTTACTTACACAGACACACACAGACACAAACACCTGATATCTTTTATTTAAGTTTTTTTGTAGTTTTATATTATATGTTGAAGTGGAGCATTCTTGATGATCTTAATACTGCTTAAATGATGTCTACAGTTTCAGATGCTGGCTCTTAGATTAATAATATGCCCCCGTTTGGAAACATGAAGCATTTTTGGTTGAATAGTTTTAAAAGCTGATTAAAAAGAAAAATATTGAACATTAGCAGAGGAAAAGAGACTGCAAGAATAAGACCTATGGTAACTTTGAAAGTTTGTGATTGAGGTATATAGTGGCATGTATAGAATGAATAGAACCAAAGTACCTATGAATCTTTTCTTGTTCATATATTCATTTATTATAGGCTAACTCAATCTAATGTTTATAGTATAGTGTGAGCTTCCAGAGTTCTAGTGGACTTATTAATGATTTCTTGTCTGTGTTTAATTTTAAACAACTAATTGCTTTAAGCAATCATAATTCATTCAGTGGAACATTTCTTTATGCTTCAGAGTGATTTATAATTGCCAAGAACTTTTAAAAGCAAGCACATCATTCAATAATCTTTGAAAAATAGGCATTTTCCTTTTCTCTATTTGGGATAATTGGGCAGCTAGATCAGCTAGGTATATAGTGAATAGAGTATAGGGCCTGGGAGTCAGGAGAACCTGAGTTCAAATCTGGTTTCCAATTATTTTTAGCTATGTGACCCTAGATAAGTCACTTAACTTTGTTTGCCAAAGTTTCATAATCTGTTAAATAAGCTGAAGAAGTAAATGGCAAACCTTTCCTGTATCTTTGTCAAGAAAACCCCAAATGGGGTCACAAAGAAAAAGACAGAATTGAAAGATGATTCATCAATAACAAATCCAGGATAATCATTTTTCATCATTACTTCAAAAGTGAGATGGATATGTTTTGAAAGAGATTTTGTTCATGTCCAGAAAAGTTTGGGAAGTCCTCCTCTTCTTTTTCCTTTTCCTTTTCCTTTTCTTTCTTTTTTTCCATCAGGAAGTCCATGCAGTTAAAAAAATTTTTTTTGATGAAGATTATATGTTGTTTGGTTTTTAGCATGCAGTTAAAGAGTCAAGTTGCTCCTTTACTACATATGTCTTGAAAACACACTGAATGTAGATAGTAAATTTGGATAAGAATCGACAGGAATTGTAAAACAATCTGTTCACATTTTGGAAATGGCATCATCCTTTTAATGATTCTAAGGTGTTTCCTGCCGAATTTATTTTTTTCTTCAAAACAATGTTATTTTTTGTGATGCTCTGTAGCTATGAATCATGGAACTCCATACTCTTAGAAGAGTCACAATTTCAAGTGATCTTCAAGTCATTGAAAATTTGCCTAATCATAAGTAGGCTGTAGTATAGTCTTCACAGAGATTGCTTATGAATAGTAAGTGGTGTAAAAACCATCATATAAGACACAAATGTCAATCTCAAGCCTGTAAATCTCCGAAGTGGCTTAACCAGATTAAAATTTAATTGGGAAATGTTTAACAAAATAAATGAAAATACAATGACATACACATAATGTTAACCTGTGTTTTTCTAAGGCAGTATGTCACCAGCTGGGATCTTTTCCTATTTGAATTTGGTATGATACCTCTGACCAAAAAGGAAGTGGAGTTTTCTTTTTTATCAGAATGAAGACTCCCTGATGACTGCAGTGGTATGCATGAAAAGACCAAAGGGAAGGACTTTAGTACTTGGAGAGATTTTAATGATGCATGTATGGAAAATCATAGACAATCATAGTATAAAATTTTTTGCATGGATTATAATCTTTAGTGTGGATGTGGAAAGGAGTTTGTATGCTAGTGAGATCAATAAAGAATTGAGATCTATTGATTATTTCTCAGCTTAATGCTTGATAATTAACATGAAATTTTTTTGTTTGTTTTAGTCACAGATAGTAGCATGCCATTTTAATTATGTGAAAATGTTACCTAACACTAGGGGGTACTATATTCACAACATTGTTGGATTCTTGTTCAGAATCCCAGGACAGTTTTATTCACAATTGTTCTTAATTCCTCTTATTCTACTCTGAGTGTATTTGTGCATGTACAAATGTACTTACCAATCAAATCATTCAGCACAGGTCTCAGTTTATTCCCATTCCATTTCTATTATCCATGCCAAGAGCAAGTCAATCAAAGCATTCATTATGGACTTAATATGTTTCAGGCTTTGTGCCAAAACCTGAGAATATGAAGGAAGACAAAAACAACCCTTGACCTCCACTAACTTATAGTCTAATGAGCAACTGAATCTCTTTGAATCACCACAGTCATGGTCTTAAATATAGAAAAGTAGTTAATGGGAAAGTAACATATTATCACAACATTAGCCATATGTTTCACAAATAGTAACTTTTCATTAATGTTTATTCCAATCTTAAAACAGGAAAAAAAAAATCCATAACTATTGGGGTTTTCTTTCCTATTCTTAGCTGTAGTATCTTTGTTTGTTTGTTTGTTTTTTACTGAGGCAAATGGGATTAATTGACTTTCCCAAGGTCACACTGCTAGGAAGCATTAAAAGTCTGAGATCAAATTTGAACTCAGGACCTCTTGACTTCAAGGCTGGTGGTCTATTGATTGCACCATTTAACTGCCCCCTGTAGTATCTTTGTGTGACGATCTTATTCTTACTATTGCTATGAATCAGTGTCTGGTTATAAATGGCCAGCCTCCTGGTAAAACTGGAGCTGTATACAAGCATTTACTTTGTGTCTTATTTAGAAAGATTATATTTCTTCATTTCTCATTTGTGGTGACAAACAAGATAGTTATATTCTGACTGTGAAACTTCAAGAATGTTATTGCAAGATCTGAAAATTTGTGGTGCCCCAACCTGTCCCTTCAGGTTTTAAAGTCCCAGGTTTCTGATTAAGTATTGCATAGACCAAACCCATAGTCTGACTTATATCAGGGGGCAGGTGTGATCTATATGACATAGATTCCCTTTCTTCTGTGGTTCATCTTTCTTCCATTGTTCCAAGTGGTAAGAATTTCAGTATGCAAATTAGGTGAAGCTTTATTGGAACTTCTATGTTCTGCCTTTATATCTATCCAGTTGAGTTTTATTAGGAACCTAAAAGTCTTGTGACCCACATCCTCATCTCTACGAAAGTGACTGCCCAAAATAGCAAAGAAAAGACGTCTTTCTCTTAAGAGATTTTTTATGATAGAAAATTTATAGCATCATTTGGTAATCTATTTACCAACTATTTAGATTTTTCCATATGTAAATCAAACTCTCTATATGTAGTTTTCATTTCTCTGTGGACCTTATTTAATACCATACTCAAAATAATCCTTTATATATAGCAATTCTGATCCTCAAATGGATTTATGATCTCCATTTATTTCGACATTTTCTCCCATTTCATAGAATGTCCTTGGCTGCTAAACCTTTGTTGGAGGAAACTCATCCATTCATTGTTGAAACCAGCATGTATTCAGCATATACTTTATCTATGTAAAGAGACTGTTTCACAATGTCCTGTGGGGCACAGAAAAATTCAGTGTGCCAATCTTTAAAAATGAGAGACTTATTATTAGGAAACTTGGAGCTCACTTTCTGTAGTTTTAGGAGGTGTCTGATCCAAGTTATTTAACCTTTCTGAGCCCAGATTTTCTCATTTATGAAATTGGGATAATAGTACTTTGTAAACTTTAAAGCTATGAGCTCTCATTATATATAAGGCTAAGAGCTTACTTTCCTAGTTGGAGGTTAATTTTATCTCTTAAAAAGCCTTTCTTTTTTGCATATCTTTTATGTAATTCTGAAAACATAAGTAGATTAGTTTATCTAAGACTGACAAATTTGAAAGGGTTTAATATGAAGGAGAGGATTAGATCCTTCTCACTTGCAAAACACTGGATTGGGTAGAAAAAAATTTTTCTTTGAATTTCTGACATTGCCACCTTCTTGGTCCAGGCCTTCACCTAAAAGCTGGTTGATATCCTTGCCTCAAGCCTCTCTTTATTCCAGGCCATTTTTCACTCAGGAATCAAAATGATCTCCCAAAAGTGGGAACATGACAACATCCCTTCCTTATCTCCAGTGGTTCCATCTTAGTTGTTGTTCCTTGTTTTTGAAAAGGACCAAAATGGTATCGTTATGTTGAAGTGGTCAAGGTACAGAGTGTCTGATTGTATCTGAACAGATCAATATGAGTTTAGAATGCTCTACCAGAGAGAGGGCACGATTATTCCACATGAGCACAATTAGTCCACATGAACATTTGGAGTGGAGATGTCTCTAAATTTGTGTATCCCACATTTCTTTTGAGTTACTTCAGTTCTGCTTTGGCTCTTCCAGCACAGAACCTTTTTTGAGGTGGGCATGCCATGCTGGGCAGTTCTTTGCCAGTATCTTCCATGTCATGCAATTGATTCCAAAGTTCTGAGAGCTCTTGAGAGTATCTTTGTATCATCAGGATCAAAATACAACCCGGTTTGGCTTTTAAAAGCCTTTTAAATCAGATTTCATCATACTGAAAAGGAACATATGAGGAGTATGAAAAGTTAGGTTTCCGTAGATATTGCCAAAACAGGATGAAATATCTTGTTAAAGATATTTCTAATTAATCAATTTAAGAATTGTGTGATTCAAGAAACTGGTTGTTTAGCAAAGTTCTTGCCAAAGGGCCCAAGTCTAAGCTGAATCAACTAGGGTCATTGACAGGGCACAAACCTTTTGACACATGGAATGGATGAATAAAGAGAATTGTAAATCCAACCATTGTACCTGACTGTAAATCTGACCAATTGTAACTAACTCTGATTGTATAAATCTGACCAATGTGAACCTTGAAGGGAGAGGTAAGGAATCAAACTAACAGTATAAAGCTTACTCCTGTTTATGTATTCATTGTGTCTTGCCCATGAGCACACCTATTTCTCATGAGCATCCCTGAATAAATGATTCTCCTCTCTAAAAAAATATTGATTGAAACCTTATTCCTGGATTGGCTTGCAGGGGAAGTAGTGGGCAGTGGCAGTTTGTTCCTGGCTTGCTCCCCAATCCTGCTGAGTTCCACAGGATCTTTTGATAATAAACAGGTTGTGGGAGAGTGGTTCAGAATGTGGAGAATTCACATTAGGAGTTATCATAGTCATAAAGGCCATTTATTGACATGAAAAGGCTTATGGGTAAAATCAAATATGATTTTAGCAACAGGCTGTAAATGAAGGGGGCTTTTGAAGGTAAAAAGGAAGAGGGGGAGGGAAAGTAAGTGTGGAATCTAGGGAGTTTGGATGGAGTTAGAATGGATCCTATTCCAGAACAAACTCCCATGTGCTTTATGTTTATGTGTGCAAATTCAGGAAAAGACTAGAGAAGTTGAGTATGTTTTTAGATGTGCTAACAAGATAGTCTTAGGAGTTCTGTCTACCTTTGTATGTAATAATGGAGACCCATCTTTCCTTATAATAGAGACAGGAAGGGTTCATTAAAGTTCCTGTTTCATTTCATTACCTTTTTAGGCTTTTCTTAAATATCATTTAATACTTTGAGGGACCAGTGTCTCTCAGTTTGCTCAACTATAAAATGAAGATTATAATATTTTTAATACCTTTGCCAGAGAGTAGTTCTGAGAAAAGGACTTTGCAAACCATAAAACATTATGTAAATAAGGGGGGCGGGTATACTTATTATCACTGCCATTATTATCCTCTTCATTTGGGAGTGGCCACTGGGTATATGAAATTCAGTAGTGACAAGTATAATTTAAAAGGGGGAGGGGAAGAGAAAAACCAAATAACATGAATATAGAAAAGGAGAAACTAGTTGGTATTAGTACAGCACAAAGAATACCTTTCTTCTGAAGGGCAGAACACAACTGAAATAAGAGTCAGCAATAAAGATAATCTGGGAACCATGAGTTATAATACATTCTGAATTGAAAACTCTGGCCATCTTTAAAATCTGGCATTTGAGGAAGGAACCACAATATCAGAGAATCTTAGAAGTGAAAGGGACCTCAGAGAATATCCGAGTCATTTACCCATGAACACATAAATCTTAGTGGAAGAGTCAGTTCTTCTGGCTCCAAGTTTAATGCTCTGTCCTCTGTAGCACACTATCATCCTAGACCCCAAAACAAAGTAAATGCAATGATTGATTCTGTTAGAAAAGTGCAAAGAATGTCACATTACTGATTGATTAATAATGAGAATGATCATAATCGCAACAAAGGTGTTTTGTCAATTCTGGGACAAAAAAGATTCTATTTATAACCACCTAGAAATGGGAAAAAATACTAGAAAATAATAAATGTGGATCACCTGCTGAAAAGTAGATCATGGCAATCAAATTAACTCCTTTATGCCTTAAAGCTACTGGCTATTCAGACAAGGAAACATAGCAGAGGTCCAAAATCCTCATAAGCTTTTCATTTCATCCCACATGTATTAGAGCAATGATTTTCCAGTTTAATTCCTTGTAATCACAGGGTTCTAGTGGTCTCTCTAGAGATCACAAAAGACATGTCTAATTTTTGCTTGTCCTAAGCCAGCATCACAAACTGAGATTCTGGAGAAGGAAAAAAAACAATACAAAATAAGATTTACTTATTCCCAGAAAGTTAAAAATTCATCTGTTAAAATGGCAAATTATTCTTTACAGTCTCTCCAGAGAATGTTTATTAGTAAGTCTATAAATTTGTGCTAAAAAGATGGTGGGGTTGGTAATGGTGATGATGGCTTCCATTTATATAGTGCTTACTCTGTACCAGACCTGAACACCTAGGTGGTGTAGTGGATATAATGCTGAGAATCAGAAACAGGAAGACTCATCTTCCATAATTCAAATTTCACTGCAGACACTTAACTAGCTGTGTGACTCTAGGCAAGTCATGTAACCTTATATATCTCAGTTTCCTCATTTGTAAAATGAACTGGAGAAGGAAATGGGAAATCACTCCATCGTCTTTAACAAGAAAACTATCCAAAAATATGCTAGGAACTGTGATACATGCTTTACAATAATTATCTCATTTGATTCTCATAGCCATCCTGAGAAGTAAGTGTTCTTTATTAATTCTCTTTTAACAGATGTGGAAACTGAAGCAAACAGAGATTAAGTGACTTGTCCAGGATCAATTTCCACAGCATAAAATTAGGATCTTGAATGGCCAGTTAAGTTTCCTTTCATCCCTAGAGTTAGATTCTTCTATCCTGTTGGACCATCCTGTTGGTCCAGCATTTCTTTTTTTAATTGTCAATAATATTATTGGATATCTTTTCAGGTATTTTGGTATTATCATTTTGCTAAGTCCCATCCTGTCATAGGCAGCTATAAAAGTTTATATTGAATACCTACAAATCTAGAAACCTCACCCTTCCCCATGAACAAATAGCTTTGTTTTTACATTTCCCTTGTGTAGTAAACCTAGTTATAACTTGACCACTTATAACTAGCTTTATATAGCACACCTCAAATTATAGCCTCCTAAAAATACCATTCAGTAAAAACTATGTAAAACAAAGCTAATCTGCATTTTGAGCGTTAAGTTTCTTCTTTGCCATCAGTTTTCAAGATATCCCTCTTTGATAGGATTTTAGGGTTCCATTTTCCTGTGGACATACTTGAATTTCATTTTACTTTGGACTTAAGTTTTTATTACCTGAAAATAAAGATGATTTTGCAACTTCCAAAGGAGCTTAACTTACAACTTTAGAGTAAATTACTTGATGGAACAAAATAGTTCATTTGGAAAATTACTTAATTGGTTCTGAAGATTGGGAAATGTTCTCTTAGACAAACAATTGGGCCCTCATCATTTTAGTTTTTGGTTTTAAGTTTTTGTGGTATTCAAAGGGCAAAGAACTTCATTTCCTCCATACTTAAAAAATTAATGATTTGTTTCTCAATGACTCACAGAAAATTCCCCCACTCCCCTACCCCCATTCAAGATTCCTTAAAAAAAATGTAGGAGCAAGTCTTTCTAATGGAAAGATAAGTAGTATGAGAAGAAGTACTTAGCTTAAGAAGGAAATGGCATTGATTTTGGGGGCAGGTTACATATTGGGTTGAAAGCCATATAACTTGAGAAACAAGAGAACAGGGCAGAGTGCTGGATAATCTCATTCATTATAGAACTGTAGTTTTCCCATTGAGGTCTTATGTTATTTTATTTGATGGAATAAAACAAGGAAAGGGCCCTATCCTTCCTGCTTTCATTCATGATTTACAATTTTGTGAAACTGTTTTAGTGAGCTATTTCAAACCTCTCTGCCAGGACTAGAGAAGATAAACTCTCTTGTTATTATTCTAAAAGTATAAGATGATTTAGTAAATCTTAATTGAATTGAAAAACTATGTTCCTTATATTTTTAAGAAGTCGTGACATTTTTTAAAAAGAAAAAATCTTAACCAAGCCTCAAACTGGCACACTGCATTATATGTAATTTTTTTTTTTTTAAAGAAGATGACTTCTGACATTTCTGAACTTTTTCCCAGATCAAATTCCTACGTATTAAAATTGTACTGTGAAAACAGAAGACATGTGCTTGACTAAATAGATTATATTTACTTTCATATGCTGTGATAAGTATTAAATTGATCTACATATGGAATTTGCTCTACTAAGCTCTTTGAGAAATAACTCACATTCCCAAATTTTTAATTAAGAAGGCATATGTATTACATGAGTAGTATATGCTGACACCTGTATTAGGTGCTGGGATTTTTTTTGGTATTGCAAGGTGAGAGGTGAGGGAAGAAAATTTGAAGGGTCTCCATTGCTCTTGGGAACTCCCCAACTCCAAGTGAAGAAAGTCCTTTTGGTTATGCTGACCTGCAATATACTGTCTTGAATCTCTGAAAGGAATTGTATTATAAAGTTGCCTGAGGTTAACAATGAGCCCAGCCAATATAATAAAAATAGTATTTTCATAGAACTTTGCAAAATACATTCCCTATTATTGCCCCTATTTTGTCAAGATTTTTTCTATCAAACATTTTATTTATAATTTCTGAGGGGCAAGTAAGTGGGAGAAGCAGATCTTGAAAACACAAGTTCAAATCTTGCCTCAGACACTGTGTGATTCCCAGCAAGTTACTTAATTGCTGTCTGCCTCAGTTTCCTCATTTGTAAAATGAGAATTGTATTAACTCCCAGGTTGTTGTCAGGATTCTGAGATAATAAACATGAAGCACTTAGCACAGTTCATGGCACATACTATCCTGGATAAGTAACTTAACTTCTTTTTGCCTCAATTTTTTCACCTGTTGGCTGGGAGGGGAAATGGGGATTATAATAGCATATTATGTAGGGGAATATAATAGCATAAAAGGGTTGTTATGAAAATCAAATGAGATAACAATTGTAGAATATAGAATAATGCCTGACATATAGTACTATATAAATATTAGCTGTTATTATCATACGACAAAAACCTTCTTGATCAGTTCACCCAACTCCTTGACTCGAAGTATGGAACCTCTGACCTCTTCAGCCCTTTCTTCTCATTTCAGTTTTCTCTCAGAACCTCTATTTAAAGGAAAATGCTCAAACTGGCCTTGTATTCATTCCTTTTTAGGATCTATTTTTGATTCTATGGATTTTTTTTTCTACTATGTCCCTAGAGGATAATTTATTTCTCTTCTCCTCTACCCTCCACACTCTATTTTCAACTATTTTTACATGTTGTCTTTCCTATTAAAATGCAAATTCTGTGATATCAGGGATTTACTTTATTTTTGCATTTGTACAGGGCTTGGCACATAGATATAATAAATGCTTGTTGATTTAACATTTTACAGATGAAAAAACTGAGACAAGGAGGTTGACTTCTCAAGTATGAAGTTGATTTTGAATTCAGATAATCTTGATTCGAATTTCACTCTTTTGGTTTTCATTCTCTTTAGAGGAAACTGTCTACAAATAGTTGAGTCAAAACAAAAATACAGACTAAACAAAGTAATTGGGAGGTGGGAGAGAAGAAATACCTGGGATGATGAAATTAAGTTTTTTGTGGTAGATGGCACTTGAACTGAGAACCATTGTGGGGAGCATCAGAATGCCTTCACCAAACCCTTTAATGAATATTAATTTTAATGGACCCTATTTTGTGAAAAAACAGACATGAAACTTATAAGTTAAAAACACAAACTTAAAAACCATATACATTTAAAGTAATTTTCTTATCATAAAAGACTTTTTCATTTTCTAAAAAAAAGATTAAGCAGAGTTTTAGCACAGGAATTTCCATCCATCAATCCATCCATCTATCTTCCTCTTCCTCCTCTTCCTCATTTTTCTCCTGCTGCCAGCCTATATTTAAGTAATACTATTTATTAATAATAATAATTAACATATATGTGTGTATCTGGCTGTAGAAAGATTTAGATATAGATATGTGGAAATCCACTCAGAGTGTGGACCACCTAGCTTCCTGTAAAGCATTTTTTTCAGTATAATTTGTAATGTAGTTAGTAGAAATGTTGTTATTTTCACTTTATGGTTGAAAAATAGATGGAAGTTAAGTGGCCTCTGTCAGACACTGAGATACCCAAGAGAACACTCACTAAGCATTAAGCCGCAAACCTAGGACTTTTAATTAGTCTTTCCACTATATCAGGCTGCCCTGGTTGGTATTTTAGTATTGTATGTGTTGTGTATATTTTTTCAGTTTACAAGTCCTGTGAAGCTAAGAAGCAGGTCAATAAGTATTTATTAAATCCTTAAGCATTCACTAATTGCTTAGTATATGACTAGGCACTGATCTAAGCCCTGGGAATGGAAGTATATGTCCCCCCCCCCCCCCCCCCAAAAAAAAAAAAAAAAAAAAAAAAAAAGGGACATTTTCTCTCCTCAAGCAGCTTACATTCTAATTAGTGTCTAACTCAGCTTACAATATCCAGTGGATTGATATTTGTTGAATTTTAAAGATATACTATTTTGTATCTGGAATTGACTTTAAAGTTAAAAAAAATTGTGAACTTAATTATGAACAAACTTTGCAGTTTGCAAAGAACAAAAAAGAATATTGCGCATGAACTTCTACACGCACTAGTTGTTTTTTTTTTTTTTTTTTTTTTTAAATGGGATTATTCATAGAACAGAAAAAATTCTTAGTGGTAGAGAGAACATGTTTGCTTCCAGTAGTGTTTAGACATGATGACTTCTGAAGTTTACATTTGAAATGAATTATGATCTTTTTGACTTGACATATTACCTTGGACAAGTCAATTAACTATTATGAAGCATAGTTTCCTCATCCATAAAATAGGTGCTCGTTGTGTTGTCATTGGTTAGTTTTAAAGGGGCTTCATAGAAAAATGAGATCAGTCAAGCTGAATTCTATATATCATATATTGGATTGTTCCTCATCATCCTAGCAAGAGAAGGCTTTTAATAAAAGGTAGTGAGTGGTAAGAGTGGGCCATGGAAGTGCTAGTAAGGGAGGCAGGGGAAATTGGAAAAGTAAAGAAAGATATGAATACAAATAGGGATGTTGCCAGGAAGTGAATACTAGATTTTTTTTAAATCTACCAATTCATCATTTTCTACAACACAGCAATATTCGAATCTTATATTGTCTAGTTGCTTTAAATAGTCTAAAATAATATTAATATGGCTTACATATAGTGTAGTATATCTTTTTTTCTTTTGGTTAAATTTATTTTAGCTTTAACTTGTCTGAAATCATGATTACTACCCATACTTTTTTTTTAAGCTTAATAAATTCTACTGTTGATCTTTATTATTATGGTTGTATGTATCTCTTGTTTCCTATTCCTTCTATCTCCTCTGCTTTATTTCTACTTGCTACCTTGCCCTACTATTAATTATCTTACTCCCTTTCAAGGATCACTCATTTATTCTCTACCCCACCCTTATCCCATTCCCATTAATATACTTACCTTTCTATACCCCACTCCCTGTGAGTAGGGCATCCTCTCTAAAATCTCTCCCTTATCTTCTCTTCCTATTTCCTTACTCTCTTTATTTCTTTCTGAATTTAGAAGACTTTTATACATACATACAAACATATGTATGTGTATAAAATCTTTTTTTCAAATTACTCCATTACTAATGACAATCTTAGACACAGGGTTTATACTTCCATGTATAAAAAGCAAACCATTTGTCTTTATTTAGTCCCTTCTAATTAGTCTGCCTCTGAGATCTTATATATTAAATTTTCTATTGAGTTTGGGTCTTTTTACAACAAAATCCTGAAAGTCTGGTAATTCATTGAATGTTCTTTTTTTTTCCCTATTCAGGATTATGCTTCAATTTGTTAGATATGATATTTTTGATTGCAATCCTAGTTCTTTAGTTCTTTGATATATTGTGTTACAAAGACCTGAGTCTTTCAGTCTAACTGCTGCTGGATCTTACATAATTATAATTGTGGCTTTGACATATTTGAATTTTTTCTTATTTCTCATGATATTTTCTCCTTGGTCTGGGGGTTTTAGAATTTGGCTATGAAATTCCTGTATATTTTCCATGTAAGATCTCTTTCAGGTGGTGATTGATGGATTTTTATCTATTTCTACTTTCTCCTCTTGTTCTAACACTTCAGAATAATTAAAAAATATTTCTTCTAAGTTTTCATTGGAATGTAGTTGCAACTTTCATAATTTAGAGTTCTGTTCATTTGGAGGTTTTATTTCCCTCCAATTAACATTTCTTCTAAAAAAGGTGAATGTTTAAATTTATATACCTGAGTAAGTCATTTCAAGATTTCTTGTGGGCTTCAGTTTATTCCTATTCCAATAATAATCATAAGAGAATGATGTAACTAAAAACAATGACTATAACAACATAGTAGTAGTAGTAGTATTGTCACCTTATTTCTCATAAGTTTTGGAAATTATAGTTTTCAAGGTAAATTCATATGTTCCTTCATTTTTATCCTTTTAGTAAGCTGGTGAATTCCGTCGGTGGAGCTGTCTACTCCTTTCCTTTCTTTCACAGATGAATTAAGTGAAACTAGGGTATTATAGCTCTTAAAATAGATTGCATTACTACTAGAACTTTTAATAATTATTTTAATAGTAGACAATGTAATCGAACATATGTGAATATATACATGTCGATATATACATATATAAGCACACATGCACACATGCAATATATACATGCTCATGAATATACTCATGACATACAATATGCACACTCATAAACATGCAATATACTTATATACACACACAGATACATACATATAATTAAGTTTACTTACTAGATGTATTAGGAATTGTCAGCTTTTAAGTAAGTTTTTATTTTATTTTTATAGAGTGGAAAGCCACCAATCAAAGATATGTTTACAGATCTCAAAGACGGAAGGAAACTTTTGGATCTTCTAGAGGGGCTCACAGGAACTTCATTGGTAAGAAAAGTTGCATTTTAAAAATTAAGCAATAGATGTTTCAATGAGGGCAGTGAGATTAATTGCCAAATTATTTTAAACATAAACATAAGTGTATTTTTTAGTGATCTTTCCCCAAATTATTTGATGAGTAGCACTCATTCTGTCATCTTGAAAACTTTACTTTTTCCACTGATAAATGATTGTAAAGGTATTAATAATGTAATATCATGCATATAGAGAATGAAAGCAATCATGGTAATGTAACTACTTAGGGAGGGCCATAAGACTTGAATAAGGACATGGAAATAGCTGAGGTTTAGAATTATAGAGGATAAATAAGATAGGATGGTTTCAGTATACACAGAATGTATGCACATTTTAGATATAATTTAAAAGGTGTGTTCATAATTCTATGACTATTTAAAATTTTTTTCTGAGTTATAAAGTCGTCATTTTATGAAAACATTAATAAAATCCCTTTGTGTCACTTAATGCATATTTATATGATACTACTTCAACATCTGAAACTTTGTTATAAGGTTTGAAAAAAAGCATAGTGTGCTTTGTTGGAATGACATGTTGGGGATTTTTTTCCCCTGTGTCTTAACATTGTCCACCCTGTTTCCTTTCTGCCTTCTCTCCTTCTAGGCCACATGGTCTGTGACTTCTGATTCCTTGTTGTAGATAGGGGGAACAGAAAAAGAAATCTATAAATAAGGATTTCCCTCACTCATCAACTCAGAATCTGTACAGCCCTATGTAGCCTTTTGTGAACTTCATCATTTGAAACTTTCTTTACTATTTAAGTCCTAAGTCCTATATTGTCAGCCAGACTTGATCATGGATACTGGCTTTTTGTACAGAGACCTTTCTACATGAATCTTTATCACAGTGTCCTTTTTAGAACTAGAAAGAGTTCCTAAGTTTAAGAGGTGGACCATGGTGGGAGAGAAGAGAAAAGGTTTATAAGACTTATATTCCTTCAACAGCAAAGAAAGAACAACATTTAGCATTTACTTCACATAATTTTGGAAGAAGAAGAGACTTTGGAGATCATTTAGTCTAAGGCACTGTAAAAAAAAATCCCATATGTAGCATTGCTGAAAAGGTGTCATCCTAGTCTTTATACTGACACTTACAATAAGGGAAACCCCCTACTTCCTGAGAAATTTCATTTCATTTTTGGATTATTGTAATTAGGATTTTAAAGTTTATTTTAATTACTTATCATTAATTACTATATAATTACATATCAAGTAATTATTTTAATATGAAATGGCAGTCTAGGTAAGCTTCTCTTCCCTGGTAGTAGCCTCCTCAGATGTGGACTTGTTAAGTGTCTCAAAGTTCCTGTTAATTCTCCAGTAGGCCAGTATTCTATTTCCCTTGTCCTCCATTTTAACTGAGAGCATCCTTCATCCTTTGGGTGTTGGTTGTCTTGTTTGCCTTAGCATAAGAATTCCTAGTTGTGGCACTGTTTCCATCTCAAGTACTATTGCCAGATACTTAGCTCTGAGAAAGCCAAAATTTCCTCCTATGCACATTATGTACTGGTCTGTCTTTGTTAAGAAGGAACTTTATTCCCAAAGGATTTATTGAATATTATTGTAGTAAAAGTATATACATTGCATAATGATATGTATTTAGATCAATACCTAACCAATTACTATAATAAAAGTGTCTTTCTAAAATTCTATTTAATTCTTTTTTAAAAATTCCTTATGTGAAAAGAAAACACACCATAATTTTTGTTTCTGTTTCTATTTTCTAGCCTAAGGAACGTGGTTCCACAAGGGTACATGCTTTAAATAATGTCAACAGAGTTCTACAGGTTTTACATCAGAATAATGTAAGTATGGGATAGAACTTTAAATTTCCTCTGTAAGTGATTTGCTCTATGTGTTAAATGCATATGTGCTATATTAGAGATTCTATGAAGTCTTTTTTAGTTTGGTAAGATAAACCTATCCTATATCTCACTCAGCACAAAAAGACATGTAATAAAAAGTTTTAAAAAGAAATTTTAAAAGAAATTTATCTGATATACAAAAGTATCAATATTTAAATAAGTATATTTAAACTAGTAACATTTGTAGTGCTGCTCCTTAGGAGATACTTTATAAGTCTCTATGAGCATTTGCATACATGTACATGTATATATATATGTACATGAAAAAATTCAAATGAAGATTATCATTAAGCAATTTGGGTGGTAAAGGGAAATAAATATAAAATTTCTTAATTGAACTTTTATTAGACCACCACTGTCCTTAAACAGTGTTGTTGACTTTTATATGTAATAGCATATGTGACGAATCACTGATATTCTTAAATAACTATAGCATTAGCCAAGGCTTGTAGGCATTTATGACTCTTCATGGCCCTGACATATAGGAAAGCATCTCTTAGTTTTGTGAAACCAAAAATTTGCTGTACCTCTGCAAGTATAATTATCATGTTTTTTTTTTTTTTTTTTTCCAACTAAAACTAATTTATTTATTTTTTTATTTAATAATTACATTATATTGACACTCATTTCTGTTCCGATTTTTTTCCCCTCCCTCCCTCCACCCCCTCCCCTAGATGGCAAGCAGTCCTTTATATGTTGGATATGTTGCAGTATATCCTAGATACAATATATGTTTGCAGAACCGAACAGTTCTCTTGTTGCGTAGGGAGAATTGGATTCAGAAGGTATAAATAATCCGGGAAGAAAAACAAAAATGCAGATAGTTCACATTCGTTTCCCAGTGTTCTTTCTTTGGGTGTAGCTGCTTTTGTCCGTCATTTATCAATTGAAACTCAGATCTCTTTGTCAAAGAAATCCACTTCCATCAAAATATGTCCTCATACAATATCGTTGTCGAAGTGTATAATGATCTCCTGGTTCTGCTCATTTCACTTAGCATCAGTTCATGAAGGTCTCTCCAAGCCTCTCTGTATTCATCCTGCTGGTCATTTCTTACAGAACAATAATATTCCATAACATTCATATACCACAATTTACCCAGCCATTCTCCAATTGATGGGCATCCATTCATTTTCCAGTTTCTAGCCACTACAAACAGGGCTGCTACAAACATTTTGGCACATACAGGTCCCTTTCCCTTCTTTAGTATTTCTTTGGATATAAGCCCAATAGAAACACTGCTGGATCAAAGGATATGCACATTTTGATAATTTTTTGGGCATAATTCCAGATTGCTCTCCAGAATGGTTGGATTCGTTCACAACTCCACCAACAATGCATTAGTGTCCCAGTTTTCCCGCATCCCCTCCAACATTCATCATTATTTTTTCCTGTCATCTTAGCCAATCTGACAGGTGTGTAGTGGTATCTCAGAGTTGTCTTAATTTGCATTTCTCTGATCAATAATGATTTGGAACACTCTTTCATATGAGTGGTAATAGTTTCAATCTCATCCTCTGAAAATTGTCTGTTCATATCCTTTGACCATTTATCAATTGGAGAATGGCTTGATTTCTTATAAATTTGAGTCAGTTCTCTATATATTTTGGAAATGAGGCCTTTATCAGAACCTTTAACTGTGAAAATGTTTTCCCAGTTTGTTGCTTCCCTTCTAATCTTGTTTGCATTAGTTTTATTTGTACAAAGGCTTTTTAATTTGATGTAATCGAAATTTTCTATTCTGTGATCAGTAATGGTCTCTAGTTCATCTTTGGTCACAAATTTCTTTCTCCTCCACAAGTCTGAGAGATAAACTATTCTATGTTCCTCTAATTTATTTATAGTCTCGTTCTTTATGCCTAGGTCATAGACCCATTTTGATCTTATCTTGGTATATGGTGTTAAGTGTGGGTCCATGCCTAATTTCTGCCATACTAATTTCCAATTATCCCAGCAGTTTTTATCAAATATTGAATTCTTTTCCCAGAAGTTAGGGGCTTTGGGCTTGTCAAACACTAGATTGCTATAATTGACTATTCTGTCTTGTGAGCCTAGCCTTTTCCACTGATCCACTAATCTATTTCTTAGCCAATACCAAATGGTTTTGGTGACTGCTGCTTTATAATATAATTTTAGATCAGGTACAGCTAGGCCACCTTCATTTGATTTTTTTTTCATTAGTTCCCTTGAGATTCTCGACTTTTTATTGTTCCATATGAATTTTGTTGTTATTTTTTCTAGATCAATAAAATATTTTCTTGGAAGTCTGATTGGTATAGCACTGAATAAATAGATTAGTTTAGGGAGTATTGTCATCTTTATTATGTTCGCTCGGCCAATCCAAGAGCACTTAATATTTTTCCAATTATTTAAGTCTGACTTTATTTGTGTGGAGACTTTTTTATAATTTTGCTCATATAATTCCTGACTTTCCTTTGGTAGATAGATCCCAAATATTTTATGGTATCAACAGTTATTCTGAATGGAATTTCTCTTTGTATCTCTTGCTGTTGGGTTTCGTTGGTGATGTATAAAAATGCTGAGGATTTATGGGGATTTATTTTGTAGCCAGCTACTTTGCTAAAATTATGAATTATTTCCAATAGCTTTTTGGTAGAATCTCTGGGGTTCTCTAGGTATACCATCATATCATCTGCAAAGAGTGATAGTTTGGTTTCCTCATTGCCTACTCTAATTCCTTTTATATCTTTCTCGACTCTTATTGCCGAGGCTAGTGTTTCTAATACGATATTAAATAATAATGGTGATAGTGGGCAACCTTGCTTCACTCCAGATCTTACTGGGAAAGGTTCCAGTTTTTCCCCATTGCACATGATGCTTACTGATGGTTTTAAATATATGCTCCTGACTATTTTAAGGAAAAGTCCATTTATTCCTATGCTCTCAAGTGTTTTTATTAGGAATGGATGTTGGATTTTATCAAATGCTTTTTCTGCATCTATTGAGATGATCATGTGGTTTTTGTTTGTTTGGTTATTGATATAGTCAATTATGCTAATAGTTTTCCTAATATTGAACCAGCCCTGCATTCCTGGTATAAATCCTACTTGGTCATAGTGTATTATCCTGGTGACAATTTTCTGTAATCTTTTTGCTAATATTTGTTTGTTTTTTTAAAACACATTATTTTGTGTCTGTTAGTTATGAGCAAATTAGGCTTATTTTGTATGATTTCTCATGTAGTCATTTATTCTAATAAATAAGAAGAAAGTTGCTCTACTATTGCTGAAATATTTCAAAATATATATGATTTAATTGCTAATAGTAAAAAGAGTGATAATTTCTCTTGGTGGGGGCACTGCTGCCATGGATGCTGATGTTTTTGCTCTGACCTCTTATGAACACCTTAATGAATTTTTGTGACTTTTAAAAATTCAACCCTGGAAGTTAACCCTTTGATGAGGAGGTTTTAAAATTTTTTTTCCTAAGTTAGTCCTTAGAATAGAGGCACATGGTCCACTGCTGAAGTGTATTTTTAGCCTTTTCAATTTGAGGGGAGGGAAGGACCGGTCAGGTCTTGTCCTAAGCTGAGGGAGTCTTTGAGAACTAAAAGTCAACTATAGATTGAAGTTAAATATCCCATAGTACCTTCGAGGAGAGAATGTATTTCAATAATAACATTATTGACTTCTAGTTTTGTCTCACAATATACTGAGTCCAACGACTGTATTTTTGTTCATGAAAAACTAAAGACATGTATAATGTGTTTATTATTTTGTTTAAATGTGCATCTTTGCTATAACTTATTGGGTGTGAGGATGAATGGATGGAATTATTGAGAAGGTGATATCAATTACCAGGTTTTTTTTTTTTTTTAAAAGAACAAGAAAGTATTTATTTAAAAAAAGAGAAGAATACTTAAGGAAAATGATTTGATATAACTGATTTAAGGTCATTTTTTTTTCACAGGTAGAGCTGGTAAACATAGGAGGAACTGATATAGTGGATGGAAATCACAAATTGACACTGGGTTTACTTTGGAGTATCATCTTGCACTGGCAGGTGGGGAAATTTTGTTCTATTTCTCTTCCCCACCCGCAATAGATATCTTTCAGAATATAAAGTTTCCAAACTGTGGGTGTTCTTGTTCTTCTTTAAAATAATATAAAAATGGTTCTTCTCTGGGAGAAAGGGCAGGTTTCTTGGGGAGGTTTTCTGGAGGCAGCCTTAATATCAGTTCAGATCAATAATTACCCCAAATGCAGCCAGGTGATAAAAGTTCAGATCTTTTATTGTCTCCAATATAGCCCAGTTAGCTTAGAGGCCTATTTCTCTGCTTGGTTCCAAGAACTTGCTCCGAATGTCTCCAAATCCAAAGGTTTGTCCTTCAGTCCTCCAGCCAACCAAGGGGAAAATGAAATGGATCTCTCTTGCCTCAGAGAGAAGGCTTTGTCCTTTGCTTCTGCCTCTGCTTTCTTCAGCCTCCACTCCAGCTCCAAGTTGAATCTGTCTTGCCTCTGAGAGAGGGCTTCTGGCTCTGAATCTCCCAAAGTGCTCTATGTCTGCACCAGAGTGCTCCTCTCCAATCTAGCTGAACTCTCTTCCGCCACCAGCCAGCCAAGTGGAAAATATTGGAATGAATCTCTCTTTACTGGGCTTATATATGACTCTTCTGAGAGAATGGGATTATGGGTTTTCTCCCATAGTGCTCTCTGGCCCTAAGAGCTTCAAGGGAGGTGTGAATCACAAAGTTACAAAGTTTACTTTGTGAAACTCCCATACTTGTGAACTCCAATGAGTAAAGGTGTGAACACAAGCATTGTATCAATTAGTTCTACTTAGTACCTTGTTTCAGGTTCTGGCCCAAAACATCAACTCTAATGAGTTAGCAGTTTGTAAAGATTCCAACACCAAACCTATGTTTTCTTGTTTTGTATCCTATTTTTAAAAAGTGTTTTAAGTTTTAAATAATAAAAAAAAAGTTTTTAAAAAAAGTTTTAAAAGATATTCTCACAGTGTGGCAGGTGCACCATTGTCTTGCAAGAGATTGACATATGTTAGAAAAAGGTCTTTTTACTCCTCCTGGTTACAGTGGGTTGGGATTCTTAGGTCCATTATGATGCCAAGGTGAACAGAGGAGTTGGGGGAGAGGTTCAGGGTTAGGAAGAGAGGAAGAGAGAGAGGGAAAAGGAGAGAGATAGAGTACATTTTTGTGATTTTACGTGAGAATAAAATGTAAAAAGTGGCATCATTTTATAAATATATCAATATTTTACTTCAGAGGTATTTAACCTCCCTCCCTCTTTCCTTCCCTTCCTCCCTCCCTCCCTTCCTTCAAAAAAACTAATATTATTTTTTAAAAAATACTTTGTTATATCTGTGGTTTTAAAAAGAACATGTTTTTTGTAAAAGATAATGAGTTGCATAGTTCTGTTTATAGATGTAACATGTTTCATTCAAAGAATTTTTCTAATTGACTTGTCAAATATGTTTACTATATTAAATAGGTAAAAGATGTCATGAAAGATATCATGTCAGATCTACAACAAACAAACAGTGAAAAGATTCTTCTGAGCTGGGTTCGGCAGTCAACAAGGCCTTATAGTCAGGTCAACGTTCTCAATTTCACTACAAGTTGGGCTGATGGATTGGCCTTTAATGCTGTTCTCCATCGACACAAGTGAGAAATTTTATACAGTTTTAGATCATAGAACCATAATGTTATAGATTAATTTGAAGGAGACTTAAGAAATCTTATAGGCCAAATCTATATGAAAGCATGCTTTTTTCTTCTGTAATTTTGAACAACATCTCCTAATTCTATTTGCCCACTTAGCCAAATAATGTATTGTTTTGTAGAAATAATGGTGCCTAAGAAAACCATCAGTGAAGACTTTTTTTGCATGAGAAAATGCTGAGCTCCAGTGTAGCTTCCATGATTTCTTCTACCTACTTTGTAATTTAAACAAAAAAAGTTAAAATGTTTGGCATGCTTTAATCCCACTCTTTAAAGACCAGCTAATCTTATGCATAAACAATAGTGCTTGTTAGTTGCAAGTATTCTTATTGCCAAGACTTTTTTTTAAAAAGCCATTTGAGGGGGAAAAGAAGGATTTCAGTGTATTCAAATACATTTTTTTTCATAGATAATCAAGTAGCATGTAGGCTCTGACATTTGTTTTCATGTATGTGTTTGTATTTTCTCCTAAAATACTAAGTAATTTTTAGTGCATATTTCAAGTTTTTGAAAACCAGCACATTTTTGATGTTTTAAATTGTAGAAATAATCAGTGGTTTCAAGATGGTATTTGTGTAGTGACAGTAAAAATGGACCATTGTTTTTGTGTCTATGTATACACATACTCATAAAGTATGCCTTTATTTATTGAAGGAAGAATGAGTTTATAAATGATATATAAAGAAAGTAGACTTATTGTTGTATAAATATTATAGCTTTGAATTATTTTGTCAATTTCTATTGTATATCATGTACTTAAATCTAGCAAATATAATTGCATATCTACAAAGAATCTTAATTTTTTTTCTAAGTGAGCTATTTTTGTCTTATAGTACATAATGAAAATACAATTTCAGTGCAAAGTGGGCTTCAGTTATTGTGATATTAGTGACCACAAGGAAGGCAAAAATATGGGGAAAATAATGATTAAAATATTTAATAAGACCCTTAACAAGGTCTTATGTGGACTTTGTTGTTGATAGGAAGTCTTCTCGGTAAGAATTGAAAATTAAAGATGAAGCATAACATAACACATCTTTATAGTTGGCACTTTTATTTAACATTTAAAACTCACATAAGAAGCCATTTAAATTTAAGATTCATTACAAGAATAATTATTCCTTTTTCATTTATAGGACAGAAGTAAAAGTCAGTTTAGCTAAAAAGTTATTGTTTCACATTGGTATCAGAAATAATGTATACTGTGATTTCTGAATTTTCTCATTTTCGATTTATTGATTTCAGTTCCCACAGTTGCTTTTTCTTTTTTGTTCTACTCTTCGTTCTACACTATTTTTGCAGTTCTTTCAGCAGTAATTATCTCATAGCTTTATAGCCTCATATTTATAAATTGGCAAACGCTACTCATGAAGAAACTTTAAGAGAGATTTATACTATGTTCTTGTAAGTGGGGTGGGGGGAATAAGGCATATAAGCAAAATCACTTCAACTCTCTAAAGAGTGAGCTTTGTGAGGTGCTGGGTGAGATAAAAGTTCAGAAATGCATGGCCTCATAATTAAAGTTATAGATTAGAAAGATTATTTAATATTCTTAAATAACTCTAATAATTATAATTAAATTAGAAGATTATTGAATGTTCTTAAATAACCCTAAGAAGACTAAATGCACAAGATATACAAAAGCAAAGTGCATTTTAGCAGTCCTTGCTAAAATGTCAAAGATTTTGTTTTTGGAGGAGGGTAATATTTTGAGTTTGTTTTTAAAACATGAATAGAGATTGAGCAAGCAAGGAGAGTGTTTTGTTAAAGGAAGATTACTTCAGGTTTATCAGCATGATCAAACGAATGGACTTGAGAAAGTATGGTGATTTTTATGGGGAATAGTTAACTAGAGAAGAAGATGGAAAGATAGAATAGCAAATTGTGGAAAGTCTTGAATGTTGTGCAAAGATACTTGAGTTTTACAGATAGGCAGTAAAACCAACAAAGAAATTTAATCTAAAGAATGATGGGAATTGATTGATAAAAGAAATTTAGTGTGACCACACAGTGATGGAATAATTGGAGATAGAGAGTAGATCTGAGAAGATATGTAGATATGTATTCAATAGTCCAAATCGATGTTGTTGGAATTTAATATGAATGTTTTAGTAGTGGCAATAGAAAGGAACTGGTAGCCATGAAAAAATGAGAGAAGTCAATTTCATAGAGTCTGGCCATAGATTGTGTGTGAGAAATCATATAGAATAGTCAAAGTTGGTACTGAAGTTCTACATGATAAACAGGAAAATAGTAGTTTAGCTAACAGAAATTAGAAGGAAGAACAGTTGATTTTTGCAGAAAATTAGTCCTTTAAGAGAAATGAAGATTCATAAATAGGATACTAAGGAAAATCGCAATTCACTCAGTAGGGATATGACCATACTTTTTCCCTTAGAGTTTGAGTGCCCAATAAATGTTGAGTGAATCAATTTTTCTGATATATTTCTTTTTGCAAATTATGTTTGGTTATTGGTTATATATGTAGCTCATATTGATTATTGATATATTGATTATACACATAGCTCATTCAAGATTTGTAATATGTTTTATGATATTTGGATTATAGACAATAGTGATATAGAAAGCAAATCATTATTTTTATTTACAAGACCCAAAACAAACTTTATATTAGACTATCATAATAATTACATTGTCTTTTATGTTGACTTTGTTGATCTTGTTTTTTCAGACCCGATCTCTTTAACTGGGATAGAGTTACTAAAATGTCCCCAATTGAGAGACTGGAACATGCTTTTAACAAGGCTCAAAAACATCTGGGAATTGAAAAGCTATTAGATCCTGAAGGTACTGTACAAGATTTTCATTTCTAACTTTTAAGTATATTAAGGCATTTTGTTATTCAAAAAATTGGGCACAATTGCCATTGCCTTAAGAGGTATTATGTATTTGACTATATGCCAACTTTTGACTGTACTTTGGCAGTAAACACATGCATAGGTCCTTGAATTTGAAAAGAAATGTTCTAAAATATTTATTTTTAGCTAATATAAGGACCCTTAAGCAGGTTGCAACAAGTATGTTACATTTGTTTAATTTAAAATGTAAGGCTATGCATTTCCACAGAGATTTTTTTTTTACTTAAAATATTTTTCATTAAATATTAAATTATATTATATATATAATACTAAAATATTAAAATATTTTACTTAAAATATTCCTGATTTTTACCTAAGTGACACACCAATTTCAAATGATAAATGGATTAGTTTTGATATTTTTTTGGTTTATTTATCATAAATTAAGATGTTATTCACTGTTTCTTTTCAGTACAAATTTTAGAGGTGAAGTGTGTGTGTGTCAAATTTGTAAATTTGTATATACTATGTAGAATATAAAATTTAAAAAGATAATTTCTTTGGAATACCATAATTCACTACCTTTTTAATTGATGATATGTAGTGACAAATAATTTTTAAATTTTCTTTATTACTGCCAAAAAGTTTTGGTAAAAGAACCAAAGTTTGATAGCTAATATGGCTACTGGGAACATAGCTATATTATCTGCACACATGAATTTGGAATATTTTTGCATAACTTTCTGGGTAGGGAATATATAAAATTAAATATTTTTATGCCTCTCATATCATACAGAATAGCAATTTAGTGAATTATGGTATTTCAAAGAAATAATTTATTAACTTGATATGCTATTGACTAGTTATTGTTCATGTGAAAATTGGAGGATTATGATTTCTAACTTTGAGTCATTAATATGTTCTATTCACTTATTTTACATGAGAAATTTAAGCTATTTTTTATTTCCTTCCATTTATAGATGTTGCTGTTCAGCTTCCTGACAAGAAATCCATAATTATGTATTTAACATCTTTGTTTGAGGTGCTTCCTCAGCAAGTCACCATGGAAGACATTCGGGAAGTTGAAACTCTTCCAAGGCGATATAAGAAAGAATGTGAAGAAGGGGAATTTACTGTTCAAGTAAGTGTAAGAGAATTCTTATACCTGGAAGTCGTTTGGAAGGTCATTCATTATACATAACAGAATGTCAAGTCTCGGAGTTGTCAAATGAAGATGTTGTCTCCATTTGAGACAATTAAGTGGAACCGTGGATAGATAGAGCATTCAGCAAAATCTGAATTCAAATGCAACCTTAGACATTTACCTGAACAAATCACTTAACTTTCAAATATAAAAGAATTAATAACACCTATCTACCAGAGTTGTTTTGAGGATGAAATTTATAAGGCATTTAGCACTGTGCCTGGCACATTGTAGACACTGCTAAGCCATTATCATCACCATCATACTCACTATTATTATTATCATTAAAAATATTATCCACATACCTACTAAATTTCAGAGCTGTTTTCTAAAATTCTTAACTGAATCTTTTTTCCTACTACCATCTGGGTCATCTTTGGTGTTTGTCTTCTTTCTTAATATCTTTCTAATCTTTTCTCCCAAAATAATAGAATTAAAAACAAAATAAAACAAAGTATGCCATTAAGAAGTGATAGAGACTCCTTTGCTTTTATACTGGTACATTCTGTTATTATAATATTACTTTTTTTTTTTTTTTTTTTAAGTACTAGAATGCTAGCTACCCTACATTTCAAGTTATATACCTTAGTTCAAGCTCTCATCAGCTTTCCTTTCAATTATTGCTGTGGTCTCTCAATTGGTCTCCTTCTTTCCAGTTTCTCATTATTCTAATAGAAAAATTTATTGCTGCTGAAGTAATTTTCCTTAAGTGCTATTCTACCCATGCCACTTTTCTACTCAATCATTTTCAGTGGCTTCCTATTGCCTCTAGGGTAAAATATAAACTCCTCTTGTCAGCTTTTAAAGCCCTATTCAATGTTGTCCCAGTTTATCTTTCCAGACTTCTGATTTCAGCTGCCTAATCAAATTGGACTTCTCTATGTATTTCTCATTTAGGACCATCTTCCATCTCCTTCTTTCGAAGGTCTTCAACAGCATCCTGTTAACCGCCTAGAGTTCCTCTCTTTAACATTTAGTTCAAGCTGAATCTTTCTTTCTTGGAAGCCATTCCTAATTCTCTCGGTTGGCAGTGATCTCTTCCAGATTATTTCAGAGCCATTAAATTGCATATTATTATTATTAATTTGATAATTATGTTCAACATTTTTACACACACACATACACTCATATATTTATTTTATACTTATCTCCCTCATTACATTATAAACTCATTGTGAATAGGGATTATTTTGTTCTTTGTATGTATATTCTTACTCCCTAACAGCTGCATAGTAAGCCTTTAATAAATATTATCTGATTGATTTTCTCTAAAATTGCCATGGCATTCTCACCTCTATTTGGAAAAGAATGTAGTATAACTGTATTTCTAGGACATATTTTTAAATAGATAGAGGACTCCATCTCTCGTCTGGAAGACTAGATCTCATATCTAGTAGAAAATGTAGTGTGAACTAGAGAAAATTCAATTTAACAGTATTTGTTATGAGAATGTTACTCCTTTGAGTTTTAATCTGCTTATTTGCAAAATGGAATAATAATGCCTTTAGTCCAGTAGTAAGGCTAAAATGAAATAATAAATATGAAGTGCTTTGAAAAACTCAAGGCAGTATATAAATTTCAGCTGCTGATATTGTGGCTATTATCATTGGCCACCATCACTATTTCTACTACCATCTCCTACTTTTTAGCCATCAGTTTCCTCACAGGGAATTATTCAACTGGCCAATATTTTCAAATGAGTTTAATAAAATATTTTGCTTGCCCTGACCTGTTATTGTTGTTGTTGTTCTCCAAGAAACTCAAAATGTTAGCATGTTACAGGATTTTTTACTTTTTCTCTGTTGTGAGAGAGAAATGCAGTGGAGCAAATGATATAGTAAGAGACTAAATAATTTATCTAAAGTTGCAAAAGGGAAGAAGCAAGCCTTAAACCTAGGTCTCTTGATTTCTAGCCTATTACAGTTTTCACTGTCCTATGTTGTTTCCATTCTATCTAGCTGCTCGTATTTTGGTATGTTTTAAAACAGTTTCCTTGGATAAACTGCCAAAAAAGACTAGTGTGTTTTGTCTGAAGTGATGCTCATTTTCAGGTATTGAATTTCCTTTTGCCATTGAGCTTTTAAGTAGAGTGGTGTGATCTGATTCTTTCCCTTTAATTTTCATTTGAACAAAGGAATCTAGGAGGAGAGAAAATCCAGGAACTAGTCAGGTGCTCACTTTGAGAGTATTACATTTTGATAATATCGTACCCCCACCTCTTTCTCCCCCTCCCCCCATCCTGTTCCAGGATTATTTAGATTCTTATTCCAACAAGGCAGAAGTTTATAAATTCTAAATAAAAATGAGGCAAAATATTCATTTTAGGATTACAGCATTTTATTATATGGCAAAGACCCAGTATCTTATCTCAGTTTACTCTTTTACTTCTTTCCCTAGCCAAATAGTTTTGTCTTTGATTTTGTAAGGTCTTTGAAATCAAAAGGCATTTTGAAGGATTAGAAACTTTTCTTTCATTAGAAGGAATAAATCCAAAGATTCCAGTTATTTCCCTGTCCTCCAAGTTTCACTTACTTATTTTCAATTGAATATTTTTAATGAGAAAGAAATAGAATGTATGAAGATTTGCCCCCCCCTTTTTTTTTAGTTATTTTGCTGTGAATTTATCCATATAGAATTTATCCTATTTTTTGACTGAGCAGTTCTTTAATTAATAGAATCTTGGTAGGAAAGATTCTTTTAGAGATGACTTTAGCTACTGAAGAATTTCAGCAGGTTGTCATCTACTCTTTTCTTGAATAATTTGAATTTTGAAAATTCACAGGGATTCCCATTTATTTGTTAAATGTTGATAATCATTTGAAATTTTTACATATACTAAACTAAGGTCTACCTTGTTAAAGCTTTTTGTTTTGAACCTATTTTTTTTCCAATTGATAGACTTAATCTATTTCCTTTTTTTCATGAAAATCTTCCATGATCTTCAGATAAAATAGCTTATCATATCCCTTCAAATTTTCTCTTTTCCAGGTTAATCCTTGACAACCTCTTAAGTCTTGTATTGATATAATTTTCAGTCCCTTTGTGATCTTATGGATACTTTTGCTTCCTTTGTGTGGTTCTAAGGCAATGCATAATGTTGACTTAAGATATCTTGAAGTACTTAATATTCCCCTTTTTTTTAATGTGAATTTTGGAGTTATTGTTTTCCATCATGTATTCTTCTAGTTGATTTTTAAAAACCTTATGTATAGGATTTTATCCATTACCTTTGATAAATTATGCCAGATTAATTACAGCTCATTTCAAGTTATCAGAATCCTTGAAAATTCTGAGTTTGTGTGAAATAGTATTTACTATTACTTTTTTATATATAATGATAAATTTATTTTTATTTATTTTATTTTTTATTATAACTTTTTATTGACAGAGACCATGCTTGGGTAATTTTTTTTATAACATTATCCCTTGCACTCACTTCTGTTCCAACGTTTCCCCTCCCTCACTTCACCCCCTCCCCCAGATGGCAAGCAGTCCTATACAAGTTAAATATGTCATGGTGTATCCTAGATACAATATATGTGTGCAGAGCCGAATAATTCTCTTGTTGCACAGGATTACTATTACTTTTGACTTTATTTTACTTGGCAGTTTGAATTGCATGCTTGTCATCTATTCTTCAGATATTTAAGTTTGACACTGGAATGGGCTAAGTACAGGATTCTTGTAGTAACCTTTTGAAATCTCTGTGACATCAACCAATTAATCAATATTCTTTGGTTTTGGTTGAGCATCCAATTATGAATCATTTGCATTGTACTATTATTTAGTACTTTTTAATCCATGATGTATGTATAGCTATTATGAGCCTTTTTATGAAATACTTGAATATATTAAGCTAAACTGTATCTGTTGTATTGCACTGATATCTATCAGTCTAGGAACATGAACAGAAATGTAAATAAGGTACACATTAGTTTTATCTGCATGTAGCAAACCTATTTTGTCTTATGATCATCACTGTTTTCTATATAGAATTCTTACATTATTTTTCCCCCAGAAAAACCTATTCCCTAGTTTTATCACAGGTGCTCAGATTTAGAGGTGGAGAGAAATTGAAAAGCCATCTACGACTACCTTCTCATTTTATAGGTGAGAAGATAAAGCCCAGAGAGATAGTTAACTGGAGTAAGGTAACAAATCTAATTATTGGCAGACCTAGTAGAATTTCTAATTCCTATTGGAATTTTTTTTATGTGTGTTTGCTTCCAAGCACAATGGTAGGCATATTGTGAGGGCTTGCTAAATACTTAATTGCCCACTTGTTTCTTTCTCTAAACATAAGTTGAAAATATTCCTTTCTTTATCTTTTGATATTTTTCTGGTCAAGTTTCAATTAATTATGGAATTTAGCCTTTCTTTCATTCTTAAAATTTTATGCTCCTCTTTCTGATTTATTTCTCCTTGATTATGTGCCCTTTACCTTTAGTTTTTGCCTATTCAAGCTTTAATGTCATCTACTTTCTTCTTGGGTACTTCCATTTATTGTAATCAAGGAACATTTTGGTGAGTACATTCTGTGTACCTGATTCTGGGAATACAACAGCCAAACAGAAAATAGTCCTTACTCTCAAAAAACTTACTATCAAGCTATGAGTCAAATGCACTTATATAGGTATATACCAAATAGATGATAGATGCAAGATAATTTAGGAGTCAAGGCACTACTGCTTTAAGTGATATGGAATGGCTATATGGAGATGATCATGGATCTTGAGCTTAGTATTGCATCTCCTATTGTATCCAGGGCCATCTCTAGTGACCTTGCCCAGTCTTCTCTCACTTCAATCCAATCCACTTGCATGTCATGGCATCGCCTCTCTGATGTCATGCTCTTCTTCCTGAATGAAGGACTAACAAGAAGATAATGAGCCTTTAAGAGGCACAAGCAAGAAAATGGGGCGTAATAGGGGACCATAAAAGCCAAAGCAAAGAGATGGCAAATGGAGTTCTGTGCATAAGAAATAGAATTCAGTTTTTAAAAAATTATTATTATTATTATTAGATTTCATTTTCCTATGTGTTCTCTATGCTCTTTTATTTGTTATAGCACTACTTCCTAGTTTCTCTTTGTAGCAACACTTTTCTTTTAGTAGTAATTCAACTTCAAATTCTTTGAGTCTTCTTTGATTTATCAGTCTCCTATTTCTCTTAGTTCTTTAGTTTTCTTGCAAAAAACATTTTTCATCTATATGTATGCATAGATGAGTGGGTTATGAGAATGTATTTACATATATATTCTGCTTCATTAGCCTAGTTGAGCTCCTCATCATTCTGTTGTTAGATGACTGCGAGAAACTTTTTACTGTCTCTGATTCCATTCTCTCTTTACTTTTGTAATCTTTTAAAAATAGAATTTGAGTTATGTGACCCTTTTGTTGAAAAACTTCTAATGCTTCTCTGTGGCCTGTTACCTGATGTTTAAATTTCTTTGCTCAATTCTCTAATCTGGTTCCATACTATCTGTCTACGTTTAATTCATTTTCATCAGAAATTAAACATGTATTGAACTTAAAGCATTATGCTGTGCACCACCTAATTTTAATTTCTACAATACAACAATTAAATTAATTTTATCAGTCTGCATCAGTTCTTTCTCACATCTCCAGTTCTTGTTGTTTGTCCTTCATTCTCAAGGACAACCACGACATCAGGGAGCTGATGCTGTGACATACAAGTGAATTGGATTTGAGTGAGGAAGAACTGTGAAAAACCATAATTCCTATATTTATTTTATGAGAACTCTTGGCACATCTTTTTTTGGAGTGTTTTTCTGATTATTCTCAACATTACTTATCACCTTTCTTCTCTGTACTGTATTTTGTAATAAATAAGCCCTTTATTATTTCTTTTTTTGAATGTTTCTGTTGGGTTAATCATTCCTCTCTACCTCAAAAGACAGAGAGTGTGGAGCTCCAGATTTAGTTAATGTCTCCTAAATATTGGTTGGTTGATTGAAGGGCTTGATTTTTAGCAATAGGAAACTTCTGTTTATTACAAAGATGTTATTTGTGTTTGTAGACTGCAGCAACAGAAGAGGAAGAACATGAAGGTTCTAGAGCTGAAACTCCCAGTACAGTCACAGAAATGGATATGGACCTAGATAGTTACCAAGTAGCTTTGGAAGAAGTTCTGACATGGCTACTTTCAGCTGAAGACACTTTTCAAGACCAAGATGCCATTTCTGATGATGTCGAGGAAGTCAAAGAACAGTTTGCTACTCATGAAGTAAATACCTGTATTTTACTATGAGGAATTATCAAGTACAATGTTCATTACTTTATTACAGAGGCACTTCAGTAGTGTTTGTTATTTTTCCTAAATTATGTTCTTTGGAAAGTTCATGGCATATTTTCAGGCTTGTGATATTTAAACTACTTTATTGTGAAATTCTAGGCAGATGATTAACTGAGGATTGGAATTAGATTTAGGATTTTAATGTTATAAATTATATAGGATGCTGTAAGACTGAAAATCGACACAGTTTTTTTTTTTTTTTTTTTTTTTGGTCTAAAAGTATGATGTTCTTTAAAAGAAAGAAGCTTTAAAACATTTTTTTTTTGTTCCTTCACGCGGTTCCTTATTTGTTTAGGTAGCACCACATTCATTTTTTTCTTACATCTTAATTTCACCCAGCTTATAATTGTTTTGCAATAATAATCTGCTTCATAAACACTGAATTGAACTAAAAGTAATTTAATACAACAAATATTAAGCACTAGGAGTATAAAAACAAAAGTGAAAGCATTCTGCCCTCAAAGAGTTTCCATTCTATTATTGTGTTTGTGTGTGTGTGTGTGTGTGTGTGTGTGTGGTGGACTTTTGACAATTGACGTCACTGCTTGTCCTTTGATTATGAAAATACATGAAAACACTACTGTTTTCCTGCATTATTTGTCAAATTATGAATTCATTTGGTGTAATGTGGTGAAAGAGTCCAGGACTTGTACTTACAAAAAGTAGGTTCATTTGCTCTATCATTTTGAAACCATGTGACTTAAGGCACATTATTTAATTGCATAATTTTCCCAGTTTCCTGATTTGTGAAACTGGGGGTGGCTATATATATAATACCAACTTCATTGGATTAGTGTACATTCTGTGTTAAACTTCAACACAGAGCTATTTCTTATTGTTCCTTAACATTACCAGTGAAAAATGCCTACTTAAACTTTTGATCTTACGAAATGTTTTAATATCCATTTTCAGAGACTTAATATCTAGAAATAAAGAAGATAAACCCTGCTGCATTTGAGGACACTGTATTATTTTGCAGCACTAATATCTAAACATTAACAATTTGTTAAGATTACTTAGAAGGAACAGCCCACAAAGTATAGTCATGTGTCTTTCTAGGACTTTATGATGGAATTGACGGCACATCAGAGCAGTGTTGGTAGTGTCCTGCAGGCTGGAAATCAACTGATAACACAGGGCACTTTATCGGATGAAGAAGAATTTGAGATTCAGGAACAAATGACACTATTGAATTCTCGCTGGGAAGCTCTCAGAGTGGAAAGTATGGACAGGCAGTCCCGGTAAGTTATAGCTAGGAACACTCTGATTTTGTTCCTTGGACTACTAACCTGAATAAAGTAGTTTACATGGTTTTATTGAAAAATAAATGTCATTAAATATTCTCTGTTGAAAAGCATAATTAAATTTTCTTAGTTCTTTTTTTTTTCCTGATCACTTGACAAAACTTGAGTTAAAAGATCTAATTAGAAACCAATTTGGAGTAAAATAGACTACTGGTAGCTAGAGAAATAGTGCATTATGACATTTGTTGTCAAATTCATAAATTTTTACCTGTTCTAAAGCATTTTTTGGTGTATTCATTTTAGCCCATGTATTGTAAAGTAAGGGTCATATTGCATTTTCTAGCATCTTCCACCTATTTAGTAAACAGGAATACCTGATTCATGAAACAATTATTCTGTTATGAATTGAGGGTGGTGTTCATTTTAGTTCTTTGCATGTATTTCATTGGCTTCAGTTTATGGAGAGAATAAAAGTTTAATCCTCAGTGGTACTTCAGATAGAATTGGGTATGTTATTTTGTTCTTTTATGGTGCTTGGATTTTTACTTTTCATTTGACAATGAAAGCTTATGTTAGTAAATTTGTGTTATGTTCTTTGATGGTTAGGCTACATGATGTACTCATGGAGTTGCAGAAGAAGCAGTTGCAACAACTTTCTGATTGGCTAACTCTCACAGAAGAACGCATTCAGAAGATGGAAGCTTGCCCCTTGGATGATGATTTACAGTCCTTAAAGAAACATTTGGAAGAACATAAAGTAAATCTGTCTAATATTTCTTATATACTATATTTAATATGAAAAATAGCATTCAGCATTCTAAAAATTCACTGACTTTTACAATTGTAAGTGCAGAAAGCAGAAAGTCCTTAGAATGAGCTCTTGTTTAGAAACTGAGGGCAAGTTTCCTGGAAAATCTCTATACTTCCATTCCTTAGTCTTATCATGTGTCCTAAGGAGAGGAAGGAATGGGCTATGAGGAATAAAAAAATAATATTCAGTTGTAGTCTTAGTATTTTAAATTCAGATTAATGTTTTATCTCTTCTGCTGGAAATGTCTGGCAGTAACTTCTCATTAATGCCAGGAACCATGAATTTGCTAGTGAGTGAGGGTAATAATATTGAGGAGATAATGGGCTATATTCATGGAATGGAAAATTTTGTCACATAAATATGCACTATTCTTATGAAAAGTTGATTCACATTTTATGAATTGATAATTGAGTTCTAGTCTTTATTTGTTGATCATTTAGTTTTTATTGAAAAAGGAAAATTTAAGGTGTCTGTTACAGATTGCTTTGTAGGAAGTATTTCATTATTTCATTATCTTCTATTCAGTCCTTTTCTCTTTTATTGTCCAAGAATATCTGCAAAATAAGTAAGTTAAAGTAGAGATTTTTCATCTTTCACTTAAAATGGATCACATGGATTGAGGACAAAACAGGATAAATTTCTTCTTACCCCAATTTTTTGAGGAGTGGTAATAGTGGGTGGTGAAAGAATCTGAAAGAAGTTGAGTTTTTTCCAGTTCTGTTCTTTGCACTCTACTTCTGAATCTCCAACTCTACTAGAAATTTTACTGTCTCTGTAGCTCCCCATTTATGACGTAGCTTTAGACTTTTTTGTGATAACTAATTTGTAATTTCATTAAATTGTATGGACCCTGATTCTATATACTTACATAATCAAGCTCAGTACTTCTTAGATTCTCCAATTAATCAATCAGTCAAATATCAGTCATCAGATATTTATTGCTTATCTAGCATTATGCTAGGAATGAGGAATGAAATAGTCCCTACTTCTAAAGAAGTTAGAGTTTACTGTGGGAGGACATACATATAAAAAGGACAATACTGCATTTTTACAACTTAGATACAAAGTATTTTTGGGTGGAAATGAGCAGCAAAAACTGAGATCAGAAATGACTATTTTTAGAAGTTGTGCTTTTGTTGGGTTTTGATTAGAGTCTCTAAAACTCAGAAATGAGGGAGAGTATTCAAGTTGTGGGCAACACCCTGTACAATGGTACAGAGATGGACGAAAGACTGTCATGGGAAACAGCAAGCAGACTAGTTGGATTGGAATGCATAGTGGGTTAGGGGGAATTGATATGAAATTAATCATTAAAGTTTAATTGTATGTAGATTGTGAAGGGAATCTAAAGGCCAAAGAGAAAACTGTGTATTTTATCCTGGAGGCTGTAGAGAGCTCTGAGCAGATCTATATTTTAGGTTTTATTTTATTTATTATTTTATGCTTCTGTAACTGTAGCTATTGTAAAGGACAGAGAAGAAATAGTAAAGACTCAAAACTGTGACATTTTCTATGGGTAGATGTGAGAAATGTTTTAGTCTTAGAACTGGCAAAATTTGGTGATTATTTGATATAGGAGTGAAGCATCAAGAATGACTCAAGTTTGTAAATCTGGGTGACTAAAAAGATTGTGGTATTCTCAATAGAAATAGGAAAGTTAGGAAGAACTATATCTTTACTTATATTTCTAGTGTGCAACTCATCATTATATTGTACTTCTTCTACTGGACCTTTTTGTACTTTTAGTTAGGTCCCCCTAGAAGAGTATTAACTTATTTATGGAAATGTACATGACATTTATTAGATTTTCAGATTGCCTTGATTTGCCTTGGAATCTAGAGATGTGTAGACTATTGGTTCCATTAGTAAAAACCGTTAAGTTAATGGTTGGAAATTTAAATACATTGCCCCATTAAGTGTTTTTAATTACTAATGAAAACTTAGTGGATTTTTAAATGGGAAAATATGCAAGAGTGGGTATAATAGTTGGCCTTTTTTTTCTTCCCCTAGGAATTGCAAAATGATCTCGAGACAGAGCAGGTGAAAGTGAATTCATTAACTCATATGGTTGTGATTGTTGATGAGAACAGTGGAGAAAGTGCTACAGCTGTCTTGGAAGATCAACTGCAGGTAAATAGTTGAACACATAAAAACATGTGAGTTATGACCATGTACTTCTGGAGCTTATGTAAGTCTCTATCAGGTTTCCCTCTGCTTTCTTAGCCAACTCAAGGTTTTATATGTCTGTTCTTGTCTTGGGCCATAGGCAAACTTCAATAATTGCTCTTTGAATGTGATGTTTTCTTCATTTGCAAAGCCAAGGTGTAGATAACTTTTTCGAAAACTTGAGAGGTTTGTTTTGGTGACTTGTGGATTTCCTGATTGATATTACATTACCTGTGTGATGATATTAGAATCTTAGAGTTGGAAAGGATCACTTTAAACTGCTCCCTTCCCCCCAACAATTAGGAAGATGTGGTTTTCAATAGCAATTCCTATGGTATTCGTGTCAAACAGTCTTCTGTTGATGATCTCCATTCAGTCCCTCAAAGAGCAGCCCATTTTGCTTTTATACATTTTTAATTATTGTATTTTTTTTACTTATATCAAACAGCCATGTATTCGCCCTTCTGAAACATTTGATTAGTTGATTAAAATTGATTGAAATGTTCATCCACTTCTCACTGTTAGCGTACCATAAGTTCAACTTTTAGAATCCTTTTTTGGGTAACAATTAAGTGGACTAGTTCTGCCAAGCATATGCTTTACTGCCTTAATTCTCAATGCATTTGACAGTAGAAGAGCCTGTTTTTTCCTTATGTAGTTAAAACCCTCAAAATGTCTTTTCAATAAATATTGGTTAAATGGACATTCCAGTATTAGTTCTTTTATAAAATCACATTTCTCCTTTTTTACTTAACTGAACAAGCATGAAAGAACAATGATTGAATTATTGGGAGTGTGTGTGTGTGTGTGTGTGTGTGTGTGTGTGTGTGTGTAGGGCTGAGGCATTTGGGGTTAAATGACCAAAGTCACACAGCCAGGAAGTGTTAACGTGACTGAGGCCAGATTTGAACTCCAGTCCTTCTGACTTCAGGGTTGATGCTCTATCCACTTTACCAACTAGCTGCCCCATATTGGAGATACTTTTTGAAGCAATATAAAAGTGAATAGAAATATTAACTTTTATTGAACACTAGTTAAAAACGGGAAAAATATCTTCTGGCAAAGGTGGGGTTTTTTATCCTCATGTTGAAATGTGAAAATATAGCTAGTACTTTGATTATTATAAATGACTATAGTAGAAGAGTACTCTCTTTGTAGTCAGAAGATCTAAATTTGAATTTGACTTCTGCTACTTAAAAATCTTTGCTTGAGTAATTTTGGGGGAATCTATATTCTCTGGATTTTGAGTTTGCCAATGTTCTACCAGATTAGGGATTTTTTAACCTGTAATCTATGTAGTTGAGTTTATAAAAATTTAAACTTTTTGATAACTATTTCAACATAATTTCAATATTTTATTATAATTCTTTGTAATCCTAATTGTTTCATTATCTGCATTTTGAAAAGATTATTTTGAAATGTAGTTTATGTTTATTAAACTGCCAAAAGGATCTGTAACATTAAAAAAAAAAAAAAGGTTTGGAAATCTTTGACCAGATGCTCTCATTTTGCCTTTTTAGCTCTAATTCCTATGCACTTATGATTCTAAATAATGTTTTAGTAAATTTAAGATGGCAGTCTTTTATATAATTTTATATTGTTGCATGTAGGCACATCTTGCAGCCATATCTTGGTTTGCATAAGGTAGAAAATACTTTATTAAAATTGGAAAAATTAGAGAACTGTCCAAGACATTTCGTCATCCCAATGGTCCTATGAGGATAGTCTCAGTTATTTTTATGTGCAGATGCTAGGTGAGGAAATTGAGCTCTAGAGAAATTTGATAAATTCCCTATGATCACGAAATACATGTTAGAAGTTGAAATAAACCTTGGACAAGTCAAGTCTAGGATTTTTTTCTATCTTGCTCTGTGGCCTAACACTATACCACAATGGGCCAAAATTAAAATAAAATTCTAATATTTATACTGAAATTTTTATAAGTCTATAATAGCAGAGAATTGGTAATAAGTTAGATACACATCAATTGGGGAATGTTTAAACAAATTATGATGCATGAATATGATTAATCATTCTCAAACTTAGAGATGATGAATATGAAGTGTACAGGGAGAATGGTTAAGTAAGACCAAAGTGAAGTGACGACAACTGGGGTAAACAATATATTCAATTACCATAACAATGTGCATGGGCAGAACAATAACATTATAAAAACTGTATGTTATATAGTACAGTGACCTCTAATTTATCTCTGAAGAACATGTATAATTTTTTTTTTTCGTGGTAGAGGACATCATGGATATGGAAGACTGAATGCTATCTGATTTTATTTTAATGTTACCTAGTTTTACTGAATTTATTTCTTTTTTTTTTTTATTCCTTTGTTCTTTGAGTTGAGCTATGGTTATTTGGGGGGAGGGGAAGAGAAGGGACATAATAGAAAATGAAGGTGAGGTCTGAAAAAAGATATGAATATGATAATTTAGAAGAATGTTTGGATAGTGATAGATATTTCAATAACATTTATTGTAATTAAATTATGAATAGAATTCTTTGAAATTTCCATTATGAAAATGTCAGTTTCACAGGGATATAAAATTGCTTATAACTTAATCACTTATTTAGTTGCTTCTTAGATAAATAACAATTAAATATAGGTTTCTTGAAGCTGTTTTTGAGAAGGTAACATTACATCAGCAAATTTAGATTAAATGAAAGAAAATTCCCTATCTTTTTTAGAAACTTGGTGAACGATGGACAGCTGTTTGCCGTTGGACTGAGGAACGTGGGAATACATTGCACAGGATTAATATATTGTGGCAGGAACTGTTGGAAGAACAGGTAAGAAACAATTACCTTAAGTACCAAAAGCAGAAATTTTTAAAATATGAAAACTTTGTTCAATTACAACCAATTTTAAAAAGTTTAACTTTATGAGTCTTTTGTCTAGTATTTCAAATGTTTATCACTAAATGAAGAAATAGTTTCAAAAACACTTGGTACTTTCCGATGTTCTATGAGATAAATAATACCTAATTGCATTTTAAAGGCTTATTTATTCTCTTTTCAAGATGTGCTTTCAAGCCTTTACAATTTTAGCTCTTGCAAATTAATGGCTGTTCCAGTTGGCTTTCTTCAGAATTCTTACCTTTCTTCATCTTGTCATGAAAGTCAGAGGATATATCTAGTTCATTATGCTTTATCTAAATAACAGTTTTTGATTTCATCTGCAGTTCAATGACAATGTTATAGAACCCTAACACTTTGATCACTACTTTTGTATAAAATGTAGAAACTGTAAATAAACATTTGTTAAACCAGTTAGTACATAGAGAACTTCATGAAGTTTTCTTGGTTTAATTTATGACAGGTAATTAGTTAGTAGCTATAATTTTTATAATCAATTTGTAACTAAATTAATAACAATTTGATCTCCTTCTTTCAAATTATGATAGTCCTTTGCAAAATTGTATATATTATAAGTTGTATTGTGGTTGGGTATACTTTACCTTATTATTAGATTGTATGCTACATATGTTACATTAGAATAAGGATACAGTCATCTTTCTTGTTGCATTGGAAAAGCAGTATTTTGGCATAAATAGGGAGAGCTACATATTCAGGAATAACATATAAACACACTGAAACCTCAAGTGCTCAGGCAATCCCCTAAGCTATGAGCTATTCTCGAGTTGTCAGTTTGCATTGGTGGCAGTAGAATTTGTAGAAGATCATTCCCTAGCAGTTGATATCAAATATTTGTAACTCTCCTACCTCCAAAAAAAGGTGCCTCTCACACATAGCATGATAATTTCATTTTTGAATAAATTCTTTGTTGATTATCAGAGATTAATGAAGTTAACTATCATTTGATCAAAGTTGCATTATTCCTTATGTTGATATCAATTGAATGAAATATTTATTGGATTTAGCCAAATAATTTGGTCTAGTCCTTGTTTTGATAATGGATTCTTCTATTATGTCTAAATATTACTTTAGTATGTGAATCATTTTTATTTTCCTTTCACATTGCTATATTCAGAAATAACAAATTAAAGACATGTTCCAGTTTTGTTTTCAGAATACTCATTCAGTTATTCAACTTAATATTTTTAGATGTTGTGTTTTTCCACAAACATCAGTGCTTATTCTTTTTAAAGAGAAATATCTATGTTTTACAAATAGTTTAGTAGAAATGCAAATATGTAATGTTTGAGAACAGTTGGATGAAAATAACTCAAAAGAAACTGCCTGGTTTATTTTGTTAATTTCTTTGGTTATGGTTAGTCATTAGACGTTTATCAAATAGTTACTGATCTGAATGTGAGGCATTGTGTCCTAAGTCCTGAAGCAATTGATTCAGTTGAGTCCTGCCCTCAAATTGCTTGAAATGTAACTTTAAGGATTAGATAAGTAGATGAGTGATTATAATGAGTGATTAAAAGTGATTGAGGAAAGACATAGGTATGGCTGTCAGGCTGTTAGCCTTTGTTCTTGAAGAGGATCTGAATTACATCACTATTTTGGGTTTGAGGCTAATAGTGTGTCCCACTATGCCTGATCAGACTAATAAGAATTTGGAAAGCTGTATACAGGTTGGGCACAAATAGTCTGTAATATAAACATTTGTAGTAAAGATGTCTCTAAATTTATACATCTTCTGTTTAGAAATGTCTCATGAAAGACATGTATGGGTCAGTAAATTGTTGTAGTTTCTTGTCTTTGCCCACATTCATCATAGCACCAATATGCATTTTCAATTAGATTCAGAACTTCAAAGATAACTGAAATGTTGCGCCTCATTGACTAAGAGACTGCCATTTATGTTAATGTGAATCATGAAGTCAAAAGGAGGAGCAGGAATCCCAAATTTAGTTTTCAGCATTAATGGGACTAATTCTGACTGCTTAAGTATTATAGCTTCTGTTGAAAATGGGCTAAATAACCATGTATTAAATAAAAAATTTACATTCTACCCTTATAATAGGAAAAAACAGGTGGTTATTAGATGGTGCCTTTTAGATTGCTCCAAACCATATTCCTGAACCGTGTCATGTAAACTGTGTAATATGTGGTCTCAAGTAAAGAAGAAACAATTTCATGAGATTTTCCAAATTTACAAGCACCTAAGCCTTCTATTTCTTTTGAGATTTTTCAACAGAACCTAATGTACTGCCATTAGGTAATGTAGGAAGAAGTTAGTCTTGTTCAGATGTGACAGAAATGCTCTAGTAATGAAACTCTCTTGGGAAAATTGAAGCCATCATTTTTGCTTGATATATTGATCTCTTGTAGATGCATGAGCTAAATCCAAGTCCCGTACTGTATTCGATTAAATAATCTGTCAAGGGATTATTGTTCACCCAGGTTCAGCGACTTCAAGATAATTGAAAATGGGTTCAGGGAATTAGTTCCAACTTCAGCAAAATATTTTTAGGAAACTGCAAAATATTTTAACTCTATCTGCTGTCATTTCCATCCAATACATCTATCAAATGCTAAAGCAAAGGTAAATCTCTTGAACTTTTCTGACAGCCCAATAAATGACAACATAAATAGATATTTGTGAATAATTCTCTTAATGAAAACAGAAGAGATTTTTTTTTTTTTGTTAAGGAAGGAGTAGATATAGTCCAGACATAATAAAAATAATTCATGTATTCTTCCCTCACTCTTCTTTCCAACTTACTCATCTTTTCATAAATTACATGGTTGGGTGAGTAATATTGATATGGACCAGCTTCTAGTTCTTTCTGTTCACATTTACCTTAAATGCAAATGTTTGTATAGAAACCAGATTAATAGATTTGATTTAGCAAGAAGGTCCAGACTAGAGCTTTTAGGGCTCTATATCTCCCATATGTTCTTATATCATGGAATCAAATCATAAAAGGATCTTGGAAGATTTCCTAGTCTTATTCCTGCTTAACTCTTAAATATATACATTGCTCAATATCAACTCATTTGAAAGAGATTAAGACCATAAAAGTTTAAGGTGGATGATTTTGGAGTTGTCTTTGTGTGCTTCTGAAGTTATCTACAGATCTATTGACCTGGTAACTTTGGACATTGAATCTGTAAGTTCTAATTTCTTAATCTTGCTTAAAAACGAGCTTCACCTTCATGTCTCAGATAATATATCTTGCCTACCTGAGAATAATTTTTATTTACTCAAGCACTTATTTCATTCTGGGTAAATGTGTTTAAAATACAAAGAGCATAATTTTCAGATATAATCTAATTGTATTCAGTGTTTTCCTTTTTCTTTGGTTAAATGTTCGTTGTCATGATCTTGTTTATTTTATTAGTATCCTTGGTATGGTATTTTCATTTTTAATTGGTTTTTATGTATGTCTTAAACTATTGTGTTTGGTGAAGACTCTTTGTTTTAGAAGGGGCTTCTAGTGAAATAGCACTTGATAGTTTTTAAATACCTGATGATTTTGATTTGAGAATTGCTCTCTAATTTTATTATCCATTTGGTATTATCATCTTCATCTCTAGTGTTTGCTGAAAGCTTGGCTAACTGAAAAAGAAGAGGCTTTAAATAAAGTGCAGACAAGCAACTTCAAAGACCAAAAGGAGCTGAGTGTCAGTGTTCGGCGACTGGCAGTGAGTATTTTCTTTGCCGGCATTCCCTTTTATGTTACTATGTTGGATGGCCTATAATTTTTTTTCTTCTTTTTTAGTATTTTTTAGCCTATGGTAATTATATAATCTAGAATCTGTCTAGTATCAAAAGTCATTTCTTTTTAGCTAGTGCTGTCATATCATTTACCATTTATTATATTGTGTCTGTGTTGACTCTAAATTAAGGGAATAGGAAAACAAATTCTTATTAGCACAGAATCATCTAACAAAGATTTTTAATTAAATATTAGATTTTGAAGGAAGATATGGAAATGAAACGTCAGACCCTGGACCAGCTAAGTGAGGCTGGCCATGATGTAAGTCAGCTCTTTAATAATCCCCGGATTTCTAAGAAGATCAGTAGTGATTCAGAAGAACTGACTCAGAGGTGGGATAGCTTGGTTCAGAGGTTAGAAGACTACTCTAACCAGGTAATGCTTTGTTTAAAATATGTTTTGGTATCTCTTTTTGAAGTAAACAATTTGTTAAACTTAAAAAGTGTCAATATTTAGTCCTGAATATGAGGCTGAGCATTTTAAAAATTTATGACTTTTGAAACTTTTTTGTTATTCCAGTATGGAAATTAAAAAAAAAAATTAGGAACATATTTGTACCTCATCATTTAATAACATCTGAATAGTTTTTGTTAAATATAATAAAACAATAATATTATCAACAATAAAAGATGCAATAATGTTTTACTGTCAGATCAAAGTCTAGGTTTTTGGTTATCCTCCCCTTCCCCCCAAATAATTAATTAATTTGTTTATTTGTTTACTTGTTTTTTAAATAGGTGACTCAAGCAGTAGCAAAGTTAGGAATGTCCCAGGTGCCTCAGAAACTTCTTTTGGAAACTGTTGGCATTAGAGAAAAAGTCACTGTTAAGAAATCCAAACAAGAATTGCCTCCTCCTCCTCCACCAAAGAAGAGACAAGTACATATGGACCTTGAAGCTAAGAAAAAGTAAAAATGAGTATATTGATTTTCTTATACAATATATATTTTTATACATTGTATAAATTGAAATTCTTTTGAATGATATTAGAGGGCAAGTAGATGGTACAGTAGATGCACTGCTAGATTTGTATCCAGAAAGACCTGAGTTCAAATTCTACTACAGATACTTACCAACTCTGACCTTACTCAAGTCACTTAGATTCTATTTGCCTCAGTTTCCTCATCTGTAAAATGGAGTTGATGATAATACTAACTCTTAACTCCCAAGAGTTTGTTTTAAAGATCAAGTGACAATCTAATTTTTAAGTGCTTTGCACTTATACATGGTAAGTGCCATATCAATGTTAGCTATTATTATTATTGTTTAAGGAAGATACTTCTATTAAATAATGAACATCCTTAAATGAAGCTGCCTTCTTTTCTCCTGCACTTAGACTAAGATCATATCCTACATGGTTCATAATAATTGAGCAATAAACTGGTCATGGACTTAGTGATTGTGACTTAGGTGTTTATTCAATGATTATAGTGTCATCTATGATACTTCTCTGTATTTGATATCGTATTTCTTACTATTTTCCAAGCAATTTTGAAGCCCTTCTGTAAGAGATTCTTTAATTTTCCTTCTCAAAAATTTTCTCAGAAATTTTAGTTTTCTCTCTCATTTTATTCTCTTCCTCTCTATCTCAAAGAAAGAGGCAACTACTATTTCTGGTGGATGCTGATACTCTTTTGCTTTCTCCAGAAATATGCCCTACTTTTAATATCCTTCTTTTTACATCTTCTATCTATTTCCACTGGCTCTTACTCCATTGCCTTCTTTCTTTTCATCATTCTAATCTCTATCCATCTATAATTTATGTTCCATATCTCTTCTTCCTTCTTTTCCATAATGCTTTGTAATAATGCTTTTGTTTGCATTACTCGTCTGATACTGTTCCCCTCAAATCTGAGTCACTTCCTAACTGATAAATTCAATCCTTTATCTTCTGCTTTCTTCATAATTTTTGGCCCTGTTTTCTAATGCTTCCTTTCCTCTTTATTTATATAATACTGAATTCTTTTGATTCTTTTTCTGCCTTTCTTCCTTCTTTGTTTTCCCCAAATAATATTTGTTTCTCCTCTTATTTTTTTAATCTCAAGCATTTCTTTGTCTTCAACTTATTTGTTTTCTCTCTGTATATACTTGGACTGTATTATATCTTTAATTTCAACTACTGTTCTTTCTGTAGATTAATTTCACCTTATTTTCAGCCTGTACTTTTTTTGAATTTCAGAACCAATTTTCAGCTTCCTCAGATTTATCTTCACTTGGATGCCTTGTCGTCATGTCACATTATGTATACGCATATTGCATATAAATATGACAGACAATATATATTTGTATTATGTAATTTTATTATTGCGACATTCTATATAATATATTAAATAAATATATCAATATATAAATAAGTTATACATAATACATAATTTATACACACAAAATATATAAACTATTTGTAATTCTCTCCAAATCTGTGCCTTTCCTTACTTCTCTCTTCCACTTCCCCTTCCCCCCCTGCTGGCAGTTGGGGTCAAGTGACTTGCCCAGGGTCACACAACTAAGAAGTGTGAGGTCATATTTGAACTTGGGGCCTCCTGACTAAAGGGCTGGTACTCTATCCACTATGCCATCTACTGCCCCCACTCCTCTCTTCCTATGCATGATAGAACTATTATTCTAATCTGCCAGGCATGTAATCTCAGTCATCTTTGACATTTCTCTTTCCTTTGTTCCTTACATCAAGTCATTTGCTAAATCCCTCAAATACCTCTTTTATTCCTAAGACCCCACTTTTCCACTGTCACTATCACCATCCTCTTTATGGCTCTTATTGTCCTATGCCTTGTTCAGTAGCTTAGTTTGCCTGCTTGCAGTGGCTGTCTCCCATGATTCTTTTTATTTATCATTCATTGTTAAAATAATTTTCTTAATGCACAGCCCTGATCTTGTCATTCTTTGCTCAACAATTTAATGGTTCCTATTTATTTAATAAATATAATCCAGATTCTTTTGATTGATACAAGGACTAACTCACTACTGTATTTTTATGGCACATTTCCCTTGCTCACTTTCTCCACCGAACTGAACTACTTGTCTTCTGTACATATCTCATTTTCCCATATACATGCTTTTGCTCATGCAATTTCCTTTTTTTTTTCCTGGAATACCTTTTTTATCTTCTCTTCCTGCTGAAATCCTATTCATCTTTGAAAATAAATTATATGTGCCACATGTTTCTTAAACCTTTACTGATACTTCCCTCCTACAAATGTTCTTCCCTCTCTCTCTAAACTCACACTTCATTTTTCACTTCTCAGTTTCAGTTATGTGTTATTGCCTTTTTTGAATACATTCTTTTTTTTCCCCTTCTGATAAAGTATAAACTTTTTGAAAACCAGAGTTTTCATGTTTTATACATGTATCATTATTACATCTTAGTACTGTACCTTTCATATAGTATATTATTTAATGAGCATTTGACAGAACCAAAATAAAGTCCTAGAGGTTTTGAAGCATTTGTTTTATGTAACAGGTTTAAACCTAGAACAAACTTACATAATGTGAGATTGAGGGGGTGATACTATTTGTACTGATTAATAAAAGGATCCAATAATTTTCATGAGAAATTTTCTGCTATAATTAAAGACTCAATCTATACTGTTTATTTAGCATTTAATGCTGATATGTTGGGTCCTTTTTGGAAAGCAATGTCTGAGAAAGACTCAATCTGTAAGGTAGAGAAATGTGCCTAGTTTTAAGTCTATGGAAATCTATTGAATTCTGTTACTTGCAAAGAATCCTGCTGTGAATTTTTAGAACAAAGAGGTTCTGGCTTACTTCTCTGAGAACCCTGAAATTTTGAAGACTGTAATGAAAATTTCATTGTCTCATATGCCAAAGTCGAATTACAAGATTTCTATAGCTTTGTGGCATTTTTTGAAAACTAGTTATTTCACTGCTTTGAGCCTCAAATTTAAAACATTTTTTAAATAAAAAGATGCTCTATTCAAAATGTTTCTTCTGATTGGTATTTTGCTAGGTCACCCAGTTTTTAGCTCTTTCTACAACCTCCTCCTTGAGATTTATGATTTGAAAGGTTCTATATTATTCTTTTGACTTTACCGTATCTTTTCTCAGATAATTACGGCTTCAGAAGGATAAGTACTTCTTCCTCTTCAATGATTTCTGAGTGATTACTTTTATACGATACACACATAAAAGCAAATATTAGACAATTTCAGCATATAATCATTCTAACCAATATGTACTATTCTTTCTGTTCAGTTTTATTTGTTTCACCATCATAGAAATCTCCCTACCTTTTTTGCATTCTTTTTCTTTATTTCCTATGGCATAATTACATTCATGTATTATTATTTTTTTGGGAAGTTCTTAGAGTTAATTTGTGAGTTTATGTGATTCTGTGTAGTTAACACATAATAAAATAATTGAAACAGGTTTGACAAATAATAAAATGTGAAGTCATTTTGATTAATTAAGCATTGTATGAGTTTATTTTCTGTGTATACATTGGATAGATGTCACATAGCACAGAAACCATTTGTATATTTAATGCCTCCAAGTTGCTGAGGAGAGAATAGAAGAAAACTAATGACATCTGAACTCTTAAAATTAGGTTCGATGCTGTAAGTGCTGAATTCTTGACCTGGATTTCAAAAACAAACAGTGCCATTCACACCATTGATATCAAAGAATATAAGAAGATGAAAGAAACCTTGGACATGAAGAACAAACTTAAGGTAAATGGTTTCTTTTGAATAAAATATTTTCTCATGTTAGGTCTGCTGTCCACATAGAGGGAGATGATGGGAAATGCAAACTTAAGATAGTGTAATGGACTAATGAGGAAGATTTAAAGTGCTGTATTTAAATCTCAAATTGGAAATTGTTATATTTGGCTTAAAATCCATGGTGGAAAGAATAGGACTCTTTCTGAGCTGGACAAAAAAAAAAAAAAAAGCACTTTGTGAGATGATTAAGCCATGATTAGTTTTATACTTGTCCTTTATGAAGAGGTGCTTTTAGATCAGATTCTCTTTTCTTTTTTTTTTTTTTCTTTTTTTTTTTTTTTTTATAATAAATTTTATTTTATTTAATAATAACTTCGCATTGACAGAATCCATGCCAGGATAATTTCTACACGACATTATCCCTTGCAATCACTTATGTTTCGTTTTTTCCCCTCCCTCCCTCCTCCCCCCCCCAGGATGGCAAGCAGTCCTATATATGCTAAACATGTTGCAGTATATCCTAGATACAATACATATTTGCAGAACCAAACAGTTCTCTTGTTGCACAGGGAGAATTGGATTCAGAAGGTAAAAATAACTCGGGAAGAAAATCAAAAATGCAAATAGTTCACATTCATTTCCCAGTATTCCTTCTTTGGGTGTAGCTGTTTCTGTCCATCATTTCTCCAATGAAACTCAGTTAAGTCTCTTTGTCAGAGAAATCCACTTCCATCAGAATACATCCTCATACAATATCGTTGTCGAAGTGTATAATGATCTCCTGGTTCTGCTCATCTCACTTAGCATCAGTCCATGTAGGTCTCTCCAAGCCTCTCTGTATTCATCCTGCTGGTCATTCCTTACAGAGCAATAATATTCCATAACATTCATATACCACAATTTACCCAGCCATTCTCCAATTGATGGGCATCCATTCATTTTCCAGTTTCTAGCCACTACAAACAGGGCTGCTACAAACATTTTGGCACATACAGGTCCCCTTCCCTTTTTTAGTATCTCTTTGGGGTATAAGCCCAATAGAAACACTGTTGGATCAAAGGGTATGCACAGTTTGATAACTTTTTGGGCATAATTCCAGATCGCTCTCCAGAATGGCTGGATTCGTTCACAACTCCACCAACAATGCATCAATGTCCCCGTTTTCCCGCATCCCCTCCAACATTCATCATTGTTTTTTCCTGTCATCTTAGCCATCAGATTCTCTTTTCTAACAAGAAAATTCTCAGTGACTCAAATTAAGGAAATTGTCATAGTTGTAAAATTTAGATGTTACAATAACCTGTGAAATTCGAGCCAAACCTTGCAGCTTTAATGAGTCTTTTGAATTAGTGCCCAATGTTATAGTAGAACTCATACTTTCATTTAGTCTCATCCCTAATTTTAAAGGGGAGGAAACTGATGCCATGGTAGGTTGTTAAATTGTCCAAGTTACACATATAAACCTTGTTCTAGTATACCCTTAAATGATGGTGTTTTATACTCCTTATCCTTCTCCCACCCTCTCTTCCTCATTCCTTCCTTTCCTCCCTTCCTCCCTTCTTTCCTCCTTCTCTTCCTCCCTTTCTTCCTCCCTCTCTCCCTCCCTCCTCTCCTTTCCTCCTTCCCACATGTAATTAGGGTAAAGGGTGACATACTCCTCGGCTCCCCTCCTTAAGGGGATGAGAGAATGGAGGTGAATGTGAATTGTACCCAAACTGCATAGAGGGGATATACTACCTTACCTGGGGTCCTAAGGGTCATTCTGTTAGGTCATCTGGAAATTAACAGAGGATAGTCTGGTAGAAACAAATTGGTTAGGAGATTCAATAGACAAAGGCTGAATATTAAAAGGAAGAAAATAATGAGGAGAGAATTAGGATGGAAGAAAAAAGAAAGCAACTAAGAGGTCCATGTAGTGCCACCACTTTCCCAGAGGATTGAGGCTATGGGCAGAGTGGAGGTCATAAGTAATTTTAAGCACCTCTGGTATAGCTTGAGTAACTTGTGAAGTGAAGGCTGGGCCATTGTTACTGTTTAAGGAATGAGGCAGGCTAAAATCAGGGTATGATCTTTTTTAGTAGAAACTTTGATGATTTCTAACCTTTTTTAGTTGTACAAAAATATGGCCTCCTTTACTTGATAAAGATTTCAAGAAAAAACCAGAAGTAGTTTGAAATTCTTGCATGAGTGAGTTCTTTCTTCTTTAACTTCTCAAACCAGAGAAGACAGGAAAGAACAATTGGTACTCTGAAGGGGCTTAACCTTCAAGTTTCTTGGTGATGCTAAAGGGTAGTAGCTGGAACTGTCGTCTTTATTTGACCAATCCAGAACTGGCAGTCAAAGCCTTGTCATTTGCCTGTTCTTGCTGCTGATTTGTTTAATTAGCTTCAGCAGTGTAATATTTTCATCACATGTGCTTTCTTCAGTCATCACTTGTCACATTCTGTCAATCAGTGCTATTTAAATTCCTACTGTGTACTAAGCATTGGAGACATAAAACAGACCAATATAGTTTTCTGCTCTTAAGATGCTCCCAAACTAATGGGAGAAGGCAAAATGGGAATTGAAAATAATTCCAGACTTTTGAATAATGATGCTTTTGTTAGGAAGGATTTTATAGGAAAGATGAATAAGTTCTGCCTTCTAAATGCTGAATTTAATGTGGTTATGGGATATCCATAGGAAATAAATATCTAATAGTATGTGGTAATCTCAGAAACTGTATGAAGGGACATTTGAGAGGTAGAATGTTATACTGGATAAAGCACTACACTTGCCATCTATACTCAGAGAGAAAGAATAATGAAGACTGAATGTAGATAGAAGCATAGTATTTTAAGCCTTTTAAAAAATTTGCTTTTTCTTGTGTTTTTTTTTCTTTTGATTTTTCTTTTACTATATTTAAAATGATTGTATATGCATAATCCTTATGCATAATTGCTATCTTGGAGGAGGTAGGAAGGGCAGAAGGAAGAAAAAGTTTTGGGATTCAAAATCTTATTAAAATGAATGTTGAAAAATATCTTTATATGTAATTGGAAAAATAAAAATACCATTAACAATAAAGAAGAGACTATGTATTGATTTTTTTGTGATTGTATTTTTAGGTCCTAGAAAAGGAGCAAATGGAAAGAAGCCCCAAATTAAATGAATTAACCCACAGTGCACAAAATCTTTTGGAGCAAATAGGAAAAGGTCAGCTCTACTATATTTGTTTATGTTCCTTAGATGTTCCTTTAGTACAAACTCTAGTAACCTGCCATAAAGCATTCATGCACAATATGCCTATTATTCCTTAGGCACCTGTATTTTCCAAGTTTTAATATTTATTTTTCTATAGCTAGATTATGTTAGCAGTTCTTGAGAGAGAAAGAGAGAGAGAGAGAGAGAGAGAGAGAGAGAGAGAGAGAGAGAGTGTGTGTGTGTGTGTGTGTGTATGTGTGTGTGTGTATGCTCTAACTATTCTAAAAATTCAGATGCTTATAATGATCATGCTATGAGGGGGAAGGGCATTTTCAGAAAAGAAAGCAAACAAGGTCACTTTCTTTCTAAACCTATGATTGTATCATCTAAATCTCTAGCATCAGTAGGGATTTTACTTATTCTGGTATAAAAGTAAAAAATAGGCCCTTATTTTGGTGAATGGTATTCTTGGTACATTGGTAATTATTGTAGATGTAGATAAAGCTTAGCTTTAGATTGGTCAAAGTCAAGTTAGCTAATGATGCAGATGAGAATGATGAAAATCAGTAAGAAAAAACATATCCAATTTTTAGTAAAAAAAAGATGTTCATATGCTTTAGTATTTTTAAATTTTAAATTTTAAATTTTACTGTGGCTTAGACTAAGAGGAATTTTCTGCTTAATGTATTCAAGTCATTAAGGACTCAGTGGTCTCATTCTGCTTTGTTCATGTAGAAGTATTGGAAGAAACTGGTTGGTTTGGTTGATGAGGGCATTTTTTTCCTCCAAGAGACCCAGGTATATGTCTCCTGTAACTAGAAGTTAAGCAGCCATGCAATTTTACTTTTAAAAACTGAAGCTTATTATAGCTGGCAAATGTCATGGGTTTTATGTAGTCTCTTTGGGGATATTTCTTATTATGTTATGAAATTTGAATTTCATTTTAATTTTATTTTATTTAAAAATATAATATATGATTTTAAAATTTAAAAATATTTTTAAAAAATTAAAAAATATATTTTAATTTAAAAATATTTTATATATGTCTCATAAAGATATCATACCAATGTAAAAGTCATTCAGCATTTAGGGTGTTTTTCTTTTATAATTTAGATAATTAATTACTTGGATAATCAGTGATTTTATTTTTGTATAATTATTTTAGTTTTGCTGATAACCTTCATACAGTGAATTGTTATGTGAACCTGAAAATTGTTATGACACTCATGATTTTTTATATCGTTGAGTTAAAAAAAATAAACAAAACTCTACTAAATTAATAACAAAGAGCTATGTATAACTTTGTTTATTAGTTATTCTCCTTTGGAAGTCACTTATATCATATATTGATATGTATGGGAAGGGTAAGTGAAGGAAATGTGGCTATCAATATAGGAAAACCTAAAATGAAGGTAAATTTGCCCCCTTTGGATAGTAATTTGGAGAAAATACCCATTTTAGCCGCTTTTGTACATTATAATGTCTCCTTTGCTAAATCTTCAATTCATTTAAACAAACACTTCAGTAGCAATCATGTATGACTAAAAGGTATAGTGCTTAGTTTGGAGGGATATATAAATGAAAATGAGATAAATAAAATATGAAATAAAAAATGAAACAGCCTTTTACCTTCAAAGAACTTTCTCTTGATGGGATGTAACATGTACAGAGATTAATTAGTACAAAGTTGTTATAAAACAATAAAAAAATGAATTCAAGGGGCTGAGAGCATTTACAACTGGAAGTAATCAGGAAAAATGTTGTATGAGAGGTTTTATCTAAGCTGTGCTTCGATCCTAGTTAGTCTGTAAGATAGAGATGAGAAGTGAGGTCTAATTGTATTTCAGATATGGTAAATCAACTGTGAAAAGCAAAACAATGTGTAGGTTAGGAGTACAGGGAACAGTAAACATCTAGTTTTAAAGAAATAGTTTATGAACATAAAATGTTTTGAGTAGGATTGGAAAGATAAGTGGTGGTTATACTATGAAAATCATTAAATGCTGGGATAAGGATTTTATATTTTATTCTAGAGGTGCAGTAGAAAAATCATTTGAGACTTAAGTAAAAGAGTAATATTGTTAGATTTATATTTCAGGAATATTTTAGAGGTTGTTTGGACATTGTATTAGAGATCGAGGGAAATAATATTCCTTCAATTTCCCCTTAATACCAATTCCTTTCACCAAGCTGATTACTTTGGGGAAAAAATGTAGTTAGTGCACTCTCCTTGTAGTAATATATGTAGTTGAAACAGTATGGCAGCATGGAAAGAATTATGAACGTGAAACAAGTAGATACCCAAGTTCAAAACTAGGTCTACACTTGCTTGTTGTGTGACCCTAGGCAAGTAATTTATTATATAAACCTTAGTTTTATCATTCATGAAATGGGATCATAATACTTACACCGCATATATGACAGAGTTGTGGTGAGAAAACCTTAAAGTAGAGTATTGTCCAATCGGTAGTTAGCCTCTTGTCTCCTTTCCTGGGGACCAGTTAGTTTTCTTAGAGGCTTATATCTCTCTTTGGTTCCGAGAACTTGAGTTCCTGCCTCCTTCTCTGCCCTCTGAATCTCTTCAACTCCAAAGGTTTGTGCTTCAGCCTCTGGCCACCGTAAAGGTAGACAATGGAATGAATCTGTTTCAGCCTCTGAGAGGCTTCTAGTGCTTGCCCTTTCTGGCCCTGAGAGCTCCTCCATATGTGCTCCACACTGAGTGTACACTAATCATTATATCAGTAGGAAACCATTATTTGTTGTAGGATTAAATTAATGCTAAACTAGATTTAACCATTATCTCCTCAATTCCACTTAGTACCTTGTTTCAAGTTCTGGCCCATAACAGATCACCTTAGTACAGTTGTGAACTTTATTATAGATATTTGAAGTGCATAATCATGATTTTCTTGAGTCTCCTGCATATTTATTTGTGTGTATACATAATGTAGGACATAAATAGTAAGGCGTATTAAATCTATAGTACTTGGCAGACTACATGTCTTTATATCATGTGTTATTTCAGTTATTCAATGGGTACAGTCTTATATAGAATATTCACTTTGTAAAAAAATAACTCTGATTTTCCTTCTTGGTATTTATTCATGAGTGTACGATGCAGAATTGTTCATCCACCCACTTAGACAAATAGTACCCAGTTAATACCACTCCTCTGAAAATACTCAATGTGCTTAGAACATAAATTTTTTTCTAATTCTTTATATGTACTTTTAGTAATAATTTTTGAAAGTATCTCCATCTTGAAAATCATAATGAAATAAATTTCAGTGCTCAGTGATTTATTTATTTATTTTTAAAGAAATATATAATGTATAAAATAATATTTCCAGTTAGCCTATAAATTTGGGATATCTTCAGCCCTTGTCAGGGCTGAAACTCTTGAGTTGATGCACTGAGGTCAGGACAGCCAAGCACTTGAGGCTAACTACCGATTGGACAATACTCTGTGGGTATATACTTGGAAAATGGCCCTTCCCATTATCCTGTGCTGGCTTGATGATTGGTGTATACAGAGAATTGTAGGAGGGATTAGGAAGTGGGGTGAGAGTAGCCAGGGTCACTTTTGTGGTGGACAAAGAAGAAGGCAGTTATGGAGATCCTACTTCCATCCCCTTCACTTCTACCCCTAAAGACCAAGAATAAAGACTAAGGACTTTTGCTTATCTTGACGCTGGCTGATTCTAAGGTATCCTGGGTGCTAGTGCAGTCATCACCTTTTCTTAATGGTTGTCCAAAATATTTGATGATGATGATGGTGATGCCTTAGTAAACAACAATTAACCACCTATTATGTGCCAATCAGTATGATAAGTACTGAGAATATTAAACTATAAAAAAGACAAATAAGAAATAATTAATAGAGGGAAGGTACTAAAATTAAAAAGTCCAGTTGAGCTTGAATGTCAATCCTAGTGTAGTTACTGTAGAGTCAAAATGGTAGAATGGGTAGACTGCTGGTCTTTGAAGCAAGCTGACCTGGCTTCAGATCTTTCCTATAACACTTATTTTCTATATTGCTCTAGATAAGTTACTTTATCTCTGAACATTAGTCTGTAAAATGAGGATCGGAATAACTTTGCTTCCTCAATCTACTGTGAAGATCAAATTAAATAACACAATTAAAATGTTTTATAAATCTTAATTTATAAACCTTAATTTCTGATTAGCTCTATTACCTTGAGAACAGCTAGTTGACAGAGTGGATGGAACATCAGGTTCCACTCAGGAGGACCTGAGTTCAAATATAGCCTCTAACATTACTAGCTTACTACCTGTCTGATGCTGGGCATGTCTCTCAACCTCTGTTTGTCTTAATTTCCTCATCTTTAAAATGGGGAGAATGATAGGTCCTACCACTCAGGGTTGTTGTGTGCGTTAAATGAGATATTTTTTGAAGTGCTTAGCACAATATCTGGAACATAATAGATGCTATATAAATGAAAGCTACTGTTACTACTATTATTGCTGCTGCTGTTGCTTCCTTCTCCTCCTCTTCTTTCTCTTCTACTTACACCTCCTCCTCTTTTTCCTCTTCTTCCTCCTACATGAAATCACTTTTTTGTATGTGAATTACTTTGACTGGATGACACTGAGATTCCTTGATTATATGATGAATGAATGACGAGGAATTTAATAAATTCTCATAGATAGGGTGTTAAGCACTGGAGATACAAATACCACAAAGGAAGATACTCCCTGCCCATAAAGAGCCTATAGACTAATAGGAAAAGAAAAATTATACATGGATATGCTGAGGAGAGCTATTTATTGTTGTTGTTATTGTTTGGTTGGGAAAGTCATAGGGATGGTTGTATTGTGGGGAAATTGATATTTGTCTTCAGAAATATGGTATTGATTTAATTACTTTGTGATAGAAGAAGAAAGTAGAGGTGGGAGGTACTTCTGTGGATAGTTTTAAAAAATAGTAATATGTAACATTAATGTTTTATCATGTTTCACCTGAAAATATATTATATATATGCAAATATGCTTGAACCTTATAGTACCCAATTCAGTAGACAGCCAACATGAGGTTTTTCAAAATGTTAAACATTTTTAAAAGAGATTTTAAAATGTTCTTTAAATATTCTAACTTACAGTATTGTTTGTTTTGCTGGGGCAATTGGGGCTAAATGATTTTCCCTTACAGCTAGGAAGTATTAAAAGTGCCTGAGGTCAAATTTGAACTTAGGTCCTCCTGACTTCAGGCAGGTCCTCTATTTACCGCGTCACCTAGCTGCACGCGCGCCACCCCCCCCCCCCCCCCAATACTGTTTTTTAAAACAAAAATCAATTCACCTATGCCCTTGATGTTAAGATCATCTTTTCATCCTGATTTTCATTTTGTTAAACTTTAAAAAAACATTTTAAGAAAAGTTTGGTGATGAATTAAGACTATATTTGCTTGTTTTCAAAATTGTTATAGAAGGACTCTCTTCAGATGATGTAAAAACTGTCTTGGAGAAGGTTTTATCAGAATGGAAAGATGTGACATGGAATTTGGAAGATGTTTCAAGAAAAATTCAACTTCAAGATGATATAAATGGATACTTTAAAGATTTGGATGAGCTTGAAAAGGCTGTCAAGGAAAAGGAGGAATGGGTGAAAAACTTTTCCATTTCTGATACTACTCAGCAGTTTGGTCCAGGTTTGAAAGATTCATGCCAGGTGGGTAAATAAGCTTCTTGTCTCATAGATGTGTTCTTCAGTCCAAATTTTTACTGATATTCCCATTTATAATTAATACTGGTACAAGTCATATTTTTGTGTGTAGGTTCTTTTATCTCTTTTTTCCATTATATGTCTATGTTTCCATTCTATAGTGGGAACTAACCCATCTGCTTAGTCTTGGCCCTCAAATTGAAATCATGAGTTCCAGCTGTATGGATCTTATGTCTCGACCTTCTGCTCCAAGTTTCATTCAAAAGAGTCTGGAGAGTTTTATAGATCGCTACAAATCTCTGCAACAGAATTTGGAGGAATGTCAGCAACATTTGGAGAAAGGTGAATTATTTCATATTCTTTCTTTTTTCATTTTTTTATCTATAATGTCCTTTCATGGGTTTAGCAGTCTTTGGGTTTTTGATTTTGCTCTTATTATTGATCATAGTTTGGGCTTCCTTCCATGTATAAGATGTCATATTTCCTTGAAAGCTTCCTCTTTTCTAGTCCCCTAAAAGTATGTTTCTTTGTGCTAATCATTGATGTTGATCTTACTATTATTCTTTGATTTAGGAATTGGGTTAATTCACATAGTTTTATGTGAAAATGAAGTTTTGGTAATAGTTTATTAGGAATTCAGAAATCTTTTATCTTTGTTGACAAAGGATCTTGGGCTTGATTATATTACCAAAATAATTACTAGTAAATTAAAGTTAAAGGGAATTTTGACCATTTGGTATCTTACACTTGTCTTTATATATATATATACACACACACACACACACACACACACACATATATGTATATATGTATATATATATATATAAATGTGTATATATATATATATGGAATTTTATTTTTTTACTAGTCATACTTTTTTGTGTATAAACATTGATCCTTCTCTTTTAGTTTCTTAAAACATTCAATTTGTATCTCAGCAATCAGCATCTAAACTTTGGGTTCATGCTTCTTAGATTTAGTCTTAGAGGCATCTTATTGCTCCTACTGTTTGGTTGAAATGCAAACCTGAGGTTTAACTTGAGACTAAATCTTATTTATTTCTCCTCAAAAAAGTGACGAGCCATCAACTCCTGTGCAGGTATGTCAGGAAGCAAACACAACACTGAAAATAGGCTAGGTTTTATTTATTTCAAGAGCAAGTGCAAAGGCTTGTACCCAAGCCCTTAAATAGTGAAGATATTTTTTCTTTCCTCAGTCTATAAACAATTATTAAGTATCTGTTGTGTGCTAGGTACTGCTAGAGATACAAAGAAAAACAAAAATCAGTCTCTGCTATCAAGGAGCTCTTAGTCCAAGGAGAGTTGTCAAACATGCCACATGCTGGATAAATTGTAGAAAATTAGCAGAAGGTAAACATTAGAATTGGGGAGTATTGGAAAAGGATTCTTTTAGAAGGTGGTATTTAGTTGGGACTTCAAGAAGGCCAGGAAAACTGGGAGGCAGAAATGACTCGTCTAATAAGACCCACAACCCAAAAGAACCTATATATTCCCTCCATACTTCGTTTGGTGTTATAATTGCTCTAGCACAGAAAATTAAGCTGTATCCTCTTATTTCTCTAATTCTAGTTAGTCTCTAACTCCTTCCCTCTCTCTAACCTCTCCTCCCTCCTCATCTTTCTCTCTCTCTCTCTCTCTCTCTCTCTCTCCCCTCCCTCTCTCCCTCTCTTTCTTTTTCTCTTTTCCTCCCTCTTTCCCCATTCTCCTTCCTCTCCCTCCCAATATCTCTGTGTCTGTCTCTCTCTTTTAAAAGATTAATTTCAGTTCTGAATTCTTTCCCTCCTTTCCACTCCTGACAGCCATTAAGAAGGCAAGAAATACAAATCTGTCATATATATGAAGTCGTACAAATCATATTTCCACATTAACTTACAAAAAAGCAAGAAAAATAAAGTGAAAGAAAATATATTTTAAATTGCATTCAGAGTTCATCAGATCTCTCTGTGAAGGTACATAGAATTTTTCTTCAAGAATCCTTTGTAATTGGCATAGATTGTTGTATAGATTAAGTTAGCTAAAGTCCTTTGTAGTCAATTATTGATACGGTATTCCTTTTTAATATTGTTTTAGTTCTGCTCACTTTACTTTGCATTAGTTCACATAAGTTTTACCAGGTTTTTCTGAAACCCTAGTACTTGTTATTTCTCACAGCTTAACAGTATTCCATCACAATCATCATATACTAAAACTTCTTCAATTATTTCTCAGTGGATGGGAATCTCTACTTATTTTCTGATTCCTTGCCACCATAAAAAGAGCTATTACAAGTAATTTCCCCTTTTTCTTTTATCTGTTTGGTATGCAGATCTAGTAGTGCAGTTGCTTGGATCAAAGGGCATGCATAATTTTTTAACCTTTTGGGCATAGTTCTTCAGGATAGTTCACATCTCTACCAGGAGTACATTAGTGTACCTATTTCTCCACATTTCCTCCATCATAAGTCATTTTGCTTTTCCATTAGCAAATCTGATAGGTATCTGATAGTTATTTTAATATTACTATAATTAATTATATATTAAAAATATAATCACTAATTATTAGGGGTTTAGAGCTCTAGAGTTCTGTAGCCTAGCTTTTTAAGGTCAAGTCCAAAGTGTAGTCTAGAGAAGCTGGGCACTCTGAATCAATCAGCCATGCTTAATGTAGGATAATTGACTAGGAAATAATTAAAACTGCAGTGATCCAAGACAATTCCAATAGATTTGAGATGAAATATGTCATTTGCATGCAAAGAGAAAACTATAGAGACTGAATGTCGATCAAAGCATAGTATTTTCACCTCTTTTTTTGTTTCTTTATTTGCTTTTTCTTTTCCCTTTCAGTATGAGTTTTCTTGCACAACATGACAAATATGGAAATATGTTTAAAAGTATTGTACATGTATAATTTGTATCGAATTACTTACTATCTTGGGGAAGGATTCAGATAAAGGAGAGAGGGAGAAAAAAATTTGTAACACAAAATCTTATAAAAATGAATGTTGAAAACTGCCTTCATACATATATTTGGAAAAATAAAGTACATTTGAAGAAAAAAGAAGGAAAGAATTAGAATAAACCAAGATACTTTAAAGGAGATATAGTCCTTGTCAAAACAAAGACCTCAATTTTAAGGTGAAATACATTTTTACAAGGAAAATCCCACACTTTAAGGCAGTTTTCCCCCAAACTTTGTGTTATTCCTTTTATACCAAAAATCTCAAAAAAAAATACAATGGGGAAAGGAGTCTTATTCTTGGTTTGTATTTTACTCATATATATTCAGTTTATTGAAAAGTTTTAACACAAAAACAGTGAACACATAATGAAGCAATATATAAAATTACAAATAGCTATTGTACTTCATTTATGATCATAATCTTTTAAATGAAAGGAATCTTCAAAGTCATGTAGTCCAATACCTGATAGATGAGGAAACTTAGACCACATACAGATAGCAAATGTCAGAGCCAAGGTTGTTTCTCTAATTCTGGTTCCAGACTTCAAATGCAATATTCTTTTCAATGGAGCATATATAATCATTTTCAAATTTTAAGGGGGAAATATGAAGCATGAGCAAATATTGTATCCTCCCTGGAAATGCCTAACTAGGGCAGGGAAAAGTTGTAAGGCCATCAGTCTGAGCCCTAGTAGTATGCTTAAGAAGGGTATAAGCTGCCTTTTGTTGTTTTTTTTTTTTATACTTCCAATCATTTTCTTCAGTAGGAGAAAGGAATTAGAATTAAGGGGATTGGGGCAGTTAGATGGTGCAGTAGATAAAACACAGCACCCGGAGTTAGAAAGATCTGTATTCAGATAAGGCCTCAGACTCACTAGATATGTGCTCTTGGACTGATCTTTAAAATGCAAATAATAGCTCTTCTAAGAGTTGTTTTGGAGGTAAAATGAGTTAATATTTATAGACCACTTAGTAGTTTCTGGCACATAAAAGGCTTTATATAAATGGTGTTATTACTTATTATTAATTTGTTGATTGTTTGGAGCCATACAATTGAGTCCTTGTTAATCCTTGTGGGATCTTGAGGAATCTCCTGTTTAGGAAGGAATCTCCATGAGGTCCCATGTCCTCAGGTTATGTCTTTTTACTCCCCGTAGGTTGAAGGTCATCTAATTGGTATTAGGGCACACTTCTCTCACAGTTGCCTTCCTATGGAAGAATATTTGCCATTTTTCCATGTGGTTTTGTCCTCTAACAAGACTAGCAGAAAGAAGACTAAGATTTGTCATGTGTGTATGTGTGTTTAGGAAAAGGAAAATCTGAAACCCATTCTGACACACTCTGCTGTAGATGGCTATACAAAGTTTGATAATGACATGTTACCTGTCTGTTGCCTCCAGCCATTATAATCGTTTACTGTACTTAATCTCCCCTTTCTTGGGTTTCCTATGAATTTTGTTTTCATTGAAAAGAAAAGTGGATGTATTATTTAAGGGGTATTAAAATATTCAATATCGTTTCTGTAAGACTTCATCAATTAATGTTGGCTTTTAGGGGATTACCTATGTAAAAGAGTTTATAAATCCATTGAAGTACACAAATTGTAGAAAAATACCCTTGAAGGGAGAATGTGCTTTTCCTAATTGTTTCTAATATAAACATGCAGGTGTCTCATAAGCTCTCACCAGCTCCTACAGGTCTTGCTTTGGCCTGTGTGTTGGTATTGCGGTGCTAGTTTTTTTTTTTTTTTTAATGTAGTTTATTTGCAGTGATGATGGGTCTGTGATGAAATGAATGGTTCTGTTTGTGTTTGGCAAATGGATTATATTTCCTATTTTAGGGACAAAGCTTTGTAGTTGTAGGTCAGGTCTCTTTCTTCAGTGAACTTAAATATCCAAGCATGAGAAGTGATGGGCAGACTGCTCTTAGTTCTTAGCTGACTCTTGCAAAGTAGACTTTGGTACCTGTTATGGACAAGTGGGTAAGGGTCAGTATTTAATTTCTTAACTTATAGTTTCTATTGGCTACTTCTTATGTTTTAAAAGAAAGTTCCTTTGTACTCAAATTGTTGGTTCATTAAATAAAAAAGAGAGAGAGCTTAATGAAATTCATGCCTCAGGCATTTTTAATATCATTATACATCATTCCACATATATCTTAGAATTGACTTGTAGTCACCAGGAATAAGGAATTTGATAATGGTTCATGTTACTTTGTAGTGATATTTTGTCTACGTGACTGAGATCAATTACAATTTTAGCAGATATTTATGCTTCTTTTTTTGTGCTTTAAAAGCTGTAGCTTTATTATGAGAGAAAGGGAAGTCTTAAGTTAAAGGAAAAAAAGTTTAGGACAAGTTTATCATTATTGAGATCTCAGTATTGAGTACCTGGAATTATGTCAGGCTTAAAGCAATATGTATAATTCAAACTTACACATTGTGCTAGTTTTAATTAAATTGGTCACACAGGTAGTTAATATCTGCCTCGTCAACACAAAATAATTGAAATATGTGAAAGAATACTAACTTTCTAATATGTACTTAAATTAAGTTTTTCTAAAATACACAGATCAGAAGAGCCAACCTGGAGATGACTACTTACAGACATTGAAGACAGTGAAGGATGTATTAAATGAATCAGAAAATAAGGCTCACATTTCTCTCAATACTTTAAATGACCTTTCAGAAGTTGAGAAGGCCCTACAGGAGAAAATGGTAAGACTTCTTAGATCTTTAAAACCTGAGACCATTTTTAATATCTTAAATTAAGAAATAATTTGAAGTGTATTTTTTATGCTTTTTTTTTTTTCATTAGTCTCTTGATCTTTGGGTCTTTGTGTTTTGTAGTTATTTACTGAAGGATAGGACCTTAGTCACAAACAGAAGTATAATTTATATTTTTTATATAGTCAACATTTGTTTTTTGTTACTAATCTTTATTTTTTTCAAACTATTAGCACTCTTTTCAGAAATTGTCTTTCAAAAAAGGAACTCATTAAATGTAATGGAAAGAATGCCAGAATTAGCATTAGCATAGATCTACATTTGAGCTGTGTCATTGTCACTACTAATTTTGTGAACATGGGTCAAATCATGTAACCCCTCTTATAGTTAGTTAACTCATATGTAAGTTAGGACTAATATTTCTTGTAGTGTTTTCTTCATAAAATTGTTGAGGGTCAAATGCCCACAACCAATGATGAATGTTTTGCAGAGCTTAAATTGTTAGATTAATATTAGGCTTTATATAAATATCACCCAGACTTAATATAGTTTATGCTATACTTCAGAAGTATAAATTTTATGAGACTTACAGAAAAGATTGCAAAGTTTAATGATGGGATTTCATTTATATTTATTTTGTTTTGTGAATTTTAAAATTTTAACTTAATTTTCTAAGTGACATTCAGACTGCTGGTTCAAAAGAGGAGGTCTTCTTGCTTGGCTTCCTTGATCAACTGATCTATCTCCATTAGATTTTTTTTTTCTTTTCACTTCATTTCAAAACTCTGAGAACTTTGTTGTTTGGATGAGTTTAATGCTACAATCAAAAGTATTTAATGATTTTATTATTTCTTTTTATAAAATTCAAAAATTTGATATGGTAGGATGTGTGTGTCTCTCTCTCTGTGAGTGCAAAGAAATAGCACAAGATAGCTGTGTGACTTTGGGCAAGTCACTTAACATTTGCCAAATAAAACTGGAAGAGACATCTCACTCCAGTTTCTTTGCCAAGAAAACATGGACAGTAGGTCCACAAGGTTACAAAGAGTCAGGCACAACTGAACAATAACAGGACCAATAAACACTACAGAAAAAGGCAGAAGTTATGTTGAATTTTAATTTAAAATACCAATTGTTTAAAATAGTCTTTCAATTATTTTTAAAAATCAGTTTGTATTATTTTCACTTCTCAAGTTTCTACAGCTTAAAAGCACACAGACTTTTAAGTTACTCTCTCTTTCTTTTCCCTGTGATGGCCACATATTTTAAAATCAGCCGGAGTCAGAAATTCAGGTTAAGGGAAAATTTTCAATCTTTATTCTTTGTGGAGGTGAAGGGGGATGGCGATAGGAATGTGAGCAGCCATGACACAAACTCGGCCAACAGTTTTTCTGCTTCTCTCTCTCCACCCACCAAAATTGTCCCTATGTCATTTCCTATATAATACATCAGAACTTGCACAAAGAGTGGGCAGAGGCCATTCTTTCTCCAAGCATATATTAATAGAGTATGGTCCAGTTACTATTTAGCCTCATGTACTTGGGACCTCAGTGCATCAACTCGAGCTTCAGCCCATTACATTTTCCTTATATAACCTGTTGTTCCAGTGGTCATTTTACATTTTATTTATTTAATGGATCATATTGCACTGACTTTTTGCTCCATTTTTGTTTCCAGATACACTATTCAATTGAAACTGCTGTAAGATTGCCATGATCTTTAAATTTTTCACTCTGGGTTTTTTTTTTCTTTATTCTAAATTTAATTGTCTTCCTGATAATTTTGCCCAAGATAATTTTTCCTCCCTGACATCCATAGGATAGCAACTTAGAATTGAAAGGGATCTGGGGCAGCTAGGTGGTGCAGTGGATAAAGCACCAGCCCTGAAATCAGCAGAACCTGATCAAATCTGGCCTCAAACACTTAATACTTCCTAGCTGTGTGTCCCTGGGCAAGTCACTTAAGGCCAATTGCCTCAGGGGAAAAAAAACTGAAAGGGACCCTAGAAGTTATCTAGTCCGGCCTTTTATATTACAAATGAATAAGGTCAAGACTTTCAGCAAGTTTTTTAAAGTCATAGAGATGCTTAATGGGAAGAACTGGGATTTGAATCCTGGACTTTTGATTAAAAAATGTGCCCTTCTCTCTCTCTCTCTTCCCCCTCCCCCCCCCCTTTTTTTTCCCCCCAAGGCTTCATTGGCTCTTACTTTGACATTGTTGTTGTTTTAGTCTGCCTTTTCTGGATAATTAACTCCTCTTACCCTTTAAATGTGTTCTTTCTCAAGAATCAACATAATGAATCATCTTTTTTATTAAACCATGATGAGGGTTTTACAATCCTTAAAATTGCCCTCTTTTATAATATGAGTTTTCTTTGAATTCCCTTTCTCCCTTACACAGCTAATCTGTTCTTTTATCATAATTTATTCCTTTACTCTTCCCAACACTTCTCACATTTCTCTCAACTCTTAGAGCCACTCTTCTGGTTTAAACCTTCTTCTTTGCTTTCTTGCAATCCATCAGTGACCTCCTTTTGGTTCTCCTATCTTCGTACTTTCCACCTTTTTTTTTTCACATATTCACTAAATTAATATTCCTGAAACACAGGTTTGATCATATCATTCTTCTTTGTGAAAAATATTTAGTGGTTCCCTCTTGGAGAAAATAAAAACTTAACTTGGCATTTAAAACACTATGCAGCATGTAATACCTCAACAGTGACTCTTCCTCATCTCTTTAATTCATTCCCATATTTATTTTTTCATCTTATAATCAATAGTTGTCTTTAAGATTCAGCTTTGATGTCCTTTCCTAAGCAAAGCCTGTGCCTGTTGATTCCCTTAATTGATTTCCCTCTTAAAATTTCTTATCTACATACTTTCAGCAGAAGTTTTCTTGGTAGGCACTGCTATTATTACATTTTGAGCCTTAGCATCTAACACTGCACTTTGAACACAGTATTTTGTTTTAATCATATTTATTTTATTAGTGTCATTTTTTGACAAAATATCTATAGAAAATCCCCATTCTTGTTAAATAACTATACATGTATAAAAACAGAGGGCTACAGATAATCATAATCTCTTCTTTTTTTCAGACTCTTGAAGAAATATTTGCAGATCAGAAACCTTCACTGGATAAACTTGCAGAAGACACAAAGAATCTAGAGCAATGTGCACCCCATGATATAAAAAATAAATATCAGCAAGAGTTTGAGAATGTTCAAGAAAAGTGGAATGGGCTAAAGGCCAGGGTCTCCAAAGACATTCATCTGCTAGAAGAAATTATTCCAAAACTGAAAGTGTTTGAGGTAAATATCAACTTTGTTAGGCATTTAAGCTCAGTCATATAGTAAAATAGCAATTAAAATGTGTAAAGCTTTTACTTTTCAGTTCTTGGCATTAGTTCCTGTCACCATCTTAATTATGTGCTTAAAACTGGATTCACAACTTGCTTGCAAAATGCATGTCATTTACTCAGCAAAAAGTGCTGCTGCTGCTGCTGCTGCTTCTTGTTCTTGTTTTCTTTCTCTTCCTCCTCCCTCCTCTATCTCCTCCTCTTCCCTCCTTCTCTTCTTCCTTTCTCCCCCCTTCTCTCTTCTCCTTTCTCCTTCCTCCCTCTTCTCCTCTCTCCTTTTTTTTCCTCCCTCCTCCTTCCTCTCTCCTCCTTTCTTCTACTTCCTCTCCCTTCTTTTTTCCTCCCTCTTCTCTTCTCTTTTTCCCTCCCTTTTCTTTTCTTCTCTTCTCCCTCTTCTTTTCTTCTCCCTTCACTCTCCTTTCTCTTCTCTCCCCCTTTTCCTCTCTCCTCTCTTCTCCTTTCTCCTCTTTTGTTTTTTCTCCTCCCTCCTTTCTTCTTTTTTCTCCTCCCCCCTTTCTCCTCCAGCCTTTCTATTTCTTTCTTTTCCTTCTTCTCTCCTCCTTTCTCTTTCTCCTCTTTCTTCTTTCTTTTTCTTTTTGCCTTCTTGGAAAGATTTTATAGAGGAGGTGAGCTTTGAGATGCACATTAGAGATTTTGAGCAAGAATTGGTAGTGGCTGGCTGAAATGTGGGACTGTGTGAAAGAGCTCAATATCAGTTAAGTCGTGCATAAAGAGAACCGGAAAGAGTTTAGCTTAAGTAGAATAAGAGAAATAATAGCTTAGTTGGTGGAGGTTTGCATGGTGTTAGAATGAGAAGTGAGCAGTCTCTCAGGAAACATTATGAAGTGCCTATATGTGATTGAGGTGGCATTTAAAATGGTCATTGTTTTCTGATGGTTACATTTCTTAAAGTTGAGATATAGTTAGTTCAAAAGGAGAAATCTATGGAGAACTAGATAAATGTAGCTTATCCAATGGGCACCTTTGACAGAAAGATATGCTCATGTGATGGAATATTATTGTTCTGAAAGAAACGATCAGCAGGATGATTTCAGAGAGGCTTGGAGAGACTTATATGAGCTGATGCTCAGTGAAAAGATCAGAACCAGGAGATCATTGTACACAGCAACAAGAAGATTATATGATGATCAACTCTCGTGGACGTGGCTCTTTTCAACAATGAGATGGTTCAGGCTAATTGCAATGATCTTGTGATCATGAGAGCCATCTACACCCAGAGAGAGGGCTGTGGGAACTATGTGTGGATCACAATATAGCATTTTCACTCTTTTTGTTGTTGCTTTCTTGCCTTTTATTTTTTTTTCCTTTTTGATATAATTTTTTTTGTAAAGCAAGATAATTGTATAAATATGTATGAATATATTGGATTTAACATATATTTTTATCATGTTTAACATATTTTGGATTACTTGCCATCAAGGGTGGGGAAAGGGGGAGAAATTGGAACACAAGGTTTTGCAAGGGTTAATATTGAAAAATTATCCATGCATATGTTTGGAAAATAAAAAGCTTTTATTAAAAAAAGGAAAGCTATTCACTTCAGATCAGCATCTTAAATTATGGTTTTAAAGACTGCTCTGTATAAATCTCAACTGAATATTCGATAAATCAGCGATATTGAAATTGATCATTGGTTGGTGTGGATATGCATTGTCTCTAATCTAGTGAATGCAGGAGTCATTCTAAATAAGTGGATAATCATTATAATAAATAACATTTACATAGCACTTACTATGTGCCAGATAGTGAGCTAAACTTTTAGTTTTACAATTATGATATAATTTGATTCATTTCATAATGACCCTGGGAGAAAAGTACTGCTTTCATTTCCATTTTACTGATGGAGAAACTGAGGCAAATGGAAATTACATGACTTGTCCAAGGTCACATAGCTAATAAATGTTTTAGGCTAGTTATTCCTGACTCTAGGCTCAGAGCTCTTTGTTTATAGCACCAACCTTATTGCCACATACTAGTATTATTTCAGCCTTGTAGAATAACCTTTGAAAAATGTGATTGGACATTTGGATTCATTCATCACATTGTACATTTATATATTTAGGATGGAGGGGAATATCATTTGCCTGTTTGACTTTAATAAATACATATTTTTTAATGATGTCAGATCATGTAACTGCTTCTGAATGATAAAATCATATCTTTTCATTTTAGACAGAGACTACATTTTCCTAATGGGATAGTGCTTCTTCTCTCCTGTTTTTTTTTTTTTTTTTAAACTTTAAAGGGGTTGTTCTTTTATTTTTTGGAATATCTCTAAATTGTTATTGAAAAACATTACCAGTAGAAATCCTCTGTAATTCCACTGCTAAAAATATTCAGTTATGGATTTGACTTATTTACCTTGGACCCTCTTTTCCCAGATTCTTTCAGGTCTATTTAGTAAATGAGTTGTGTAGTACTTTGTAATTTAGATTTGATACTATTGGATAGTATTTAATTCCTTAAATGAAGAAACTTAGCCATGGATGTTATCCTAAGCAGGAATCATGTTGAAGAGTCAGTCGGTTTTTAAGACAAAATAAATATATCATTTGTGATTATATCCTTGTTATGTACTAGTTTTCATGAATTTTTTAAAAAGTAATGAACATGTTTTATTGAAATGCAAGTATGCCCTAAGTCTTAGTTTTAAGTACATTTTAGCAGATCGATGTTGCCACAGCAGAATAGAAAGTTTATTGTTCTTAGCTCTCCTTTGTTAATATGGATGTTTCTTTTCAGCATTTTTGTTGTCAATGAATACTCTAAAATAATGTAGAAAAAAAATGATTACTTCCACCACCACTTTAAGGGCCCCTAACTGTGGTTTCACTTGTCAGATCCACTAGGGTCCCGGTTTAGCATTTGGCTGCAAAAACCAGAATCACAATTTATAGGAATTCCAACAGATGGAGGAGGAGCAAAAGAAATGCCAGGAATTTAACCTCAAATTATTCTAGGGAGGGAGTCCGATCAAAATAAGTACTACTTTATTTGGACTTCTGAATCATGTTCTCTGCAAATGACAAAAATGGTTTGATAGTATAGTATTGGATCCCTCTGCTGAATATTTGAAGAAATCATTAGAATACTCTAAGGGACAAAGAGTACTTAACCCTCGAAATCCCTATTGTTATCATTTATTCTTTTAAGTTCTGAGCTCCAAGGTCTTCTCTATTTTAAAGGATTTCTTTTGTTCAGATTACTATGGGTTTTGATGTGAGTGATGGAGACATCAGACAATAGTAGGTACCAAAAGTTAGGGCTTGGTAATAGGAAGAATCACAATGGTCATTCTCTTTGGCCAAAGGTAGATTTGTTTAGGGGAATAGGTTATAGACAAAATGAAGGATACAATAGACAGTAGGAATGGTTCAATATGAAATAGAGTGGGAGAGTGTATGAAAGACAAGTTCCTGGAAGGATTTGGCTTAGATGTAAGGAATTGAGTTGTGGTAAGTTGAGAAGCGTAGTGGAGTTAGGAGAGATACCATATGGCATGGGGGAAGGAGAAAGACACCACAAGGCAGAGTGCTGTGGCAGGCTGACCCAAAAGAATTTAGCCATCATGAGATGGCCTATAAGTAGATTTTATGGGGAAAATTTAACCTCAGGGACATGACTGGGATTTCTGACAGGGTAAGGCAAGGTAAGACTTCTTGAAATCCTTACAGAGGGTGGGTTTGACATAACTTGTATTTCTGACTAGATGACCCCTCCCCCCAATTGATCAGCTTAAGTGATCTCTATCAGTGCCTTTTCCTTGCTTGCCTGAGGGATCAATTTAGTTTCTCTCTGTCCAACATACCATTCACTATCTTATTACTTTTAGGTACAGCAGTTTTTTTTTTTAAAGGTTATATCCATTGTCAATATAAAGTAATTATTAAATAAAATAAAATAAAATATTAAAAAAAAAGAAAAAAGAAAAAAAATAAAGGTTATATCCATGTATTTTGGTTTAAATCATGTATATCTATATATATATATAGATATATCCCTTTTCCTTGGCCAATCTACTGTTATAACAAAGATTAAAAAAAAAGAAAAAATACATGTAGTTGAACAGTCATTCCACACAGTAATTGTATCATATGCTACATGTAGTGTTCCACCTTTTTAGTACCCTATCTCTGTAAAGATGGGATGGAAGTTCCTTTTTTTTTTTCCCAGTTCTTTTAGGTCACATTTGAAGATCATAATTATCTGACTTTTAAGGTTTTTGTTTGTTTGGTTTATTCTTTATATTTATAGTGCTATATTATTTTAGGTGTTTTTTTCTGATTCTTTTTTTTTCTCCACTTTATATCAGTTAATATAAATTATTTCATACTTCTCTGAACTTTCGGTATGCATTGTTTCTTATGGCATAGTGATAATCCAGCTTATTTATATTCAGCCATGTTTTAAGTCATTTCAGAGACATTATTATAATTGACATAAACAAGATCAATAGGTCTGCTAATTCAAAAAAGTTTAGAAATTGTTACTTAGGATGAATGATATGTTGGGAATTTTGACAATTTTTTTATTTTATTACTTAACATGTATCACTATTACCTCTATAGTAAAAGGCCTTTTTAAAATTTATTTATTTAAAATTATATGTGTGGGGTGTGTGTGTGTGTGTATAAAATTTCATTTAATTAGCATTTAGTTTCTTTCCTCTTCTTTTGTGGGGTAGGGAGTGATTCCTCCATTTTTACAAGAAAAACAAAACTGTTCTAGAAATTTTTTGTAGAAAAGCAGTAAAAAATAATCCATATTGATCACATCCAATAATTATGACTCAGTGTGCAATATTACATTATCATCTGTATTAAAATAGAGATGTAGGTAGCATTCTTCATTATTGGTACTTTAGATTCATGTCTGTTCTGTCAGTTCTTTAATCATTAAAAGTTTTTGTCTTTGCAATGATGTCATACAGATTATTTTCCTGATCCTGTGTCTTAATATATACATGTCTATCTAGATTCTCTGAAATGATCTTTTTTTATCATTTTTTTAAACACAGTATATTCTTAACACAATCATATCCCATAATGTATTTATCTAATCTTCAGTTGATGGGCAGTCCTTTAAATTTCTAATTTTTCCTCTAACATTAAATCTGAAAAGTAATATCATTCTTGTTTCTCCAACATAAATCGATGAGTTAAAGTCAATTTGGTTCAGAGCACATCTTGATTTAAAACAGCATTGGTAATGACAATTCTAGACTTTAATGACCTAGAAGCAATTAGAATGTACAAAAAATAAGACATTGGGCTGAGAATCAGGATTATTGGAAGTGAAATTTGACTGCAAACATTTATTAGCTTTTTAACCCTAGGTAAATAATAGAATCTTTGTCTGCCTTAGTTTACTCAGCCATTAAATAGTTATAATAATAGCAACTAACTTCCATGATTGTTATGAGGATAACATGAGATAATATTTGTAAAGTGTTTAGCACAATTGCTGACATATTGCACACAGTAGGCATTTAAAAAGTCCTTCCTTCTCACATTTCCTTCTTTCTTATATAATTTCTTATGTAACTATGATCTTCAGTACCACATTATTATTTTTTGTGTAGTAATTTAGTAGGGTTTTTTTTTTTGTTTTTTTTTTTTGTTTTTTTGGAGAAGACTAAAGTAATTGGCCTAGACATGACTTATATTTATATGAATATTTAAAAAAATAATTAAGAAAACCTCTACTAATATTTACTTGGTTTTTTTCATGTTTCCTATTCAACTCCTTTGTCTTTGAAGGCTACTAAGATTTGCTTTTATTTTGAATTCCCTTTCAAATAATTAGCCAGCAACATAAGAAATATGAGATACTAGGTTTTACTTCTGGATTAAGTAACAGATTTGTTAGGGAGCAGTACAAAGTTTAGAAATACCAGTTCTGTGTGACTCTGGAGGAATAATACTTTATGTTCTTCATATTCATGAGGAAACATGAAAATCTTCATGGTATTATTTCTAGCTATGCTTTAACTGCGATTGAATCTGTGAAACTGAAATGTACCTAGTCAAACCAAAAACAAAGAAAAACTTCACAACTGATAGCCTTGTTTTCCTCCCTGTCTGATCACTGAAGGAATTTGTTTTACTTGACTGTATGTTACAAGAAATTTGTTTCCTGTTCTTTTTTTTTTTTAATGGTGTTGAGGAGTGGGAGAAAAAATACATTAAAATAGTTTTGAAAAATTGAAATAGTTTGAAAAAATTAAAAAAAGTTTTGAAATAGTTTTGAAAGTGAAATCCACTTTCACGAGGTCATTTTATTATGCATTTTACTTGTTTTACCTTGTTTACAAGATGCCTCTCATAAAATGGTAATAATCTATAATTGTATATATAGGGCATATCAATAATGCTTAAAATATATATGTAATTAATGAGCAGAACTTAAGGAAAATACATTTCATAACAATGTAAGAACAATATTTTAAAGCATTAGATTTATCCATCAAAATAACAAGTTATTTTGTGACAAACTATCTGCCAATGGAAAATTAGAGCCAAAACTGTATGATCGCATATCAGAGATGGTATAGAAAGGATTTATGGTACTGTGTTAGAGGGTGGTTTAATTGCTCCAATATCATGTGTGTGTGTGTGTGTGTGTGTGTGTATGTGTGTGTGTGTGTGTGTGTGTTTTAAGTCTTTTATAACCATGTGTGGATTAGGTTGTTAATCATGTATATTTAAATTCCAGGAGCATCTTCTAGAGGGGAATCAGAGTAATTATTGTTAAAGATGCTGGGATTTAAAATACGAAAATTTAATTTAAATTAAAATTCAAAATCTTGCATTTTATCTGTTTGTTTTACTTTTTTTGAGAGAAGCTACTCCCATTGGGAGTATCTTAGAGTTAATACTTTAAATTTATGTTCATATACTTTGATATGTACTTGTTCTCTTCTCTATCAGAATGTAAGCTCCTTGAGAGGAGGGATTGCTTTTGTCTTTGTTCTTGTATCCTAAGTGCCTAGCACAGTGTTTAATACGTTTTATGTATTTGTTGACTGATTTATTAACAAATTGATATTTTTATTTTTGCTAACCTTGGAGTGGCTCAGTGCCAACAACTAAAAAAAGGTGCCAAGCGGTATTTATTATTATATACATTCATTATTTATTTCATCCCTTGGTGTGGATAATTTGTGGAAAAAAGGTAAAAATATCTTTATAATAATTTGCCTCAAATATCAGCATGAAAAAAAATTAACTGCCATTAACCAAGATGCCATTAAAAAAAAAAAGCCTGGGACATTCATAAATTTTTAAAGTACATAATAGCTTACATTTATAAGTAAAATTTTTTAATAACATAATTTTTAATTCCATTGAGATATTTAGCTGATAGTATGTAATTTGGGGAATAAAATACATTATTTCTGTTAACTATTTATTTGGACATGAAAAGAGCTTGTTGATGAATGAAGAAAATAATTCTGCCGTGAATAATTTACAAAAGGAAGCAAGAATAGATGGAAATGATACTATTAAAGTTGTCCAAAGTTGATCTGTTCAATAGCAATTGGTCATGAGATGTAGGAGTTTGTTTAACATTGACTGATATCCCCTTTCTTTACTGTGTTTGATTTAGGCTGATTCTAATGTCATTGAGAAGTGGATGGATGGTGTGAAAGACTTTTTAATGAAAGAACAGATCATCCAAGGAGATTCTGAAGGGCTTCAGAGACAGCTTGATCAATGCAATGTGAGTTTTGTTGCTATTTGAAGACTAGTATAATATTTTGTTTTATCTTCCTTATGATTTGCTTCTAATGTATGGCTTTATAGTTGATAGTTTAAAAAAAAAGATGGGCAGTTTTCACATTTTCATTTTAATCCTAACATTTGTGTATGAGGAATGCCTTGGCATTTTGTATAGAGAATTCGATTTCAAATTACTTAGTTTTAAGTCCTCTCTGTGATCCATACTATCTGTATGATTTCTCACCCTTCATTGTTTCAAACAACTCTCTTAAGAATATAGATTGCATATGTGTGTTAATAATGGGAGTTTGCAAACAAATTTTTCTCTATCCTAATGAAATTATGAATTTGAATCACCTTCATCAAATATGAGGAGTATTGTATTTTGAAAGCATCTTTAAAGACATATCTAAATTTTGTTTTAGATTTTATAATTATAGTAACAGTTTATAAGAATTATAGCTTGAAGGGAATTTAAAGGTCATCTGATGCAACCTTTTCATGTTATAGATGAGGAAGTTTATTTTGACTTTTTAGATGGACTTGGAATCCTAAACTTGGAGTGGGAAAGAATTGAGATTGAATCTTGCCTCAGACAATTACCAGCTTTGGGACTCTGGCAAACTGCTTAAGTTCTCTTTTTCATATCTGTAAAATGGGAATAATAATAATAGTACCTATTTCACTGGCTTATGAAGATGACCAAATTATAATTCAAAGTACAAGATACTTTGCAAACCATAAGTCACTTTTATGATAATGAAATTAATTTTTTCTTTTGATATTTCATAGCATATTAATTGGACTTTTTGTAAGACATTTTCAGTTTAAATTTGTAAGACTAATACAAAAATGTGAACATTTTCTTAAATTATTATATATTGTTTAATCATTTTGCTTCACAATTCTGGGATAAGGGAGAATTATTTACATTCCATTTAGACAGCTATAGTTCCATTAGTACTATATGTCACCAATAAATCCATAGTCTGGGATGGCAAGAGTGTGCTTAATCCCTTTCCAGTGGTATGGTTGTGAGGAATTTCTCATTAGGAAATGTCCTCCAAAAATACAGTCCTATGGTTTCAAAAAAAGTGTTATAAATTTTGTCATTTATTGAAATAATTATGCCTACAAAATAAGGAACAGAATTTTAATGAACACTCTTAATATTTAACAAAGTAGGAATGAATTGACATAAAATAAAAAGACAAGCCTATTTGTACTCTGTGTAGCCTTTCAAATTCTTATTGAAGTTTTTTTTTTTTAACTTTTGATTTTATTTTCATAAACAAGTGTTTTTCTTGTGTTCATAGGCATTTGTTAATGAAATGGAAACAATTGATTCATCTCTTAAAGAAATGAAGGAAATAGAGTCTGCTCTAAAAAGCCATCCAGTTGCTGGAGTTAAAACTTGGATGCAGAGTGTGCTTGTGGACTATCAGACACAGTGGGAGAAACTAAGCAAGCAAGTAAGTTTTGTAATCATAATTGTATATTCTTACTTAGCATTTGACAGGATTTTAGCATGCTTTTTTTTTAAAACAATTTTTATTTTTTCAGTCAATAACTATTATCCCTTTTTTTCTTCTCTCCCGTTCTTTCCTTCTCACCTGTTTTGTGGAATTCTGGGTCATTGTTACATTTATTAGAGTTATTATTACTGTATAAACTGCTCTTTGATTTCTGAGAATTGTTTGAAGCAATGAAGTATGAGTGTTAGGTCATCATTCAGATCATATAGATCATGGAGAGGACTTAAAAACTAGATAATTTTGATTTGAAGTCTAATTCTCTGTACAAAATGCCAAGGCATCCCTCAAACACTGCATTAGTTCTTCCTCTCCCCCCCCCCCCCCCCAAATAGTTTTTTATTTTTCCAAATACATGTGAAGATAGGTTTTAACATTCATTTTTGAAAGACCTTGTTTTCCAAATTTTTCTTCCTCCTTTCCTTACTTCCCCTTCTTGCAAAAAGCAAGCATTATGATATAAGTTAAATTTGTGTGATCCTTTTAAACATATTTCTGTATTTGTCATGCTGTGCAAAAAAAAATCAGAATGAAAGGGGAAAAACCACGAGAAAGTATTTTCACCTTTTTAAAAATTGTTTTTCTATGCTTTGATCCACATTCAGTTTTCATAGTTCTCTCTTTAGATGTGGATGGCATTTTCCATCTTCACTTTATCTGAATTTCTGCATTACTTCTTATCAATGTCCCCAAGTTTCTGAAAATATTCTTTTTTGTCATTTCTTATGGCTCCATTTATGGCATAATTTATTTAGCCTTTCTTTCTTCAGTCTCTGAACAACTACTTAGTTCCAGATCTATAACATCACAAATCTTCTTCTTCTTCTTATTTTTTTTAAATAAATGAGTCCTCTTTTTAAAAAAATTGCTTTGGAAATTATATTTCTAATCCAATATTTCTTTACATTTTAAACTTTCACTTTCTTCCCTTCCTTCCTTCAAACTGCAACCCCCCCCTCCCTCCAATCCCTTAAAAGTAGCATAGTCAAGGTAAGGAAACTCACACATTGATTTTTTTACAAAGGTGAGTTTTGTTCTGTACCTTCAGTCTATATTTTTATATAATCAAGATTATCAGTTTTATTGGTCTCTTGTATGGTAATAGATTCTTTGCTTGCCTGCTATTGTCAAAAGTATCACTTTCTTTTATCATCCGATTTATGCTGTGATTTTAAATTTCTAAATAAATATCCTTTTAGAGCTTATTGTGATATGTGATGTGGAGGGAGTTGTAAACTTAATTTTACTTTTCCCACAGTTTTTGTTTTAATAGATAATTCTTACTCAAATTGTTAGTATCCTTGTGTTTTTACTACTGTTTTATTAGATTATTTCTTGATTTTGTATACTTAATCTGTTCCATTGCTAAATGTGTCTATATTTTAACCAATAGCGTTATCTTGATGATTATTAATTTGCTGCAGAATCTGAGATCAACACTACTAAAATCTTTCCTTTCTACTTTTTATCAAAATTTACCTTTGGATTCTTGATATTTTCTTCTTTCAGAAGACATGTTTTTTTCTATTTCTTTAACGTAATCCTGGGTAGTTTAAATGGTATGACATCATATAAATAAGTTAATTTAGATAGTATTATTGTACTTTATTGGCCCATCTTAATTATGAACAATATCTTACAAAGTATTTATCATTTATCTTTTTTTAAATTAAAAAGTGAAGAGTAGTAAAGAGTATTTTATGGTTGAAGTCGTAATTTCTATTTATATATGACTTTTAGATATTTTTTGCTTCTATAGTTACTTTGAATGTATAATTTTTTTCTGTTTCTTCTAGCTTTTTTCATAATATACTGAAAATTTGATTTTTTTTTGAGGTTGCATTTTCCCTTTGAATCTTATGATTTCTCTTCTGATTGATTTTTAAAATTTGATTCTCAAATCTATGTACTCACCTTTACCTACTACTTTTCAAATACACTTTGATGTTTTGCTTATACTTCAAACTTATAAGGTCTCAGATTCATCATCTCTTCTATTAAATCTGTCTTTCATTCTAATGTAATTTTTAAAGTTGATGACAATACCATGCCATTTATGTGCTCAAATCCTGTCATCTTTTATTTATCCATTTATTTTATTCATTATCCTCACATGTAGTCATTTGTAAAAACATTGGAATCTGCCTATTGAAAAATAAAAACAAAGCCCCCAAACTTTCCCTTCCTTTTCATTTCTGATTTTGTTATCTTAATTTAAACCCTTATTATTTTTATGCTGGACTATTATAATATACTTCTAAACTAATTTTCTTTCATCAACTATTCTCTTTTGTAATGTGTGAATATTTGTCAAAGTGATATTTGTAATGAACAAATATCCTCATATTAAAATCTCCTAAAACTATTCATGTTTTTTCCTTATTCTGTACCTTCACAAATTAGGAACACACACCCACACATGCATGCACATGAAATTTCTTATCTTTCTTTCATAGCTTACCTCAGGTGCTATTTCTTCTGTGATTTTTTTTTTCTCTATTCTATTAGTTAAGAATTCTCTCATCTTTGTTCCTCTCTGGCCCCTCAATTTCTTCTTTGTTATATACTTAATCATTTTGTAAGTTGTAATATAGTTAATTGTGTCTCACCATCCCTAATATCTAGGACAGATTAAGAATTTACATATTAGTTTCTATAAAGTGATTTCTTACCACCTTGAGTATTCCAAAGGACTTTGGACAAAGTCAGACATTCATGTGTTTCTTTCTTGATTTTATACTATTTAAATTGTTGTCTGGGAAAGGGAGAGAAAATGGAATAAGTAATAATTTAGATAGATTTCATTTTGTTCATTTCTCTTTCTACATCAAACATTCCAGCAAATTCCCAACATAAAAAAAATCAATAATACTTATAGACTTGAACATTCTATCTAAGCTATACCCAATCATGAAAAAAAAAAATGCCAGGAGGAGAAAGGTTGTTCAAGCTATCCCCACTTTTCTCAACTATCTTCAGGACATTTTTTCATTGCCTAATAGTTTACTATAGTATTAGAGTTGTTAGTTGCTAATACAGGAATTTTATCACTATGTTCTGCCTTTGGGAATATAATGCCTTGTGTTGTACTCTTGAAGAAATTCTATTTTGTCATTGCTACAGAATGGTGGATAGTTCATGCATTTTTTATGGTGTGATTTTTAATGCAATGTTTCAAGATTAATTTTTTTTTAATTACAAAAAACTTTTTGTAACAACTTTCTCCTAGATTGCTATTCAGAAAAATAAGTTATCTGAAAGTCAGGAAAAAGCTATGAATCTGAAGAAAGATTTGGCCGAGATGCAAGAATGGATGACTCAGGCCGAAGAAGAGTATTTAGAAAAGGATTTTGAATACAAATCACCAGAAGAACTAGAGAGTGCTGTTGAAGAAATGAAGGTAGGAATATAATAATAATAATAAAATTGGAATTAGGCTACTTTTTTCAATTGCTTCTGGGAACAAGAGTTTCTTTTTTCCTTTATATCTGAAACAATTTGCCTTTTCTGTTTGTTTTCATTCTTTTTTTTTTTTTTAAATGCCTGGGACACCTCAAGGTAGTTAGTTTAAATGATAGACTCTGTGTCATTTGGTAAGGCAAGAAAACCTATCACCACTCTTTTGACATCGAGAAAGCCTCCAGTATTTATTTCCCTCAAGTTTGTACTATGTAAATTGTTCAGTGCACTTTAAAAAAATACTCTGGGCAAGATGCCCAGCTTTCAAGTATTGCTTCAGTTGTCCTTGAGTGTTTTAGCTGACACAGAAACTATGACTTTAAAGGGCATTTTGATACACTTGAGAACAAGTAGTGACTCTTTTTAGCCAAAATTTAATCTGCCTGAATGTACAAGGTGAAGAAAATGTCCACCCAGTACCTCTGCTGAAAATAGCATTGTCTGTAGAATTAGTTTTGTTGCTTGGAGTCTTAGTGTTTTTGTTGGAACAAGTGCTTATTGATATAAGTGCCCTTGGGAAGCACTTACTTTTTATAAAAGGCATGTAAGGAATTTTGAATCATCAAGAATATCTGAAGTTAGCTTAAATTTTAAGAGGAGTCAACTCTTGCTTGTTTTTGCTGGTTTACTAGCATTGTTCTGATAGCTTTTAAATTATTGAAATTAATTGACCAGATGAGTGGACATCATTTAATTTTCTTATTCTTTTTTATTCTTTTGGCACATTTAATTCTTTCCAATTAAGCTGGGAAATTAAAGTGTAGCTAGATTATAGAAATTTTCAAAAAAAAGATAACCATTTTTCAATATTCAGAGATCTCATGAGACACCTTTCTTTTCTAGAATGGGGGAAGAATTTAGGGTAAAGAGAGATAAGGAGGAAAAAAAGTATAACCTTTGACTTCCCTTATATCTGTTTTTTACTGTATGTCTTTTATAGTTTTGTGTGAAATGTTAGAAGTATTCATTATGTATCATCAATCAATACTGAGATGTAAATAGAAAGAAGGAACTTGTAAAGCAGATATAATGATTTAAGGGATTATTTGGTATTTTGTATTATTTTTGGAGTTAATGTTTTCCATTAATGACAACTTTATGTGAAGACCTTGTTTTCATTTAAGATTAATTGCATTTAATTCTTTTCTTATATTTAGTGACAACATGGTCCAATGGAAAATTAGAAGATATGGGTCAATACTGACTGTGATTCTTAACCTTATGAACTTTATGACCTTCAATTTCTTTCTTTCTTTTTTTTTTTTTTTTGTGCTTAATTGACTTTATTTATTTATTTATTTTTAAAAATAATCTTTTATTGACAGAACCCATGCCAGGGTAATTTTTTACAGCATTATCCCTTGCACTCACTTCTGTTCTAATTTTTCCCCTCTCTCCCTCTACCTCCTCCCTCAGATGGCAAACAGTCCTTTATATGTTAAATAGGTTACAGTATATCCTACATACAATATATGTGTGCAGAACCGAGCAGTTCTTTTGTTGCACAGGGAGAATTGGATTCAGAAGATATAAATAATCTGGGAAGAAAAACAAAAATGCAAACAGTTTATATTCATTTCCCAGGGCTCTTTCTTTGGGTGTAGCTGCTTCTGTCCATTTTTGATCAATTGAAACTGAATAGCTCTCTTTATCGAAGAGATCCACTTCCATCAGAATACATCCTCAAACAGTATCGTTGTTGAGGTATATAATAATCTCCTGGTTCTGCTCATTTCACTTAGCATCAGTTCATGTAAACCTTCAATTTCTTAGCTTAACTCTCCTTAGCTTAGCTTAACGTTTAGTCAAACTATGGCATTGGATTAAATGAATGCTATGGTGTTTTTGATAGACTTTTAACATGACTTTGGTGGTTTAGTACCTCCGCTGATAGTTTATTGTGATCCTTAGGCGACCAACTAATTGAAACATACTTAGTTCTTGTGAAGGAAGCTGTACATTCTGCCTACTTCAGAATACTAAATACTACAAATTTAGTATTTACATTTAAAATGTTTTTAGGGAATGTTTTTGAAATTTAAAAGTCCATTGAATGAAGAAAAATGTTATGGCAAAAACTCCTGCATTCTGTTATTATTTTATTGAGAAGAATGGATTTATATTCAGATTTATATTTATTCATCCTTGTTGGAGAACATACTCTTTGAATATCAGATTTTACAGTTCTTTCTTTACTGTTTCTGTCTTTGTATTTTAAAAAAAAAAAGCCTTAAATGTAGTCAATTATGATAACTTTTAAATATTAATATTCTAATTAAAGTTTAGAAAGAAAATAAAAAAATTATAAAACAGTTGTAGAAAGGAGGAGTGGTTTTACCTATTTTTTACTTCAATATTTAAACATCTTTTTTCACAGAGGGCAAAAGAGGATGTGTTGCAGAAAGAGGTGCGAGTGAAGATTTTGAAAGACAGCATCAAGTTGTTAGCTGCAAAAGTGCCATCTGGTGGTGAAGAATTAACATCTGAGTTGAATGTTGTATTGGAAAACTATCAGCTTCTTTGTAATCGAATTCGTGGAAAATGCCATACATTAGAGGTTTATTTTTTCCCTTTTTGTCTCCCCCTTTCATGAAAATGCACCTGCAATTGGTCACCATTTATGCAAGTTTAGGAATGAAATTGTTTAGTAGTTTACTTGTCTTTACTACCTATTTATTTACTTTAATATCAATACTTAGTGGATCTTTAATTATACTGATATGAATACTGTTCCCAGTGTTGCATATTATAAGCCAGCTATTCTTTCTGTACCTTTGGGGCTATTCATGTCTTTCTGACATTTCTGTAGGAGGTAATCCCAGGATTCTCTTGGCATTGCATGAATACCAATGAGGCATATAGGCTAGTACCATTTTCTTCCTCTTCTCTAAGTATATTTCAATCCTTTCCCAATTTTGTATATTTTTCTTTTTAAAAATTTTTATTTGTAAGTCTTATTTTTGATTTGATCTTCATTTTTTATTATATCCCTTCTCCCCCTTTATTGAGTGAGTTACCCTTCCAATAAATAATAAAAAAGAAAGAGGGAAGGGAATGCATTTCAGCAGCACATTGGGAAGGAGAGAAAAAAAAAAAAAGAAAACCTATTTACAAGATAACTTTATCAGACATTTAAAAGGAATACAGCATGTTGTACACAATAGATTTTCAGTTTCATGGATAGTTTTTTTTTTCTTATTATACTCAGTTTTGGAAATGCTCATTTCCCCCATAAATTAAAAGTAAAATCAATAAAAACCATTAAGTTTCATATTTATAAAATATCACTTTATGTCACTTTTCCATTGGTAGCATCCAGTGTTTCACTCATGTCCCTCATGTGTTTCCCTTTGGCCTTCTGGGTTTTCGTAATCTTATTTCTTCTTAAACTATTTTGCTTCTTGCTTTTCAGCTAGGTAATTCTATTGCTAATTTAATTAATCCTCTGATGATGCAGAATCTCTAAAATGAAATCCATAATCACCCAATAATTCTGCCTAATTCTTTATATAATACAAACCAAATGGATCAAGACTCCCTGTGGTCTCCATTTGGGTGGACAACATAAAGAGCTAGTTCATCAATTTTAATATCTTTACCAACTACTTCATGGATAGTTTGGAATTGGAATTAAATAGGAGGAGAATGGGCTGGTTTTCAGAGAAATTAGGGGAAACAATAATTCCAATCTTCTCTCTAAAAATGTTTCATTTTTATAGACATTGATAGGAGTTTTTTCATTGTGTTTATTTTTGTTTCTGTGATCTAATATTGTGCCTAGTATATTATAGGCTTTTTATGGATTAATTGATTAGCACCAGTATTTTATATAGCTTACTTAAAGGAAATGAGGTTAAACTAGTTGTCAAGTGCTTTGGATTCTAATCTAAATTCTACAAGTAACCATCAATGTAACTATGGGTAAGTTTTTAGCTTTCTGGCTTTAAGGCTTTTTCATCTGTAAAATCGAGTGTCTTGGATTAGATGTTTTTAAAATGAATGGTGCAATATTTTTAAGGGAATTCATTATTATTACTCTAAATTTTTAAACACAGCATGCTTTACTGTTGTTCTGAGAGTGCTGTCCTTGGAGCCAGAAGAGAATTGGTTTTAAATCTTATTTCTCATCAGATTCTCTCTCAGACCATGTTCAAATTCTTTACATCTTTGAGCCTCAGATTCATCACCTATAGAATGCAAGTAGGAAAAGTTGTGCTGCCAGCTAGAGAGTATATATAAGAAACTTTGAAATCTTTAATAATGGAGCATGATTGGCAACTATTATTTTTATAAGTAGGAATCAATAAGAGGAATTAAAGAAAACATCCATAGACCTAGATTATATAACAGTTAATAAACACAACCACTTGTCTCTCATATTTTTATATTTTAACTATGTAATGATGACATAAATTGTATCTGAATGATTATAGCTTTAAACTTTAAGACATGTAATTGTAATAGTCTTATAATTTTATTCAGTATTTTGTCTTGAAGAAGATATACTCTATTTCATTCTTTTGATTAAAAATTGTCATTAAGATTGTCATTCTATGTATTGAGTGGAACACCTTTATGATCAATACTAACATTTAATTCACTAAAATATTATCACTTAATACTTTAAATTAGGGAATGCCATAATCAGGCAGTCATAGTGTAGTTATGTTTTACATGAGAGTTTCTTTAAATACAAAATACTCTCTGTTTAGAACTCAAAACCTGGAATAGACAGAATTTGTAAAGTATAAAAGAAACATCTTAGTAGAGATGGAAACTAAGCTTTCGTGGGAAAAACAGAAATAGAGTGGGAGCAAGAGAAGAAGGAGTCCAATACAACTCTTTCCTCTCATTCTTATTCATAGAGAAGGAAAATTTAGAGAGTTTTAGGAAGACAGACTTGCTATGTATTTTGAAGTTAAGATAAACTAGGCATAAGAGATTCCCAGAATTTAAGCAGTTGTCAGAAAGTAGCTTTTGGCCAAAAAATAAAAAAGGCACCAAACCATAAAACATTATCAAACCATTTCCAAAAAAAGTCAGATTTGTATTGGCTTCAGAAGCAAAAAACAATAACAATAAAAGAAAGTGTGTTCTTTTATGCAAGCAAAACATAATGATCTCAAATATACATGCCCTGAAAACTAAAGGGCTCCAGCAGGATATGACAGGTCAAAATTACTGGACATCATAACATAACAAATGATATTAGAAAGTTGCCTGTAGCTTTTGAACACAGAAAACAACGTTTAAAAAAATACAGAGCTTGCCTTCCAAAGAAAATTCAAGGTTACAAACTCAAAGGCATTTAGTAGTAGTTTAAGAACTTTTTTGAGAAACAACAAAATTCTGCAAGCAATGAGGATAAAGATTTTCAATAAAAGAAAGAAAACTTAAATGAATAATCCATATTCATCAGAAAAAATGTAGTATGGTTTAGAGTAATGTTTTATAAAAAAGCAATGGAGCTCATGATATAGCCCATGACTTGCTTTACAAATAAGAGCTTCAGAAAAAAACAAACAAAACAAAATCCAGACCTGAAGAGATCATTTGCTTCTTGAATACCCCCAAATTATAGAAAGATAAGAGGAATGAATGAATGCAGTGGTCGCAGTGGTCTATGACACTAAGAACAACAGTGAAATAAGAGAAACTCAAAAGACTTCTTTTTAAATGTAGTGAAGGAGGAAAAGTGAAGTTTATATAAACAGGAATATAGAGAAGGAAAATTTAGTAACTTCCAGTTGTATGTCTATTCAGTTCTGGCCTTTTCACTGATGGAAGACTGTAGAAAATCAGGCAAGGGAAAGGGAAGGGAATAAAGGATAATATGGATAAGGTAGACAAAATAATTTTTAAAAATAAAAAAAATAAAGTTGGTAATGAAAATCATCTTTAAAAAAATGCTGCCTGGAAAAGAAAAGAGGGAAGATCAGAAGCACAATTAAGTAGGATAGTTTTGAAAACTACAAGTTAAATGTTTTATATGTTTAAAAGTAAAAACAATTTGCATAGGCAGTGGTCTGCATTTTCATGGATAATTATTTTTTTCTTTTTTTTTTTTAATATGTATTATTGTCTAGTTTTTTATAAAATAATGTACCTAAAGGGAAAAAAAAAGTTTCCTGCCTAAGCTGTGCCTTCTGTTTTCCCCCAGAAACAAAATTTCCTAACTTTTTTTGTTTTAAACCCTTTTGACTGTCTGGTAAAACCTAAATTCTTTCTTAGAATGATGTTTTTGAATATATAAAGTAGTGCAAAGTATAACAAAGGAAATCAACTATATTGAAATACAATTATTTCAATATATTTTAAAAATGTCCATTTCTCTTCTAATGATTGAAAATGAAATGACAGAGAAATATCTTATCGGCTTAATGATAAGAGTATTTTTTATTTAATAAATCCTTCCTTAGTTTTGAAATTTGCTGGATACTTAGGAATTCTTTCTTCTGTCTTCTTCTGATCTTCCTAAATTTTCATTAACTCTTGATCAGATTATTAAGTTACTTCCTGATGTTTTTTTTTTTTCCTATATTGTAGTAGATGATGCCATAACGAATTCTTGGAACTATGCCTGTTGAATGAAATTATCCTTGATTAAGCAGAACGTGTAGATATGTGGAGATATAATTATGTGTTCATTCCTCTCCAGATTAAATTGATTTGTCCTCTTTATAGGAAGTCTGGTCTTGCTGGATTGAACTACTTCATTATTTAGAACTGGAGACAACTTGGCTAAATACTTTGGAAGAAAGAGTACAAAGCACTGAATCCCTGCCTGAGAAAGCAGATGTTGTCAATGAAGCCCTTGAGGTACTTATTGAGCCTTTTTTTTTTTTTTTTTTTAAATGTGTGTTAATTTCCTCTGTCCCTCTTAGAGTCATCCTGGGCTAAAATAAAGAAGACAATTTCTTATAGCCTTATTTTGGTACTTGAAATGTTTCAATTCTAATTAGCATAATAATCAGCCATTATTATTGCTGAAGGATGTAGCAGTTCTTACATGTGTGAAAAGAACTCTTGATCCTCTTATCATCTTAGGATCCCTGCGTGAAAAGCAGGTAGCAATTCATATAATCACATTTGAGAGGTTGTGAATCAAAAGTCAAGAAATAGTCAAGAATTAATTTATTAGAAGCTACCAATCTTTTTAGAAGCTAAAAAGTCTGGGATAAATTTCAGTTGTCTAAATGACTTTTCCTTTTCATTCTATAGTTTTTATTATTATTAATAGAACTCTGAGAAACAGCATAGAATAGTAGTTAAACACTTGGTCTTATAGTCATGAAGACTTGGTTTCAAATCCTACTCATAATACCTGCTGACTGTAAGAACCTCATCAGTCACTTGATTTCTCAATGCCCCTTTCAATTTTCTGATTCTAAGAATGGGAGAAAAGGTGCCGATCTATAATTGAGACAGGAGGATTTTCCCTAGGAGTTCTCTGTACTGATGAAATTTAGTTTGCTTGATTAGGAGTTGGGTGAGGTGAGGGATGGGATCTATTTATGTGTTTGTTTGTTTGTTTGTGTTATAAGGATGCTGCCAACCAATTTATTTTATTCTTTAAGTATCCGAGGATGGGGTTGTCCATGCTATTGGCAAGAGTGTATAGAGAGGAGAAAATTGTAATGCAGGCAATTAATGAAAGTGTTCAAAATTGGAATAGTGGTGTGCAACAATGAGGAAGTCAGAGCTAAATTAAAGAGAACATCTCCAAATTGGTGGTAGTTTGTAGGCCAGATTACCCATCAATAGTAAATTAAAATGTGACAAAATGCAGTATAGGAACTAGAATGTATTAAGACTGAATTTTATAGCCTCGACATGAAATAACTCCTCAGATATTAAATTTGTTTTGTTTTATTTTGTCCTGTTTAGTCTTTGGAGTCAGTTTTACGCCACCCAGCAGATAATCGTACTCAGATCCGTGAACTTGGTCAGACTCTAATTGACGGTGGTATCCTTGATGACATAATCAGTGAGAAGTTAGAGAACTTCAATAGCCGATATGAAGAATTGAGTCACTTGGTAAGTACTCATAAATGATGATTAATTGTTTTCATTTAAAGAAAGGGGGGATAGCTAGATGGCACAGTGCTTATAACACAGGCTCTGAAGCCAAGAGGACCTGAGTTCAAATTTGGCCTCAGGCAAATTTAACATGGAGTCTTGGACAAATCACTTAACCCCAATTGTCTTGAAAAAAGGAGCAAAAAGTGTAGTTGAAAGGAAGCATGCTTAAGGAAAATAGAATTTTACTCTGTAGATAATGGTCAGGCTAAAGTCAAGCAAAATAATAAACTAGATGTTACTTGTTTTTGCATCAACAAAAATGTCTTTGATATTATTTTTACCAGGAATTCGCCTTATTAATTAGGAACTTTATAGTCTTAACTGGATAACATGCATTTTTATATTCATCTATTGAGGTTAAATAATGTTCAGTCTTTTAAAAGGAAAAGTTAATTCCAAACTTGATCAGTGCTATATCTGAATATGTCACTGAATGTCTTATCTATCAAGTATACAGATAAATTTCATTATATGTTTTTGGACATATATGTTCAAATGGTATGGGAATAGAAAATATGGTAATAGAAAAGATCTTTCACTGTAAAGTGGTAAGAGTAGTTAGTAATAATATGCAAAATCCAGTGAAAAGAATAGGATATGAATTTCATTGATCTAAAGTAAACATTGTACATAGGAGATCTACCTAGCAGTGTTGTATATGTATGTTTATAAGATATTGGAATTGTATATGCTTACTTGCAACATGTTAACAAACTACATAGACTTAAGTTATATAGTTTTTTCCTATCATAATTATTTTGTAAGCAATGATAATTTGTACTTATATTGAGAAAATTATTCTTTTTGGAAAAGATCTATCTAAAAGCAATAATAATATGCATTAGAGATACAGTAGAAATTATCACTGACTAACTCAAGAATAAAGATTATACACTTTCCCAACTGTTTTTCAGTACAATTCTAGAAATGTTTGTGATGGTAAAAAGACTGGAGAAAGAAAGTAAACTCATAAAGTGAGGCAAAGAAGAAACAAGACTTTCTTTAGTAGTTGATATAATGTTTTATTTTTAATATCCTAGGACATTAGCAAGGAAAGTAATTGAGATACTGTCTAGCTTCAGTGAATTTCCAGGCTTCACAATGAACCCACAAAATCAACAATATTTCTATATAATTAAAAAATCCAAAAGACAATAATCGAAATGAAATGTCAAATTAACTAACACATATATAGAAGCTATTCCACCAAAACATACAATATTCATGTGGTTTGAGTAAAAATGTTTCTTCAAGAAATAAGACAATTTGAGGAATAGATGGAACTAAATGTAATAAAATGAATAATTTTGATTACATGAAATTGAAAAGCTTTTGCACAAAACATTTGTAATGCATCCAGGATAAGAAATGGAAGCAGTTTACTGGGATCTTTTTTTTTTTTTAATCAGATGTCATTGACAGAGATTTGAGATCCAAGATATATGATAAGTAGAAATATGTAAGACCAAAAGTCTTCCCTTAACTACACACACACACACACACACACACACACACACACACACACACACACACTTATAGCTAAAGATGAGTCTTTTAAGAAAGAATTTAAAACTATTAATAACTAAATTGTTAATTTTTAATAACTATATAAATGCTTTAACTTAATGATAAGAAAAATAAAAGTAAAAATAACTGAAATTTCATCTCCTACATCTGGAAAAATTGATGAAAATTATGGAAAATGAGAAATACCTGTGTTGCAGAGCTTTTGAAATGATAAGCCCAGTAATTTTTGTTGTAGATGTCAATTAGTACAATCATTTTGGAAAGCAGTTTATTGTAATGCAAATAAAATAACTATAATGTGCTTACCCTTCAATGTAGAAATTACAGTTCTCAAAAGGCAAAAAAGAAAAGTTCAGTACATATGAAAATATTTCTGTGTGTGTGTGTGTGTGTGTGTGTGTGTGTTTGTGTGTTGGTTTTAGTAATATTAGTGGATGTAAAAAACTGGGAACAAAGTAACAAAGTAGATGTTTCTTTATTTGGGAAAATGCTTAAATAAATGACAATTTATGAAGGTAATGATTACCATGATGAATAACAGAGAAGTATTCAAAGACTTATATGTATATGTATTGATGCGAAATAAATAGAACTAGAAAAACGCAATTTTATAGTGAGTTCATCAAAACAAATGAAAAGAACAGTAATCATAAAATTCTGCCTTTTGCAAAATTATAAAGAACCAATCTGCCTTAAAAAAAAAGAGAGAGATGGATAAGCCCATGAGTTTGAATTGTTTTCTGTCATGTCACTTTTAAAAAATATATCAATGGTTTTGTAAAATTATTGTTCCTTTTAATTTTATTTAAAAACAACAATAACAGCAACCCATTCTTTGTTACATGAGATGCCACTGTAAGAGGAAAGGAAAGGAAAGCATATGGGGAGAAATCTGTGATGTTAAAACAAATGATATTCAAAATAAATATTCCTGAAGTTCAGCTCTGTCATTCTTTTAAAATATGAATCAATAAGCAAACTAACTTGTATTTCTGTTGCCTTTTGAGTTATAATTTGAAGTACAGAAAAATAACAACAAAGTCATTGTTTCTTTTAACATAACCAGGGTTTGAAGCCAGTTCTTCTGACTTCATGTTTTGTGATTATTGTATTAAGGTTTGTTGTTGTTTAATTTTGTTTATATAAGAAATTTAATGTTGCAAAGTGTGACATTTTTTAGTTTGGTAAGAGAAAAATATAAACATCCCTTTTTGTTACAACTCAATAACATCTTCTCAGTGAGTGTTCTTCGATCTTAATTACTTGTTTAAATCAAGTAAGTCATAGCTTCCTAAATTGGTGGTGTTTTGTCCATCTGTTTCTTCTTTTCCTGACCTGGAATGTATGGATACTCTTGAATTCTGTTCCCTATATCTAACTAATTGGATACTGAGCTTCTTAATATTAATTTTTTCTCCTCTTTAGGCAGAATCCAGACAGATTTCACTGGAAAAGCAACTACAGACTATGAGGGAAACTGACCACATGATGCAAGTCTTGCAAGAAAGCTTAACTGAGCTGGATAAACAACTCACCACGTACTTGACAGATAGAATAGATGCTTTCCAGGTTCCACAGGAGGCTCAGGTAATTCTCAATTATATAATTTTTTTTTTTTGCACTTTTAAATGATGGTACAATGAGTAGTTTCTGCCAATTCCTGGAGATAATACAGTTTATACAAATGCAGCAATGTTCTATTTTCATTTTTTGCTATTTGTCATGGTCCAAGAGACTTTATACCTAACAGGCGGGCAGTTCTGTGGAGCTTGTTTTAGCTCCCTCTTCTATTAAGAACATGTGGAAAATAATAATCATAGCCACTCACATTTATAAGGTACTTTAAGGTTTATAAAGCAGATATAAGAAACATGGAATTTTAAGGTAAGAGATTTTCAGGTCAATTAGAATGATTTTCCTCATTTTATAGATGAGAAAACTGAAGACCAAAGAAAGACCTAGTATTTTGCTTCAGGTTACATGTGCCAGAGCTGAGATTTGAATTGAGATCTCATGACTTCACATCTAGCCAGTAAACTTTTGAAATTTGGAAATTCTCCCATAATGTTTTCTGTTATTTCTCTCTATACATTTTCTTTTCCACAGTCTGTTTTAAAAGTCTTGTCTCTCCCTTTAATCTTCGTCACAAATTTCCTTTGACAGAAAATTCATGCGGAAATCTCAGCGCATGAATTGACATTGCAGGAGCTGAGAAGAAGTACAAGAACTCAACCACCCACCTCTCCAGAAGGCAGGACCCTTCGAGGAGGAAGTCAGATGGATATTCTTCAGGTAAAGGAGCAGAAGAATTTTCTTCTACCTTTCAGAATTGGTGGATACACAGAATTAAAGGATCATTTGTTAATTGTTAATAGATTTAATCATAGACTGATAGAACTGGAAAACATCTGAGAGATCAGCTAGTCTAACTCCACTGTGATTCAGTTAAGGAAATTGATGTCCCAAGTGATAAAGGAACTGCAAAGAAGCCGCAGGAGAAGCAAGTTTAAGGAAAGATTTTGAATTCCTTGGATGCTAATGGGTTTAATGAGCTTGGTATGGTAACATGTTAGTTGAAAAAAAAATACTTCTTTGTATTCTGTTGTGCCACTTTCATTTTATTCAAGAGTAAGGAAAACAATCCTGATTTTAGAGAGGCATTCACAAATAAAAGCATTCACCAGATTTGGGTACTTATATTATAGATATTCATCCTTTTTTTAAGGTACTAAAAAAAAAATCATGATGGAATAAATGATGCCTTTAAAACTTCTAAGAATGATATAGTTTGCATTTCTCTGAAATCCATTTTATCTTTCATTTTTCTAAGATAAATAATCTGACATGGTGACACTTGGATGTAATTAACTCAGGAAATTATTTGATCCTGTAGATTCCTAAGGCTCACACTAGATTTATACTTGATTCACTGAAATAATTTGATTTATTCTGCAGTAATTAATTTTTATGCTATTAAGAATGGTAGATCTTCAGCAATTAAATTGATGATAAAATACTCAGGTGTGAAATTTCTTCTACATGAAACATTTAATTTTATTGTTAACATCATTCTTATCATTCTTATCATCATGTTCAGCGGAAATTTCGAGAAGTATCCACAAAGTACCAACTCTTCCAGAAGCCTGCTAATTTTGAGCAGCGTATGCTTGATTGCAAGCGTGTTCTAGATGGTGTAAAAGCTGATCTTCATGTTTTGGATGTAAAAGATGTAGATCCAGATGTAATTCAGAATCATTTGGACAAATGCATGGTAAGGCAATGTCACTGTTGGAAGGAAGGAGAGAGAGTGGAGAGAGAGAGAGAGAGAGTGAGTGTGTATGTGTGTGTGTGTGTGTGTGTGTGTGTGTGTGTGTATTTGTAAATGATTTTTTTTTTAAGGCAAAATATACTACTTAAAAGTCAAGTTTATTTGTAATATGTGAGTCTTTGTAGTAGGGCTACATGTTATAGAATTTTTCCAGACACCAAAGTCAGTTGCTATAGTATTCAGATTCTTACTACAACCACCCCTTTCAAAATTGGAGGAAGATTTCCTGTTCTCTTTCTCTCTCTCTTTCTCTTCCCTCTTCCCCCCATATATTAATATATTTAATTTTTCATGTTCTTTCAGATATTATGGACAGTAACTTAGTAATCCTCTTTTCCAGTTCTTTAAGTAGCAAAGATGTAATTTATTCTGACTCAATGACTCAAAATCATCAAAGGTAGCTAGGTTTTATAGTTTTATCTCATTTATCTTACTTGTCAACTCTGTTATTTTCCTGTTATTTCTGATGCAAATATCATGGTTTTTGGCAGAAAAAATCCTCAATAGAAGCAGAATAGAAAAATTGAGCATCTTTGCCTCCTTTCTGCCATCAGCATGAAATAAAAATTCTTATGCCTTTTCTCTTAATGTAGTTTAAAAAACAAAAACACTTTATTTCCCTTAGCTTTCCCTGCCATTCTGAAATATTATATGTAATTTCTTACTGTTAATTTAGTATTGAACTCTGTTAGCAAGTGAAACAATAAATCATTCAACAAGTGTTTATTAAATGCTTATTCTATGCCTAGCACTGGGGATATAGGAATAGAGAATGAAACAGTTTTTCTTAGGGAGCTTCTGGGAGCTTAGAAATGATATGTCTCACATGTGAAAATTATTAAAGCTAAAGTTTCCATCGTTGACTTTATTCCATTTTTGTATTTGTTTATACTTGAATAATGGTGTCTGTTCTTTCCAAAGCTACCATCTCTAGTAACATATGTCTCTCTTAAATCTTCTGAATACTGATTTTTGTACATGGGTAGAATAGCGGTGATAATAGTTAGATCTTAGGCGGTTGAAATTGTAGCCCAAATATCTAGCATATGTTTATTTTTAAGAAACATCATTGATCATGAAAAGCAAGTGATGAGGAAAAGGGCTGACAATTAGAGATGGTTGTGCCAACTGAAAACAATTCCCCCCCCATTTGGCCAGATTACTCATTAATTTTGAGTTCTCAACACCAATAATCAATTCCTACTCATGATCCACAAAACATGAAGAATAGATTGTGGAAATGTTCCATAAATTTTTTTTCATAATGTCATTTATTTGTAAAATCATTTTCTTCAGATACATAGTATGACACTTTATGTCTTTCCATTTTCTAAAGTAAATCTGCCATTTTTTATTGTGAAAGTTATTTGACTTTTAAGCAAGATTTACTTATCTCCTTGACTTATTTTACTCCTGATTTAAATGTAAGGGGAAAAAAAGATACTTTTAAATATTTTATTCTTAAATGTGTATATGCTGTTGACCAAATTACCAGAGAATAGTAATTTTTACATAATTTTTGTCTTTTTTTACATAAAGAAACTCTACAAAACTTTGAGTGAAGTAAAGCTTGAAGTAGAGACTGTAATCAAAACTGGAAGACAGATCGTACAAAAACAGCAGACAGACAATCCAAAAGGGATGGATGAACAACTAACTTCGTTGAAGTTCCTTTATAATGACTTGGGTGCACAGGTAAGCCTGAACTATTTTGTTAGGAAAATGTGTCTTTTAAAAAATAGTTCACTACTAGGCTGCTTGACTTATTTATACATGTGATTTCATTTGAGATTTTTCCCCTAATATTTATTATATTTTGAAATTTTGAAAATTTTAATGTATATTTTCTATTTTATTTACCTAGAATTCTATAGTATTTACATAGGATATAGAAACTATATTTTGTCTTTTAGTTTAATACAAGATTTATTAGTTTTGCCAATGCCAGTTGGTTTGTTTTTAATCCTTCTATTATTATCTATATGAAAAAACCAAAAATTAGCTTTTTAAAAATGTTTTTCAATTGTTTCAGTTGTGTCAATTGTGACCCCATTTGGTATTTTCTTGACAAAGATATTTGAGTGGTTTGCCATTTCCTTTTGCAGCTTATTTTACACTATGAGGAAAATGAGGCAAACAGGGTTAAGTGACTTGCCCAGGTCACACAGCTAGTAAGTGTCCAAGGCCAGATTTGAACTCAGGCTTCCTGTGTCCAGATACAGTGCTCTATCCACTTTGCCACTTAGTTGCCTTCCTCTTCTACTCCCCTCCTTCCCCCCATGTTGGTTCTTTAAAACTTTTAATCTTCATTTTTGTCTCTTCTGTCTCTCTTCTTTCCCTTCTTCCCTGGCCTCTTCACATAGAGGGGTGAAAAGAAACCTCTGCCAGTCCACTTTTGCAATTACTCTGCAAATTAAAAAGCTTCTAGGAGGCACTAAGATTTTGACTCATTTGCTCAAGGTCATTATGCAGTTTAAGCCCAAGTCTTCTGAATTCTAGGTCCACTCTTCTATTTTGTGCTGCCTTTTCCAGCCTCCATGTTTCCAATATCATTTCTAAAAGCCATGCTTTAACCCCAACATTAAGTCATAGGTAATTCATATTAATATGCCAGTTGTTTTAAATCCTTGTAAGATACGTGCATAATTTGGTCATTTTGGAGGAATCACAGGGAGAGAGAAGCTGTTGGATCTTTTGCATTGAGGCACTGGCAATATTTAATGATTTGACTTATTTTAGAATCTCTTCCTTCAAGCTAAGAACAAAATAAGAACTGTGAAGTTGAAATGTGGCTTAGTTATAGATGTTGTTTAGGATCATGCTGCAGACATTGAATTTTAAATACACTCAGATGAAATGATGAAAATCTCCATGTTAGCCCAGAGGAAAGTGATTAGAATGTTGTTTTCACTCTCATTTTAGTTTAGTTTAACAATTAGACTCCATTCCATTGAATTTTCAATTACAGCGTCTCTGTACTGACAAGAAACTGTAGGTCTGGGGCCAAATAATTTTAATGACAGTGTAATCAGAAATATGCAATCTGGAGGATCGTCTCATCATTATACAGTTGCAAGTACATATAAAAATCCAATATGATCATTCATTTTATGCACATTTTATAGATGGCTATGTCATTACTGTCAACTAGACCAAAACCTTTTATTGTGATGATGATACTTAGAGTTGTTTCATAAAATAATTTAAAAGTATAGAGTGTCTAAATCCATCTAAAGCACTTTAAAATTTTTTCAATTGGAAGAAAATGTGAATACCCAGGTATAATTTATTGCAAGGTCTGATTGGTATTGGTTTTATTGTGGTTCCTAACTTTTTTTGGCAAAATAAATTTTATTATGATGTTACTTCTAGGTATCTGTTAGTCAAAGTAGATACAATTCAGATATTTGCTGTCTTAATGATAATTCATATGTTTTCCCTTGATTTTGCCAAAAGCATAAATTCATTGAAGCACTTGATCTGATTCTTCTGAGTAGAAATAATTAGTTCCCTTTTAGACCAGACTTTGTCTTTTATTCTACAGAAGTCATTTTGATTAAATTCTTTTGTACTGGCCAGAAATATTTGATACAACTCACAAAGTAGGTACTTAGTCAATGTTTATTGATTTTTCATTGATTATATGCTTATCAGCTTTGTATGATTTGTAATATTTGTATTTCATGCGTTTCTTACAATACTTATATTGCACATACAAATATCAGATGATGTGTATCCATATATATGAAGACATAAACATCTTTATTTAAATGCTATGTATCTAATTTCTTTTAAGTTATCCAGAATTGCATTTGAAGATAATCTATTTTTACATGAAAAGTGTTAGTAATTATGTCATTATGTAAATGATTTTACTTCTCCTATAAGTTTATCTTCACATTGATAAACACATAGATTTATGTAGTACCTTTTCTCCAAGAATTTCAAAGGGCTTTTTACATGGTTAGTCAGTTTATCTCATGATTATCTGAATTAGTCCTTATGCTGTTTTATGCAATAGAAGAATGAGGCACCTTATGTAATTTTTTTTTTTTAATAGTGATGATATGCAAGTGGTGAAATTCTGAGACATTTTATTATATCTGAGTAAATTGAAGAGCAGTTAGAGGTTTCCTTTTGTTTGATACAATTCACTCCTTTTCATAACTGAAAAAGTTGAATCCAAGTGTTACATGTTACGTAAAGCATTTGTACATATAAGCTTAACATACTAGAGACATGAGTGTGAAGCAGTTTGAAAGATGGTGGAAATACTCTTGATTTTGCTTCTTTTATACAGGTTACTGAAGGAAAGCAGGATCTGGAAAGAGCTTCCCAGCTAGCTCGAAAAATGAGAAAGGAGACAGCTTTGCTTTCAGAATGGCTTTCTCTCACTGAAGCTGAGTTAGTGCAGAAGTCAGCTTCCGAAAGTTTACTTTCTGACCTGGATACTGAGATTGCCTGGGCCAAAGTAAGTTATAATTCTAATTTAATTGCTACTGTTACATTAGTGATGTTGGTGGCTGTTGCACTGGAGACCTTTCCCACCCCTTCATGTTAAATTATGCCTAGCTAAGCATTCATCATGCTCAGTGATTTTTCCACTTGATTATGTCTTCCCAAGCAACAAGAAATCTTTTCCATTTTCATGAGGTCTTTTTGCTACATTGATTACCAAAATGATAAATTTTATGTACTTATCAAAAAGCCTTTACAATTTTATTTTATTTTTTTTATTTTTTTAATTTTTTTTTTTTTTTTAATTTTTATTTAATAATAACTTTATGTTGACAGAATCCATGCCAGGGTAATTTTTTTTTTTACAACATTATCCCTTGCACTCGTTTCTGTTCCGATTTTTTTCCCCTCCCTCCCTTCACCCCCTCCCCTAGATGGCAAGCAGTCCTTTACATGTTGGATATGTTGCAGTATATCCTAGATACAATATATGTTTGCAGAACTGAACAGTTCTCTTGTTGCATAGGGAGAATTGGATTCAGAAGGTATAAATAACCTGGGAAGAAAAACAAAAATGCAGATAGTTCACATTTGTTTCCCAGTGTTCTTTCTTTGGGTGTAGCTGCTTTTGTCCGTCATTTATCAGTTGAAACTCAGGTCTCTTTGTCAAAGAAATCCACTTCCATCAAAATATGTTTTCATACAATATCGTTGTCGAAGTGTATAATGATCTCCTGGTTCTGCTCATTTCACTTAGCATCAGTTCATGTAAGTCTCGCCAGTCCTCTCTGTATTCATCCTGGTGGTCATTTCTTACAGAACAATAATATTCCATAACATTCATATACCACAATTTACCCAGCCATTCTCCAATTGATGGGCATCCATTCATTTTCCAGTTTCTAGCCACTACAAATAGGGCTGCTACAAACATTTTGGCACATACAGGTCCCTTTCTCTTCTTTAGTTTTTCTTTGGGATATAAGCCCAATAGAAACACTGCTGGATCAAAGGGTATGCACAGTTTGATAATTTTTTGGGCATAGTTCCAGATTGTTCTCCAGAATGGTTGGATTCGTTCACAACTCCACCAAAAATGCATTAGTGCCCCAGTTTTCCCGCATCCCCTCCAACATTCATCATTATTTTTTCCTGTCATCTTAGCCAATCTGACAGGTGTGTAGTGGTATCTCAGAGTTGTCTTAATTTGCATTTCTCTGATCAATAATGATTTGGAACACTCTTTCATATGAGTGGTAATAGTTTCAATTTCATCCTCTGAAAATTGTCTGTTCATATCCTTTGACCATTTATCAATTGGAGAATAAGCCCTTACAATTTTAAAAAAAAAAACGAGAGGAGTATGCTATCATTATGTTAGAAAAATTTATTTTGTTATTTTTAATAAAAATAGGATTTTTGTCAGTACCACATTGGTGTTTGTTCTGTGTTGATCACAGTTAGTAAGCAGACGTGGCAATTGATTTTGTTTTTCTGATGAATAAGATGATGATTTTTGAAAGAAGACCCATATGTTTCTGAAAGATAAATAAAATCAGATTAAAAACCTTGAAATTGATTTCCCAGATCTTCCTTTTTACATAAACAGATAGTTTTAATGGACAACAATGCTTTATTTTTAGGCTTATATAATCCTTAGTCTCCAAATTCACAGATAAATTTATTGAAAAAGACATTTCCTGTTTGTTCAGTCATTTCAGTCATGTCCAATTTTTTATTATCTTATTTCAGATTTTCTTGGCAAAGATACTATAAATTGGTTTACCATTTTCATAGGGAACTGAGGCAAAGAGAATTGAGTGACTTGCCCAGGGTCACATAGCTAATTGGTGGCTGAGACTGGATTGGAATTTAGATCTTCTGAATGCTGAATTAATCTTTTATACAATATTGCCTAACTCCTCAAAGACAACAGAACTTTAAAAAAATTGAAAATTAAGTGTGCTCACTTTGATATAATTTGGGAGGGAGGTGGATTGTGTATGGAATACAGTGGAGTGTTTTGTTGGACAATTTAAACTGACTTTTGGGCTTCATTTCTTTGTTTTGGAGAAGTCCTGAAAAGGAAACTCTCTTGGCAATTCCTCTGCACTTTATTGTCTTTGAGAGTTGCTTGAGGATCTTTAAGCTTAAATGCCTTCCTACATTCATACTTGTAGATTTGAATGCAAGTTTTTCTGACTAGCTTTAATTAATTAGTCTGCATAAACATTTAGATCAAAATTTGAATTATTGTTATTGGCCAGAGAACCATGTTATTTGTAGGTTTGTATTCCTGCCTTTATCAAAATGAACAGGACTGCTGATAATGGGGATATTTAAGGCAGTTTTCAAAGAGTAAAAGAAAACCAGAAGGGGATTTTAAATTGACATTCCACACTTGTAAAGGGCTGGAACTCTGAAAAGGTGTTACTTGAATCCAGAATAGCAGAGCACTTAAAGCTAAGTACCTACTCAATAAGATAATGGTTTTATAATAGTAAGATGATAGGGTGATATAATGGCTCTCCTCAAGATTGGCTTCTGCTGAATGTGTTGTGTGACATAACCCTAGGGAAGGATTGGAGGACTGATGGTGAGGGTCAGAGCCTCTTTGCCACAGCTTGCTCAGCAGAGAAGACTTCAGGTTCCAGACTCCAGAGTCCTGGAGCCATCTTTGACGAGCCATGTGGCAGCTTGTCTGCCTCCTTCACTTTTCCTAAAGAGCAATGACTCTAACTGATCCTGATTCTGACTGATACTGAGGCCCTCCAGAGAGCTAGCCCAGACATTACATATTGGCACCTAACATGGACTAAGGATCTGCACGCAGCTCGACTGATGCGATCACTGAAATGGGGCAAATACCAAGAAAAGAGTCTCCTTTACCCCAAGGGAAATGTGAAGAAAGCATATTTGAGACTATAAATGTATCCTGTGATTGAAAAGTTTAACTTTTCAAGTCAAGAAAAAAGAAGATACTCTCCTTTTAATCTAGAAATTATCAAAGGCCCAAAAAAGGCTTGCACTCTTTATGGATCTACATCATCTTATGTTAAGATTTTATTAGAGAATTTGGCTTATGAAATTTTAACCCCTAGTGATTGGAACTCTATAGCAAGGACATGTTTAGAACCTGGACAAAACTTGTTGTGGCTTTCTGAGTATAGTAAATTCTGTAGAATACAAGCCCAAAGAAATAGGCCACCTGGAGTTAATATCCCAGTCATCTCTGACCAACTAACCCATGTAGGTCTTTATGTAGACACTTTACTACAAATTAATTACCCTTTGACAGCATATGGGCAAATTGCTACTGCTGCTATCAAAGCATGGGGCTCTCTCTCCCAGGAAAACAAGATAGAGGGGAAGCCTTCACAAAAATAGCACAAGAACCAAATGAACCCTTTGCTGATTTCGTGGGAGGTCGGCAGATAGTTGTCATATGAACTATTGGTGAAAATGTAGCAACAGAAATTATGACAACACAACTTCTAAAGAAGATGCTAATGAGGTTTGTAGAAGAATTATACTAGGACTGCACAAGGATGCTCCTTTAGGTGAGATCATAAGATGCTGTGCCACAGTGGGCACAAATACCTTTAATACCCAGGTTGTGATGCAGACTTCCCAAGATCTGAATATGGGGAGACAAGGGTCCCTTTTGGCAAGGGACTTCCAGAGTTATCAGCTTTGGTAATGTGGTAAAGTAGGGCATTTGAAAGCTCAATGCTGGCATAGAAGACAGGGTGGGAGAATAAGACTCAAAACTGTAATGTTCTTCTCTAAAAGGTATTGTTCTCTGGAAGCAGGTTTCTTGGGGGGCTTCTGGGAGCAGCCTTCATTTCAGTTCAGTGTAATCACCCCAAATGCAGCCAGGAGTTAAAGTCCAAATCCTTTATTTTCTCTTTCAAGTATTGTCTCCTTCCTTAGGCCTGGTTAGCTTTCTTAGAAGCCTATTTCTCTCCTTGGTTCCTTCTGTTAGTTCTTTGCCTCTGCCAGCTTCTGTCTCTAGCTCCCTCCGAATGTTTCCAGCCAGCACAAAGATGGAAGAATGAATGACTTCTGAATGTCCAGACTGAATCCTGGTTGAGGCTCCTAGCTTATATATGCTCTCTTAAAGGTGTAAATCTTGTAGAACTCTAATAAGTACTAAGTACAATAGTGAACTAGAGAACTGTTAAGTACATGCTAAATTAGATAACTGACTTAGCACCTTGTACGAATCCTAACACAAAACCATATGTCCAAAATGCAACAAAGGTTTCCATTGGACATCAGAATGTAGATTGATTCAGCAAAATGGCAAGCAGGGCTCTGCTCCAGGGCCCCAGGGAGGGGATGATCACCTCCTTTTTGGGGTTCTTACCTCCCTGAGAAGTCGGGAGGGCATGACCAAAAGAAAGCAGATGTAGAGGGCTGGAACTCTGAAAAGGTATACTTGAATCTAAGACAGCGGAGCACTTAAGGCTAAGTACTTACTCAATGTGAGATAATGGTTTTATAAACATATACTTAGATGATATGGTGATGTGATGGCTCTCCTCTCGATTGGAGTTTGCTGAACGTGTTGTGGTGAAGTAATTGTAGGGAAGAATTGAAGGGCTGAGGGAGAGGGTCAGAGTCTCTCTGCTGCAGCTCACCCAGCAGGGAAGACTTCAGGCTCCAGACTCCAGGAGCCATCTTTGACAAACCATGTGGCAGCTTGTCTGCCTCCTTCACTTCTCCTCCTAAAGACCAAGGACTCTGATCCTGAGGCCCTCTAAAGAGCTAATCCAGACATTGCATACATTCTGCAGTCTTGTGCATGGGTTGCATTTATTGAAGTACAGAGGTGTAGGGGAAAGAGAGTATATAAGAAAAGAAAAAGAATTTCAAATAATGCATAAATAGCAAATGTGATTTTAATCATGATTGCTTAGTTTGAGGTCATATATATTAGTTTATTTTGTTCTAATATGGTTTTGCATCTGTTTTTTGTTTGTTTTTAGTGTGTTCTGGACCTTAAAAGACATCATTCCCAATGCTGAGATTTTTTTTCTAGTGATTTTTTTTGTGTGTCTTTAATATGAACCCCCTCTTTTTTTCTATTCTTTTGTTTAAATATAATTACTTATATGTACTTATTGGTTGCAGTAAAGACTTACTGCTTGCAGCCAATAAATAATTACTAAGGAGAATTCAGGATCTCAAACTATGGTTGTGGATTTCATTCTTCTGATTACTGGCAGTTGTGTTATGGTGTGATATTTAGAAGAAATGTTTTAATCCTTATGGAAGAGTAATGAAGCAATATTAAATGACATTATATATTATATATTATATAGATCTTATATTTATGTGAACTGATTTACATTTATGTTCCCCAAAGTGCAGTATGTCAATGTAATATTTATAAGCAATTAACCTGAATTTTAAACCTGCTTAGATATGTTGTGATTGAAGAAGGGTATAATAATTGACAAGGTTGAATATATTTATATGTGTTTAAAAGACATCTTCATATTTGCTTGAAGATTAATTGTTTTAGTATAAGAATTTGTGTAGTTTCAGGGAAATTTAAAACTTTGAGCTAGCCATGCATGAGCAATTGTTTATAGTAAAATCCTATAGCATGATTCTAAAAATCTTTCAAGTATTTAATTTATTGTTAAATTGTTAAAAAAAAATATGATAGAGGAACCCGAATTATTAACGATGTAAGTTATCTGCAAATTTCCTATTGATTGAAAAGATCACACAATTTTATATAATTTTATTTTAGAATGTGCTGAAACAGTTGGAAAAGAGAAAATTTGATTTAAATAATATCACTGACATAAGAGCAGCCCTCCAGAGTTTGGTAGAGGGCAGTGAGACAACTTTGGAGGAAAAAGTCTCTGTATTGAATGCTGGTTGGAGTAGAGTTCGCACTTGGACTGAAGATTGGCTCAACACATTACTGGTGAGTTGCACTCAAAATGACTTCTAAATGTGGGAATTTCTTTCAATTGACAATACTTAATTTTTATGGGAGATAATTTTTTTTTTCATTTCTGAAGATATAGGAGGGAGAATATACATTTTTCTTAGTTTAATTAACGAATTAAACAATTAAAGAAAATAAAGTATTGTAATCCTAGTTAGTTTTTGTTGTTCAGTTAAAAAAGATCTCGGAATTAGTGATTTTCATAATGGCTACTCATCAGATTATAAATAATAGTATATGTAGGAAATTCTGTTTTTTCAGAAAAGCCTAGAGGCTTTCTTAGAACATTGTTTTACTAAAGATTAAAATAATCATGACATGTCTAAAATATAATTGATCCATTTGTGGTGTAAATATAGTTTAGTTTTAATTTTGTATTATAATATTTTATTTTAAATTTATCTTTCTAATGTGTCATAATTTGGAACTTTTAATTATTACATATTTTCTGAAATGCATTATTGATTTGTTGACTTTGAAGAGTTTGCCACTCTGTTTTTTTTATAGTCAGATCTGTTTTATAGTCAGTCTGATCCCTTTCAAAAAACCAATGTATTGTTTATTGAATAATCTTTATATGGCGTTTCCAAGAAGGGAACTTTTATAGGATTCCTTGATGTTTGCTTTAAAAGTAAAAATTGCCACATGATTGATAGAAACTTGAGGGTATGTTTGATCACTTAATCTACCTGATAGACATAGAGTCTGAAGAATACTTAGATTTTTAAAAAAAACAAAACAGAACATTATGGAGTTAGTTCAGTATATCTTCACTCATTTTTATAACAAACATGCATTATGGTAATGTAAGGAAGTAGTGAAGGTGCTAGGTAGATTCAAAGATAAAAACAATGATTTATGCCTTCTCAGAACTTGCTGTCTTAGAAGGGAAATAAGATAGTCATAAAAGAATATGTTATAGGTTGACTGTGATCAGGATAAAAGAGATAAATCTAGGCAAAAGTCTTATGCAACATATGTATAGGGAGAGATCACAAATACAATATATAATAATAATAATATAAAGGATTAAAGAATGTTTCCTGAAGTAATTGGTTTCTGAGCTAGATCTTGAATTAAAAAAAATAATTAGATTTCAATAGGTTAAAAATAGGAAGATAGTGTATTCTTGGTTTCAATAAAGATCTACTTGAATTCAGTAAAGAATTCACAGAGGTAAAGTGTCAGTCAGGAACTCAAAAGACAGTTCTTTGATCCAGAAAAGAAAGTTCTTGACAATGAAATCTTTGGTAATGTTTTGCTTTCATATCAGAAATGGATAGAGTTTTAATAGGGTAAATAGCAATAAAGAAGGTGTATTATCATCTGTTTTGCTTACTGCTTTACAATTTCTATCATAAGGAGTGTGAGATTTTTTTCCATCTGATTTGAAGCTCAAATCTTCTGTATGTGTTGTGTCTTCCATTAGAATGTAAGGTACTTATTTGAAATCAGAGGCCTCTGTACTCTTCTATTTGTATCCCCAATTTTTACCACAGTACTTTGCATGTAGCACTTAACAAATGCTTTTTCTTTTTTTTTTTTTTTTTAATTAAACATTTTGGGAGTGGAATTTTAGTTTCCAAATTGTCTTCTTCCCACCCCATACTAGAGAAGACCAACATTTCATGCAGATTTATATCTATATGTAAAAGTATACTTCCCATATTTCTATTTTTCATTTCTTTTCTGGAAGTGGATAACATCTTCCTTCATAGGTCCCTTATAGTTGATTTGAGTATTTATAGTAGTTAGAATAAGTTGATTATTCACAATTATTCTTTGAACAATATTGCTGTTACTATGTATAATTTTTTTTTTTTGGTTCTGTTCACTTTACTTTTCATTATTTCATGCAAGTCTTTTCATATTTTTCTAAAATTCACTCAGTCCATCATTTCTTACAGCACAGTAATGTTTATTATTATCATATTCTATAATTTGGTTAGCCATAGCCTAGTTGAATGGGCATTCCTTTAATTTTTAGTTCTTTTACACCAAAAAGAGAACTGATATAAATATTTTAGAACATATTGGTATGTTTCCTTTTTTTCTGATTACCTTGGGAAATAGATCTATTAATGGTATTGTTGGATCATAAGGTATATATACTTTTATAACTCTTTGGATGTAATTCCAGATTGCTTTCCAAAATAGTCTGATCAGTTCACAGTTCTACCAATACAGTTTATTAGTGTTATAGTTTTTTCACATCATCCAACATTTGTCATTTTCCTCTTCTATCCAATCACTCTGATGGGTATGATAATATTGTGAAGTTGTTTTAATTTGCATTTCTTAGTCAATAATGATTTAGAGTATTTTTTATAGTTTTGATTCCTTCATTGAAAGACTGCATATTCATATTCTTTGACCATTTATTAGAAATGACTCATATTTTTAAAAAGTTTAACAAAGTTCTCTTTATATTTGAGATATGAGACCTTTATACGAGAAACTTTCTATAAAATTTCTTCTCCAATTTCTGCTTCCTTCAGACTTAGCTACATTGGTTTTATTTGTAATTTAATGTAATCAAAATTATCCCATTTTACATCTTACAATGTTTTCTCTCTTGTTTCTTCATAAATTCTTTTCTTATCCACAAATGTAATTAGTAATAGTTTCCATGTTCTAATTTTCTTAAGATATGGTCATTTTTTTTTTGACCTTGTAAATGTTGTAATAAGTGCTTTTTAAATCATTTATCTGAACAAGGTTAATGATGGTAAAACTTGACAATGGATATCTGAAATATGAGGAGTAAAATTCCCCAAAATTATTGGATGTTGCAGGGAGGGAGAAACAATTGATTTTGAATGAGCCCAGATGGTTTGGAGGATGGATAGTGAATTGGCAAAAGAAATAAGAAAATCGAGATAGAGGAAAAGTATTGGAAAGAGCAGATAATGAATTTCGTTGAAGATTTTAAGTACATATATGTATATTTTGCAAGGCATTTGGAGTTAAGTGACTTGTTCACAAAGATAATAAGTGTTAAATGTCTGCATTCAGTTTCTCCTGACTCCAGGGCTAGTTCTTTATCCATTGCTTCCTAGTTCAGGATATTCTTAATTTGAAGTGCCTGTGGAATATCCTGATAGAGATGTCATGTGTGTAAATTAAAAATGTGCAATTGGGAATGAGTAGAAAAATAGGATATATATATATACTTACATCTATATATATGTGTGCATATACAAATACTTTATTATTGCTATCATTATTATTACATTGATGATAGCATACTTTTATTTATTTCTGTTTTGTTACTTAAAAAAAAAAGACATTCTTTTTCTTCTCTGAGAATTTGGTATGCTTTAACTGGAAGCAAACAGAATAATTGGACCAATCTTAGAGCTTGAGGAATTTTAGAGGCCTTTTATTTATTTAAACATGTAAATGGATAGAATTCTTTTTATAACATTCCCTACAAATGGTCATAGGGACATTGCTTGAACACAATTTAGAAGAGGGAAATATTGTAACCTTTGAAACAATTCTAATTTTTAGAAGCATTCCTCTTATCTAGAGCCTTAAACCCTCCAAACTATAGCAAATACTCATTGGGTTCAGTTATATTGCTAAATGATTCAAAAAAATATATTTTTCAAACTATATCTCATTGAACACTTAATGTGGCTGGTTAATTTTTTTTTTTTTTTTAAATAGAACCATCAGAGCCAGCTGGAGATATTTGATGGAAATGTTGCTCATATAAGTACATGGCTTTACCAAGCTGAAGCTTTGTTGGATGATATTGAAAAGAAGCCTGTGAATAAAAGTGAAGAAATTGTGAAAGTAAGTATGCCTAAGATTATCAATGACATTTCTAATATGTACTATTTTCTTGGAGCTCAGAATCTTGATGTCTATAAGCATTGTATTATCTCGTCTTTTGTTTTTCATTTTGGTGATGTGTGTGTGTGAGAGAGAGAGAGAAGGAGGGAGGGAGGCAGGGAGGAAAGGAATGGGAGAAAGGGGGAGAGAGAGAAAACGAGGCACCCTGGAAGGATTTGAAAAGCCCAACCTGTAACATCCCTAATTCTCCCACCTCCCGGTTCATTAATTATAATAAATATGCCATTGTTTTATTAGATAGTTATGTAACAGTTTAGGTCATCTTACCTTGTGAATAGAATCAAATCTCTTATTTTGATTGGATTATACTTCATTATTTCTTGCACTTGTCAAAATTTTGTGTTTTCTTATGCTTAGAGATTAACATCTGAACTGGATGATGTAAAGCTACAAGTTGAAAATGTTCGTGACCAGGCTGTTATATTGATGGATGCCCGTGGCTTGGCAAGCAATGAGCTTGTGGAACCAAAGTTAGTTGAATTAAATAGAAACTTTGACAAGGTTTCTCAACACATCAGAAGTGCTAATGTAAGTACTTATTATAAAACAGAAATGTAAAATCCCCTAACCATTTTTTGGTGTTTCTTTACCACTTCTTCCTTTGTCTCTTATACTAGGACTGCCCTGTAGCTTGAGCTTTGGTTGACAATATTTTCTTTAGTTTTAGCTCCTTGAGATCATTTCTTATAACTTCAAGTATTATGTTAACATAGATAGCTTTCAAATTGGTAGCACTTAAGAATTCTTCACATGCTTCTATACTAAGACTCACTTTTTTAGGTCCCTACTGGATAACTCTAACTGAATGTATCAAGTTCATTTTATCTAAAATTGAATGTAAAACCTTTCATTTTGATCAGCTCTCCTTATTTTCTCCTTTTTGTCTGTGCCATCTCTGTTTCTTACAAATAATCAATCTCGTGTCTACTCACATTTGTTGAAACCTCATCATGTATTTGCCTGTAAGTAAACCATCAAATCATATAAGTTGTCATATATAACACATCATGTCATGTTGTATTCTTCATATGTAATAAAGGTCTTTTAACTCCATTCCTTATTGCTTTTCTACTGCCTTTACCACCTTAGTTATTAACCACTGTCATTTTTTTGCCTTGGTTGAGTCTTTCATTATTCTCAGGCTTGGTCTTTCATTCTCTAGCATCTACTTTCTCTAGTTTAAGTGAAACATCTATATTAGATTGACCTTGCTAGTTTACAGATTTAGTCATGTAACTCCATTGCTTAGAGATACTCACTAATTTCCTTGATTCCTACATAAGTTCAAAATCATTAAACCTAATATTTTAAACTTCACCACTGCGTTAAAACTTAACTGTCTAACCTTATTTCATTCTCTTCACTTTCCATTACTCCATACTCCCTGTTTTGCTAGTATTTTGATAACTTTTTCAATAAAATTGATTTTTTTTTTTTTTTTTTTTTTTTACTTTTTGTATGCATAAAGGCATTTGGGAAATGATCCATTGCACAAAAATGGTTAAGAACTCCTGCTCTGCATGTTTCCTATGCCTTTTCTCCTCTGTGTATTTGATTAATCGAAGCACTGTAAGATACTGGTTCACAACCACAAAGAACTAATTTTATGATTTTGACTCCACATGCTCTGTATGTATAGATATATTCACTTTTTTCCTGTACTTGCTTACTTTAAAAGCATCTGTTTAATTTTCATGAACTTTATAGTGCAGGTAGGTGTAAAGCAGTAATGTACATTTTCTTTTACCTTTCTGTTAAAAAATAGAATAAAGTGGATCCTGTTTATTATTTTAAGGACCTTGATACAAAAAGGCAAAGAGAGTATTAGAAAGGGATAATGAAGAATGTGTGTGATATGCCCATAAATTTATTCTTTCGTTTATTTTTTTTTCTTACTAGTAAAAGCAAAGAGTTAGTTTGGAGAAATGTAGAAAAGGTATGTTGCATATCACAGAATTATTCACTGACTGAATGCTTAGTGCTCACTTCTCATATGATACTTTAGCCTCCAATTGAACATAAATATAATTTTAAAGAATTTTCTGAGACCTAAAAACTTCATCTGAAGTAAACTTCCCGGAGACTATAGATAAAATGCCAGTTTCAGGCATCATCTTTTCTCTCTTTCTGTTCAAGAATCCTGTAACTTTATTACATAATCAGTAAAGTGTCTAACTAGTATTTTAGGGCAATAATTCAGACAGTTCTATTTTTAAGAAGACTAAAAGGAAATTTTATAACTTTAAAGATATTGTACCAGGTGCTAATATATAGTGTTACATATATTTGATTTTTAATATCTGGCACAAGAGTAGTTTACACCTAGGAATTCGTATCTTTGTGTCAGCTTTTTATACTTATTCCCATGAACCATGAATAAAATTGAAGTTATATCTTTAAAGGATTTCCAGATATGCAAAACACAAGAAAATCATGAGCAATTTCTGCTTGAGTTGTAAATTCATTTTTTACATGTTTCATTTCTGCTCATTTTACATACAATTTTTTTAATTTTTTGCCTATCAAAACCTTCTTTGCTTGTTCCATATAGCTGTGGTCTTTGATTAACATTCTTTTATTGTATTGCCCATCCTTAACCTTACTTTCTTTTTTTGCTTTCTTCTCTAGATGTTAATCAACCAAGAACTTTTTTCAAAGAAAATTTTGGCCAAATCACAACCTGTTGAGTCTGGTCTGCATTCAGCAGACTTAGATAAATTAGAACATGACTTACAAAATATGTTGAAGGTTGTAGAAAAACACAGTGATGAAGATGAAAAGGTATAATACACCTTTGAATATTTGCCTTAAATATCCTTCTCCTTGTGGTAGAGAATTCTGAGGATGAGAATTTTCAATGTTGGGTTTAGATGTAGCAATTGCCAAATGATATTTATAATGCTTCTAAGAGAGTTAATTTTTTTTATTAGAGAGAATTAGCTAACTATTAGTTAGTTGAAATTTTAAGCTATTTTGATATTTTTAACTTAACATATCTTAACATATAATTTAGAGAAATAGTATGATGTACGATATGCATAAACTATGCAGCTAACCTAGAAAGCCTTAGGTGTTCTATTCCTGCCTCTCATGTATAATTTGATATTTTTTATTGGTAAAGTCACTTTCATTGTTTCAGCTAGCTTTTGCAGCGATGTAGTGAACTGAATTGATAGAAATAATTTCCTCACTGGAGAGTCTCTATTGAAATCATGGGAATCATTTTTAAAAGATCCCACAGAATTGAACATGTTTTAGAGAACGATATAATTTTTTAAAAATAAAAAAACTATTTAACATTTTTAATGGGATATTACTTTATTTATACCAATTCATCATGATGAACATATTCCTTCTAGTAGAGAAATAGACACTGGTGAAGAAATATCAAAGTGAATTATTGACATTATTTTCTGTTTATGTTTTTAGTTGGATGAGGAGAAAGCCCAGATTGAGGAAGTTCTGCAGAGAGGAGAACAGATGTTACAGCACCCCATGGAGGACAGCAGGAGAGAAGAGTTACATTTACAGTTACTACTTTTGAGGACAAGACATAACAATGTCAAGGTACAATCACTGGAAAATTTGTCTCATGTTTATGGAACTTATATATATATATATATATATATATATATATATATATATATATATATATATAAAGAAAGCTCTAATGTGATATAAGAAAATTTGAGGAAGGAGAGAATTTTCATTATCGGAAATGTATATATAATTTTGTAGTACTTGATGTAATTATGAAGGTTTTCAGAATGAATATATGGTAGGAAGGAATTGATAATTTGATTGCCTATTTTGACTTCACCAAAGTATTCTGAGCAAAAATTGGGAAAATCTGGGACGAGAGAACTTAAAATGCTTGCAAGGGAAGCAATGGACTATAGGAGAGACATATTTCTGGAGCTTCTTGTAGATCAGAATTTGGGTAGTTAGCTGAAATTGTCTGTTATTGCTTGGGATATAATTGCCATCATATATAATTTTTAAAATGTTTTATTTTGAAACATTTGTCATGGATGTAAATATAGTATTGAAGGAATGAATCATATTTAATTTTACAATATTAATATAACTGACAGCTTAAGAATATGTGGAAATTGTCCCTAAAGGAAAGAATAGCTTACAGATTTTATTTGCTAAGGCAGAAGAAAGGATAGAACATTTTACAAATGTCTGAAGAAGATTTACCAAATTAAATGCCAATTTACACGCACACACACACACACATACACATATACTTATGTACATACATATACACATTCAGCCACATGGATATATACACATATATACTTAAAATATAATTTGGCCTTTGGGAGAAAATAATGAAAACAACATTTGAAATTGTTTTCAAGAGTAATAATAGGATAAAACAAATCAATGATTTGTAGGTAACATACAAAACAAAATGTACTCTAGATATATGTACATTTATAATTTATGCACATAGTTCAACAATATGATCGGTACATATATTTATAATGCCACATAGCATATATATTACATAGTATGATATATTTTATATAATTGCAATATACAGGATGTAACACATTACATATATAATACATGCAACACAGCAATATCGCATTATATTGTTGTGTGTCACATATGTAAAACATACTGTGTAAATGTATATTGCATATTATGTGTTGTGTGTAATGTATGATCTTACGTATATAGCATTATATTATGAATAATTTTTTCCTGAAGAGCATTGGCAGTATAGAATGTACTGTAGATAGTAAAACAAATATTATCAATTAAAAATAAATTTACCTATGTGGAAACTGACAGGACATGACTGTTTATCAATTTGGGAGATGTTTCTGAATTATCTTTTCACATATAGATAAGCCATTGGCTTTTTAGAGAAAAGATATGAACCAATACAAAACCAAAACAAGCTTAGAAATGGGAGCATGGATAGTATAGTCTATATAGCTTCAAACTGTTTTACTAAGGAATAAATGAATAAAATGAGAAATGTATAATGTTATAGATGGGAATTAATTTATTATTGCTTAGGGTCATTTAACAGTTACAGATTAGTTTGTTTAAGGAAGAGACAAAATATTTTTAGAAATCATCTACTTTACAAATCATCTAGAAATAGTCCTTTCATCTTCCTTTCACAATGGTAGGATCATAGTCATAGTCTATTTGGTTAAATTTTATACTGTAGTTTCATTGGGGATTAATGGAAGGAAAAAGAAATTTATAAAAAAGCTTGACAGGTGATACAGTTAAGCTCAGTCATCTGTAGAACATTTAAGGAGGAAGCTGGCAAAGGAACAAATAAAATAAAAAATAGAAAATATCTTTAAAGGTTTTTATGACAATAATTTTTTTTTATTCAATAATCTCAGAACTACAAAATTCAAACTGTATTATTTCTTGATATTCTTCATGGAGTAGTATAAATAGAACTAAGGAATTAAAGATAATAAGGATAGTTAGCTATTCAGTCATCAGCAAGCATATACTGATTACTTACTATTTCTTAGGCACTGAATTAAGCATTGGTTTTACAAAGAAAAGAAAATAGAAGCATCATCCCTGACCTTAAGGAGTTCATGTTTTAGTGGAAGAGACAACATACAAATAGCATATTCATATAAGATATGTAAATACAGTTATTCATATATCCAAATACACAATGTATGTGTATGTTTTTGTTTGTGTATATGTAGATTGTGTAAATGGAATGTAATCTCAGAAGAAAAGTACTCTGAGTGGGAGGGCTTGAGTCTCAAAGGAAGCTAGGCCATTCAGAAGGGGACAGTAAATAAGGAGAAAACATCCTAAGGATTAGGGAAAGTCAATGAATAAATCCATCCATAGATCAATTTGGAGAATACTTCCTTGTTCCTTCAATTTCTTTATGACATGACTTTTTATATCTCAGTCATATATCCATTTGCAGCTAATCTTGCTAAACTTTTTTCTTCCATTTCTGTTTTTCAGGAACTGGATTTAAAAGTATAGGGACTTTAAAAATCTAGGGTTCAAATCTCACCATTTCTATTTGCTAGTGAGATTCAAGGGACTAGCTACTTCAGAGGGTCACATCCAGTCAGCAAACATTTTTGTCTTTACTATTAGCCAAGCCCCATGATAATTCTGTAGATACAATGAAAAGTCAAAAACTGAACCAAACAACAACAACAACAACAACCAAAAAAACATTCCCTGTTCACAAGCTCTTCTTCTAATGGGACAGAGAGCAGGCATGCAATTATGTACAAATAATATATTTGTAGGATGAATCAGACTCACTCTGATTCTCAGGTTTTTCATCTTTAAAATAGGAATGGTAATACTAATCTTGCCTACTTCATCAAGTCATAAGGTTCTTTGTGAATTTTAATACCTTACAGAATTGTAAAGTTGTTATAATGAGGATCATTAGGCATTAAGTTTTTATGATTTTTTTTGAGCATATACCAAGTTCCATACTTGCTATAAAATGAATTTTTTATGTCTCACAAAACTCTCATGTAGTTTCAATATAAACTTAATCTTTTATAGAGAAAGTGATTAGTAACCAGTAATATAAAATAATTAATTGTAATATAAAGAGAGACATTTGTCCTCATAGTTTTAAAAACATTAGAATGAACTATCCTATTCCCCCCATTTTGTTTGAGAATAATTTCCTCTATTAATTTTTGCTTTTGTTTTCTATACTTCTGTGCTCAATAACACTAATTTATTAATTTTTAAAATTAATGTTTAAATATCAACAAACTATAGTTCAGTGATAACTTTCTGGTTCTTATTCTTTAATACACACACACACACACACACACACACACTACACAGATACACACACATGTGCGCGTGCTGTCATTTTTATTGACATTATATAACTTTCTTGATGCCCACTTTATATCTTTAATCTTTAAAATAGCAGCATTTTTATAGACTTCAGAATCATTGAATTTTAGAGATTATGCTTATTTTATGCTCTTTTTCTCTTCAAGAGGATAATACCTTGCTTTGTTTGATTTTGGAGTTAAGCACAGGTAAATTAAGTGACCAATATAGGAAAAAAGGTCATGAAAGTGTTACTTTACAAAACGATGACAAACAGAATGAGTTTTGCTGTAGAAACAAAAACCCTCTTGTTATAATTTCTTCATTCAGTGGGTGTTTTTTCCTTTTTACTTATTGGAAAGACACTATTTGGTAATATAAAATAAGATAAACTGTAGTGTTCTTTGGTTTGGTTTTCTTGGGGTCTCTGGGAGCAGCTTTCGTTTCAGTTCAGTGATCAACATGAGGATAGCCAGGTGTTAAAGTCCAGATTCTTTATTATCTCATTCCTGGGGCTGGGCAGCTTTCTGGAGAGCCTTTTAGAGAGGCCTGTCTCAGTGGGAGAAGTGCAGGATGCTAGGCCAGCCACCAGGAGCCTCACTGAAGATGAAATGAATTTCTGTTTCCTTGGCTCTGAGAGCTTTTAGTACTCTTATCTTCTGTGGCTCTCAGTCCCTGCTTATATGCTCCACATTGAGTATAAACCAATCATTATATCACTAGGAAACCATTATTTGTGGTAAAATTAGATCAATCATACTGAATTTAGAGAACTATTAAGCACCATGCTAAACTAGATAACCATTGTCTCATCAGTTTCACTTAGTACCTTGTAAGAAGTTCAGAGTTCTGACCCAAAACAAGTAAAGCTTTCTAAATGTTTTAATGTTTATAACTATTATTGATTACAGTATTTCCATAATCAACTAGAACACAGTTTAATTTATAATAAGTACCATGTGAATAGCATAAATATTAAGAGCTGTATGAGTATAGCGTCAGTAGAGCTTACTTAGGATGGGTTAGATATGGGTAGGTATAAAAAGTAGTATGCATATTGGACCTTGAAGCATAAATAAAATATTTATCAAGGAGATGGGGGATATTTCACTTGAAACTTAGGCCAAAACGAAGTCATGGATGATGAGAGGACTAAGGTTTGTCCTTCATGAGTAAAGATATAATGTCTTAACTGTTAATTGTTTTGATGAAAATAAGATATCTATTTAAATGTCACCTGTTAATTTGATTTGAATTGCTTAAAACAAACAATTCAATTAGATGACCTTTAACATTTTTAATTATATGAGTCTCTGAATGGAAATCAAAATCTAGGAACTGAACCCTTGAGAACCTCTTGGTATTAATTTGGGTACAATATTCTGACTGCCTCCTTGCCTGAAGTATAAATGGAGGCACATTCAATTTTTTGGGGAGCATCAACAGTTTTAGAAAGAGGAAAAATAGTAGCATTTTCTTAAATAGCATTAAAAATAGTTAAAATATTAACTGTGAGAAAATCTTATCCATCAGTATACATACACACAGATAAGTAGTTGTATATGTATAGGCAAGTTTATGAAATGGTTGATAAAAGCTTATTTTAAAGAGAGAATTGCTTTTTAATATATTGGAAGTTTCAGAATTTTTTGAGTAAGCAAAGTTACTTAAAATGATCAACAATCAGAAATATTTTTATATAAATAATCAGAAAATGACAGGACATATCATTTCAGTGCCCTTTCTATTTAATCCAGACTTTTGAAGTAAAAGCTACTTGAATGTTTTTTATACACAATTTATTATAAATCATAATTCGGATATCTGCACTTTCTAATTTACATTAAAACTCTTTTAAATAGGGTTTTTTGCTAATACTCCTTTAATTTTATTTTTCTTTTTGAATTTCTAGCATCTAACAACGTCTGATGTTTAATAATGATATTTATCTGATTGATCAAATAAAACTCATTCTCAAACCTTTTTTTTTTCTCACCAAGTCTTGTCACATAGAAAAAGTGTTGAATTAACCATTTTGCAGATCTGGGACCAGGCAGTTTGTTCCAGGTTCATAGTTTTAATCTTGCTTAATTAGATTCAATAAATTACCTTTTTTTGGTATCCTGGGAAGGTTAATGTAGAGTTTTCTCAGCTTGCAAGTAAAACTAAAAAGGTTGTTGCAATTCTCTTTGATTCACTTCATTGATTATTATGTTACTTTATTATTTTATTCAACCTTTAAAAGGGCATAATTCATTTGTGTAATTGTAGTATCTGGTTCGTGGTTATTAGTTTTAGGTTTATGTACAGTTACTTCTGTTTGCTATTGAATGTCTTGTTTAGGAAAACATTTTAAAAGTTTTCCTTCTTCAAAACAGATTGTAAAAATTTCAGTTTCAAAAGTTTACCAAAAGGCAATGTGGCTTCATATTCAGGAAGATCTACATATACTGACTTTCCATTATATAACTGGCTAAAAGTTTAAACTTTTGACTTCCCCTAGCTTGTTTAAAAATTGCAAGAACAATTGTTAATCTATCTGGTAATTTACATGGTTATATATAATTTTGTATATGGGAAATTCCCAATCCCAATGAAATGAAGTCTTGGCAAATGGTACAGATGATTAATTCAGTATTACTTTTTTAAAAAAACAGTGGAAGTCCCTTGATGCCTAGCGGAATGATGTGTATATAATAAAGAGTCCACAATCAGTTTGTTGAATTGAACTGAATTTCAGGCTTTAGTTTTTCTATCAGATAGATGAAATCATTGCCAAGACCTTTTCTGGCTTCAAAGTTCTAACCTTTTTTTCTTTTGCCAAATTATACAATAGAGCAATTTGTCTACTAAGGAAGGTCAATAATTGATCAAATTTCCTCATTTGAATTGGGTAAATTAACTAACATATGAATAAATATATTAATTTCCTTAAAAACTGCATTTAATCTAGTTATTTTCTTTGAGAAGTAGCTTTTTGAAATTAATTCAAAATAACAAATAACCTTTTCTATTATTATTGGAGATGTTAAGCAATGATTATTATAAGATTTTCCCTTTTCTTTTTAAAATCTCTTTTGTGCTAGAGTTATTTGACAGTTTGAATTATAAGCACGAAGTTTGTTTCCTGAAATTCTTAATCAAAGACTTTATTTACCATTTTGTAGATAGAAAGTCAGCATACGATATCAGTGACATGTTAAAAAACAAATGAATAAATCTAGAAATGGTACTAAACTTTGAATCAGTCTTAAAGGAAATTGATAAAAATACTGATTTAATATGGAAGATTAATTGGGAGAAGTTTTAGTGGAGGTGAAAATCTGACATATGTCCCATTCAAACTTGAAAGTATTCTATATGCAAGCTCACTCTAGCATCCTTACTTAGTTACTGCTGTTCTGGAGCTCCCTTGTAGATTGTAATAAGTCAAGTTACTTTTAGAAATGTGTTAAATAAGAGGAATAACATTAGCAATTTGTTAGTATTATTAAATATATTTCCCTTTTATGTTAAATACTGTTGTTTTACCTATTTAATTTGTGTCCCATTCCCCAATAGTCAATGATTGTGAGGAAGTACTTTGATGTTGAGTCCTTGGCAAAAAAAAATTTACACCGATATAATTTGTCCAGATTTCCCTTTTAGTGGTGATTATGGCTTTTAAAGGTGATTTAAATACTTGTACCAAAACTTATATTTTTCAACATGAATATTATTAACTCTACTTTTTTGTGTAACAATTTTATTAAATTATGCTCTTTTAAAACATTGATTATAGGTTATCATAGTCTTTAAAACTTAGAAAGCATTTGTAATTATAATTAGGATATAATTTACAATTTTAGTTGTACTACAGTTTATAACTGTCAAAATAAATATTAACTTTTTTTCATAACGTGTCAAATTATATTCTTTTCTAATGTTCTAAGTTCTTTTTTTTCATATTTAAAGCAAAGGTAATTTATAGCTATACAATGTTGGCTTGATAATAATTTCAGTTTTTAGAAAGTAGGAATCTGGTTTTTGATCCTGACCAATGAATATTGTTGCCCAAATAGAAATGACATACATTTTTGGAGTAATTGACTAAACATTCTTTACTTCAGAAGGAAGGGAATTATGTATGTTGTATACTTGGGGATTTAGTAGTAGGGATTCTAAAGTATTAAAAGAAAGATAGGTAAAATCCCATAGCTTAAGGTAATAAGAAGAGAGAAATTAGTTCAAGAATGATGCTTTCAGGGATCCAGGCTTTTAGGTTAAAATAAAATTTCTTATTAAAAATAGGAAGGAAGAATGGAAGTCTGAATAGGATAATAATACAGGTTTGAGAGAAAGCAAATCTTATTTTACTTTGCTCCTTTATTTCCCCTTTTTTTCCCCTGTCATGAAGAATGATGTTTGCTTGATGACATAGAGAACAAATGGTTAATTGGGAATTATAAACTGGAGTAAATGGAGAAATTGTGATGTTACATCAAATTGCCCTTAATTATTATGAGGAATTAGGTCTAGATTAACTATGCCTGAGTGTGTTAGAAGAGTTAGCTAATAGGTTTGCTGAAATGTTGTTAGTGATTATAAAAATTATGATTAATAGGAGAAATTCTGGGACACTAGTTGTTTAAATGTCTCAGCTTAAGACAACAACATCAAAGAATTAAACCTTTGGCATATTCTTAACTCAATGAAATCAGTTGCAAAAATATAGTGGTACTCAAAGGGGAAATGATCTAACTGTGTTAGAGGACTTCATGTATCAAATGAGATATATAAAATGCTTTGTAAACTCTGAAGTGCTATATAAATGTTAATTATCCAATGGAGAAATGAGTACAAAAATATTTAGTGCTATGAACCAGATATTATGCTAAGGTTGAGGACTAGAAAAACAAGGAAGCATGATAGTTTTTTTTTTTTTTAATATATTCAAGCAGCTTCTATTCTAATATGTGAAGGCAATTCTTATAGCTGAGTAGTTACCATGGTGGAGTATTTTGTACAGGAAAGTCATTGAGATGGTGACTATAATCATAGAACAATTCCTCCTTTCCAGCAATGATAATTTTGATTTGATCATTTTTCTTGGAGTTAAGAGTTGCAAAGTTGAGGAAAGTTACTTGTGTGTCATTTGGCCTGAAGAGGTCTATGAAATAACAGGATGGATTTGAGTTCCATCAATTTTTGATAATTGATTAGCATTCAGAAGTATATAATTAGCCTTCAAATCCCACCTGATTTTCTATCCCAGCATAGAAGTTTGAGTTGGTAGTTTAAGGTAGAGGCTGGAACACATGATGATGGCTGATTGAAAGTAACTGAGAAATAGTTTGGTCCGTTACGGTTATCAACTAGCTATGGTAAATACTTAAGTGAAATACTGCCAATGAAGATAGGAACTTGAATTTTGCCATGGATTTAGCAGTGTGACATGGAAGAATGAAAAGGTATGGAATCTTAAGTTGCATTTGATAGTAGAACGATGTCCACATTCCTGTAGTCAGGAATGGTACTTATTGATGTACTTCCCTCTTGCCATAATATCTTTCTTGTCAGGATTTTTTGTCTTTTTGCTCATTTTTTAAAGTTGAGTTTTGCTTCCAGGGTATAAGGGCCCTGTTCCAAGCTTCTTTTTCTAGGGCAGAAGGGTCTATTCACTGGCTTTTTACACTAGGGTCTGAGGTGACCCCAGCCTAGTTGTGGCTATTGTGCTTAGGTCCTGAGGCTGGCAATTTACCTTTTGCTTTGGGGCTGAAGACCTCATATCTGCTGTGTTCTTGGCCTGCTGAGTCAGAATTGAGGGGTCATGGTTGCTTATCTCTGGTGTAGCTAAGGGCCTCTCCCTGACTTGCTCACACCCTGGCTACATTGGGTTGCACTACTCTTTTACCCAAGTGAGAAAGACCTTTCCTGAAATCTTTCTAGGCTGGAAAATTATTTTACTCCCATCTTTTGGTGAATTCTCTTACTCCAGAATTTGTTTAAACATTTGATTTAATATCTCTGAAGGAAACTGGAGAGAGCTCTGGCAACTTCTTGGCTTTTCTCTACCATCTAGTCATTATTTTTCTAGCCAAATTATGTGTGTATATCTATATGTAATGTATGTGTATATGTAAATATATGTGTGTGTGTATCTTCTTTTCTTTTGTATTTTATCCTGATGGTAATACTTAATGAGCTTTTAAGAGTCTGAGGTTTAGTAAAATAGTTTTCATGCTTTTGAGGCAGCTTTCTGATACTAGGGTATCTGAATTTTCTTGTCATAGGCTTCCAGAATAGATCAAAATTGTAGGAAAAAATCAAATGTCAGTTATTACAGTTGGAACTTTGGGAAATCTCTTCAGCTTGGTTAGTTTTTATATCTTTTTTATGGGGGAATTTTCTTAAGTGTATAATTAGTCTTCAAATCCCAACTGATTTTTCAGGGTAGTATTTTCAATAGTATGAGTTTCAGACTGAAGCAGTATTTGAGTAAAAGCGAGGTGTTTTTTTTTTTTAACCCTAAAGAGCTCTCATTCCAATTTGCATAGTAAGAGATGTTTACAGACTGTAATATTAACTTCCTTTGTATATATGGATTTTATATCATTTTACATTAAATATCTAGAATGGGATATAGTTTTGACATTGCAGTTTGTACTAATATTAACTTACTTGAATTTACATAAAAAGATTGAGAGTCATATGAACTTGATGTGAATATTATAAATATAGGGAAATGTTTTTGTAATATAGACTACCTAAAAATATAAATCATTCTGATAAGGAATAAATGAGGAGAACCAGAGTGGTGTGAGAATTTATAAACTATTCCTTCCCTTGTTTGGACCATGCTTTGCGGAGAATAGTTTCACATTATAGGTAATAGTTCTTTGAAAAAGACAGCTATAATTATGTATGGTTCAATATTTTTATTTTCTTAATCTCTTCCTTTTTGAGCCTGAGATTGTCCTCTCCTTCCCAGCCTTTACTTGACAACCTTGAGTTAGTTAACTGAATAAATTGAAATCATTTGAATTAAATTTCTTCTTCTATTTTCATCACAGAAATCCTTGACATTTTCCCCCTCTTCTTTCTTTCCCTTAGTTTTTGACAGAGATGACCCTTTTTTGCAAAGCCAATACTTAAGCATATGAAATTGATCCTTTTTCCTCACATCATTTCTAGCAGATTACATCCTTAGTTATTTTAACTAATTTTGAGTTTTGAACTGCTTTCTAGCAATGATTTCCTTCCCTACAACTTTCAAATGAACCTGTCTCACCAGTTCTTAAAAATCCTTGAATATATCCCCTTAAACTACTGTTCTGTTTCGTTTTCCTTTCATAGCCAAATTGCTTGTAAAAAGTTGTCTATATTCACTTTTCCACATCCTCCTTACTGTTCAATTCTTGCTGACTTTGAACTTAATTTGACTCAACTAGATCTATCCTCTCCAAAATTATTAGTCATCTCTCTTTAAAATGTTTGGCAAAAATAATTTTCTTTTTCTGTTCCTTCCTGTACCATTGAGTTAAAATAAAGAAAGAGAAAAAAGAAAACATCTGTGACAAATAATGTATAATCAAGTAAGATAACTTCCTAAAAGACTGTGTCTTATTTTGCATTCTCAGTATCACCTATCAGGATTTGTATTCATCAGATTTATCTTTTTTAAAGTTGTTCAATATTTTTATTACAAAAAAATTTTTTTTGGTGAGGCAATTGAGTTAAAGTAACTTGCCCAGGATCACACAGCCAGCAAACATTAAGTATCTGAGGTCAAATTTGAACTCAAGTTCTCCCAACTTCAAGACCAGTACTCCATTTATTGTGCCATCTAACTGCTCCCATTATAAATATTTTTGTGTACTGCACTCTCCACGATGTTGTTGTTGTTGTTGTTGTTTTTGTCATGTATTTCATCATTTCTTATGATACAAATGTTATTTTATTCATATAGATATTAATTTTGTTTCAGCCATTTTCTATTTGATAAACATTTCCTTTTTCCAGTTGGTTCTCTTTCCTTTTTGGGTTTTTTATGACACTGCTATGTACTGGTGTGTGTCCTTTGCTGACTCCTCATTCCTAATTTACACCCAAACTGTGAATGTTCCCTGTGATTCTGTTGAAGGCTTTTTTTTCCCTCTATATTTTCTTTTTGTAAATCCCTCAGATTTTATGAGTTTAGCTTATCTGCTCTAGGAGATAATTCTAAGATTTACATATCCAGTCATAATCTTACCTTTAAGCTCCAACCCCATGTCACCATTTATTTGCCAAAGAGGTTAAATGAGTTTCCCCTAAAGTCACTTTATGAATAAGTAGAATTGTATTTCAGCTCCAGGTCTTTGAATCCTGGCCTTTTCAACATCCAAACAAAAAACAAAAACTGGTAAATTAAAGTTTTACAATTTTTGCATTCTATTTGCTTTATTAGTTTCCACTGTTCATTTTCTGAAGTGCATTTAAACTATATCTGAATCGACACAAATTTTCCTTTTCTGGATCTCCTTTAATATGACATCTGCTGCATAAAAAGAAGGACATTGCCTAAGTCCATCAGTAACAATTTAAAAGTACCTGTTATGTGTCATGTTTCTACTATTTATTAAAATGCTCTGACATTATAAATTTTCCTCTGACTTTTTCTGACTTGGGTTCCTTATAAATTTTCCTCTTTCATAAATGCACTGAATTATTTCCCTAATCCAAAAACTATTATATAATTCTTACTGCCTTATATAAATAATAAAACCTAAAATATATTATGATCCTTTATATTACGAATCTTCTTCAAAAATAAATTACCAGAAGGTAATAGCTGGATAAGATCTTCGAGGACATTTTGATTGATGACTGTGAGAAAGAGCTATTTGGAGCCTCTGTCAACATATTAAATAAAAATTGTTCTCATCTAAATTGTTTTTAAAGTATGAATAGAAACAGTAGCAGACTTAATAAATTTGACTTAAGTTTAATATGGAACTTTATTTGTGTAGCAAAAATTGACGCCATTATATCATCTTTGGATTTGTATCTCAAAACTTTGAAATCCTCTAGAATGGTGAGATTAGAGCTTCAGTTTCATTTTAAATAAACCTTTGTATACGTTCTATAGAATAATAGTTCTTACCTGAAACACTAGTGTAGATTTTTTTCGTAATTATCCTTGAAAATAAATCTGCCACCATTTAGTCACAGTAGAAGGAGAAATAACCAGTTAATTAACTCCATTCCAAGTACATGTATGGTAGGAGATTATTGAATCTTATGCTTACTATCCTTCTGGCTTAGCTAGGGACAATTATTTCCTGAAGGAGATGACCTCTGTATTAGGTCATAATTAATGTATTCTGCCAGGTGAAAATATTGCAGAGGTTAAAATCTGTATCTTTAAATTATTCAGAGTACTAGAGATCTAAAAGCAGTTGAGACTTTAGTGCTAATTTGATCTAACCCTCTTATTTTACAAATGAAATACTTGAACTTCCAAATGACTTGTTCACAAAGAAAATTGAAGGCTGGAACAATGTAGTATTTGATAAATAAAAGTGAACTGAGATTCAGTGAACTTGACTGAATCTTCTTTCTCTGATTTATTTTTTCTGTAATGTTGGGTCAAATCACTCAATCTCTTTGGGCCTCAATTTTCTTTAAATATAACTTGAGGTTGTACTATTTTGGAGGTTAGGTTATTTTGGATTCTTCCAGCTGTAATTCTAGTTTGTGACTTAAAAAAGCTATGAACATGGATTCTGTTTCTTAAAATCATATATTCTCTCAACTGCTTATGTTATTACTCTTATCTCCCCTTTTGCCTTGGAATTAAAAAAAAAAGAAAGAAAATTGACATATATATAATATAATATAAATAAATAAAATTCAAGGTAAAATATTCTGGCAGGTACTTTTAAGCTTATATACTATTATATCAGTGATGAAGATTTTTCTCTTGTTCAGATTTTTGAATAAATGAAAGAAATATATTTTTAATTTTAATACTCATATCCACTTCTGAACTGAAATATATACAAACACATATATACACTCATACATACAAAGCCACATTTCTTGATATGTAATATGTGAATTCAGCATTATTTTCTGTTTGATTGATATAAAATATTGGGGATGCAACATAGGTCTCATTGATTGTTTGGTCTAATGGCAGGAATACTGCATTTGAAATCAAAGGAACTGGACTGAAAATCTGTATTTTCTATTTAAAAACTCTGTGACTTTGATCAGCTAATTTTATCTTCTTCTACCTTGATTTATTCATCTGTAAAATGAGATAATTGAACTAGATGACATATAAGATGCCTTCTAGGTCTAAATCTTGGACCTTATTCTATGATTATTTGTCTTGAGAGTTTGAATGAATACCTGAATTACATAGATCTGTTAAATCATCTATTATTGAAACTATGTATCCTTTTTAAGGGTGGTGGTGGTATTTATTAATATTTTAATTATTAACTAAAGCCTATAACTATTTGAATACTTTTGGATTTCTTACTTTTACACCATAATCATTGCCCAGTATGCTTTCTCCACTTTGTAATATAATTCTGTATGATAGCATACCATGCTTTGTATCTATTGTTTCCAATTTCTTTTGTGGAGAAAGAAAATAGATTTCATGGATCAAGATTGAATAATAACAATTGATCAGAGTGTTTCAGCATAGGTTTAGTTTATTCATTTTATAGTCTTGGTTTTTTTTTTTTTTTTTTGGTTCTTTTTATTATATTTTGCATCAGTTCTCTAACTTCTTCCTATATAGCACAGTTGTTTTCTACTCTACTTAAATGCCATAGGTTGTAGGGCCTTTTCTAAGTTGCAAAGCACTCATTTTTTCTAGCACCACTTTTTTTTTTTCTACTAGAAAATAGTGCTATTATAAATATTTGGATACATATGAGACCTTTTTCTTCTTAACCTATTTTGAATAATACTCAGAAGTAGGATTACTAGTTTAAAGTCACTTAAAAAACAAACAAACCAGAAATACAAAAGGGTCAATGAAAAAGAAGGGTAATATTTGTTCACCACAGTTAAAAGTAAGCCTACTTTTTTGTTTGCCTCTGGTGATATTCCTCCGTGTTCAACATTTCTATTCAGTTTGTTCAACCAACTTTGTCTATAGGGGAGTAATAGAACACAAGCATTTTCTTTTTCTTAGTCACCATAAAAAGAATTGCTATAAATATTTTTGTACAAATAAGTCCTTTATCTTTGGAATACAAACCTCTAGCGGTGGTATTGCTGGTTCAAAATATATGCATAATTTTACAGCCCATTGGGTAGAGTTTCAAATTGCTTTCCAGAATGAGTTGGATCAATTTACAACTTCAGCAGTGTATTACTGTCTCAGTTTTTTCACATCCCTTCCAGTATAGATCATTTTCCTTTTCCCTCTTATTAGCCAATATGATAGATATTAGATATGGTACCTTAGAGTTGTTTTAAACTATTTAAACATTCTTCTAATCAGTAGTGATTTAGAGCATTTTTTCATGTCTATAGATAGTTTTGATTTCTTCTTTTGGAAAATGTTCATATTCTTCAGCCATTTTATCAATTGAAGGATGACTTGTATTCTTATAAATTGCTAGTCATCTCTCTTTACAAAATTGTGACTCAATTGTTGATATGTTTGAAAAATGAGACCTTTGTCAAAGATACTTGAGAAAGTTTCTCCCAATTTTCTTCTTTACTTATAATTTTAGTTGCATTGGGTTTGTTTATGCAAAAATGGATAAAATTAGCTATTTTATATTTTCTTTGGTGCTAAATTCTTCCTTTATCCATAGATCTGACAGTTAAATTATTCCATGGTGTCTTAATTTTCTCATGGTATCATCTTTTACGTATAAAGTCATATACTCATTTTGACTTTATCTTGGTATATGATGTGAGATGCCGATCCATACCTAATTTCTGCCATACTGTTTTCTAGTGTTCCCTACAGTTTTTGTCAAATGATGTATTTTTGTTCTAGAAGCTAGGATCTTTGAGTTTATTACATAGTAGGATGGTTATGGTCATTTATTATATGTAATTTCTACCTGATCTATTTCATTTATCCACCAGTTTATTTCTTAACCAGTACCATATTGTTTTGATAATTATAGCTTTATAATCGAATTTGAGATCTTACAACTAAATCACCCTCTACATTTTTCATTGATTCTCTTGAGTTTTTGTTCTTCCAGATGAATTTTGTTATTATTTCTTCTGTCCTTAAAAAATATTTTTGATAGTTTAATGAATGTCACTGAATAAATTATTTAGGTGGAATTATCTCAGCCTACCCATGAGTAATTAATATCTAATTGTTTAGAAATAGGTTTATTTGTGTGAAAAGTATTTTAATGTAGTTATGTTCATATAAGCATCTCACTTTATCTTGGTAGGTAGATTATGGAGATTTTTATATTGTCTATAGTTATTTTAAACAGAGTTTCTATTTGTATTTTCTTACTGAGTGACTTTGGTCGTAACTTTCTACTGTTAATTTCTTTTTGTTTGTTTTATGTTCCTATTTTTTCTACCTCTTGTGATTGGTGTTTTTATGGTGTTCTCTGATCCTGCACTTTCCTAAAGGAGCAATTTCTATCTGGGATTAGGGAAGAGTTCATGAAAAGATAGTATTTATTTGCTCATAGCTTTAAAGTAAGATTAGACTTTCAGCTGGTACAGGGGTTGGTGAAGACTTTCCTGATATTAGGGGATTATGTTGTTAAGGTATAGAAGTGAAGAAGCATGGGAAGATGATTTTGAATGTTATTTTAGTAGAATATTGACTAGTAGTGGCCAAATTATTATTGCTTGAAGGCCCAATTCCTCCTGCTACCTCTTTTTGTGGAGTCTTTTCACTAACATTCGGTTTACTTATAGGCCATATAAAAATATGGACTGGATTTGTCCTCCAAATCATACTTTTCCCAGTTTTAAGAAGTTGTTTAGGAAAGCAGTAGGTATAAATGGAAAGATGATAGAAAATTGATTTTACCTTTATCCTTTTGTCTTGCTCTACTATACTTCCTTTGGAGGCAATATGAATTAATAAATTTTCAACTCAAATTTCAAATTTTCAATTACAGAAAGCCAAATGTAAGAAAAGGGAAAGGCAGTTGTCATAATCCATTGGGAAGTTTTATGTAGCCTTCCTTGTATTAGAGACCCCACCAGATACACCTACGAAAAGGAATTCAACCTCAGAGTTTCTTGATGAAACAGAGAAGTGCACAGAGAGGAGCGTTCTACTACCTGAAAAACTTTTTTTCTTTTAAAGAAGAAAAAACAACCCAATGATCTGTCCACCCTGATTTTATTTGTGTGATGCTGACATCAAAAGAAAAGTTATTTGAGGGAGGAATTGTTAGAAAAGTTAAAAATCTGTTTTACCATTCTCAGTTTCTCTTTTATAGTAATAATTTCTAAAGAAAGGTAGTTAAGGAATTTATCTAAAGCCATACTAAAGTATATTACATTTTTGGCAAAGTATTATTGAAGGGTTTGAAAAGTTTTATAAGTTGGATTAAAAATGGGGAATGATGGAAGCAAGTTTTCATTTTCAAATGTACTTGAGTGGGCAGTATAGTAATATTTACATTCTGTTTTGTACTCTTTCAAATTAATACAGAAATAAGATTGTTACTTTGCAACAGTGCAAATTTTTAATACTAGGGTACTTAATATTAGGGTATTTGTATATGCAGTGTTGATTTTATCAATAGGTCTATATTTCTAACATTTTGCTTTTTGTTAAATATATTGTTTTTAAATTGTTAATGTGTTTTGCATACCACCATTTTGGTTTGATAGAATGTAAGCTTCTTGTGAATATAGTTTGTTTTATTTTATTTTGTACACTTAGCACAGTGCCTACTACATTGTAGGAACTTAAAAGTCAGATTTTTTTGTTAGTTTTTTGGAACATATGTATACAATGTTTTCCCTTTAGGTTAGTATGCATTTAATATATTTCTTTTCTTTCTGCAGGCAAGCCCTGTTCAGCAAAGAGTAACAGTTGATCATTGTCCATCTGGAATTAAATCAGCACCTCTGCCTCTCGATTATCTTGCTGAAATTAACAAAGTTTTACTTTCCATGGCGGATGTTGAACTGTTATTCAATTCTCCAGATCTCAACACTGGCATTTATAAACGATTTTCTTTGCAGGAAAATTCATTGAAGGTAAATTTCAACATTATATTTAAAGAGAAGCCATAAAATGACTTATTAAGATGACACTCTGTTTAAGTGGACACTTATTATTTAATCTGCAGCGTAATAAAATGGCATCCAAAAAAAAGTGGTATAATAAACCTGCCTATCTCTTCTATGTAAATAATGTTATACTTCTTAAAATTTTATAGATGAAACATTATTTATATACACAAACTTTATAAACCTTTGCAGATGAATGAACCTGCCAAATGCAATTGCTAGTCAGTTGATAGAGAAATGTCCTATATAATATTAACTCTCATAATTGCAGGGTTGACAGTTATTTGGATAACACTGTAAGGAAATTTTTGTATGGATGTGTTAGAAGCATTTTGAGTTTTTTAATATAGAAAATAGTTCTTTTATGAATTATTTAATGAATTTATGATTAGCTGGAAATTATTGCTCTATTTTTCATGAATTTTCTAAAAAAGTATTATACATTGGTAATGATTAAAATTTTAATGAAGTAAATGAGTTAATTTAATAATGAGTTAAAATTTTATGACACTTTAAGATCTCCAAAGCAGGTTACATATGTAATTCACTTGTATTACTATAGTCACCCTTTGAGATATTCTATTCCTGTTTACAGATGAGCAAACTAAGAGATGAATTAAAAGTCAAATAGATAATAAGGGACATTTAAAACTATAATAACATTAAGACATTTATTAAACATTTTTATGTCCTTGACACAGTGTTAAATGCTGGGATGTCTTAAAAATAAATGGAACAGTCCCTTTGTTTAAGTAATGTAAAGACTAATAAGAGAAAGCAACACATAAAGAAGAAGAAAAAAATTATGACTATGTTGTGTGAGGAACATGTAGTAGCCTGAAAAGAGATGTTTGGAAATAGATGTGGAAAACGTGTTCTAGGCAAAATCAGATAAAAACTGGGCCTCCTGGGAATGGAATTCATGTTTTCATTGGAGAGATTACAGGGAAGAAATAAAGATGGTGATCATTGTAAAGAAATCACTACAGAATTCATTTATAACAATAGCAAGAACTGGAGTGAAATGTATTATTTTTCATACTTGTTAGCATTCAGTAGCACATCATATGAAAAACTACAAATTCAAAGCAAAATCATCAGGAAGGTTTTTAGTCATGTAATTATAGGCATGAAAGAAAACTGAGTTTATTTAATCCATAGCTAGTCAGAGGTAGAACTAGGTCTGGAATCCATACTTCTTAACTTCTAATCTAGTCTTTCCAGCAATGTGGGATACTAGAGATTACATTATTATTTACACAAATTAAAGCTTTCTTCCATTAAGAAGATTTTTTAATCTAATTTTTAAAATTCAATGTATTAAATACAGAGCAAAGAAATTTTAATGTCAGTAAATTTTTGCACAGGTTGGATATATGAACCATCCCCTTGACGAGGTAAGAGAGCATATTAACTATTGCCTCAATCAATTTTATATGTGTGTATATAGCATACTCACATATATGCATGTCCATATATAGCAAAAATATATATGGACATATATCTTAATTTCTTTGAATATTATTCTTTACCAATAATTGATCATTTCATCTGTTTCTTTTACTTATGATTTTGTTGTATTTTTGATTTTACTTGGTTTTAAAATGGTATATACACTATGCTTCCCTCCTATCTACCCCTCTAATAGTAATATTATCTATACTTTAAAAACACTAACATTAATGATTTCGTACAGCTGAATATATAAAAGCTTGATTCCACATGCATGAGCATCTAATTTGCTTTCTTACTAATTCCCCCTCTTATTCATTCATTCCTTTTATGCTTTGTATATAGTATGATCTTTTTTTAAAAAATGGTAGTAGTTCATTTCAATGGGTCTCTAAGGTTACTGACCACAGCTGCTTCTTTCTAAATTCTACCTGCTACTGTTTCTGTGGGTATCTGTACTATATTGAGTGGGAGGAGAGAAAAATGATTATTTTATTGGTATGGGGACTCTTGAGGAAACCCCCTGCAATGCAAATCAAAACTGACTTTGTAACTTAAAGTCTTAGGGGGTGCCAGGGCATGGGATTTAAGTGACTTTTTCAGTTTTACATAGCTGATCTGTATTCAGGGTGAGACTTGAATCCAGATATCAACTCTCACTAAGACTATCCACTCTGCCATGAGGCTTCTCTTTATAGTATCAGAACTAATTTTCTAATAAGTTTTACTTTTTGGAATGCTTTCTGCTTATTTGAATTAGATTAGATTTGAATTAGAATTAGATTTGAATTAGAATTAGTTATATAGAATTTAATCTAAGAGAAGTGATCTGTGGCTTAGTTAAGGAATTTTTGTGAGTGTTTTGTTTTTAAACTGAAATGGCTTCTTAACTCAATTGCATAGTCCCCAAATGTAACATGATCTTAAAGCATACCTTTGAGGACAACATTGTCATAAGGCTCAAGACACTGACTGTACAGCTTTTTTTTTTATTTTTTGGAAGAGAAATTAAATGTAACATAGATTAAAATACAGAATGGATCAATTGGTGAGCTAAAACCAAAACCTGGGTTTTGTTCTCTGAAACTTAGGCTACAGTTTCATATTTCCCCTGTTTATTTTGCTGATTGTTCTTGAGTTTTTGGAGAGATATAATATAAAACTGATTTCAGAGAGTTGAAGCAGAAATATGTGGTTGGAGGCCTTATTTTTCCCTCTTTTGGAAGTAGTGTGTTGATTGTTATGATTTGTTGGTGCATTTATTTAATGCAATAGGATTCAGAACTAATCTCAAATGATTGTGGCTTGCTTCTGTACGTATCTCTACATTTATGCCTGCATCATGCCTGACTCAATCTCAGTCTTGTATTTAACTCCTCTATTTAAAAGTGGTTCTTTTTATATCCATTTCATTTTAATTTTAATAATTCATTTTAATAGGAGTCTTTGATTTTCTGAAACTTCATTTAGCCAGATGTTACCCATTGCCTTTAGCTTAAATCAAGAAACAATTACATCTTATGTAGCTCAAATAAGAAATGGTTAGTCACATATGCTCCAATATAACAATATGGCTAATTTTTTGGGGTGGTGAGGGAGATTGTGCTAGTTAAGTTGGTTTTGAAACTTGTTACCCTAAGGATTGATATCTTGGCTAATTTAGTGAAAACCCCAGACAGAACAGTAGTGGATTGTGCCTGAAAAACTGAACTTCTGATTGCCTTATCTGATGTTTACAATCTTTATGTTTACAATCTAAGTTAGTGTCCTTGAGCTATAGGTATAATGATCCCTTTACCTTTGCCAGCTGTCCTAACATGACCTCTGGTGACACTTTTAATTGTGCCAGGTTTCTTGACCTAGATTTTGACAAATCCCTTTTCTTCTTAGTTGATCTAAGATGCAGATTGGGTTTCTAAATAAAGTATTTTACTAGCACCCGAAGGACAAAGGGGAAATGGATTTTTTTTTAAGAATTTGCAACTCACAGAACAAAAGAAAACAATAAACTGGCAGAGCTCAGATTTATTCTCTAATAGCCTACATCCAGATTTGAGTAGCCTTATAATTTGTAGATGTTAACATTGTCCCCATTTCAGTCTGAATAGTACCACTCTAGCTCTTTAAATGCCTTGATTCTTCTGGAAAGGGTCTGGCTTAATATGTGTCCTCTGGCAGTATCTGAAACCAATGTCCTTTCTCTTATTCTTTTAGAGGTGACCTCTCTTCTTGCATTTTCTGCCAAGTTGTGCTTTCAGACACCTGATACGAATTAGCTTATGGCTTTAACACCTTTCCTTTTGGAAGTTCACTTGTTTGCCACCTCTTCCCACCTTTAAAGGAGGTGCTTAACCAAAGGCCACCTAATAATTTATGCAGTCTTCTAAAGACTTAACATAAACACTAATAATAACATGCAATTTCCTCTAAGAATGAAACTTATCATTTTATACAGTGGCCACAATATGTTCCAGTTGCTACTACCTTCTTGATACCATATTTATTTGGAGTTCACATCTTCATTCATTTGTTCTTCCATTATATGTTTTTAATTTTTCCATTTTGTTTTGAATTTTACCTTATCTATTTGAGTTATACTAAAATTAAGATGAAAATAAAAACATCAGTAGGTAATAATTTGATAATGATAGAATCCCCAAAGACTGAGAAATTATTTATCAGAAGCGAATATAACTCGTGTCTATTTTAGACACAGTTTTCAGTCAGTTAGAATCATTAATAGCTTCTATGTAGTAGACATTTTTTAAAAAGTTTGAGCATATATATACATTTATACATATACATAAAAAGAATGATAAAACACAGAATTTCTAATGGATCTCATAGTCTGATATGGTGAACAACATGCCAATAATTAAGTAAAAGGGCCTTCTTGGAAAGGTTCATTAAGGATTTTAAAAGTCAAATAAGAGAGGTAGAGGAAAAATTGGGAAAAGAAATAACAGGTATGGAAGAGACACTAAATAGCTTGGAAAAGGAGTACAAAAACTGACTGAAGAAAACAATTATATATAAATGGGACTTACAAAGCACATATTGGGCTGGGTATCTTCATGATGTATAGCTGTGATATATGCAGGACAATTTTTTGGAGCCTTTTATCTTTAAGTGGCCCACTCTAAAACAAAACCCTTACTGTTCAACATTTATTATGAATATACCATGTGCAAGGTACTGTGCTAGTTGCAGAAGATGTGAAGACAAAAAATAGTTCCTAGTGAATTTACTGTTTAATAAGTCTCTATCATGTTTTTATAAGTAAAGAGAAAACTATTGTAATATAATAGCCAAAACTTCTACAGTATTTTAAAACTTACAATGCACTTTATAAACATTATTTTATTTGATCTTCCAGCAGTTCTGGGAAGTAGGTGCTACACCTGTTATTATTCTGATCTCACAGTTGAAGATCCTGAGATTTGAGAGGTTAAATTACTTATCCAAGGTCATATAGCTAATGTAATAATTATTGGAGATGGTATCCAAAACCAGGTCTCTTTTGACATTTTGTTTATAGAACATCAAAGATCTCCTGGACAAACTCGGGGAACAGATTGCAGCTATTCATGAGAAGCAGCCCGATGTTATACTTGAAGTCTCTGGACCTGAAGCTATTCAGATTGGAGATAGACTGACCCAGTTGAATGCTAAGTGGGACAGACTGAATAGAAGATATAATGATCGTAAAGGGTAAGTTTATTTTAGCTTATATCTAGTATTAAGGACTTAAAAAATGTGAGTGTAATCAAAGATCTTGAAAAGAAGTAAAATCATGTACCTTCCATGACAAAAAGTAAAATCATGTACCTCCCACATTAGTCAAATGATTCAGTTTTTTTGCTTTTTTCCCTATATCTGCCTTAAAGAAAATGAGTGTGTCTGTAATTACTATTATTTTTCAGCATATAATTTTTGTGTGTGTGTACATAAAATTTTATGGACAGTATTTTTGGAAAGATTATAATAATATCAATATGGCAATAAATTAAGGAGAATTAAAATTAATGTTACATATGAAACTAATGGTCCAGTAATTAAAAAGGAAAAAAAAAAAGCTTTTTCTAAATTTCCAGTTTCTGAATTTTAAAAATTTCTATGGATTTTTTTTTAAGCAAATGATCTAGACTTATTACTTTATTTGTATAAAGAAACTTCTTTATATGGCAGTTCTCTGAATCAGTATAGTTTTGTATCTGTTTTGCGATTTATAGTCTTAGAAGAGATTTCTAGGATATTATTAAGTTAAGGGACTTTTCTATGGACACATTATCTGTGTTTGAGATGACTGTTTCTCCTGGGTGTTCTTGACTTTAACTCCATCTCTCTATTCACTATGACATGGTTGCATATCATTAATATTTATATCATGGTTTGATGCTCATTGCATTTCATAGTAGTAATATGTCTAGAACTTTTCTGTAAGTAGTATTGTAGATAGCATGGTGAACCTTTAATAAGGAAGAACTGAGTTCAAATCTACTCTCAGACACATAGTAGGTATGTGATGCTAAACAAGTCACTTAACTTTTGTTGTCTTCATTTTTTTCATTTGTAAAGTGGGGCTGTAATATTAACCTTTCAGGCTTGTTGATATTAGGAAAACATTTGAAGAGCTATGTAAACATAAGGCATTATATATCTATATCTATCTATATATGCCAATGGTTAAAATTCTATCTATTAATGGATTAAAAAAAATAACAGTCTAAAGGTATTTTTTTAAATGTACAAACTGCTATTTTTATTCTGTTTTTGGCTAAAAAAAAAAAAAAAAAAAAGCATGAGAACCTCATTTGTAATTAAAAAAACTTTTTTGAAGCCAGTGCTTTTAACTTTCTCTTTACCAAACTGAAGCTAGTGTTAAAGATATCTGCATTGATTTTTCTTTACTCATACATGTACTATGCTACTACTGTAGTACTAACTGGAGTGGTTAAGTTCTGAATAAGTCCAGAGATATACAGCAGATGGCAGGAAGAGCAAAGCAAGAGACAAAATAAACCTACATATCAAACAAATTTTGAACACTTGTTAATCAACAAATGACAAGAGAAAAATTTGGAACAAGCAATACTTTCATAAATTCGTGTTACTTAAAGAGATTACAAAAGTCTTTGTCCCCCTAAGTAATAACTACTTTTTTCTGTCAGTTATTTTGATAAGTATTTGTAACATACTTATTGTTTTCCAGCTGCTGTAGTAAGGGCTGGGCAATCAAAGAAAGGCAAAACCCCTGTCTCTGCTCTTAAGTAACACAGTCTGATCGGTTTGACAGTAAAGAAAAAAAGGGGGGATTTTTGGAAAAGAAGAAGATTTGGAAAGAAAGGTAATGAGTTATTTGGGAGATGTGGAGTTTGAGATCAATTTATCCAGTTTGAGATGGCCATATGACAGGTTGTAATACATCTCAAATTGCCTTCAGAAATCTTGAACTAGATGTTCATTAAATATTGTAAACTCAATATTTAATTGAAGAAGTTCCAAAATGAAACTTGTTATTTTTCCCTCCTAAATCCTCTTTCCTGGGGTATTACTATCTTTTAAGTCTCTTTAGCTCAGAACTCTAGAAGTTATCCTGGATTTCTCAGTACCTCTCACCCCCTTATATTGCGGTTGGCAAGTCCTATCATTTCTTTTTTTTTTTTTTTTTTTTTTAATTTTTTTATTTAATAATTACATTATATTGACACTCATTTCTGTTCCGATTTTTTTTTTCCCCTCCCTCCCTCCACCCCCTCCCCTAGATGGCAAGCAGTCCTTTATATGTTGGATATATTGCAGTATATCCTAGATACAATATATGTTTGCAGAACCGAACAGTTCTCTTGTTGCGTAGGGAGAATTGGATTCAGAAGGTATAAATAATCCGGGAAGAAAAACAAAAATGCAGATAGTTCACATTCGTTTCCCAGTGTGCTTTCTTTGGGTGTAGCTGCTTTTGTCCGTCATTTATCAATTGAAACTCAGGTCTCTTTGTCAAAGAAATCCACTTCCATCAAAATATGTCCTCATACAATATCGTTGTCGAAGTGTATAATGATCTCCTGGTTCTGCTCATTTCACTTAGCATCAGTTCATGTAGGTCTCTCCAAGCCTCTCTGTATTCATCCTGCTGGTCATTTCTTACAGAACAATAATATTCCATAACATTCATATACCACAATTTACCCAGCCATTCTCCAATTGATGGGCATCCATTCATTTTCCAGTTTCTAGCCACTACAAACAGGGCTGCTACAAACATTTTGGCACATACAGGTCCCTTTCCCTTCTTTAGTATTTCTTTGGGATATAAGCCCAATAGAAACACTGCTGGATCAAAGGATATGCACATTTTGATAATTTTTTGGGCATAATTCCAGATTGCTCTCCAGAATGGTTGGATTCGTTCACAACTCCACCAACAATGCATTAGTGTCCCAGTTTTCCCGCATCCCCTCCAACATTCATCATTATTTTTTCCTGTCATCTTAGCCAATCTGACAGGTGTGTAGTGGTATCTCAGAGTTGTCTTAATTTGCATTTCTCTGATCAATAATGATTTGGAACACTCTTTCATATGAGTGGTAATAGTTTCAATCTCATCCTCTGAAAATTGTCTGTTCATATCCTTTGACCATTTATCAATTGGAGAATGGCTTGATTTCTTATAAATTTGAGTCAGTTCTCTATATATTTTGGAAATGAGGCCTTTATCAGAATCTTTAACTGTGAAAATGTTTTCCCAGTTTGTTGCTTCCCTTCTAATCTTGTTTGCATTAGTTTTATTTGTACAAAGGCTTTTTAATTTGATGTAATCGAAATTTTCTATTCTGTGATCAGTAATGGTCTCTAGCTCATCTTTGGTCACAAATTTCTTTCTCCTCCACAAGTCTGAGAGATAAACTATTCTATGTTCCTCTAATTTATTTATAATCTCGTTCTTTATGCCTAGGTCATAGACCCATTTTGATCTTATCTTGGTATATGGTGTTAAGTGTGGGTCCATGCCTAATTTCTGCCATACTAATTTCCAATTATCCCAGCAGTTTTTATCAAATAATGAATTCTTTTCCCAGAAGTTAGGGGCTTTGGGTTTGTCAAACACTAGATTGCTATAATTGACTATTCTGTCTTGTGAGCCTAGCCTTTTCCACTGATCCACTAATCTATTTCTTAGCCAATACCAAATGGTTTTGGTGACTGCTGCTTTATAATATAGTTTTAGATCAGGTACAGCTAGGCCACCTTCATTTGATTTTTTTTTCATTAGTTCCCTTGAGATTCTCGACTTTTTATTGTTCCATATGAATTTTGTTGTTATTTTTTCTAGATCAATAAAATATTTTCTTGGAAGTCTGATTGGTATAGCACTAAATAAATAGATTAGTTTAGGGAGTATTGTCATCTTTATTATGTTCGCTCGGCCAATCCAAGAGCACTTAATATTTTTTTTTGTTTTTTTGTTTTTTTGTTTTTTTGTTTTTTTTACACTTATTCAATAAGACACTTTTCATTTTCTTTAGACTTCTTTATCTTATTCAACTTCATAAATATTTATCTACATTTTGTGATAATGTTATATGGAGATTATATGTTATAAAGAGAATTTCATCTATAATTCTGTTATTTTGACCATTGTTGAAATTAGTTGGACAAGTAATCATTTTGTCTACATAGTCAAAAGCTGAAGAAAAGATTTTATTTGTTCTTCATGTAACTTTTTAAAAATTCTATTGATCATTTCATACAAAAGAATAATTTTTCTAAGTGTACATCAAGTTTTTGCAATTAATTGTAAAAGCTAGAAGATATTTTCTGATTTAAAACTTTCTTTACCCTCTTATATAGGAGTTATAGCTTCATCCAAAAACCAGTGAAATCCAGAAAGAATATTATGATTAAGTATCAGGGCATGAACAGACTTGTATTTCACTGAAATTTCACTGAAAAATATTATTTAAAAAACATTGAAATTTATTAGGTTATCACCTGTTATGGGCCAGAACTCTGAACTTGAAACAAAGGATTCTTACAAGGTGTTAAATCAGTGGAATTGATAGAGACAATGGTTATCTAGTTTATCATGGTTCAGTATGATTGATTTAATCTTATAAAAAATAATGGTTTCCTAGTGATATAATGATTGGTTTATACTCAGTGTAGAACATATAAGCTAGGAGCCTTAGCTAGGATTGATTTGGAGAGAGGCAGAGGCAGAATAGACAAAGGACTGGTGACAGGAGCTTAAGCCCTCAGAATCAAGGGGAGAAATTCAATTCGAATTGAATTTCGATCTTCAATCATCCTGGTGGCTGGCCTGGCCTCCTGCATTTCTCCACTGAGACCAAGGCTGGTCTGAAAGCAAGAGCACTTAATATTTTTCCAATTATTTAAGTCTGACTTTATTTGTGTGGAGACTTTTTTATAATTTTGCTCATATAATTCCTGACTTTCCTTTGGTAGATAGATTCCCAAATATTTTATGGTATCAACAGTTATTCTGAATGGAATTTCTCTTTGTATCTCTTGCTGTTGGGTTTTGTTGGTGATGTATAAAAATGCTGAGGATTTATGGGGATTTATTTTGTAGCCAGCTACTTTGCTAAAATTATGAATTATTTCCAATAGCTTTTTGGTAGAATCTCTGGGGTTCTCTAGGTATACCATCATATCATCTGCAAAGAGTGATAGTTTGGTTTCCTCATTGCCTACTCTAATTCCTTTTATATCTTTCTCGACTCTTATTGCCGAGGCTAGTGTTTCTAGTACGATATTAAATAATAATGGTGATAGTGGGCAACCTTGCTTCACTCCAGATCTTACTGGGAAAGGTTCCAGTTTTTCCCCATTGCATATGATGCTTACTGATGGTTTTAAATATATGCTCTTGACTATTTTAAGGAAAAGTCCATTTATTCCTATGCTCTCAAGTGTTTTTATTAGGAATGGATGTTGGATTTTATCAAATGCTTTTTCTGCATCTATTGAGATGATCATGTGGTTTTTGTTTGTTTGGTTATTGATATAGTCAATTATGCTAATAGTTTTCCTAATATTGAACCAGCCCTGCATTCCTGGTATAAATCCTACTTGGTCATAGTGTATTATCCTGGTGACAATTTTCTGTAATCTTTTTGCTAATATTTTATTTAAGATTTTAGCATCAATATTCATTAGGGAGATTGGTCTGTAATTTTCTTTCTCTGTTTTCAGCCTACCTGGTTTAGGTATCAGTACCATGTCTGTGTCATAAAAGGAGTTTGGTAGGACTCCTTCAATCCCTATTTTTTCAAATAGTTTATATAACATTGGAGTTAATTGTTCTTTAAATGTTTGGTAGAATTCACATGTAAATCCATCTGGTCCTGGGGATTTTTTCTTAGGGAGTTGATTGATAGTTTGTTCTATTTCTTTTTCTGAGATGGGACTGTTTAGGATATTTACTTCTTCCTCTGTTAGTTTGGGCAAGCTGTATTTTTGGAGGTATTTTTCTATTTCATCTAAGTTGTCGAATTTATTGGCATAAAGTTGGGCAAAGTAACTCCTAATTATTGCTCTAATTTCCTCTTCGTTAGTGGTGAGTTCTCCCTTTTCATTTTTAAGACTAACAATTTGATTTTCCTCTTTCCTTTTTTAAATCAGATTTACTAAGGGTTTGTCTATTTTGTTGGTTTTTTCATAGAACCAACTCTTAGTTTTATTAATCAATTCAATAGTTTTTTTACTTTCAATTTTATTGATCTCCCCTTTTACTTTTAGAATTTCAAGTTTAGTGTTTGACTGGGGGTTTTTAATTTGTTCCTTTTCTAGCATTTTTAATTGCAAACCCAATTCATTGACCTTCTCTTTCTCTATTTTATACAAATAGGCCTCTAGAGATATGAAATTTCCCCTTATTACCGCTTTGGCTGCATCCCATACATTTTGGTATGATGTCTCATTATTATCGTTTTCTTGGGTGAAGTTATTAATTATGTCTATGATTTGCTGTTTTACCCAATCATTCTTTAGTATGAGATTATTTAGTTTCCAATTATTTTTTGGTCTACTTCCCCCTGCTTTTTTGTTGAATGTAATTTTCATTGCATCGTGGTCTGAAAAGGATGCATTTACTATTTCTGCCTTACTACATTTGAGTTTGAGGTTTTTATGTCCTAATATATGGTCAATTTTTGTATAGGTTCCATGAACTGCTGAAAAGAAAGTGTATTCCTTTCTGTCTCCATTACATTTTCTCCAGAGATCTATCATATCTAGCTTTTCTAGTATTCTGTTTACCTCTTTGACTTCTTTCTTATTTATTTTCTGGTTTGATTTATCTAATTCTGAGAGTGCAAGGTTAAGATCTCCCACTATTATAGTTTTACTGTCTATTTCTTCTTGCAGCTCTCTTAGTTTCTCTTTTAAGAATTTAGATGCTACCCCACTTGGTGCATATATGTTTAATATAGATAGTGCTTCATTATCCATGCTACCCTTTAGCAAGATATAGTGTCCTTCCTTATCTCTTTTAATTAGGTCAATTTTTGCTTTAGCTTGATCTGAGATCAGGATGGCTACCCCTGCTTTTTTGACTTCACCTGAAGCATAATAGATTTTGCTCCAACCTTTTACCTTTAACCTGCATGTATCTCCCCACTTCAGGTGTGTTTCCTGTAAACAACATATTGTAGGATTCTGGCTTTTAATCCATTCTGCTAACCGCTTCCTCTTTATGGGGGAGTTTACCCCGTTCACATTTATGGTTAGAATGACCAATTCTGTATTACTTGCCATCTTGTTAACCCTGGTTTATGCTTTCCTCCCTTCTTTCCCCTTTCCCCCCCTTCCAAGTATTAAGCTTGTGAGCACCCCTTGCTTCTCACAGCCCTCCCTTTTTAGTGTCCCTCCCCCCGCCTTAGAGTTCCTCCCCCTATCTTACCCCTTTCCCTCCCAGTTCCCGTATTCCCTTCCACTTAGCTTATTCCTTCCCTTTCCACTTTTCCCTTCTCACTTTTCAATGAGATGGGAGAAGTTTCACCATAGATTGAATATGTCTTAAGATTTTTCACTTAAAGCCAATTCTGAAGGCAGTAAGATACCCACTATATTCATCCCCCTCCATTCTTTCTCTCAGATATAATAGGTTTCCTATGCCTCTTCATGAGATGTACTACCCCCACTTTACCCTTTTTCTGGTACAATGTCCTTTCCACATCAATTTCTAGAACAAGGTATACATGTATTCTTTATACATCTATATAGTCAAAATATAGTTCCCGAGATTAATCTTTACCTTTTTAGATTTCTCTTGAGTTCTATATTTGTAGATCAAACTTTTTGTTAAGTTCTGGTTTTTTCATCAGAAATAGATGAAATTCGCTTACTTCGTTGAATGTCCATCTTCTTCCCTGGAAAAAGATGCTCATTCTCGCTGGGTAAGTTATTTTTGGTTGCATACCAAGTTCCTTAGCCTTTCGGAATATCATATTCCAGGCCCTTCGATCTTTTAATGTGGATGCTGCCAGATCCTGGGTGATCCTTATTGTGGCTCCTTGATACTTGAATTGGGTTTTTCTAGCCGCTTGCAATATTTTTTCTTTCATCTGAGGGTTCTGGCATTTGGCCACTATATTCCTTGGTGTTTTGATTTTAGGATCCCTTTCAGTGGGTGATCGATGAATCCTTTCAATGTTTATTTTTTCCTCAAGTCCTATTATTTCTAAAGTATGCTTCCTTCTTTCCTCTGCCACTGCCATCATTTTAATGTAGACTTCTATTATAGTCTGCATGAATTATTGCAGTAGCTTTCGGCTAGTTGTGCCTGACTCAAGTCTCTCCCCAATCTACTCTAGTCTATCTTTATTCACAATCAGAATTTTTTCTTCCCTTCTAATTTCCCTTTTATAGTTACCTCTCCAATGCTCAATTATATCGACTTTGACTGTTTTCTTACCCATCCTTTTAATTTGCCCCTTTCCTCTTTGAACATCATCAATTATTTCCCTTTTGAGTTAAATAAATTCTATGCCATCCTCTCTGTATGTGTATGTTCAACATTCCTTCTAACTCCAGTTCAGATGAAAGTTAAGTTCACAAGGTGCAACTTGACCTTCTAAAGTGATTTTTCTAAGGTATGGGTCTGATGATTTTGACACCTCCACTCTGCTCAATAAATTCTGATGGCATCTATTCCTTCTGAGAGCAGATAAAAAATGCTTTGGCATTCAGAGCCTTTGATAATCTAGTCCCTTTCTTACCTTTCCATTTTCCTTCCACACTCTGACACTGGCCTTCTGGTATCCCACAAACAAGACTATCCATCTCTCAGCTTTGTGTATTCTTTGTCTGATCTTTATGCCTAGAACTCTTCTTCCTCTGATATGGCTATTGATCTCCTGAATTCTTTTAAGTCCTAACTAAAATTCCATTTTATGCAGAAAGTTTTCCCCAGACCCTCTTCATTCTAGTGCCTTCTTTTTATTAATTATTTCATATCTTTTTACATGTATTTGTTTGCATGTTATCTTCCCTCATAGATTGTGAACTCTTTGAAGGAACTCTTTTGCCTTCTTTTGTATCCCCAGCATTAAGAGCCATGCCTGATGTAGACACTTAATAAATGCTTACTTATTGCATAATAGTAGCTCTGAAGAGAGGCAAATATTGGATATATAAATTTGGGGATCATATGGGGATCATATAATATTTTCCCTTCAGTTATTTAAATCCTAAAATGGGATAAATGTATAATACTATTGTAGTCATCTTTGTAATTCATTGCATGTGGCTACTTAAGCACCTATTATTTAAAAACTAATCATCCATTTCTATTTTGCATGAGAGGAAGCCTCTGGAGTAAGAGAACCTATATTTTAATCCTCTCAACAATTACGTGTGACTATGAGCAAAACAATTTCATCTCCTTGGACTTTGGTTTTCTATTGTATAAAATGAATGATTTGGATTATGTCCTAAGAGAAGTTGAAGTAAATTATGACCTGTCTTTATTTCTAAAGATTCTTGTTTGGGCGGAAGTTCTCTCAGCGTCTTATTGGTACAACAAGATGGCACAGTGAATAGAATATCACGTCTAGAGGCAGGAAAGTCTGAGTTAAAATCCAGCCTCAGAAACCTACAGTTTAGTGATCTGGGCAAGCCTCTTAGTACTATTTGATTTATTTTCCTTATTTGTAAAATGAGTTGGAAAAAGAAATTGTAAATCACTTCAGTCTCTGTACCAAGAAAACCCCAAATGGGGTCACATAGAATCAGGTATTATTGAAATGATTGAACAGGAACAATAATAATACTTTATTCTCTTAAAAAATTAATTTGGCATCTTGTTAGAATTTCATGTGAACACATTCACATAGAACAAGTTGATAAACGAATCTTTGCCCAAGGAGTATTATTTTTATATGAGCTGTGTGCTAGCTAAATACCATCTGTTTATTAGAGAAAGGTCTGTCTATAGCAAATTTGTTTAGAATGTCAAATACCATTTCCTTTGACAAGACTTGAAAGGTCTGAGGCCTGTTGAGTTTTTGAAAATAGTCTTTTAAAAACTACCTTATTTCAATTAATAAGCATTTTTTCTCCTTCAAATTGAAAAACAAGGGGGGAAAAAAGAAAACTCTTCTAACATATAAAATTATCCAAGACAAATTCTAATATTGACCTTGCCCAAAAAGTCATATTGTAATCTGAATCTTAAGTTCAGATAAGAAAGAGATTCTAAAGCTGGTTTTGTTTTGTTTTGATGGTTATTTAAAAGAAAGCAAACAGAATTGAAAGAAATTTTTTTCATTATAAGTCACATATATTAAGCAAACTCCTTTGCTTTTACCACCTTTATTGTAAATGGGAGGGTAGAGCCAAAGAGGTGATACAAAGTACACTAAGACAGGATGAAAATTATATATTTATAGTCATAAGTATTAGCATGAGCAGCATGAACGTAACCTACAACACAGAAAAACATAACTTATTAGATTAGAAAACAAACTCAAACAAGATATTGCTTATAGAAAAAACAAAAAGACTTAAAATGAGTGGCCAGGACAAAATTTATTATTTTTCAGGTGAATTTAAAAACAAATCACATCCAAGGTAGCAATCATGAATTTTAGGCAAGACTACATAAATTAATTTGTGTGATTAAAAATAGGTGATCTTGAAAAGTATGAGATATTTAAAGACAAATCAATATCACAATGTAATAGACACTCGGCAGTGTGGGAGGGACGGGATGGATGGAGGGGATAAATATTTGCATAGTATCTACTATGTACTAAGCACTATGCCTAAATCCTTTTTTTTAAAAAACATATATTCTCTCATTTCAGTCTTACATGACTCTTTAATATTGATGCTATTATTATTCCTATTTTACAATTAAATAAACTGAGGCAGACTGGTTAAGTGATGTTCCTAAGGTTACACAATAATTGCCTGGATGCTTGCTTAAAACTTAAGTCTAAATTCCAGGCCTAGCACTCAACCGACTTTTTTTTTTACCAGCTGCCTCTAGCTTCATAGACTTTAAATACTTAAAACAAACAAGAATTGCATTTTAGGAAATAACAGAATCCTATGCTAAACTCTAGCATAGAAAAATAAAGCTAAAATAGTGGGAGATTTCCAGGTGCCCTTTCCACATTTAGACAAATCTAGCATGAGACAAATAAAAAAGAAATTGATGATCCAATTAGAACGTTTAAAAAAAAAGTTTTTTCAGCAATTACTAAATGAGATTAGAAAGCAGTGTACACATTTCTCAGCCACATATTATACCTTTACAAAAACTGACTATATGCTGGGGCACAAAAAATGCAAATAAGCCTATGTAGTTTTTTTTTAAAACAAAACAAAACAAAAACTTCAAAATCATGATATCTGAGTATTTCAGTGAACTTGTGATCCTCTCTATATGGGTTTTTCTTCACTGATGCAAATTGCTATCCATTCATATCTTTTCATCCTTTTCTTCTCATTAACTTTTCAAGGATAATCTACCAAATATTCTTGAAGATCTTCCTGTAGTTGAATATTTCATGCTTAATGATGTGATGATCAGAATATCTATCATTCTCACTATATGTTTCACGTTGCTGTTTTTCCTGATATTGTCTTTTATGTCACTTCTTGGCCATAATTCATTTTTGGTAGAGTACACTGCAGAATACTTAATTACTTTAAGGTTTTGCTTTGGATCAACCATAGTTTTGCTGCTTCTAAGGTCATGATGTTCCATTATTTTTAGCTACCTTGTTTCATTGCATACCTAATTTTTTTTTAAGAGTTTTTGTAGCAGAGAGCAAGTAGAAATCTTTGAAAACACTGAATATACTTTTTCAAAAATGTTTAAACCCAGTATCCACTCCCAAGGCATTCTTCTATGACCATCTCATTTTCTTTCTACAGAATTTATGTAAGAAGTTTTGCCTATGCAATTACATGTGAAAATCTAGGAAATAATGTATTCTTCATCTTCTTATTATTCTGCACCCCCCACCCCTTTTCAATTGATATGTTGATTTTGTCTGCTTGTTAATGGATCATATTTAGGAGGTTTTGTCGTATTCTGGGGGATGTCTGCTGATGGTGCTTCAGCATGATGTCAACAGAACCTGAGGGAATTTTGGTTTATTCTTTTAAGGAAATCTTTATGTTTTTTGGATTTTGTATTATACATGCTCCATGACAGTGGGGAAATATCTTCACACTGATAAATATCTCTGTTTTATGTCTTGTTTGATATTTGATACTTAAAAGATTATTGAACCAAGTTATCTTTATGGTTTAACCAATCTATGGAGTTTTGAATAATCTTTACATTTCCATGGAAATGATTTTATGGGGAAGTACCTTCTATGGTATGCTTTGTTCTGCCAAGTCAATTTCTTTTTTTATAGTTTCCTTTTTTGAAAAGTAAGCATGTCAGGATCTTGTATTTTCTCTATTTCACTCTACTTTTCTCAGTTCTTAGTGAAGATTTCAATTGTTGTAGAAATTGCCTACATTATTGATGGCAAACCTAAATAGAAATGAAGGTCAGTAAAATGTCCGTAAGAATCCTTGTGGATCCCATATTGACTTAAAAATTTATATATGAATATTTTTTGTTTTATTGTTATTATTTTTTAAGAAATATTTCCCAAATCTATTTTAATCTGTTTTGGTTGGTTTACATTTGGGAGTATAGTTGGTTGCCTACAGCTATGTGTTCAAAACTTACATGATCTTGTCTATGTTTTTATGAGGTATGTCTTTGATATGTAGAAAGGCTTTATATAGAAGATCAAAATCATTGTGTGAAATTGCTACATATTCTCATGCTTGTGGGTTATTTCCCCTTGTTAATAGTAGTGTTGGTGATTGTTTTCACTCTTTTGGATGTATTGACAACAAATAGATTCCTTGCTTGCCTTCTTTTTTTCTGTAGTAATTGGGGTTAAGTGATTTTCCTAGGGTCACACAGCTAGGAAATGTTAAGTGTCTGAGAGCAGATTGGAACTCAGGTCCTCCTGACTTCAGGGCTGGTACTCTAGCCAGTGCACCACCGAGCTGTCCTATGTTGTTTGCTTTTAAAATTCTTTCCCGGTGAATGGACATTAATCATTTCCATCTGTTAATTCCTACTCTTTGTAAAGATAAATAGGGGGAGAAAATAAGAATACCATAGAAGAGACATTCTATTTTTCATAATGTTAGAATTTTATTTTAACATAAACTGTATAAGTTTCTGAGACAATTCTAAATATTGATAGAAACATAACTTTGACATGATAACTTAGCATACAAAAGTGTTGAAATAATCTGCATTATAGTTGAATAGTTATGCTTTTTTTACCTCCTAAATTTGAGCTCCATTCAGTCTCCTTCTCAAATTATGTGCTCAACCCTTCTTCTGCCCCCATTTGAAGTTTGAAGTGGACCCAAACTTCTTGGGTCCTCAATGCTCTTATTTATAATTTATAAATATGTACTATATTTCTTACCTTAAAGCTTCTTCTTCTACCTTCCTTTCTATTTTTCTCCCATGTGTCATAAAGAGGTGGCCCTTCTTTTCTAAAGGCAACCTGCCCTCCATGCGTAAATGATTTCATTCTGAAAGGCAACCTGCCTTCCATGCGTAAATGATTTCATTCTGCCCATTTTCTTCATTGACCCTCTATCATCTTTACTCTCTCATTTATCTTCAAACTCTTCCTATGTATTTGCTGCTTTTCTACTGTTTACTAATATTTACACATCTCTCCCGTCCTCTGGAAATCCATATTTGATCTATCTTTCTATCCTTACTAGCCATTGTCTCATTTCTTTATTCCCTTTTCTGTCTGTTTTTGAGAAAGTTGTTTTTGTTAGCTGGCCCCTACTTCTTTTCCTCTCTTCCTCTAAAACCTCTGCCAAAAAAATCCAAAAATCCAAAAAAAAAAAAAAAACCCCACAAAACTTCTGACCTTAAAATTCACTAAAAACAATCCTCTCCATTGTAACTATTTCTTCATTGCCAAATCTTATTTTCTTTTCTCACTCTGTATTCTGCTTTCCAACTATCACTGTCTTGTTCTTGATACCTTCTTCTTGCTGTATTTACACGATGCTGTTTTTTCCTTCTTGTTTTATCACTCTTTTTTAGTTTCCTCTATGAGAGCTTCATTCAGCTCATACTTTTAACTGTGGATATTAGAAAGATCTCTGCTCTGAATCTTTTCTTCTCTCTCTATACTGTTTCACTTGATAATCTCATTTCCCATGTATTTAACTATCATATCTATACTTATTTTTCTCAAATCTACTTATCCAACCTAACTTCTCTGCTGACCTCTAAATTCTCATTTCTAGCTGCTTATTGTACATCTCAAACTAAGTGTCCCATAGATGTCTTATAATCAACATCTTCTCCTCCCATCCCTACCTTTCTCTATTATTGTTCAGGGTACCACCATCCTCATTCCCTGACATTTGAAATGTTGTATCCCTTCTTGACCTCTTATCTTCTCTTATCTTCCCACTGTCCTAACCCATTTGTTTCCAAAGCCTACATGATTTTATCTTTGTGCATCTCTTTTATATAATCCCCATCTCTCTTAACATTTCCCTTACTTTGTCACAACCCTTAGACCTCATTATGATGATTTCTAATCCACAAGTACCCTACTCTAGTCTGCTAGAATTAGTCTTCCTTAATGGCAATCTGATCATGGCATCAGCTCCCTTCTCAATAAATTCAGTGGCTTTCTATTAATTCCAGTCTCAAATATAAAATCCTTTGGTAGGCATTCAAACCTTTCATAACCTGGCCCACTTTTCCAGTTTTCTTATATTTTATAATCTCCTCCCACCATGTACTCTGTGATGCAGTGATACTGATCTCTTTGATGCTCCTTGAACAAGAAACTTTCTTAGCTCTGAGGTTTTTATAGGCAATTTCCCATGCTTGATATTTGCTCCTCCCTCATCTCAACTTCCTGACTTTTCTGATTTCCTTTAGACTCACATAAAACCCTACCTTCTACAGAATTCCTTTCCTGATCCCTCTTAATTCTAATGACTTTGATTATCTTAATTTTTAACTTGCCTATCCCTTTTTGTACATAGTTCTTTGCAGCTTTTCTTCTCTATTCGGCTGTAAATTTCTTGAGTTCTAGGCCTGTCTTTTTTTTTTTTTCTCCCTCCCTTCCTTCCTTCCTTCCTTCCTTCCTTCCTTCCTTCCTTCCTTCCTTCCTTCCTTCCTTCCTTCCTTCCTTCCTTCCTTCCTCCCTTCCTCCCTTCCTCCCTTCCTCCCTTCCTCCCTTCCTCCCTTCCTCCCTCCCTCCCTTCCTCCCTTCCTCCCTTCCTCCTTCCCTCCTTCCTTCTCTCCCCCCTCCCTCTCTCCCTTTTTCCTTCCTCCCTCCCTCCCTTCCTCTCTCTTCTTTTTTTTTTTTTTTTCTTTTTCTTTTTTTTGAATCCTCGACACTCAATGTAGCATCTGGCACATAGTAGACACATAATAAAAGCTTAGTAATTGACAAAAATCATTAGACGAGGTCTTTGCTTAAATTAACTTCTTCATGGCTAGTTGGGACTTAATTGGAAAGAACTACAGTTTCTAATTTTATTTCCTTTTTTGTGGAAAAGGAAAAAAAATACAAATCTTTTTACATGATAGCAAGAATTGAAAAGTGTTGCTTCCTTTAAAAGTGCTGTCTTGAGTTCATGGTCAGTAGTCTAGAGATTCTCTCTGAAATTTGAGATTATCGCCTTTTGGAGAGAGAGAAAAAAAGGTTTTTCTTAGAATATTTTTCAGAGAGAGGTGTTCAGATTTTATATTTTTTATATAACCATACTTTTAGATTGTATTACATGAGAGGTTGAGACCTTGCCTTCAGTTCAGTGAGACCAAGTTTAAAGCTTCATCTCTGCATGAATACTGATTGTGAAATCATGGGCAATTATAGAAATCTTAATATTTCAGACTACTTTCTCTAGTACAAGTGCAATTCTACACCAATGAAAGCAAGTCTAGGCTAACAACTAAACAGATAAATCCAATCTCCCATTCCCCTAATTAAAAAACTCCCTACATACCTCTTAAGGTTTCCTCTTTTTTTTTAATTCTACATTTTAAAAAATGTGGAATATATATATATATATATATATATATATATATATATATATATAATATATATATATATATATATATATATATATATATATATTATATATATATATATATATATATATATATATATATATATACATACACACACATATACACACCCATACATATATTTTACAATTTTCAATAAAATAATAATTTTTTTATTCAAGGATAGAGTAGAAGAAAATTATAGAATTATTAGACACTTTCATTAAAGACTTTGCCACTTACCAGCTGTGGGATCATTGAACAATTTAAATCAACTCTCTTGAGGCATATTGTCTTCACAGGTACAGAGAGTTGTACTAAATGACCTCTAATGTGTCATCTTTGTTTTGGGTCTATAATCTCATTTGTACTTTCTACCTGTTTTCCATGTAATTAAATGATTTTTGAAATTCATAGATTTCACAAATTCCCCCATGAGTTGAATCTAATAGGACAAATTGATTTCCAAAATCAGCTGTCATTACATAGGATAGGAAAGATACTAGTAAATGTGAATCCAGAAAATAGGGATTTGATTGGACATGGCCAGTTTATTATTAGTGAGCATTATGATTTGACAGGCCAAAAAAAAAATTCTTAGGTGAATTTACACCACGTTTATGGGAGTAGAACATTGAATATGAAGGGAAAATATTGATACTTTTTGCTTTGCTTGGACCATAATTTTTTTAACTGTATATAAAATAAATTATTTTAATATTTTGAATATTTTTATTAGCTAAAGTTATTTTATACCTTATCTAAACTCTCTTCTTTTCCTTAATTGTCTCCCACCTTCCTTCCTCTTTTTTTCTTTAATTTGCTCTCTTTCTTCCTCTATTCTTTCTTTTTTCTCTATTCTTTTCCCAAATTCCTCATTGTTGATCCTATCTTTTAAAAATTTTATTTATTTTTTAAATTATAGCTTTTTATTTTCAAAACACATGCATAATCTTCACCATTCACCCCTACACAACCCTATGCTCCAATTTTTTCCCTCCCTCTGCTTCTTCCCATCCTCTCCCTAAATGACAAGTTATCCAAAATGTCAAACACGTGCAGTTCCTCTACACACATACCTCCACAATCACCATGCTACAAAAGAAAAATCAGAACAAAAAAGGAAAAAAAAAACTCAGAAAAATAAAATGACAGCAAACGACAACAAAAGTGAAAATACCATCTTGTGATCCACGCTGTTCCCACAGTTGAACCACATTCTTTATAGTATGTTGATTTCTAGTTTTAGTTTATCTAGATGTTAAATAAAGAAGAATCCAATGACATATGAGAAAATGGCTGAATCATCTGAAGATATTTAACTTATATTTAGAAGAGTTTATTGGATTCAGACATTTAAAAAGTTATCATATGAAATGCATTTTCTTTTTCTGCTTTGTGTTCCCTTCGTCATGTTAGAAATAGAACCAGTGGACAGAAGTTAAAGAGAGACAGATTAAGGAAATATTTTCTCAGACTTGAATTGTGCAAAACTAAAATTAGATTTTATTACTGGAATTATTCAGAAAGAGGTTATGTTGACATATTTGGGATTATTCAGGTATGTGTTAGACTAGAAAACTTCAAGTGGTCCTTTTAAAATTAAGATTTCCTGAATTTCTCTTTTATCTAGAAATCCTTTTTAAAATTGGTCATAGAAAGTCATGATCAGTGGTCTTAAGAATATATATATATATATATATCCAATTAAAAACATGCATCTGTCACTTAATTTGGATTTGAGCACTCTGTTAATCCTTTATTAAGGATTTGCATGTTTGTTACATAGTTTAATATTTTTATTCTGCAAACTTGCTTGCAAAATCATGTACATTGGGTTCTAGGTTCTTAGATATAGAACCAAAAGGGACTTTACGGACTTTCTGATTTTGCCCATACTGCCCCTGCACATACCCACCATCCTCTACCCCATTCTTCCACCATTTTACTATTGAGGAAAACTTGTTTAAAGTCAAACAACTAGAAATGTTAGATGCTTGATTACAATCCACATTTTTGGAATCCAGAGACACAGGGATATAGCCTCCTTCCCTACCCTTCTGTGCTTTATTGCCTCATAATCAAGGTTTTGGTTGGAAGAGCCCTATTTTTCAGAATTTGGCATTTTAGATATATTTTCTTTGCTGATCATCTCCAGTCATCCTATTCTCTATTTTGCCACTGGACCTAGAGAGCTCTGAAAGAGCAAATGAGGCTGGCGACTTTGCATAGCCTATTCTTGCCCAAATCCAATTTACTTATATGTCATATCACTTCCCTGATGTCATCATATTTTTCAAGAGCAAAGAAGAAACAGCAACTTTGATGATTATGATGCTCTCAGGTCCTTTTCATGATCACTTCTTGACCAGTTTTGTACATTGTCGTTTTATAGTGGCTATTCTAGTTCTCCCTACACTAAGACTATTTAGTGACAATTTGCATTTATTAGAAACCTTTTATTGAGAAAGAGTATTTACGTACATTTTAGCCTTGGTGATGGGATGTTTTAAGAGGACAGGTTAATAATATGCTAGCTAACTAACTCAATATAATTTTATAATCCTAGCCCATTAAAGCTTTTTGCATCATGTGTGTATATAGCTTAAGGATCTCTGAAAATGCCAAAGTACTGGCATTTTTACTAATCTCTCTTTTATTGTACAGGGTAATTAAAACTAAATATGCCTTTCTCTGTGTAATGACCTAAATAACATTCCTGTTATTACTGTGCTATGAACCTTAACAGATTCATGACTATAATAATAACTTTTTAGGTATGGGAATAGTTGACATTTTTTAAATAGTGTAGAATTTGGGTATTTGAGAATTTTAATTATGCAACTCACCAAAAAAGGATTTCATTTCTTTTTAATTCTAAAAAAAGTGTTTTAAAATACTCAGTAGGCAACTGCAGAGTAAATAAATGTTGGTTTCATCAGAAAAAAGTTCTGAAACAGAAATCACCTTATTTATTTTCATTATTGCTGCCAGATGGGGCCATTAACATTTTCATATATTTTGGTGAAAGTTTCCACAGAACAGCCATTACCCACGCTAGTAATTTATTTCATGAACTTTTTTTTTTCATTTTAGCACATGGTGGAATTTTTTACAAAAATAAATGAAAAAATAAAATGGGGGAGGGAACACGGTTGGGATTGATGGGAAGTATTTCCTTGTAATGTATTGCTTCCTATGTAGATTGTTTTGTTCTTGTTTATTTTTGTAACCCAGTTATTTGATTTTTTAAAAAATGTACCTGCAATTATTGTTTTATGGGTTGACATTGTCAATTGATGGATTTATCATCAAAAGTAGTCCCAGTTTCAAAGTTTAAAGTGTTTGAAGGTCAATGGATCAATTTGGCTATTATTAATCAACCTTGTTTTCCTGGGCTAGAGGCAATTTGGAAAATTGACATCATCATGCCCTGGTGAGCTCTTTTCTATTTTATAAATTGTGTGAGGATATTACATGAAAATGCTAGCTTTAGATGAGACTTTCTGAAGGAATTATCAGTTGCCATATTCTGTAAAAAATTTTTTTCGTAAAACAATTTTTTTTGAATTGTTAGTTTTTACTAGAAACTTTATAAGTATCTGAATTCCCTAATCAACAATAAAAGAATCAATTGGTGTTGTAGACTTTGTATTCTGAAATATGAGAAGTTCTTTCCAGAATGAAGAATTTGTCCAGAATCCTCAGAAATTTTAAAATTTTTAATTAGGGAATTCACATATTTATAAAACTTCTAGTAAAAAAATAACAATTCATGGCAACTTGTTCTGCAAACCAAAATATTTCAGTGCATTGCAGTGAGGAAAAAACACTTAACACTTTTTTTGATTTATTCCCTAAAAGTTGTTTAGACCGAGCTGTGGAAGAATGGAGACACTTCCATTATGACTTGAATGACCTCACCCAGTGGGTGACAGAAGCTGAACTATTATTGGCTGAAGCACGTACTGCAGATGGCGGCTTGGATATAGAGATGGCTAGGATACATCAGCAGGTAGGGGCTGTTTTATCAGAACAGGATTTGCTGGTCAAATCCCTTGCTTTTAGTACCTTTGGATGCAACAACTTTAAAATGAGGTTTTGGCAGCATGCAAATTGTTTTGGTCTTTTATTCATTAAAAAAATTCCTGAACACATATAGATAGATAATAATTGGCAGTTACTTTGTTGGTTACAATTTTAACTCAGAATATTTTTGAGCATCTTTTTTATAGAATAGGGGTGACGGAGTTAGGGTTTTCCCTACACAGTGATATTTATAAAAATGGGAGCTTTTATGGTAGCTACAAGAGTCATTTTTATTTAATACATTTTTGTTTACCAAATTAGGTCTCTAAACTCTAAATTTTGCTTGTTAAGTTACTTTATTTAATAATTTATTAAATTTCACTTCTTTGTATTTTATGGACTTACACATTTAAGGCACATTTGAGTGCTTCATTTGTAAGTTCATTAGCATTTTCATTAATTATAAAAGGAAGTATTGTATTAAAAGGAAGTACTCTTGGTACATGGCCTACTAATTTATATGGTAATATCAGCAAAATCATTCTTGTTTAGGCAGACTTTTATAATAATACTAACAAATCAAATTTTAATTTAGACTATTGTTAAAAGTAAAATTTAATTTCTTAAAACTTTTGCATATACTTTAAATTCTAAAGATAGTGAGAGAAAATAAAGGAAATATTTTTGTTTTGGGGCTATCTTCACTTATGTTTTTGTTTAGTTAAAAGTATTTATGTTTCTTCAATATCCTCCTTACTCTTTTTCCCCTTCCCTTATGAAATTTTTTTTTATGAATAATAATTTTGAAACTGGAATTAATTAAATCCCCTCCCAATAGTTTCCTATGTTTTGCATTGTAATATTTATAGTTCGTTGATATTGTGTCAAAATAAATAAAGTATTAAAGTTTGAGTGTGATTAGAAGATAATTAATAGCAGATTCTTCTGAAAAACAAACATGGTTGGACAAATAGAGAAAGAAGTCTTTTGTTTTTAAATGCTTCCTTTTATATTGAAATGTTTTACTTCCTTGCTTTATTTTTATGTAGTAAAATGAATAAATCTGAATTAGGTCTAAAAATACATTCTCTTCTTTGAAATTTCCTTGGTTTGCTTTGAAAGACTTAGTTAATGAGGATGTAGTTTCTATGTTAATCTTCTCATTTATAGGCTTCTGTAGCATTTAAATGAACACCATAATACTTAAGTGTGTTGAAAGTTTTGAAGCAGTAATCTAACATTAGAAATTATGTTGGCTTTTGCATCTGTGGTAGGAACTTGAAGAAATAATTAGCAGCCACCAGCCTAGTTTTTCATCACTAAACCAAACTGGAGAAGCCATCATCCAGAAACTCTCCAGTTCAGATCAAAAATTCTTGCAAGACAAGGTTTCCGGGCTCAACAAACGCTGGAACTCATATGTGACAGAAGTGATGGAGAGACAGCAAAGGTATCTCAGTCATAACTGGAGGCTCTTCAAAATTACATTCTGCAGAAAATCTTTCAGAAAACAAATGGAGCTTGAAACCTTTGTCCTCCATTGTTAAAACATTTTTGGACATTTGTTTTATATGAACTTATACTACATTTACCCCTCAATGTCATGATCTATTAATTTTTTGTTGTTGTTGATGCTTTGGCTTTTTTTTTTTTAACTTTAATGATCATCAATCCTCCCTTTCATTTGTACCTGCTAAAGGTAAATTGTATAAGGAATACCACAGCTATTCCTAGTTGTCTTAACTTTTGTTATGGAAATATCATTAACATGTTGTTTTTTCCAAGGTACATGAAGTTGAGAATACTGATTCTAAGTGGACTTTTAGAATTTATTTGACAAATGTTATATTCTGTTGTTTGAAAAATTAGATGCATGTTTAATTTCTTATAAAATTTGTTAAGAGGATTATCTCTTCAGACTAAGCAAACATTTAAGAGTTCTTCTATTTCAGATTCTTTATTTAAGAACCTTTTTTTTTTTTGCCAAGGGCCATTTGGATGTTTATAACATCATTCACAAGCCATACTTTATAGAACTCAAATGGTGGGAGGTTGTTGTACCTAGTGTTCAGCTCATCATTAGTTGCAATTATCTTAACTAATGATTTCATTGACCTTATCCACCTTGTGAAACAGATGTTCCTCTAAAACTCAGAAATTCTTTGAACAGCTTCCTCTTCTTACCCCTATATTCCCCCCCATATATATATATATATATATATATATATATTTGTATATATGTGCTGTAAGGATTATTAAAAGTTAGTTGCAGAAATATTCCAAATTTTATTTCAAAGTGACAAATCTTTGTATAGTAGATATCACTGAAGTACCACTACTCATTCTTTTGCATGTCAAAATGATAATGCAGAGACGATGAATTAATATATTCTCTTCTGTTTTTACAAAGGAAATATTTGATTTGCTAAGTTTATTTTTAATTGTATATCATAATGTTAGGATATTAATCATCTTAGGTTGTATCACTATTAATATATTTGGAATTTATTCAGTTTTAATTTTTAATTCAATAATTAACTGTTATTGAGGACGTGGAAATTAAATGATGAAACAGTTAAATGCCATTTTGATTCTTTTTGATTCTGTATCTAAATAAACTATGCTAAATAAAATTAGATAACATGAATAGTTTATTAGTAACTACCCAGTGACTCTTTATGCCTATGTGATAATGTCATTACTTAGGAAACATTATGCTAGCTTGTTAATGAAAATTTCAAAGCAGTCTTATAAAAAGTCTTATAGAAATCTAAGTACATTAAAAATGAATAATAAAATGGCAAAAAAAAAAAATCCCTCTTTCACAGTAGTATAGTTTCCTTGAAGTTTTTTAGGAATTCAAGTACATAATGTAAACTTTTATATGTAAACTTCATAAAAACTAAAGCACTTTAATTACATAAATAAAATTAATTTCTTAATATTAAAGGAATTATTTATGGATATAATTTTATGTACATGTATGTATATATATATATATATATATATATAATGTATACACACATACATGTTAAAAAAGCATACTTAGAATCAGACCTTGATTCAAGGCCTTCCTCTACCAAAACATTGACTTTATGACTATCTCTTCTTTGTGCTTTAGTTGCTTTTTCCTTCTTAATTAAAATTTTAAAAATTCCATTCTTCATTATTATGTATATCATTGCTTTGTTTTTAAATTAATTTGTGCATAGTACATAGTATATATTGCTTAATCGTTAAATAATTTACTACTTTGATTTCACTTTATGGATAAAAAAAGGCAAATTTTTCTTTTGCATGGCTTATTTAACTTTTTATAGCTTTGAGAAAAAATATGAAAATTATCAAGCATACTATTATATCCTGAATGATGTAGTATTTTAGAGTGCTAAATCACTATTGTTGAGCCCATTTGTTATATTATGATGTTGCATGAATCTTGTTAATAGAAACAAATTGATATTTTTGACTTGGCCTGCATACAATATTCTTTCAAACTAATCGGTTTGTTCAATATTTTTCAATAATGATTTTTCTAGATTGAAAGCAGAAAATGAACAGCTATTGGAATTCAGAAAAAGGCTGGCCGAAATTAATTGCTGGTTATCAAAGGCAGAAAATGCCTTGGAAAAGACACCTTCATCTGAGAAAGAAGATAGCATCCAAGTACTAAAGGCAAGTTATATGATTTGTTTTTGAACTTCTATAGAACTTAGATACTAGAATTGGAAATAATGTGGCAGTATAATAGGGAGGAATAAAATTTTCTACTTGAACATTACAGTACATTTTAAAAGAATATTACATTGCATTTATAAGTTTAACTCTAAAAGTGCATTAAGGAAAAAGATTCTTCAGATGGTACCATTTCATTATTTCAAACAAATGTCTGATATTTTTCTATCATGTAGCAACTTATAGCTCAGGTATGGTCTTTCTGTGTTTTTAAGATCCTACTGCCAAGAGCACTTTATTCATTGAGTTGTATGAGAAAATTATAAATGATTGAATTATAAGACTAGTAACTCCCACAAGTCTTTAGCCTTAACATCATGGTTACATTGATTGTATTATTATATTTTTATTTTTAAATGCTGTTCTTTTGGAATTGATACAGATTAGTTCCATAACAAGTATAGACCGGAAGAAAAAAAATATATATTTTTCGGTATTCTCTTTGTTAAGTGTGTTTTTATATGAATTTAACTAGATGTATTTTTGTTTTAGAAATTATTTCTCATAAAGAATTTAATTCCAAAAGAAATTATTTTCTGGAATTGTTACTATCACTTACTATTAGGATTTATTTCCTATCGAATATTTTAATGCCAAATCCAAGTTTAAAGACAAGGGTGTTTTCTGTTATTCTACTAATGCTTGTGGGGCTAGGTTTTAACCAAAGCTCTCTTCTGCCCCCTTTAGGACTTAATCCAGGATATAGAAATGCAAGAGGAAAATCTTAAGTGGCTGAACAAAAGTGAACTTGAGATTCTTTCAGTTAACACCTTGAGTTCACAAGAAAGAGATCACATTTCTGAAAATTTAAGAACTCTTAATATAAAGTGGAATAAGGTATGCCTGAAATATTTACACATTGTACATTTCTAATCAATATTTGTTGTTGATAAGAATGTCCTTATTTTTATATTTAATCTTTTTTTTTTTAAAGATACCATCCCCTCATTTTTTTTTTTGAGTGCATTTTATATTAATGGAACATAATAGAACTTTTATTTACCTATCTTAAAAATAGGGATAAATATTAAAAGAAAAATGTTCGCGAAATGATGTTTTGCTTAGTAGATTTGGATATTGCAAAGCAGATGAAATAAGCAATACTTATATGTTGCTCAAGACAAACCAAAATCAGTTTGAAAAGATTTTTTTGTACGAAGAAAAACATAATTGCATGCATAAACTACTTAGATATTACATAAGAAATAAAAAAATCTTAAAATATAAAAGCCAATCCTTCTACAAAATGTTTAATAGTTTCTTTTTAATATCTAATTGGCAATTCCAGTGGCACCATCTCTCAAGGAAGTCTCTTCTAATTTTGTACAGTGCAATCATTATGAAGTTTTTCCTTATTCTGAATCAGTCTTTTCTTCTATAACTTCTAACCATTGACTCTAATTTTGCCCTCTTAATAGGAGCAAAAGAAAATCTAATTCATTTAAATTTAATCCTGTTTAATACTATTATCATGTGGTCATTAAGAGGCAGCCAGTTGATGCAATCTAAATTATTAGTCTGTTAGTCAGTGGGACTTGTGTTCAAATATGGTCTCAGACATTTAGTAGCTGAGTTATCCTGAGTAAGTCACTTAAGTGTGTTTCATTTTTCTCATTTGTAAAATGGAGATGATGATAACACTTATCTCCAGGGGTTTTGTGAAGCTCAAATGAGGTAATAGATGTAAATAACTTAGCAAAGTGTCTGCCCCATTGTAAGCATTTAATAAATGCTTGTTTCTTCCCTTTCTTCTCCTTCCCCTTCATTTTCCTTTCGATTTTTGTCTCTCCCCTTCTCTTCATTCCCTCTTTCCTTTTTCTCTTCTTTTTTCTTCTTTCCCTTCCATCTTCCAACTCTTCTTTCCTTTCTTTTCCTTCCTCCCTCCCTCTCTTCCCTTCGTCTCTTCCTCCTTTCTTCCCTCCCTCCCTCTCTCTTCCTTCCTCCCTCTCTTCCTTCCCTTCCTTCCCTCTCTTCACTCTCTTCCCTCTCCTCTCCCCTCCCTTCCTCCCTCCTTCTCTCCTTTTCTTCCCTCCCTTTTTTCCTCCCTTTTTCCTTCCTTTCCTCTCTTCCTTTCCTCCCTCCTTCTCTTTCCTCCCTCCCTCTCTCCTCCCCTTTCTCTCTCCCTTACTTCTTCCCTCTCTCCCCCCTCCCCCTTCTCTCTTCCCTTCCCTCCCTCCCTTTATATCTCTTCCTTCCCTTCCCTTCCTCTGCCATCTGTTAAAAATGTTCTTTCATCCCAAGCTAAATATTGATTTCATTCACTTGGTTCTTATAAGATGTAATTTCATGTACTTGCCATCTTTCTTGCCTTCCTGTAGATGAATTTGTGAAAATTACTTTGACTGTGCAGGTTGAAGTGTCTTCACCTCTAAAATGGGTGTCATTAAATCAATGAGTTTTAAGATACCCATCAGCTCTAATTTTATAATTTTCTGTTCCTGTTTATCAATATGTTTTCTAAAAGCTAGTCTCTAGAACTAAATTCAAAACCCTGTGTGTAGTCTTTATGATGGGATTATTGTTCTCTTTATTGTCCTTAGTGGCTCTATTAATATTTATTTCTGCTTTTTCATAACATGCTTCTTTCTCTTAATCTGGTTATCTTTTTTTTTTTTTTTCTTTCTCAGACCCCATTTCTTTACTATAAATATTCTTTTTGCCTTTGCTGCCAGTACCCAATTTTTAAAAATGGGGTGAGGGAAGAACCCAAAATATGTAGCTATTTATACTCATAGTAGATTTTCCTCAGTAATAATGACACCAATTCTGATTTGTTCTGATTATATTACATATGGTATTTCATTTGAACTATGGGATAGCAGTGCTACTTACTATCTCCAAATTAAAGGAGCAGTTGAAGGTACCTAAAACAAATTACCTAGCATAAATTGTATAGCAAAATCTCAAGAAGCATCCAACCTTTCCCATCTTTTATTCCTTTCCATTATTGTTAGAAGAAGGCAATATTTTATCACTCTTGTTTCTATATAATGATTTTTATTTTAGTTATGTACAGATGGACATTGTTAGTTATTGATAATATAGTTTAATGAAATGATGTACTTTTTTGAAATAGGATTTCTTTTTATTTTGAATTATTTTATTTTGTAAGATATTTTTAAAATATGTGATCATTTCCCCCTATTTAGCTAAGTGAATGAATTGGAATTGTTTTATAATGGAGAATGAGAAGAAATGAATGTACAGAATGAAGTATGAAGTAGTTGTTTCTATGTTAATGGAGAGAAACCCCACTTCAACAAAGTCATAGATCCATTTGATTTTTAAATGTCTACTGATGGCTTTAAGTTTTATTTATGTATTTTAAATATAATTTTAATATACTAGTTAATATAATAGAAAGATGTTCAGTTTGAGTATAGTTTGGACTTAAAAATCTTCATTATGTGTGAAATTATGTGTGAATATTTTCTCTTTCCTTTCTTTTTGCTCTGTGTGTATGAAATTATAGATGTACAACGAAGTACCTAGTACCCTGAGGGAAAGAGAATTGGATGTTTCAGGGCCCCATCCCGTGATGCAACCCAAGCTCTCTGGTGAGTAAGGAGAATCTTGATATCTTCATTTTGCTTGATTCTGTATGGAACTTTTATCTTTCTAATAATTTCATTCTTTTGTGATAGTTATTCTTAATCATGTTAAAAAACACATTCAGTTTGTTATTTTCTTTTGAAATTTAGCAAACAAATCTTTTTAAAAAATCTCGTCTGTTGACTTAAGAATATTAGAATAGTTTGCACTTCGTTTTGATTATTGTAATGAATTTGGGATAATAGCTTCTCATGTTACAGATTGGCATTTTCATGTTACTATTTCAAACAACATATTGTCATAATTCATTATGAGTGATTCTCACTGGAAAATTTTTCAGATGATCCCTGCAATGAGAATGTTACTGTCTCTAAGCCTGTGCTTTTGCCCTAGTGTATCCCTTTCCTTGAACATCAGCCATTAAACCATTACTTTTATTCGATTATTTCCCTGTGATGTTTTATCTAACATTGTATTTCACTCAATCAGTGAACAGGTTGGACATGTATATAAATATGAACTATTTTGTGGTAGTAGTGGCCGACAGTCATAAAACACAGCATTTGAAAAATACATAGATAACCTCATTTGAATCTTATAAAGCATTTGTAATACAAGTACTATATAGTTAAATCAACTGAGACCAACTAATTAATGTTAGAGTTCAGATTTGAATGTGAATCTCTTTTTTTTTTCTTTGCTGAGGCAATTAGGGTTAGTTGATTTGTCCAGGGTCACACAGCTAGGCTGAATGTGATTCTTTTCAATTCCAAATCTAGCACTGTATTCTCTTAGCTAGACTACTTCTCAAACTAGTTTCTGTCTTATGTAATCTGACTCTATCATTTGGTGATGATTACATAGCTGTCAATATTGAACTTAGGTAAAAAGTCTTTTACTTTTCCATCTCAACACACTACCTCACAGAGACCACATTGCTTTTATTTATTAGGATTGTTTTGACGATTGTTGGAGATGTGAAAGAATGAAAAGAATCAAAGAATGCCCTCATAGAGGTTAGACTGTTTTGGGAGGAAGACATAATTTCTGCATGAATGACTTGAAATTGGACAGTTTTTCTTTCTTTCATGATTGGGGTTGTTACTTTCCCAGGGTCACACAGTTAGGAAGTGTTAAGTGTCTGAGGTCAGATTTGAACTCAGGTCCTCTCGATTTCAGGGCTTTGGTGCATTTCTTCAATTATTAGTTTTCCATTAAATATCTTTTCTGTTTTTTTAATATCACAAAAAGTGTTTTTGTTGTCTGTTGGAATCCTTACTAACTGCTCCAAATTTTGCACATGGATCTCCATTAAAGATAACCAGACTACTGCATAATTGGCAATGGATTTTTGAAGAGAAGGTTTCTAAGGTTCCTCTTGAAGGACCAACCATTTTTACAGACGCAGCCAAACAAAATATTTGTGCTGTATACTCTCATGATCTAACTGTAAAAAGAGTAGTCAGAACTCCTTTTCAGTCCACTCAGCAGAACGAATTATATGCGATCATGCTAGCTCTCACTTATTACCCAGGCGACATAAATATAATATCTGATTCAGCCTATTCAGTAGGTGTGGTACAAAGAATTGCCACAGCCCAAATAAAATTTGCAGCTTCTAATATATATCAGCTCTTTAAGGAACTTCAAGAGCAAGTGAGAAAGCATCCAGGAAAGATTTATATCCTGCATGTCCATTCACATAGTGGACTTCCAGGTCCTATTTTTGATGGAAATTCAAAGGCAGATAGCCTTTTAACTATGTTGGCCAGTACGCCTTTATTTCAGGAGGCCCAGGAATCCCATTCTAAGTACCATCAGGCTGCTCGAGCTTTGCGTTTACAGTTTGGGATTACAAAAGAAGAAGCTAGGAGCATAGTGAAAAGCTGTACAGCTTGCCTTCCCTTCCACGCTCCTACACTGCCTCCAGGGAAGAACCCTCGTGGTTTGAGACCCAATGAAATCTGGCAAATGGATGTGACTCATTATAAATCTTTTGGTCATCTGTCTTTTATCCACGTTGTGGTAGACACCTTTTCAGGATTCACTTTTGCCATACCAGCAGCAAAAGAGACAGCCCGAGTGGTCACTGAATTCCTCATTCAAGCATTCGCAATTATGGGTGTGCCACAAGAAATAAAAACAGATAATGGACCGGCATATACCTCCAAACATTTTGAACACTTTTGTGCACAATATAAGATTCTACACACTACTGGCATACCCTTCAATCCTCAAGGTCAAGCAATAGTAGAAAGAAGAAACAGAGACATTAAGACACTTCTCCAAAAACAAAAGAAAGGAGGAGCCACGGGTAACCCTAGAGAACTTCTAAATTTAGTTCTCTATACCATTAATTTTTTAATCTTTGATAAAGATGCACTGGCTCCAGCAGACAGGTTTTATAACCCACCAGAAGAGCAGTGTCCAGTGCGAGCAGCTCCACTATCTTTAGATAATCGCCAGGTGATGTGGAGAGACCCAGAAAGTGGTGAATGGAAGGGACCAGATAGACTAACTGCTTGGGGGAGAGGATTTGCTTGCATCTCTACAGGTGGAGAAGGAATCAAATGGGTGCCTACGAGCCGCATTCGCCTTGTCCATCGCAGAAAGATGGAGCAGACCCTTGAAACAAAGGAGAAGACCCAAGAAATATCGGGTGGTTCTGTTGCTGATTGTGCTCATAAGAATTATTAGATTCCTGGCACATGAACTAATGGACAATGGAATCCTATTGGACTGTTTCTAGGACTTATGGACATGTGTAAATTTTCAGATTGATTCTTGTTATTTGTTACATTACTACTAGCCTGTGTTATATTGCTATGTGCTCATGTAAATTATGTATAATGCCTCCCATATTGATGGATTTATGTATATCATGTATATCTGTTACAAAGTTCTGGCCCATATTGATGGATTTATGTGTACCCCCTCAGAAACCCCCTATGTTTTAAAACAAAAGAAAGGGGGAGATGTTGGAATCCTTACTAACTGCTAAGTAATTAGAGTTGATCTAATCTTACAAGAAGTTGTTTTGGCCAGAACCTGAAACAAGGTACTAAGTAGAACTAATCAAGACAAGGCTTGTGTTCCCACCTTTACTCAAAGTCCACACCTTAAAGCTCTTTGGGCCAGAGAGCACTATGGGAGAAAACCCATAATCCCATTCTCTCAGAAGGTTCAGATATAAGGCGAGACAGCCATTCCAGAATATATATTTTCCTCTTGGCTGGCTGATCGCGCTAGACTCGAGAGAAACGACTCTGCTGCAGAGAACACTTTTGACGGACTTCAGTGGAGCTACGCCAGAAGCCCTCTCTCCGCGGCAAGTGTGGCTGGGCTCCCCAGAAGGAGATAAGAGAGATCTTCCATCTCTGTTGGAAGCAGAAGAAAGCAGAGGCAGAGGCTGAAGGGCAGAACCTTTGGCTTTGGAGACATCCGAAGGGCTCTAAGCCTCTAAACCGGCTGTCCTCTGAGAACAAACTCCAACATTTGAACTCTAACAGTTGTCAGAATACAGCTTATGTTTAGAATTTGCATCTATGATTTTATTATTTTGGAACCTGAGTGGTGGAGTAGGAGGAATACTCATTCTGAAATGAGAACAGATGGATTCCATTTCCTTTCCTGACTCTTGGCTAGCTGGATGACCTTTTTGTCACTTACGCATCCTTCGGCTTTCTTTTTTATTAGTAAAATTGGGATCTTGGACTAGATGTCTATTAGGGTAATTTCTAAGTAGATCTATGATACTATGAGTCTGATGGACCTCTTATCTTTTAGAGTGAGTCTTTGTGTTCTTGGTCACTGAGAAGTTAAACAGTTTGTCTATTTTTACTAGTGTCAGTGACAACACTTGAATTAACTTTCATTCTGAATCTAAGTCTGGCCCCTTCCTTCACTATGCAGTATTCGATTTCTCATGTGCTTTTATCTTCTTTGTAATTTCAAATAATCAAAGGCAGAATCTGTCATAGCGTTTAATGTAACACTTTTCTTGAATAAGTAAGGGATTATACTTTAATTAAGTGCATACTATATGCTAGAAATTATGCTAATTGCTTCACAGATATTTCATTTGATTTTCATGGCAATTCTGGAAGGTAGTTCTGATATAATACCTTTTTTATAGTTAAGGCAGTTGAGGCAGACAGATGTTAGTTGACTTGTTCAGGGTCATGCAGGCATTAAGTACACTTGACTAGAAGTGAATTCAGATCCTTCTAATGCTCTGCTCAATGCTCTATCCACTAGGCCATCAAATACTGTGGCTATTCAACCAGAGTCTAATTATTTTGCAATTCTTGCATGAAAACTTTTTTTTTTTTTTTTTTTTTTTTTTTTGCTGAGGCAATTGGGGTTAAGTGACTTGCCCATAGTCACAGCTAGGAAGTGTTAAGTGTCTGAGATTAGATTTGAATTCAGACCTGGTGCTCTATCTACTGTATCACCTGATTGCTCCTGAAAATAAAATAATTTTATATATATGCACACATGTTCTTATGTGTGTGTGTGTGTGTGTGTGTGTGTGGCTTTTCACGTACATGAAAATATCTGCATTATTAAATGTATCCTACTTTATTATTATTATTGTTGTTGTTATTATTATTATTATTATTAAGTATATCCTACTTTAAATATTTCCTTAATATACAAAATTATACACTTTAGATGTGTAGATTCGGGTTGATTCCTTTTATTTGGGAAACATTCTTGATTCTATAGGAGTATTTTAAAAGATTTTTGGAAATACACATGACTTAAACACATCTCTGAATAACCAATATCAGTCTGAACTTGGGACACATTAAGTGATTTACTCCAGAAATGAATCTCTTATATTTCAGGGATTTGTAGTAAATAGGCTGTATAAGACCAAATGTATATATTTTCCCCTAGGTTCATAGATGGTAGGTAATTGAAAGAAATCTTTGTAAAAGCAAAAATTTAATGACATTTGCCCTTAATAGAGTGAAACACAGAATTCTAATAACATTGTTGTGGTCTTTCAATCTCAATGGTTTTAGCCAGTTATATTTTATATATTGTACCCTGACTTAAAATATTGATGCAAGGTACATTTAAAAAATTCCATTGGAAATCTAACTCTTCTTTATATAGTTTTTTGCCAGTAATAAAAAACTTTGTTAATAATTTTCTGCTAGCTATGTGGCACTTCTATTATTAAAACAATTTTAAGAAGAAAAAACTTAAGGCTCCTAAACGTTATATATTTATAAGCAACTTTATTACCAACCATTCTATGAGCTGGAATTGGAAGAATGTAAGTTGATTAAAATTGAAATGAGTAGAACCAAGGGAAGTGAAACAATAAGAATAGCACTGTCAATACAACTAATTTTGAAAGTTGTAGAACTATTATTGGTATAGTGGGTCTTTGTGATTCCGGTATAACAATAACATATCATCATCTGAGAGAGATCTAATGGGTTTATGGTAAAGTATAAAATATAAATATATTGTTTAATCCAATGCTTGATTATGCCTTTTTTACAAGGAATTTTTTTTTTTCTTTTTAATGTCTTGGAAGGTGGAAGAGAGAAGAAAAGAGTTCTAATAAAAAAAATTAACAATTGAGAGTTGGAATAGTGCTTTTTCAGATGTGAAATGATGCATTTTCTTTCAAATGATGTCATTTTGTTGATTTTACTTAAAGAAAATTTTTTAATAAGGGAATGATTTCGGAGTAGGGTAATTTGTAAGTGTTTATAATGATAAATATAGCTGTAGAGCAAAAAAATATTTTGAAACTGAAACTCCAACTCAGACCTTCTGATTTTTTCACCAGCACTAATTCTAGTATATCATATTATTCCATAGGAATAGCTTAGATTTTTCTTAGAATTTAAGTATTTACCAAATACTTTCTTCCCCAAGTCCTACACAATAAGTAGTAGAAGCATGCTTATTTTATAGATGAGCAAATATTATTTGTCTGAAGTTGTAGCAGCATTAGTAACTAGTGTTGGAACTTGAACTCGGGTTTCCTGAAGCCTTATCTCTTCTATTCTTTTAATGTGTATTACAAAATTAATATGAATTAATATATGAATAGTATATAAAATGGAGATTTGCTTATATTAAATTCTCAGTATTTCTTTTGAGAGATAAATATAAAAGTTAAATGCAAGAAGACCTCATATATTTGTTTTTGTTTTTAGAACACCCTGCTGTTCAAAAGGTGGTGCTTGTCTCATCTACCTCAGAAATTCCTGTTCAGAAACAGTCATCTTTGGAACTTTCTGTACCAGCTGATCTGGATAAAACTACCACAGAACTAGCTGACTGGCTAGTATTGATTGACCAAATGCTCAAATCTAACATTGTTACTGTTGGGAATGCAGAAGAGATCAAACAGACAATTGAACGTATGAAAGTAAGTATGTGGTGTGAAGTTGAAACCTAGAATCATAAAAGCAGCTAAGATTGACCTAAAACAATCTTCCTTTCATTTTTGGTGTTAACTGGGGGAATTAGGAGTTTTGAAAATTTTTGGAACCTGGAAGCAAAAACTTGACCATTTCAAACAATTGAATTTCATGAAATCCTTCTTTTCCTAATTAGGTCGTAGATACATCCTGTTCGTTAATCTGCTAATACATTTAAGGATAAAATCAGCATATATTTTATTTTCAAGGTACTAGGTATCTTGTAGATATAAACAAATGATTACCCTTGATTTTAAAATATAATGTTTAGTGTCTAGTGAACTAGACAAGTAATTGAGTATGGAATCTTTTTCTATCTGTAGTACCCAAAAGAACCCAAGTATGTATGGAATGCTGTCATTCCAAGTCCTATTTTTATCGTAGTATTTCATAAACTTTTGTCTGAATTTTAAAGATTAAATTACTTTTACTTAAGTATAATACTTTTGTGGTTGGCTGATATTTGAAAAATAGGAGTTTTTTCTTTGTACTGAGTTTAGTAGTCTGTCTTGTAGTAATTTTATTTTTTTGACACAGCCTCATTTCCCTTTACTATTGATAAAACTTTATACTTTACTCTGGTCCATTTTAAAAAATGTTCTTCTTTCTTTAAACACAAATTGTTCTCTGATTTCATTTTCTTTTAAGTATTAATTAGTTTTATATGATAGGAAATCAGGACACTTAATCAGTATTAAATGAAACAAAGGCTTCTGAAATAGTGGTTTATCATTGATGTAATTATTCTACAGTTCAGAAGCTCATTTATATACTTATATTCTTTAATCATCTTTATAATACTTGGTCAACCTTGTTTTTTGTTATTTCTTTGGTAATATTGAGAGATTCATCTTAAACATACATTTGGATAAAGATAAGTAGATGTCATCTCTTTCTGGGAAAAAATCATTAGATTCATTAGTATTTGTATTAAATTAACTTTTTGTTTTAGTATAATAAATAGGAATAGAGTTAGGGACTGTTTTAGAAAGCCTTATTATCTGCAGGTATGGGATATTAGCACCTCAGTAAGTTATAGCTCTAGAGAATTGCCTAGATTTTACTGGGTGTCTGATTGATTTCCCTAGGATCATATAGCTAGGATGAGTCAGAGGCAATTTGAACATATGTCTTGCTGACTTTTGAGGTCAACCTTCCCTCCATTGTTTCCTAAAGCTTTTCTGTATAAAAAAATATAATATACCTTTTTTTTTTTTTCATTAGATTACAAAGGCTGACTTAGAGCAACGTCATCCCCAACTAGATTCTGTTTTCACTTTGGCTCAGAATTTGAAAAATAAAACTTCCAGTTCAGATATAAGAACTGCAATCACAGAAAAATGTAAGTCTCTCAATCTGTCATTATATTCCTTCTTTTCTAAGTCATGATCTACTAATATGCATGTGTATATCTACATATCCAAATATGTTTGTATATTTTCATATATATTACATCTCTTGATTTTAAATTTAATTTTGTACTTAGAATTGTGACAGTAGAATATTCTTTTTATGAATATCATTTCCCTCCATTATAAATATCAGATCAGCATGCTTTTGTGAACTATTCATGTTTTAATTTTGGGTTATGTACTTTCCCAAATCTCACTTGGTTGCTTTGCTGTGTTATAAAGGTGAACCAGTATCCTTGAAAGAGGACAACAAGATTGCAAGCTCTTATAATTTTGTTGCACTTTCTACATTTGGCAAAGGAATCTCCTTAAAAGAAAGGGGGAAAAAAAAACCCAAATCCTGTCATCCACAGAAACATAAGAATCCTTATTTTTCATATTTATAAATTTAAGGCTCAGAAGGTTTTTTATTTTTGCTCATGTTGCAAAGTCAATGTAAGAAGTTCTTAGCTGGAGGTACTTTGAAAATGGTTCTGTTGATAAAATACATGAGTGTTATTCAAGCTATAACCCATCTTTATTTGAAGAGACTCATCCTAGCTTGCACTATGATGAATTCTTCTATAGCAAGTCTTTTATCTCCTCTGCATTGAATTATATTGAGCTGGATTAGTGAGGATGCAATATTCATGTCATGTTATAATAAATCTTTGAATATTAAAGTATACTAATTTAAAGAAGGCAGTTATTTTCACTTAATTAAAATTAACTTTGATTATTAGAGTTCATAATTACTTACACTTTGTGTTTATTTTATTCACATTTATTTTTAAGCAATGAAGAAAATATAGGCAGGGATGCACCAAGGTGCTACTATAATTTAAGCATTACTATTGAGCCTCATTTCACTGATGGGATTGGAGTAAATTGTTTTAAAAGGTATATTAAGATTGTGGATTAAAGTAGCAATAAGTTAATTAGAAAAGTTAATTTAGCAAATAAATCCAGGCGGCCTTAAAGAATCATTGTGTCTCTAGGAGATGAGCAGTTTTATCACTTATCATGTGGTAGGATTAAGCCCGTTTTCTTTTGTCTTCTATTCTCCTGGGGTATAGAATGTTGGAATTTTTGACTGCTCCTTAATATTGCCACATTGTTTATCCTCAATGGGTATGCCTTTCTGTTACCTGTCTATCCTGTTGTACTTTGTGTTTTGTCTTGTTATGTGAACCCTCCTGAAACCTCCTCCTGAATGGCCTCATCTATTGTCATACTTCTTTCTAGAGCCAAGAACGATCTCCTTTTCTGTTTTCTCAATGTGCATTTATCAAATTCACAGACTCAGCCATTCCCCATTAACTATAAAATCAGTTAGGGATGCTTTTTTTTTTTAAAACAGAGATCTATCAACTTTTATATTTCTTATTAGTTTAATTTAGTTTGGAATTGATTATTGCATTTTTGGTGATTATCTTAATGTGTTCTACCCTCCAATTTATGACTTGTACTTTAAACAATTAAGAGGTTATTTTTTTTAAGGACATTTCTTAAGATTTAGGTATAGTTAAATGGGTACTTCCACTTGGATTGAATTACAAATCTTTTTGATTTATCAGACATCAAGATTACAGACATGTATCAGTGTATTACAGATTCTCAATTCATATTAACTTTGAGATCTAACTTCTTGCATTGCTTCCCGTAGTAGAGAAGGTCAAAACCCAATGGGACAGTACTCAGCACGGCGTGGATGTACGACAACAGCAACTCCAAGACATGCTTGTGGATAGTGAACAGTGGAATGATCTGAGGGCAGAAACTGAAGAGCTAATTAGGCACCATGAAGTCAAAGTACCAAGTGTTCTAAAAGTCCCAAAGGAACCATTGATCAGACAGCTTTCTGAGAACAAAGTAGGATTTACCATATTATTTGCATTTCTTTTTCTTCAATAAACTTTCATTTTATTGGTTTCCTATAAAGTCTTTCAGTATTTAGAGTTTGGATTTTTTAAAAAAATTGTGTCTTGAAATTTCATTGTATATCAAATAGATAGACCTGCAATATGAAAATTTATTTTGTACTTATAGCTTTAAAAAAAAAATCCTTCTTTTTAGGGCTTCTCTGGTGAGTTAACACTAACGATGTTTAAACTTAAAAAAAAAAAAATCCCCAAGTCATTTTGTCACCATTTCATGTGATTTGTTATTGTGGAAAATAATATTAGACTTGAAAACCATAGAGACCTGTGTTCTGTACCTGACTCTCTCACATAATTCATGTATGTATGATTATGAAGTTAATCATTCTGGTCATCATTTCTTCACTTATAAAAAAAAATTGAGCACAATTCTACCTTTTTAATTTATTATGTTTTGACATTTAATTCATTTCTGCTTTTTATGGCAAAAGAGACAGAGATAGATTTCTATCCACATCTTTTGTATTTTCCCAATCTGTAGCAAATAATAACTTCACCCCAAGTATTCTGAATTATTTTATTTTTGTGACCCTTCTCTTTCCCCATTTTCTCTTAAAAATCTCCAAAACAATATAGTTTATAGATATTTAAATTGTGAAATATGCTTAAATATGAAGACATTGAATAATAAGTATAATTAATGCAATTTAGGTAATGAATTCTGATCATTAGTTGGGTTGTTTTGTTTACATTGCCTTGGTTTGACATGAGCATTGCAACTGAGAAGAGTGAAATCTATGATATATTTTGCTTCTACCTGGCTTTTAGTGGGTGCTTACTAGTATTTATTGTTTGGTTGATTTAAAGAAATAGGAAAAAATTCTATTTATAGTCAATTTCTTATACTTTGTCATTAGTGTATTATCAAATCTCAGAGCTTGTTTAATGACCACTCGTGGTTTTAAATAGTATATTCTTCCAGTAATTTATTTTGGGAGAATTTTTTTTTTCTTTTTTAGATTTTGAAACAGAAAACCTGGGGGAAATTAAAAAAATAAGTCCCACTTTCCCTGAATAAGTTATTGACCACTGTAAGCTAGTGTCTTTTAAAATATCTATTTTTCTTGTACCTATAACTTTGGAACAAAAAGGAGTAGTAGATGTATAAGATAAATTATTCAAACAAGCAAAATAGCTTCAATAGGCCTTGCTCTGGTTCCAGGTGATTGTTAAGGTATGAAGAAATATTCTTTTAAAGTTTTTCTATCATATGACTGGTGAGTTCAAATATATACCTCAGAGTTGTTTTAAGTTGCATTTTTCCAATTAATAGTGGTGTAGAATATTTATTTTTTCATATGACTATGGATGGCTTTCATGTCTTTACTTAACATTTGTCTATTCATATCCTTTGATCATTTAGCAATTGGGGAATGACTTGTATGCTTATCAGTTTGACACAGTTCTTTGTATATTTTAGAAATGAAGTCTTTATCAGAAACACTGGGTGTAAAAATTTGTTGGCCAGCTTTGTACTTCTCTTTTAATCTTGTTTTTGTTGGTTTTGTTTGTGCAAAACCTTTTCCTTCCCCCGAGGCAATTGGGGTTAAATGACTTGCCCAGAGTCACAGAGCTAGGAAATGTGAAGTGTCTGAGATCAGATTTGAACTCATTTCCTTCTGACTTCAGGGCTGGTGCTCTATCTAGTGTACCACCTAGCTGCCCCATTCAAAACCTTTTTAAATTTAATGTAATCAGAGTTGTCCATTTTGCATTTCATAATGTTCTCTAGTTCTACTTTGGCCATAAATTCTTTCCTTCTCCAAAAATCTGATAGGTAAACTATCCCTTGCTCTCCTTATTTGCTCATGATATTACTCTTTATGCCTAAATCATGTACCTATTGTGACCTTATTTTGGTATGGGGTATGAGATATAAATTTGTGCTGAATTTCTGAAATTTTCTAATTTTTCCAGAAATTTTTGTGAAATAGTGAATAGAGTTTTAAGTCTGGTACTGCTGGGCTACCATCCTTTATATATATATATATTTTTTTTTTCGTTAATTTCCTTGATATTTTAGACTTTTTGTTCTTCCAAACGAATTTGTTACTGGTTTTTCTAGCTGTATAAAATAACTTTTTGGCAGTTTGATTGGTTTAGTTGTTGGAATCCTTACTAACTGCTAAGTAATTAGAGTTGATCTAATCTTACAAGAAGTTGTTTTGGCCAGAACCTGAAACAAGGTACTAAGTAGAACTAATCAAGACAAGGCTTGTGTTCCCACCTTTACTCATTGGACTCCACAAGTATGCTAGCTTCACAAAGTACACTTTCTAACTTCAAGAGAGTTCACACCTCCCTTAAAGTCATTGGGCCAGAGAGCACTATGGGAGAAAACCCATAATCCCATTCTCTCAGAAGAGGCAGATAAAAAGCCAGCGATGAAGGATCTATGGCAGAATACACATATTTTTCCTCTTGGCTGGCTGATCGCGCTAGACTCGAGAGAAACGACTCTGCTGCAGAGAACACTTTTGACGGACTTCAGTGGAGCTACGCCAGAAGCCCTCTCTCCGCGGCAAATTGGTGCCTGGGCCCCCCAGAAGGAGATAAGAGAGATCTTCCATCTCTGTTGGAGGCAGAAGAAGGCAGAGGCAGAGGCTGGAGGGCAGAACCTTTGGCTTTGGAGACATCCGAAGGGCTCTAAGCCTCTAAACCGGCTGTCCTCTGAGAACAAACTCCAACATTTGAACTCTAACATTTGGCGCCCAAGCGTGGGAACCAAGGACCCTACTTTCACAAGAAGTCTCCAGTGACCAGGAACTGAGTGAGTACAACCTTTTTTGGCTGAAATGGGACAGATCCTAGGTAAAGATTCTCCGTCCCCCACCCCAACCCCCCCAACCCCAGACCCACCCAGGAGTGGTGCTATAGAAAGCCTACTTAAGCTGATAGAAGATCAAGGGCTACTTGTAACTTGGGGACAGGCAGCTAGATGTCTTGAAATTTCATTGTATATCAAATAGATAGACCCGCAATATGAAAATTTATTTTGTATTTATAGCTTTAAAAAAAAAAATCCTTCTTTTTAGGGCTTCTCTGGTGAGTTAACACTAACGATGTTTAAACTTAAAAAAAAAAAAAAATCCCCAAGTCATTTTGTCACCATTTCATGTGATTTGTTATTGTGGAAAATAATATTAGACTTGAAAACCATAGAGACCTGTGTTCTGTACCTGACTCTCTCACATAATTCATGTATGTATGATTATGAAGTTAATCATTCTGGTCATCATTTCTTCACTTATAAAAAAAAAATTGAGCACAATTCTACCTTTTTAATTTATTATGTTTTGACATTTAATTCATTTCTGCTTTTTATGGCAAAAGAGACAGAGATAGATTTCTATCCACATCTTTTGTATTTTCCCAATCTGTAGCAAATAATAACTTCACCCCAAGTATTCTGAATTATTTTATTTTTGTGACCCTTCTCTTTCCCCATTTTCTCTTAAAAATCTCCAAAACAATATAGTTTATAGATATTTAAATTGTGAAATATGCTTAAATATGAAGACATTGAATAATAAGTATAATTAATGCAATTTAGGTAATGAATTCTGATCATTAGTTGGGTTGTTTTGTTTACATTGCCTTGGTTTGACATGAGCATTGCAACTGAGAAGAGTGAAATCTATGATATATTTTGCTTCTACCTGGCTTTTAGTGGGTGCTTACTAGTATTTATTGTTTGGTTGATTTAAAGAAATAGGAAAAAATTCTATTTATAGTCAATTTCTTATACTTTGTCATTAGTGTATTATCAAATCTCAGAGCTTGTTTAATGACCACTCGTGGTTTTAAATAGTATATTCTTCCAGTAATTTATTTTGGGAGAATTTTTTTTTCTTTTTTAGATTTTGAAACAGAAAACCTGGGGGAAATTAAAAAAATAAGTCCCACTTTCCCTAAATAAGTTATTGACCACTGTAAGCTAGTGTCTTTTAAAATATCTATTTTTCTTGTACCTATAACTTTGGAACAAAAAGGAGTAGTAGATGTATAAGATAAATTATTCAAACAAGCAAAATAGCTTCAATAGGCCTTGCTCTGGTTCCAGGTGATTGTTAAGGTATGAAGAAATATTCTTTTAAAGTTTTTGTATCATATGACTGGTGAGTTCAAATATATACCTCAGAGTTGTTTTAAGTTGCATTTTTCCAATTAATAGTGGTGTAGAATATTTATTTTTTCATATGACTATGGATGGCTTTCATGTCTTTACTTAACATTTGTCTATTCATATCCTTTGATCATTTAGCAATTGGGGAATGACTTGTATGCTTATCAGTTTGACACAGTTCTTTGTATATTTTAGAAATGAAGTCTTTATCAGAAACACTGGGTGTAAAAATTTGTTGGCCAGCTTTGTACTTCTCTTTTAATCTTGTTTTTGTTGGTTTTGTTTGTGCAAAACCTTTTCCTTCCCCCGAGGCAATTGGGGTTAAATGACTTGCCCAGAGTCACAGAGCTAGGAAATGTGAAGTGTCTGAGATCAGATTTGAACTCATTTCCTTCTGACTTCAGGGCTGGTGCTCTATCTAGTGTACCACCTAGCTGCCCCATTCAAAACCTTTTTAAATTTAATGTAATCAGAGTTGTCCATTTTGCATTTCATAATGTTCTCTAGTTCTACTTTGGCCATAAATTCTTTCCTTCTCCAAAAATCTGATAGGTAAACTATCCCTTGCTCTCCTTATTTGCTCATGATATTACTCTTTATGCCTAAATCATGTACCTATTGTGACCTTATTTTGGTATGGGGTGTGAGATATAAATCTGTGCTGAATTTCTGAAATTTTCTAATTTTTGTGAAATAGTGAATAGAGTTTTAAGTCTGGTACTGCTGGGCTACCATCCTTTATATATATATATATATATATTTTCGTTAATTTCCTTGATATTTTAGACTTTTTGTTCTTCCAAACGAATTTGTTACTGGTTTTTCTAGCTGTATAAAATAACTTTTTGGCAGTTTGATTGGTTTAGTAATGAACAAGTAGACCAATTTAGGTTGAATTATCATTTTTATTATTTAGCTCATCCTACCCATGTGCAATTCATATTTTTCTAATTGTTTAGGTCAACTTTATTTGTGTAAACAGTATTTTGTAATTGTGTTCATATAGTTCCTAAGTTTTTCTTGGCAGGTAGACACCCCCCCCCCAAGTATTTTATTTTGTCTAGTTATTTTAAATGGAATTTCTCTTTCTATTTCTGGCTTTGTTAGTAACATGTAGAAATACTGATGATTATATGCTGCAACTGCTAAAATTGTTAATTGTTTCAAGTAGATTTTTGGATCATTCTCTAATTATTCTTAATATTTTAATATTTTTTTTCTGGAAGAAACAAGATTTTTGTCTTTGTTGCTTTTGTTATTGGTGAACTTTTTTTATTGTATTTTATGTGCCATCTATTATGGTATTCTATGTACAGTTATGTATGCATTTACCTCAGAATATATTTTTCTTATTTTAGTTGCTTCTACTCTTTCCCTTTTGTTAAGCAAATACAATTTAATATTGGCAGATATTTTGGATCCATTAAAAAAATATATGCTTGTGAAAAACAGATTAATAGATAACTAGAGTACTTTTATTTTTCTTGTATTGATAGTATTATACAGGCTATGTTAATTACTGATAGAACTCACTATGCATTCAGGGTATGAGAAAATTTGTGTACAATATTTGAATAGTCTTTTATTTTCTTTGATTCCACTAATATTAATTTTTTTTTCCTAAATTGTATTCTAGATGCTAATTCAAGAGCTAAATAAAGGTGAAGTTACAATGACAGGCTTTAGTAATCTATTGAAGAAGTTGCTTCGGGACTATAGTGGGGATGACACGAGGAAAGTGAAAGAAACCTATGACCACTTGAATGCATCTTGGATCAACCTAAATCAAAGGTAATTTAAAGACTTTCTTTGCTAATAGTACATAGTTTCTTGGTTAATAATGTGCAATGTGGTATATATTTCTTATAGTTTCTTAAATAAATGATTTAAAGATTGAAGGTATAACTATCAGATATATGCTGTCATTTTTTTGTTGTTCAGTCGTTCACTTTTGTCTGATTCTCCATCACTCAGTTTATTGGTTTTGTCTTTGTCATTGTTGTTGTTGTGGAGTTGTGTGTGTGTGTGTGTGTGTGTGTGTGTGTGTGTGTGTGTGTGTGTGTGTGTTTTAATTTAGCAAAGATATTGGAGTGGTAATTCCATTTCTTCAGTGAATAAGGCAAATAAAAGATTGAGTGCCTTGCCAGTGTCAGTGTGTGAGGCTGAATTTGCACTCAGATCTTCCTGACTCCAAGCACATTACATGGATCCAACTAGATTGCTGCCGTGAAATTGTTTATCTGTGGCTTATACATTCAATAATCCTTTGCCATTAATAAGGAAATATTTGATACATACTATACTCCAAACATTGTATTAGAATTACTGGTGATAGAAACACAGAAATAAAGAAGCTGTTCTCCTGAAATACTCATTCTGTCACGTGTTTTCATTTATATATTATTTTTCTAGCTACTGGAAAGATTAAAAAAGAAGCTATTGTATCTTCCCTTAATCAATTTATAATTTTTTTCCTTTTCATTGCAAAGTAAATTAATACTATCAGTTCTATTTCATATTTTTTTACATTGTTTTTTGCCTCAACTACAGCAAATTAGCATTTGCCATGGAATTTCTCCTTAAAATAGTTGTTGCAGTTTGTTATTCATTCCATTTTTTCCTATTTGTTTATGTATTCTTTGCTCAAAGCATCATTCACTGCCTCAATGCTGTTAAATTTTTACATAAAGGTAAATGTGTATAGTTGATCTTCATTGGGAAAGTTTCTTTAGCAGCAGTTCCTTTTCTAAATGAAGTCACACATGTATACCACTCTCTGCCCTCCAAAAATCAGTAATTACCTTCTGTCATAGAAAACCAGCTGGAAGGAGGGTTCAAATTACTCTTCTGTGATTTACTGCATGTTTGTGGCATGTCAATTTTTTAATTAGCCTAACTTTCCTTTTGTGCAAAGAAAACACTATAATGCACTTTTCAAATAAAGCTGAGTCATTCCTGTCTTTCAGTTCTGGTAATTCAATTTTGGGGCTGTCTTATCTGTATGAGAAAGTTTTTTTTCTTCAACCTCAGTGAATACCTAGGATTGTGAAGAACCACAAATGAGCTTTAGCTTTTTTCTTAGATTCATCTTTACTTTAAAGTATTTACTTGTATTTTGGTTCTGTGAATGACTCAAATTGTTTCTAAATTAACTGTTTCCTAAACTTTTAGACGTGATGTGATTTACTTCAAAGTAATTTTATTTCAGAATTAATATTTTGTATTTGACTAAGGTAGATAATATTGGACTTTTTTGTAGTTCATAGTTCATAAAGCATATAGTATGTAAGTTCCTTTTTTGAAAAACTTTTTTAAAACAATCTCTAAAACAATTTTTTGTAGAATTCTTTGGTGTTGTTTTCTTGACCCCTTGGACCATACTATCTATCCAGTTTCCTTGGCAAAGATACTGGAATGGTTTGCCAATTCCTTCTCAATTGGATTAATGTAGACAGAGATTAAGTGACTTGCCCAGTATCACACAACTAGTAAGTGTCAAGAAGTTGGATTTGAAATCAGGTCTTATTGACACTATAGACACAATACTCTATCCACTGGGCCATGTAGCTGCTTCCTAGACAGAATTATAAGGTAAATTAAAAGGTATGAATCAGGTTGACAATCTAGGGCAAACGTCATGTTTTATAGGATATTTTTAGAAGAAAAAGTGTTCGGTATTATGTGGCTTATTGGAGGAAAGTTATATTGACAGTGAGTTTAGATACATGTGCTACAAGCCATGACTGAGAGGAAAATAAAATAAGAATTCCCTCCTTTGCAAAAAAAGATGGATCTTAAATATAGCTTTCCTGCATAATGGCACCATTTGAGGTATAATCTAAAAAAGTAAAGACATTTTGCAAAGAACAAAACTTTCTAGAAAAATCAATCACTGAGGAATGCACGGCCTGCTTTATTTAGGACCTCTTAATTCTTTTTTCCTTTGCTTTGTTCAATATTTTAAAACCGCCTACAGCAATAGTTGGGTTAGATGGAGTAGGTAATTAAAAATGGATTATACTCAAAGGTAATCTTTCATCTATCATAGCAGGAGAAACACAACACTCACATTTTCATTCAGTTACTGACAATACTAAAGACAACTACCTTCTCATCAACAGTCTTTTGAAAATTTGAACTTACTTTTATATAGATATATGGTGATTTCTTAGGATATTATGCTTTCTAAAGACAGATGTTAAAGCTCTAGTCACCTCAGTTCAAGTCTTTCAAATGGATGTGACCTACCTCCCTCCATTCCAATTTTTCCTTTCCATTTCCAACTTTTCTTTCCCTCCTTTCCCCTCCTCCTTCCTCTTCTCTTTTACTTCTCTAATTACTTACCTCCCTTTCTTTCTAAGTTTGAAAAAAATGTATATAAAGTACTATAAATTCCTTAGCTATCCCAATTGCTTGGGTAATTATTTCTGATTATATGAGATTTCTAGATAGATAAGTATATACCCATTTAATCACTAAAACATTGAAAACTCTTTGACACTGAATTTTTTCTTAAACGCATTCTATTCTCCTATCTTCTTCAATAATATATTAACTTGATAATTTGAATGATCCACAATTAGTCTTTGCTGCTAAGTTTCCCCTTGGGCCTTTTTTTCTTTGGGGATACAAATGTTTTTCATATTTTGTCATAAATCTTTATATCTCAGAGGTAGAAACAACTTTTAGTAAAAGGGTAGTCAGAATATACAGATAAATGCATCCAAATAATTATAGAAGCAAAACTTCTGTCATCAACCCCACACCTCCATCCCCTTGCCCTCCAATTAGATAGGTATGGTTTCTATATAATTAACAAACTTCCAGTTAGGTGATATATGATATGGAAACAGACAGCCATAAGCAATGTACGGTTATCTCTAATACTTGAAAGTGATTAAAAATTCTAAATAAAACCTTACATAGATTACTTATATATCTATCATATATTTTAAACCCTTGATTTAATTCCACTTGTCACATTTTGCAGAAGTTTTCATTTTAGCAACTTTGAATTTTTTTTTTTATAACAGCTTTCCTATTTTGTTCACTTTACAGAATGATGTGGAAGATTAAACATGAAGTAAAGTTGGTCTAAATATTTAATCCTCAAATTAGATAGATAAAAATAACTTTTTTTTTTTTTTTAGAGGTAGGTAGGTTTAGGCTTGGCAAGTTGAGTGCCAGATGTTCAAATTGGTTCAAGTCCTGCCTCAGATTCTTTGTGGCTGTGTGAGTCTAGGCAAGTCACTTAATCTTGTTTGTCTCAGTTTCCTCATTTCTGTAATAAGCTGGAGAAGGTTGGCAGACCTCCTCTGTATCTTTGCATAGAAAACTCCAAATGGGGTCATGAGATATTAGATATGACTGAAAAATGATGCATCAACAATAAGATTTAATCTGTATATTCCTAAAATTCATAGAACAGGTGACTTTAACTCATCAGTTATCAATTTAGTACATTTGTTGCATTAAATATGTTCTAACAATTGTTTTCTTCCTTATTAGTTGTTATAAGAACTATATCAGGAAGTCATTAGTTATTACTTACATGTTTTATTCATATTGTAATTTTTGTGAGCAATTTGGGGTTTTCTTGGCAAAGGCACAAGAATCGTTTGGCATTCTTTTTCCAGTTCATTTTACAAATGAGGAAAGTGAGGAAAACAGGGTTAAGTGATTTCAGTGTCACACAGCTAGTAAGTGTCCAAGGCTGGAGTTAAATTTGGGTTTTCCCCACCTTCAGACTCAGCACCCTAGTTGGCAGTGCCATCTAGCCGCGTTCATTACCTAATGTGTAGTTGCATAGCTATTTGGTGTATACAGAGAATTGTAGGAGGGATGGTTTAATCAAATGTGTTCTTGCATATAATCCATGTGAGGACTAGTCTGAAAAAGGCCCTCAAACAAAGGGGCGTGGAATAAGGCAAGCCAGAGTCACTTTGGCAGTAGGCGAGGAGAAGGAAGGTCGTGGAGATCCTGTGTCCATTCCCTTGACTTCTATCCCTAAAGACTAAGAACAAAGACCAAGGCTGGTGAGGAAAATTGCAATGTAGAAGGCATAACTATATTGGAAATTCTTTATTGAATATACATTTGGTTTACAAATCAAACATTTACTGATAATAAATCTATAATTTCATGACATATACATTATTATGAGACCCCCCTATTGGATCATAATCCTCACTTTAAGAATCTGTGTTCTAAGTAACATAGCCCCCTATTTTCCACCCCTACAAAGGGCGGGGGGAGGGGGGAAGGAGGGGACAAAGAAAGTAAGGAAAAAACAAAAAAACCCCAAAACTTTTCATGTGTTTGGATCCATTTTATCATAGTTACAGATCTCCAAGGTCCTTCAGAGGTGATTTAACCCACCCCCTCTCATTTGCACAGGTGAGAAAACTTGAGCTAAAAATGGGACTGTGAATTCGTATTTAAACCTAGGTTCTAGGACCCTGTCTTTTTCTCTGTGTATCATGGTCCAGAGTCAGTGTTTTACTTATGTTTTCTGTTTTATCCATATTTCCTTTTGTTTGAGGGCCTTTTTCAGACTAGTGCTCACATGGATTATATGCAAGAACACATTTGATTAAACCATATTCGTGACATTTTATGATTTGTTTCAATATAAACCCTGAAATCTGATTTTTCATTGTTTATTTTTTACAATGATTATTTAAGAATGGCACATTTTTAGTTAGTTAGAAGCTGGGCTGAAAATATTTTATTAAGAGTCATATCCACTGAGATTTGTAGTTTGTATATCCCAGTTTTTATTTTCTTTGGATGAATACTTGATAGAATTTTGTATCTTCCTTCTGCTGTTAGATAATTTTCTAGATCCTATATATAGTCCACTGATTTCAGTGCCACATTTTCCTTTTCTTTTATTATCTTTGTCTACAAAGTTTCATAATGGTATTATGTTGTACTATACTTTGTTGGTAATATATTATAGCTATATACATGTATATCTATCTATACACACACACACACACACACACACACACACACACACACACACACATAATACCTTATCCCTAAGTTTATTTTGTTATAACCTTTTAACATTTGTGTTTTATAATCTTTGTGTTCTAGTCTTCATATGATTATCCAGAATATTGGGCATATAAGTTCATAAATAAATATGAGATACAAAAAAAAAAAAAGGAATGACTATTCAAATACAAGAACATTCCCTCTGTTCAGGAGCCTCAATAACATTTTACTTACATATTGAAATTAGGTACCCTCTCTTCCCCTAATCCCAAATAGTTAAGTAGCAGTATAAAAGTTAAAAGTACTGATGAGAATATAAGTAATTTCAATAGTATATGATCCAAACAAAGACAGTGGATAAGTGCTACAATTTCATGGAGAGAGAAAGATATATGATTTTTATTGTTAGAATGTTTCATGAGAAATTAATCAAAGAGGTTAATTTTCACTAATAAATCAGTATTTAAAAAAATCTTATTGATACTATTGTTTTTAATATTCTAGTCATTGCTAGATATGTTCTACATTGCTCACCACTGATGTGGTGAATCTTCTCTTACAACATAAAAGTAATAGTTATGCAAAAGTAACTAGTAGATGATCTGTATCTGAGAGGGGATGCAACATTGCACATTGATGGTCCTCTTAGTTTCTCCAAGAAAAAGAGGGAAGTTCATTTCTTTGTCTCTTATTTCAGCCTTTGTCATAATAAATATAGGGTACAAGTTTTAAAATTGTTACTTCCATTTCCATATTTTTTGGTATACTTTGTTACATCATTTCATACAATTGGCATTTTTCTCTAAATTTATCATATTTCTCATTTTTTATGGTATAATTATGTTGTTACATTCACATATTACAATTATTTAGCCATTCTCCAATCAGTGGATACCCCTTTTGTTTTCATTTATTTGCTCTCACTGAGTAGGATTTATGTAGTTAAATGTGGTGGTGGTGGTGGTGTGTGTGTGTGTGTGTGTGTCTGTGTGTGTAAAATGAAATATGTCCTATGCAGGAGATGACCATGTGAACAAAAAACAGGGAGACGGTTGAATTTAAGATTGTTCTGGGAATAGTCAACAGTTTGGTAGAACTAAAGATTTTTACATCAGACAATACTGGGATATAGAGGTTGGATTCGGCTTTGATTTTACAGGCTAAGGGTTCTGGACATTTTCATTTAGAAATTAGGAAAGTATTGGCCATTTTAGAACAGAGTATGTGACAGGATGAAATTTGGATTTTAGGAAGATTTAATTTCATGTTGTATGGCAGAGATTCAATGGAGATAAGCTTCCTTCAGGGAATTCAATTTGCAAGCTATTATAGCCTTATGTAAAGAAATAAAGGCATGATCTCACGTAATGTTTTTGGTATTGTAATGTAACATATGTGATATATTTTTAAACTCAAGTGAACAAGAATTTATTAAATGCCAGCTATATACTGGATCTTGTACTAATTGCTGCTGAAGAAATAAAAATTCGTAAGTTGTATCTTCACAGATAGATTTTTCTTGAAATATCTAACATGTAATTTTCTATCAAAAATAATTAATTTGAGCATATCTTTAATGAATTATTTGCAAAACTATGAGTTGACTTCTAAATTTATTATTTAAACAAATTTACTAGATGAATTTTATATTTTTGAAATTTAAGAGAACACTTTCAATCATTTTATTTAGCTTGGATATGGAGAGAGAGAATAATGATTATCAAATGACTAAATTAAATGCCCACTTTCTAGTTTTCCCTATAATGAGTGTCCTTTTGGAATATTCACAAACAGAAATGTTTAAAGTGGTTTTTAAAATTAATATTCATATGTGCAAGTGGGAAATTCTTGTTGGTCTTGTTTGAAGGGAAGTGGGGGGTGAAAGGAAAGTATTTATATAATGTCTACTAAATGCCTGACTGTATATGAGTAGTGTACAGTATCATCTCACTTGATCTTCAAAATACCTCTATTTTATAATTTAGGAATATTAAGTGACTTCCCTGTGGTCACATTTTTATTATTAATTTATTAATAATTAAGATAAAAAGACTCTAAAGTGGTATTTGAACTCTAGTTTTCGCCACTCCAAACCCATCATTTTCTATCCACTATCCCATCTACCGCCCTTGTCAGAAGTAGTACACAGAATATACAAAGGAACAGGTTCCTCAGCTGTTTTTCTTAATTAATAGAAATGTATGTTCTTGTTTTGTTGATCTGCTAACTTTTTTTCATCACCTGTATAACTCAGGATGTTATTGAGACAGATACTTACGATTCTCTTGGCTATTGTTGCTTCCAGTGCCCATGACCGACAGAATGCCTTGGAGGCTGAGCTGAGAACTGTGCAGGCTTCCCTCAAGGATCTGGAGAGCTTCCTCAAGTGGATGCCAGAGGCAGAAACCACAGCAAATGTGCTTGCGGATGCCGCTCAGCGGGAGAATGCTTTTCAGGACACTGGGTTGGTTGAGGAACTCAAAAAGCAGATTCAGGTAAGTGGCGGAGAAATCAACAAACATTTTCATTCATAACTACCCCTTATGTTGGAATGAGTCTACATCGCATTGTCCTTGTTCAGTGGTGGAAAGACTGATAGGAAAAGTGGTGACTTATCCTCTTATGATCCTGGGGGTGCTTAAAACAGAGACCCGGTTTTGTCCATTTGGTAATCATTCAGATGTACATATTCCTCTCATTACTGTAATGTGTCCCATTTGTGGTTGTTTTCATTTGATCCAAAGTTTTTTTTTTTCTTTTTCTTTTACCTTTTAGTTTATTTAAACTTCAAAATGCCATTAGGGAACATCAAGTTCTGAAGTTCTTTACCTGTGATCTATGAGCCTGTTTTTTTTTTTTTTCCTTTTTAATATTTTAATTTATAATTGTTTTTCTTCATATTTCTTTTCTCTGTATTTTAGACCTTTACAAACATTATTCTAAAAAGACTATCCATAGGGCATAACAGGGCGAAGGTTGAGATAAGAAAAGGTTAAAAACTCTTGATCTAGTCCAGCTCTTTACTTTTACCAATAAGGGGGGTCCTGCAACACAAGCAGCTTGACAAGGTCAAAGCTGGAGTCGTGAACCTGAAGACCTCTGCCTACAGTTCCCCTCTTTCTCTAATTCTTTTTGTCTTTTAGTCATCCAATCCATGTGTTTTCCATCTAAACTCATAGAAGTTCAGAGTTAGAAAGGATTTTTTTCTTGTTGTTGAGTCATTTATTATTTAATTTTATCTGACTCCTCATGAACCCTTTGGGTTTTATTGGCAAAGATACTGGAGTGGAGTGCTATTTCTTTCTCTAATTCATTTTATAAATGTGGAAAATGAGGAAAACAGGGTTAACTGACTTTCCCAGGATCTTATAGCAAGTGTTTGAGGCCATATTTGAACTTGGAATGATTAATCTTCCTGACTTTTGGCCTAACGCTCCATACCACCTCACAGAGCTGCCCAGAAAGGATATCAGAGACCCTCATTTTCATTTTCTAATTTTGAACAGAGAACAAATGAAGGGCTATAGTATAGTGTCTTTTCCAAGTTTACACTGTGAGTTATGAACTAGAGAGTGTAAAATACACCTGCTACATTTGCTACATAGTATCTAATACTGTATTTGAAAATTTCTTAAATACTTAATTTTGGTTAATGTTCACTTGATTATCATATTGATGCCTATAAGTAGAGGTGGCTGGTATATATATATTTTTCTTCCCACATGAAGTGATGCTATTTCGGGATAGAGATATTTTGTGAACATTTAAAAAAAATATGCTTAATATGGTTCCCTATATTAAACATGTTTATTGCAAAATTGTTGTGCATGCCATTTCTTCTAGCTTCCTCTTACTTACTAATTCATATAAGTCCCTTTCAAAATTTCGAATACTTCAGGAATTATTCTTATCCAAATTTAGAGGCCTCAGGTTATCTCTGCATTTTTTCTTTGTGAAATCAGTTTACACATTATTACCTTTGATTTGTTATACTTTTTTATGTTTTTGGTGTTTTAATTAGTCTTAGTGAAATATAATTTTTATTTCCTCTCCCTAAAAATAAATTCCTATGGGTAGGGATCTAGACTCTTTCATTTCCTTTTTAAAAATAAAAGTTCTATTCCTTTGTCCATACTGTGGTTTGAACAAAAGTATTAAATAAATATTGTCCTATTATATTCAACTCACTATTACATGACTTCTTATGATATGGAATTTCACTGTAATTTGTATCTAGTCATATTTCTTGATATTTAAAAATTTTTTTAACTCTCCCTTCCATTAGGACTCTTCCCTACCTCATATCAATCAATAAGCATTAATTAATCACTAGGCACTGTCTTAATACATAGACAAAAAAAAAAAAAAAGAATTTCTGCCTTCAAGAAACTTATATTGTATCTGAAAGACAAAGAATACATAAAAAGTTATTTTCTAAATATGTAGAATCCCATACAAGCCCTTCCCTGTATTTTTATTGATAGAGTTAAATAATGCAAATTAATGGAGTGGTTATGGTTATATGTCAGAATATATGTCTCAGTTGTCACCTATTATCTCTATCAAAAGAAAGCAGTATTCATCATCATTAATCTTCTGACATGAAAATTGATTGCCTTATTGCTGTGAGGAATGATTTTTTTTAGAATTATTTACTTTTATCTTATTTTGTTTGATATATTTTTAAATTATGCTTACATTGTTCAGCATTAGTTCATTGAAGTCAATTAAAAAAATCCATTATCTCTTTTTCTGTGATTTAGTATTTCATTACATTTGTATCTCACATTTTTGTTCAGCTATTCCCAAATAAAAGGAAATCCCTTTTGTTTCTTATCATTTGAAACCCCCAAAATTACTAATAGGAATATTATAGCATTTACAGGACTTTCTCTTTTGTCTTTGGCATTCTTGGGATTTGTATATTACTATTTAAAGCTTAGGAACATTTATCTTTCTAGGCTAGTTTCCTATTACTTTGTGAGTAGTTGGATCATTTTTTAGCTCTATCAAAAGTATTATTGGTGTGCCTCTTTTCCACAGTCCCTTTAGCATTCAGTATTTCATCTTTGATCATTTTTGACTTTTTTTTTTTTTAACTATATGAGATGAAACTTCAAAGTTGTGTAATATTACAATTTCTCTTATTCTTAGTGATAGAGCATTTTTGAAATGCTTTTTGATAGTTTGGTGTGTATTTCTTCTTTTTAAAACTATTTGTATCCTTTGACTACTTCTCTTTTGGGAAAGGCTATCCTAGGAAATCTTCAAAAGACTCTTAATTATTTTTATTCATTAGATAGGATCTCCTAGTACCAGAGGATGTTACAAGTTATGTTGTTGACCCCTTATCATAATGTAAAGAGAATCCAATTTACTTGACTCTTGACTTGAAGTAGTTATCTAGGTTGCTTTTATATTTAACTACTTTTTTCTTTGTTTCTTTTTTAAAACAGTGTGATATGTTTTTAAACAAAAGGTTATATAGTTGTTTATGGAGGTCTAATATAGATAGCCCAGGAAATTTATGTCTTTATCCTCTCTTCCCCGCTTCCTCCCTCATCCCCCGGTAATATCAATAGTTTAACATGACATAATTGATGATTTTTGCATGTATGTGTTATGAAAATGAATTGAAGTTTGGCTGTTTTGTACCATCTAAAAGTATCTTTTATACAACTTACCCTTTTAATATTTAGGTGCACAATCTTTATTTTGTTATGATCTGTGGTTGGGCCGAATATCATTATTTTTATTATACTGAGGACATCCTGGTGTTTATGAAACACCATATCTTAGAGATGAAAGTCTCTAAGATTTATAGTAGTTTAGCTTGTATAATCATTGATTAATACTTAATAATCTTGTATTCATGTCTAATGAGAAATTTCTAAGACTATATTTGAAGCAATAATTATTTATGGATAAAAAAAGTCTTTACTGTAAGAGACTGGTAATGTTTTATACCTAGAGAGTTTAACCATTCCTTCTTAGTTATTATGTTAGGGAACAATTTCTTACAATCACATAATCAATCAAAATATTTAAAGAACATTCCTAATTATGTAGGGAGAAATGAGAGAAAAGTGCTAAGTGTCATTTTTCCTAGCATTATAGGATTTTTTTCCCCAAAGTGAACTGGAATGTAGGTTTTAGACTAATATTTTAAAGTAAAATAAAACAGTTATCATTAAGTTTTAATTTATATAAGTACTTTATATTTGTGTTAATAATCTACAAAAGCCTACTTATTAACTACAATGCTTTTCCACCCTAAGGCAACGCTTTTTATTTTCCTAAGTACATACAAAGATAGTTTTCAATATTCACCTTTGCAAACCTTGTGTTCCAAGTTTTCTCCTTCTCCTTCTCCCTTTCCCCCTAGTGAGCAAGCAATCTGATATGGATTAAAAATGTACATATTGTCATATTGCACGATAAACATCAAATCAAAAGAGGAAAATAAATGAGAGAAAAAAATCCAAGCAAATAAACAAAGGACAACAATAAAGAGTAAATACTGTTTTCCTATTAAATAAGCAAAAATTTGAAATTGAAACTTAAGGAAAATTATTTTAAAAGGGAAATAATAACATTTAACTTAGTGATTTTTCGAGATCGATTTTATGTACACAACTTAAATTAAGGCATAAAAAACCCAGGTTATTTTGTGTTTAATGCACAGAACTGATTATATAGCTTATAAATGATTAGAATGTTCCAAATCTTAGTATAGTCTAATTCATGGCCATGATAGAATTGTATGAAGAGCAAGTTGCCATTTTCCCTCTGTTCAGATGAATCTTGGATGAAATAGAATGAAGGAGGGTGTACTACTGTTAATATAATTTCTGGAAGGATGCTGCATTTTTATGTATGCCATGTCTTTAATGGAAAAGCATCATTTTGAGCAACATTTGTTTCATTGCTTTACTACAGGGCTGTCTCAGGCAACCTTATAAGTCAAGTAAACAATCCTCTTAGTGATAGACTGGTAGCAGAAGCATGTCCTCTTCAAATATATTTATGTGTAACTTTGATTTTTAGTGTTTAAAAGTTGGTGGGTAAAGAAATAAAAGCTGAATAAAGTGCATGCAAACTAGAAACTAACTTTTTATTAGGTTAGTCCCCCTGATATATTAAAACATTGCCATTTTCCACATAAAAATAATTTTTAATATTTCCCAAATTTATGGGTTAATAAAAATAACTATTGGGCCCTCATTTTGCTCATAATGTATTTTAAAAAAATTTCTATTGACACATTTTAAAAATGACATTTTAACTTTTCAGTTTCTCATCCTTTGCTCAATAGATCTCTGCCTTATAACAACTACTGTAAGGTAATACAAATTTATTGTAATTATAATTCTAAACCATGTATTAAAATAAATGTTTCATTCTGTACCTGTGTTGTGCTACCTCTTTTTCAAAGAGGTATAAATTAGTTGTTCATTCTGCCTAGCTGTGTTCTCAAAGTATGATTAGACCTTGCTTTGATCACAGTTCTGGTGTTTTAGAAATATATTCCCTTACATTTCTATGGTAAATCCTTCTGGTTCTGCTTGCTTTCATTGCAGAATGCTATGCATTAAAGAGTAGATACAAAGATATTTAAGACTAGATTAAAAAACATTAGCCATTGTTAGAGCTTCAGAGATGTCCATTCCAATCTTTTCATTTATTATGTTGTAAGAAGCTTGAATCCCAAAAAACCATTTTTGCTCAATGTTAAAAGCAATTAAGTAAGCTGGACTAGAGCCCCGCTCTTCTAATTCTTAGGTTGGTGATTTTTCTTCTATCCCCATCTTGCCCTTAGTTTCCCTGGAGAGATAAAATATGAATATGAAGATACTGAAAACAACTGAACAACAAAATATTCATAAAAACTATAATAAAGTAATAATAATAATAATAATGTAACATTATTTAGATATATCTTTATGTATGTAATATATAAAGATGTATCTTTAAAAGATTACATGACTGATAAAGTCAGTGTGACCACTGTGCAGAAGAAGGATAAATAGGTAGAGAACATGGATATGATAAATGAAAGGTTTTTGTGGGACTGAAAGTGAGAGGTAGAACTCAAGGGTAGAGTATGATTTGCATAGATGAAGAAGAAAGTAGCTTGTTCAAGTGATAAAAATATGGCATCTAAGTAATTAATATATTGCATAAAGCACTAAGCCTAGAATTAGGAAGATTAATCTTTCTGAGTTCAAATCTGGCCTCAGATACTTGCTTACTAGTTGTGTGATCTTGGGTAATATGTATTTGCCTCAGTTTCCCCATTTGTAAAATTAGCTGGAGACGGAAATAGCAACTTCAACATTTTTGCCAAGAAAACCTTAATGAAATCACGAAGAGTCAGATATGTCTGAATGAGAAATAATGAGGAATTCTGGCTATGATTTCATATTTAGTTCACTTGTCAAGAATGTTTTATAAGTTTTGACTGTTTTAGTCCTTCTTTGAGACTTATTTATTTTTAGGTGATTGTTGATGTTTCCTTGGCTTATTGAACCAAAACATGACATAGATTGTGTGATGAAGCATTTTGGGTGCTTGGCAAGGTCGTGACATAGACGAGATCGTGTTGTTCAGTTGTTTAATTATATCTGACTCATCACAACCCCATTTAGGATTTTCTTGGCAAAGATACTGAAATGGTTTGTCATTTCCTTCTCCAGCTTATTTTACAAATGAGGAAACTGAGGCAAACAGGATTAAAATGACTTGCATAGAGTCACATACCGTAATACACATAAATAAGTATTTATGGCCATTTTTGAATTAGGTCTTTCTGATTTCAGGCCTAATGCTTTATTCACTGTCACTTAGCTGCCCTACAGACAAGATAAACAATTGCAATTTTGCTTTATACTGTGTGTGTGTGTGTGTGTGTGTGTGTGTGTGTGTGTGTAAAACAATTTATTGAAATAATAATCATTAAATATGTCAAATATCAGTATTCCGTTTAATATTAATATATAAAGAATCTTATTTATAAAGTTATCTGTGACATTTTTCCTTTATTATTGAAGATAAAATAGTACTCTTCTTAACAGCATACTTTTACTTCAAATGTCCTTTTTTTGTAGGGAAGGTAATTAAAGTCTAAGGGAAAGGCTTTAATTTTACTTTACTCATCAGCAAGCATTCATTGAGTGACTCTTGTGTGCTCTTCACTGTGAGGAGATTAAGCAACTTTATTAAAGTATCTAATAATTCTCCAATTTATACTCATGTAATTTAGTTGTGTTATTGGCATAATCATTCTAAACAGAGGGAGGCAGCATAAGCTCAGGATGTATTCTAGTAGTAGAATAGAAAAAAAACAAAAATTAAAAAAAAAAACCTAACTCCCCCTCCCCCCCAAACAAAACAAAACAAAAACCAAAAAAACCTAACAACAACAAAAGCCATAAGCAAAAAGATAACACAACTGACTGGTAATTGAGTGGGGAAAAAATACCCTATTATAGAAACATTTAGATATTTGAAGTGATATTGAAATAAAGGCAGAAAGGAAATAGGTAGAAATTTTCTAAGATTTATAAAGATTGTTTTTTCTGCCTTTAGTACTGCATAAGAAGACTTTAACTCTTCTTGAATGACTTATATTCTGATTTTCTTTTTAAGGAGTAATGTGACAATTCCACAATATGATGAAATTGTACTATTATACAAGTTATTAGTTTGAGCAAGACAATGATAATGAGAAACATCTGGGTTCTATTTCTGGCTCTGATCTTTGACCAAGACACTTAATCATTCTGTGTTATTTTCCTTATCTTTATAATGGGAGTTAAATTTCAACCTGTTTGCTTGTCTCTGTAGTATGCTATGTTTTATATATCTATATATCAATGACCCTAAAATGGTTTACAAGGTCCCATGAAGTCTAATCATACAGTCCTGCCTTAATTTTGTGCCCAAGCATCTTACTCCTATTTTTAAAAAAAATATAGTTCTGTGGAGATAAACTTGAAAACATAAAATAGCCTCTGAAAAGGGAATTATAATATTCTAGAATGACCCATAATAGCCTTTTATTAATGTTACTTTTTAATTAGGCACGTTCTGACATATTCTGTTTAGTATTGACTTTACTTCTTGGTTCTGAAATATGTTTTTGTAGCTCATTGGGCAGATCTGCTTCAATCTTAAACAGAGATATTTGTACTTCTGTAGTCATTCACTCATTTATTTAGTTTCATTTTTTTTTAAAGATAATCTAGCTTTGAGATCTGTCCATGTAATTGATTAGCTCTTAATATATGGCTTGATATCTTTAGAGCCAGGTATCCTTCTGTTCTTCTCTCAAGATTTATAACGGAGCCTATTATTCACTCACTCCACAGAGCTCTGCCAGAGCTGCATTTAGTCTGGGAGTGAACACATCCTTCTCCAGAGTGAGGGAGTGAATGCCTTTCTATCTCCTAATATAAACCAGCTCCGAGGGATGAACTATTATGATCGGTTGGAGGTGTATTCCCAAAGGGCTTCTGCTTTGTCTCGACAGCGTTAATGTTTCACTTAATGTCCTCCTTGGCTACCAACTACGCTCCTCTACGGCAACAGACAGCACTTGGCTCAACAACTTGCTTCCTTTTCCACCCGTGCTGAGCTGAGCAAACACTGGCTTGGGAGCATCTGTCAGGATCTTTCTGTTTGGTGTTTATGCGTGCTTTTTAGATTGAGAAGAACTTGAAGGTATATAATCCTTCTCCTTGGAAAGCTACAGCTTATACCTCTCAAATGTATTTCTGGAAACGAGCATGCTCAGAAAACTGGCAAATCCTTGTCCAGTGACCAGGAGGAAATGAGCATTGCTCTTCATTTATAATGCAAATTCTGAGGTGTCTTCAGAAGTGTGGCAAACTTAAAATGATGGCTGTGGTGAGAACATCTCTTCAGAAAGTTGTGGTTTTGTTGCATCGTTTACAAAGGATGGCAGTTTCTTCTCCACGGTACCAGAAGCTCTGTAAGGTAATTGATAGATTGAAAGTAAACATTTCAGGCATCTGATTATTTGACCCCCTTTTCAAGCTTTAGAAACTGTCATGAGAGTGATGGTAGTGAGTCACTTTGCAAGTGTCAGATAAAATTTATTAGGCTGAATTGTTTGTGTATTTACTTTGGGTAAAGAATTTTAAATAGTACCACAACTTTAATGTATCTTTTATTTTGTAATAGGCAAAAGGTCATTTTATTTATGATATGCTCCTGAAGTATTTGCAGAGAAAATAATTCATTGGTATTTTTTAAAATGTACTTTTTTATTCTTCTGAAAATTGACATTTTTACTAGTGCAAGTATTCTACTAGTGTAAGTTTCAGGAAAATTAAAAGTAGATCATATAAAATATTATTTTACTCTATTTGTATAAAACTAGTCCCACTCCCAAACATATCTTTCATTGTATCATATCATTTCTCCCCCCCTTTTATTTTTTTTTAAATGAGAAGTGTATTTAACGAATCATGGAAAATGGCTCTCTTTAGATCTTCTCGTCTCAATTTTATAATTTTTCTTGTTTCCCCCTCCTTAGGAATCTAGGAAGATTCCTTTGTCAGTAGTAATCTTTAAGTGTTGGGAGAGAATCTCTTAAGGTTTTCTAATCCCCTCTCTTGCTGTCTTTATCTCTGTCTCTGTCTCTGTCTCTGTCTCTGTTTCTCTCTTCACCTCTCCTGACAGGTGGTCCTCTTTTCAAGTTTGAATACATTCACAGAATGGGAAGAACTTACAGTAAAACAAGTGCTATCTTCTAGGAAAAGTTGACCAGGAAAAGGGAAATAATTTAAAAACATTTCAATTTGTCGCTCCTTAAATTTGAAAACTATATTCAACTATGAGTTTGAATTTTGGCATCTCTTTTGAAGTTAGCACTATCATACTTTATTTCTGTCGAAGCTATTATCGATAATTTAGAGATTCATATTCTTATGGCTTTTTTTTTTTTTTTTTGCAGCTATTTGCTGCAGAATAGCATCATTTTAACAGTAGTATCAAACCTGTTTTCCATTCATCAATATTAGTGTCACTGTACTTACATTCCCTTTAAACATTATTCTCTCCAAAACTTATACTGGAGCCCTTGTCATATATACCTGTGAGTAGAATGAAAATCTGGACTTTGGCATTTTCTCTTAATGTGTATAACATTGAACAGAAAAATACTGAAATTTAGTTACATGTCATGTTTCTATGGTGTTTGAGGGTGAGAGAGAAAATCAAAGAAAATAAAAACTTAGTGTTTTTTGCTTATTTTCTTTTAAATTTGGCTAAAGCTGTTTCTCCTTGTAAAAACTTTTTCCTTGGGAGATAAGTAGAAGATTATGATTGATTAAAATACTGAGCCATTCTTTACAAGAACCCTTAGAAATACTTATCATTCACATTATTAGTTAAGTAAGGTTATGTAGATAGGACTTAATAACAATGTCAGCTGGGAGAATCTGTATCTTTCCTTAATCCCAAATGTTTGATTCAGTGTGGTGTGTTTCAAAGCATTTCAAAGAATAAATCTGATCTGCTAAAAGCATTTTTCATGCAAATAAGGCAGTTTTGTTAATAGAGAAGAAAAGCTTATTCACTCATGCTCTCTCTCTCTCTCTCTCTTTTTTTTTTTTTAAAGAAATTACAAGCATGAATACATAAAGCATCCCTTTTCTGTTTGGAGCTGGGTCATTTTGCTGATACATTTGTACAGACTTGCACAATTGAACATTTGTTTTTCCTCTAAGACTGCCAAATGACTCCACTAGGTGTAGCCATGAAAGTTGGCAAGCCAAACATTGAACAGAAGCAATATCAATAAAGTAAAAGTAATGCTTTAATCAGTTTATTAGCTAATGGATCACAAATAAAAGCTACCAAAAATTATGACAAAATTTTGTTTACCTTGAACTGTCACTGAATGTTTAGTGGGAACCGAGCAGCTGTTTAGCAAGAAAGGGATTCTCTTTGAGCAGATTTCTTGAGAGTTTCTTTTATTTATAATAGGAATATGTTTATAATAAATGTTTTATGTTAGTTTTGAACTGGTACCATCTTAGTCTGAAACTGATATTTATGTAACTTTGTGCTAGAATTTATCCTATCATGTACTTTTTGTACTACTACTAAATCAGCTGCTGGTGCAGCTAACAGAGTGAGAAATTTACAATCCCAATATTTTCCAGCAGGTGTCAACATAAGGCAATGATATCAAAGCTCTGGCTTTAGGAACTAAAAAACTAAAAAGGAAATTGGCATGAATGTTGTAAATTAAAATGACCTAGTGGGAGATTGATATATATATATATATATGTGTGTGTGTGTGTGTGTGTGTGTGTGTGTGTGTGTGTGTGTGTGTGTGTGTATCATTAATTCTGTGGAACTGAGCACATTTTTTTTTAAAGACATTGACATATTGAAATATGTATAATGTCAGTGGAGTACAATTAAATGGTTAATAATTGCTTGCCTTAATAATTGCTTAGTCACTGTTACTTCTCTAAAACATGTTTGTTAGTGATGACAGAAAAAAATTCTGCAGCATAGGACTTTATTTTTGCATTCTGTTATCTCTAATAGAGTTTAAATGAATTCCATTTGTTTTCAGTCTTCATCATGCAAGGGGCTAAATGTTTTAATAACTTCCCTTTAATTTTTTCTTCAGAAAGCTTTATATTTGACCACAGAGTGCAGCAATGAGTTCATCTAAACTCCTTCCTCTCTATTCTTTAAATTTAGTTTCTCGGGAAGGTTATAGTGTAATGCAAGAAGTAAGAACTTTCAGTCTTTCCCAGATGAAAAAAATGTAGAAACAGTCTGCTTTCTAAATGCATTTATAGAATAATATAAATGGAAAGGAGGTTGAGGAACTGAATGTGAAAATTAGCAATTTTAAAAGCATTTTCATTATAGAGTTCTGTTTGCCAGTCTTCTTTATCTTATTTTATATTTATATTTAACCTCTTTACTCTCTCCTTTAAGATGTTCAGTCCTTTTCCTGTCTTTTTATTAGATATTTAAGCATTTTGGTTACTTGTTATAAAAGCTCTAGTAAGGATGTAGGGGATTCATTCAATATGTATGTTGTCCAGTTAACCAGTATATGCCATTTTAAAATTCTAATCCACTTCAAAAATTTACTCTATGTGTGTATGTATGTATGTATGTGTATGTATACATGTACACACACACATGCATACACAGTGTCATCAGCAAAGTGGGTCGTGGTGGTTAGAAAATGCACTTGTTCTTAATTGCAACTTAATTTTTTATTTTTTTACCCATAATAAAGAAGAAAACAGTGTTTGAGAGATTCATTACCACATGAGGCAATAAGGTTTAGTAAATAGAGCCCTGCCCGTGCATTCAGAAACATCAGGATTGGAATCCTGCACTACAGTTTAGTTGTCTGGTCATAGACAAGTAAGGCACTTGTGTATTATCTGATACTCAAGTATCTTTCTAAAATTCTTATATATAGGTTGCAATATGCCTTAAGGGAATGAATTTTCCACATCAAAAAAGTCTTTTTTTTGAATAGTTGTCATAATGAATGATACAGAACTTGATCAGAAGTCTAGAACATATCTGAAACAGAAAAGTATGTACATCTCTTGAATATAATTAAATCATATTAAAAAAGTATGCCTGTTTCATTTTAGATCTTTTTGGGGAGAGAAGTTGGGGTACATATTTGATGGTTTGTTGCTTAAGTCATTTTTTCCCTGTTAGAACTGTAAAGGTATGAATTTAAAGAAAAGCTAAAATTTAACTTTAAAAGTTCATTTTGATTCCAACATATTGTTTTGGTAATGTGTTACACCATGTCTTTGCATACATGCACATTTTTCTTATAAAACTATTTTGTTAGTAACATATTTTACCAGTACAGTAACTAAGTTGAAACTTTATTTTAATTCATCTGTAGATTGCTTAAAAACAAAGCAAAACAAAACTGTTTTGATTCTGTTGTTAGTAAGTCAAATGAAATAATGTTTGTTTAAAAATAAAGCACAATGCCTAGCAAATTGTGGGTGCTTTATATCTTCTCTCCCTTTCCTCTTCCTCCCTTCTCTTTCCCTTCTAGAAGTTAATGCAGTAGTAGATAGTATGGGAAGACTTGCTTCTACAGAATATCTATAAAACTAGATAAAGAAAATTTATGATTTCAGGCAAAAGAAGAAAATGTTAATGTATAAATTAAATACCTGGTTCCTTCAATTAAGTGTTCATTTTTAACCTTTACTTAGAGGGACATAAGTTCTTTTTAACTGCTTACATGTGTGAAATTACTTTGGCCTTAGAAGTTAAAATTAAAATTAAAATCCTGGCTCTGTGGAGATGAACTTTTTCAGAATTCAGAATTTTAGAATGTCTCTGCATCTTTGAGGGAGTTGATAACTGGAGAAAGGAAGAGTTCTTTGTCAATGGATATGCATACCTTGAGTCCCCATCTCAAAAATGGACCTAACCAAGAAGTGTTGAAGGCCAAGAATATATGTACACACATACTCTTGTATTGGAGGTCATAGAAGAAAAAGAATACACTGGTTGATTTGTTGTGTCTTCAAAAGAAAGGAGCTCTTTCATATAAAAAAGTCAAGAAGTTTGAGGGAAAAGATGGGAGAGAGGGAAGAAAAACTATAGAGATAGGGGGCCACTATGGCTGACTGTGATTAGAAGCACCAAAGTTGGGGGTGAAGGAGAAAGAGTTATCAGCATCACAGAAAAAGAAAGGGATAGTAATGAAGAGTGAATGACTCATTTGTTTGTCAGGTATAAATTACTATTTAGTAAGATTATATTTGTTTTATCACTTTAGAGCACTTTAAAAAGTTTTTAAACACAGCTCCTCTTATTTAGTCCTTAGAGGAGTGCTGAGAGATGGATATGGGCAGGTTTTATTATTCTGTTAGAATGTAAGGGCTTTTGAGGAAATGATTCTAATCACAAATTAAATTGGATGCCAATAAACTTGTGTATTAGTATTATCATGAAGTACATATTGACTTTGAAAATCACATATTAACATTATGTGTGTTCTGTTATATTATTATTTATTTTAATCTGATTTGGCTGCATTCAGCAGTTTTCTAGTTATAGCCTCTTGACTTTTCTTTTATAGAAACATCTTGTTCTTTTGTTTTTGTACCTTCGTATCTTAGTATAGTATATGTTTAACACGTAGGATATATTTAAAATTATTAAACTATTGATGGCCATTTTGCATATGAGGGAATTAAGGCTCCAGATACTAAATGATTCACCCGGTGTTTCATGTCTAGGTAATAGAGGAACCAGGACTCAATCCCAGGGGTATGGACTCTTTTCATCCTCCAAGTGTCACAGTTTGCCATGTTGAAGACATTTTGTTTCCAAGACAACTTTTCAGATAAGGAGTTATCTGTCATATAGTGACTGCTATAGGGCCACTGTAATAGTTATTGTGAATTATATTGAGATGAACAAGAAGTCTGTAATCATTTCATTTCACAAAGTGTTTGTTAAAAAATATCAAGTTCTATTGCCAAGAACATATGGGCTTTACAGAAAAATTAGAAAAGTCGGTACTTTAAAGGATAAACTCTAGTATTGATTTGCTCAAGGGAATGGCCCAAAGGGAAGACCATGTGGCTTAATGAGAAACACTTAAGGAGGTAGGAGTTAGGGATGAAAAGATCATAGGTACTAGGCAAACCTTTTTGTCCCCCAGCTCCTTGTTCTTGTTATTTCAATCTCATTGAAGATAGGACTGATACCTTTAGAGCTAGAACAAAGAAAACCTGAAACGTTGCCAAGAAGCTTTGGCCAAAGTTGCCATTAAGTAAATGACTAGGGATGTAGGAGTCCATGGTATGTTAGTTCTAGTTCTTGTTGCATCATTATTCCCAAACTCTTTGAAATTAGTACTTAAGGTCAGCTTGATTATCTTGGAAATCATGGAAAGTGGCTTAGCTTGGAAGTCATGATAGCTTCAAGCATAAGAACTGCTCAGTTATTTTATAGAATATTTAATAGAATGATTCTGATTAGTTTGCAACTCATGACATTACATGCTTGATGTGACATCAGTCAGAAAATTAGAAAATTCTACTTTTCAATAAAATGAATCTTAACTTAGAACCCATGAACTTGTTAGTTTTAAAAAATAACTATTGTATGTATTTGTTTTATTTTGTAATAGCATATATTTTATGTTTTTAAAAATTATTTTGTGAAATAAGACTACAGACTTTCTTATTAGACTGGTAAAGAGGGTTTATTCACACAAGAAAAATTAAGAGCCTCTTCTGTATTAAATTCTAGACTGAAAGAATACCAGAGAAAAGGAAGGACAGAAAAGAAGCTTACTGGATAGGGAAAGGGAACATAGCAAGGGGATAGAAAATTGTGTTGTACATATTAATTAAAGAAGGTTCAGTAGATTGATAAGAAAAGACACGAGTGATGCGAAACCCAGAAGAGAAGCCCACAAGAGGCTAGTAGTAAGAAAGTAGGGGCAAGAAATAGGAATTCTCTTTTTTGTATGTGGAGTAAAAATTAGAAAGAAATGAATTCAAGAATAGAATGAGAAAGGCAAGTAAGGATTTTGCTTTTAGTGTAGGGAGTATAGGTACTACTGATCAATAAATAGAGAAGTTGTATTTGATAAGTTTGAAATGTAAAAGAAGAGTAGGTAGAGCCATCAAAAAGGTAGAAGGATTATTTGTATTACCAAGGAAGAACATTTCTTTTGGGAAGAGGATGGATAGGAATGAAGCCTTTTAAATGATCACTTAAAAAGTTATGTGCAAAAAAAGAAAAAAAGGCCAAGTGTCAGGTAATAATTTTTACTTTCTTCCTGCTTGCCATCCATTTAACCTATGAACTAAGATATTATTCAGAATATGAAATCTTATTATCAAAGAACTCATATGAATAAATTAAATAATCATGCAAGACTTTGAAGGTCACTGTAATATTAAAGATGTAGTTTTAGATGTGTGTGTACCAGGATCAGTTAAAAGTGAAATATTAAGGAAAACTTATAGGAAAATGTTGGTGTTTGTCATTTTAAAGAAAGTCTCCTTATGATGATTGTTTTAGGCCTTGAAGTTTTGATATAGGATAAAATAATGCTGGATAAATAAGTATGAAAATTCTACATTCTAGATGTGATTAGTAACTAGTTACATAATTTTCATTGAAGCTCACTTTCCCTTTTGGGTTTCAGTTCTCTTATTTGTAAAATGAAGGAGGTAGAAATCTTTAAACTCAAAGAGTTCAAGGTTCCAAATGTTTATTATTTGCTTCAGTTCAATTCAGTTTTTACTATTTGTAGATACTGATAGGTATTGGAATTATAGAGGCAAAAGCAAAATCTAAAAATCCCCCTCTTCTCAAGGAGTTTATATTATACTGGGGATACAACATATAAATAGTTAAGTGAATAGAAGATAATTTGAGGAGAGAGAGAGAACACAATTAATGGATTAGGAAAGGTTCTCATAGGAACTGAACTTAAACCAAACCTTAAAGTAAAGTGTTGGTTGTTATGAGTGAGAAAGGAGAAATTAGAAGAGAATGCATTTGAGGCATGATGGAAGTCTGTGCAGGTTATGGTAGTGGGAGATGGAATGTCTGCTTCAGGAAACAGCAACTTGGCTAATTTAGTTGGTAGGTAGATTGTGTGAAGAGGTCGGGGTGGGGGTAATGGGCAGTAAATTTGGAGATGTAGGCAGAAAGCCAGATTGTACAAGTTTTTAAATGCCAAGCTAAATGATTTATATATTGTCTCAGATGTAGTAGGAAATTATTGAAGCTTTCTTGAACTGTAGAATGATATGTCAGACTTTTGTTTTTAGCCATACCAATTAGGCTGCTGGGGAGCATGGATTGCTGAGGGAAGGTGCTGGGAGAACAGTTAGGAGGCAGTTAGGTTAACCTAGATAAGAGGTGATGAAATAACTGAAGTAGGCTGGTGGCTGTATGAATGGAGAGATGCAGATAGATGTGAGACAGAGTGTTTCAGGGAAGGAGGGGAAAAGTTGGAACAGAAGTTTTTTACAAGGGTCAATGTTGAAAAATTATCCATGCATATGTTTTGTCAATAAAAAGCTATAATAAAATGAAAAAAAAGTCTATACAATTTTGAGCTGCACAAAGATTTTTGAAACATCCTTTATTGTGGAGTAGATCTCTTAAGACATAGCAGCTTGAAAAATGTAAAGCCTGTGATGGATAAGGGAGAGCAAAGAGTCAAAGATCTCTCTAAGATTATAAACTTTGATAATGAGAAGGATGACTCCTAAAGAGAAAACGGAAGTTTGTGCACATATACGCTTCAGGATGGAAATAATGAGTTTTCTTTTGAATATAGTAAGTTGAGATATTTAACAATCACATTTGGAAATGCCCATTTAGTGAATTGGTGATATTGAATTATACCTAAAGATAGATTTGAGGGCCAAATAAATAGATAAATTAAAAGTTACTCTTGGGAGTTATTCCTGGGTCTGCTGGAGCTATTTTGAACTGGCTTGACTCTGTAATTACAATTTTAGTGTAAGTAAGCATTTAAATTTCAGAAATTGGCAAATGCTACAAATTAGGTATTGATTTATTGCTTTTTTCATTGTCTAGAGTTTAGAAAGTGATTAAGAAAATGTCAATAATACAGGTTATGCTCAAAGATGTATCCTGTGTGTGTGTGTGTGTGTGTGTGTGTGTGTGTGTGTGGTGATCCATTTGTTAAACATTTACCAGCATACCACTGGAATCACCTGCATAGAGATTTCATTTGGTCCTTTGGGAAGTATTGAGATGCCCAGAGGATGGCACTGATTTTTCCATATGTATTGCATTAATTAATATTAGCTAATAGGTGCCTATTTATTGATTGATAGGTATATAATAAGAGTTGTATAATAGGTATGATAGATATAAGGTAATCAGCATTTTTGTTGTAATTTACCATTGTAGTATAATTGTAGATGGTCTCTCTGCCTCATTAGAATTCTTTGAGAATTCTATTTCCTGCAAAATCAGCACAAATCAGGCAGGTTTGTAATTTTGTATGGTATCTTTTGGTGTGAATGATATGAGCCATGTGATTTAATTGGTGTGGTGGAACTTCATAGGGAAAATTGAGGGAATGCTCTCTGCTGTCATGGATTGATCAGCAATTCCTCCATTTATTACACTCTTACTAATTTGTCTTGCAAACTAAGAAGATAGGTAGCTTGTTTCATTGGATGATGTTAGACATTAAAAGATGTTAGAGGCAGGTCTTGAACTCAGGTTTTGCTGGTCTTCTATCTGCCATGTTTTCACACTTAGAGTTCTTTACTTAGAAGCAACCAAATTCTGAGTTTTTCATGGTATGTTATTACTTATATAGAGTAGATATAACACAACTAATTTTTGGGAAAATGCAAAATATTGTGGTTAATAGAATATTGAAATGAGAAGTTTTGCCATGAAAAAAGCTGTGGTAAGTTTGAATGTTGAATTGAAAATAATTAGCTAGAGAAAGAGTTATTATTGTTCATTTGTTTTCAGTTGTGTCTGACTCTTCATGACCTCATCTGGGATTTTCTTGGCAAAGATACTGGAGTGCTTTGCCATTCTTTCTCCAGCATATTTTATAGATGAGGAAATGCAAGCACACAGGGTTAAGTGACTTACTTGCCCAGGATCTCACAGCTAATTTCTGAGGTCAGATTGAACTCTGGAAGATAACCTACTGGTTCCAGGTATAGCATTCTATCCACTGTACAACGTAGCTACCTGTGGAAAATAGACCCCTCCAAGAATTTAACCTTCTAGCTTTTCCTCTTTCATGATATTTATGGTCTGTTATTTATTAACTCTTGTTATTCCTTGTTTTCCCTAGAATGGACATCTTCATCTCTTCCTCTTAGTATCCTATATACCTACAATCTCTTGTATGAGTCCTTTCTTAATCCCTTCAGTTGCCTGTTCTTCCTCTTTCCCCATTACCCTGTAATTGCTTTGAATGTGTTTTGCATCTGCTTGGATATGCACATGTAATTTTCCCTCCTAATCCCGCCCCCCACTAATGTAAGTTCTAATAATAAGAAACTATTTTTTACTTCATTTTCTTTATATCCAAAGTACCTAATCTAGCTTATATAGTAAGAGTTTTAGTAAATGCTTTTTTGATTGGTTGATTAATTGACCCTATTTCTTGACTGAGTTTCATCTTTAAGCTATGAATTCATGTCCTTATGGATGACAAGAATATTAGAAGTTCTGTAGTCCATCATTTTACAGCTGAACAAACTAAGGCCAAAAAAGCTGTGACTTACCTGAGCTCACACAACTGTCTTAGTTTAGATATAACTTTAAGCTTCCAAGGGAAACAATAGTTCATATTTTCATTTTAAGGAAAATTAGTAATTTTAAGTCTGCATTTTTAAAAAAATATATGCTTTGCCTGGAAAAAAAAAATCCTTGACATTTTGATCCATGCAAATAAAAAAAAAGATTCAGAAAGAAATTAAATGATAGATTCTGATCTTGCCTTTAACTTCAATCTCTTTGCTCTTCTACAACCTAATTAGAAAAATGGTAACGAGACTTGTTGAGTCTACTAATCTACTTCCTACTCACATTTTTAGCCACTGTAGTGTGGGTTCCATTGTCATCAATAAACTGAAACTTCTTTAAGATTATTGATGATCTCTTAACTGTTAAATGTGACCCTTTTATATCTTAACTAGAAAAAGATAATCAGACTTTTTGAGTCTGTCCAATTCCAACTAATTTAATTCATTGATCTAGCTTCCATTTTAAAACAAAACAAAACAAAACATTAAAAAAAAAATCATCCAGTTTAGTTTTAGATGTGTCACCTGATTGCCTCAGCTTCCAGATCTGTAAAATGATCTAGATAAGGAAATGGCAAACCAATCTAATATCTTTGCCAAGAAAACCCCAAATGGAATCAAATGCAATTGAAAATAACTGAACAATAAAGACTAGATGATCTTTTTCTCAGTCCTTATCTAGCTTAACTTCTCATTAACATTTTATGCTGGTTATCCTCTTATTTTTAAGTTTTCATGACATTGCTTTCTTCTTTTTCTCCTTCTATCTACCTGATTCATCTAGGTCTCCTTTGCTGATTAATTGTCCATGTTTTGTCCTGATAATGATGGTTAGCATACTTGTTGTTCCCCCCCAAGTTGATAAGATTTTTTTTAATATAAAGACTCCATTTATATAGTTTTCTCTCTAGTTCTGGAATATGTTATTACCTTTTCATGTCTGCCTCTTGGACTTAATTCATTCAGAACTCAGTTCAGATTAACCTTAACTGAGATTTACTTGCATTCTTCAACCACTGATGATCTTCCTATTTACTAGTGTTGTCCTCCCTTTGTTAAATGTATGGTTATTTTTTAGATGTTGCAGTCTGTTGAATTTTGTGTTTCAGTCAGTTTTTGTACGCTCAGTGCTTTTCATATAATAACTGCTATAATAAGCATTTGTTGCATTGGACTGGATTAAAATTCAGAAATGCTAGGCTTTGAAGAAATCCTTATTTATGTTTTAAAACTTCTAAACTTTTTGAAAAAAAAATGTTGACATCATTATAAGGAAGATCAAAATAGTTGGATAAGTCCAAAAAGATCATGCTAATCATGGTCATAAAACTATTGTCTTTATCTAGTAGAATAATAAATTACTAGATAAAGGTATATAATGTGACTTTTCATTTTAAATGAACAATTGAAAAAATACTTAACCTCCTTAGTAATTAAAGAAACACAAATTAAAAAACAACTGTGAAATTCTCTAAGTGATTTAATTGGAAAAAAATCATAATGGCTTTCAGGCTATGTGGTAGTTAAGAAGTGCACTTAAAAATTGCTTGTTTTATTAATTATAACTATTAATTATATTAACTATTAACTACAACAATGAAAATTGTTGTTGTTCTCCTCCTTAAGATGCTTGGCATTATATGCAAAAAAAAGTGCTAAAATTGAATCTACCATTTGAACATGTAATCCTAATTGAGGATATATATCCCAGAGATAATTTTTTTTTAAAAAGACTCATTACCTAAGATGTTTATGGTTGTGTCATTTGCAATATCAAATTTGGAAAGAACCTAGCTACATAGTGATTAAATAATGACCAAATTGACTGGGACACATCAATAGAGTGTAATAAAGGTGCCAAATTAGAATAACATGCAGACTATAGAAAAGAGAAAAGAGTGAATATGAAGAACTCTGGACACATTGATAAAATTTTGTTAAACTCAGACCATATAATCATAAGAATCGAAAGTGTTTAGGTACATATAAGCTTCTGCTTCTGATTTATATGTATGTTTTATTGTGATGTTGATTAAGCATATTTGAAAAAATCTCAAAACATATTGAAATGAAATTATTAGTTGATAAGTTTTCAGTAATTTTTAAACATTTTTTCAGATTTCTAAAACATTTTATCTTTGTATTTTCATCATGCTTCACTGCTAAAATAATCTTTTAGCAAAGTGATATAACTGACCCTCTGAAAGCTTCTATTTCTTTCATCTAATTGTGGAAAGTGCCAAACTCTGCATCATGTCTTTCTGTAATGCAGAATAATTTTCTTTTTTTTTTTCTTTCCCTGGGGCATATAGCCAGTTTCCATATTTAGGTTTATTCCTTCTCAATAAAATCATTATAGTGCTGTCATCTTAGAGATTTGGATGTTCTCTTTAAGTATTTAACATTTAACTAATCTAAGTTTGTCCATCTCATTTGATTTCCTGTTCTATTCCTCCCATAAGTTTGTCCTTGGAAATCTACTGAACATATTGGAGGTTTTCTCCTGACATTGGAGAGATATCAGTGGAGCACTTGCTTTTTCTACCTGCTATTCCTCATACTTGTGTGGTCAGTCATCTTCTCAATTTTTTCTCACATTCTTTGAAGTTGTAATTAATTTTGTATGTTATAGCTTGTCCACAGCCATTAAGCATTTCTTTACTGATCTCTATGTGATTACTCATTTAAAATGTTTTAATGATTGTTTTCCATGTCTCTAATAGTTTAGAATATTTAAATTTTTTTTCTCCTTTTTGGAATAGGGATGAAAGATGATGACAGTAAAAGGTGGAGTTTTGTTTCTGGGAAAAATTTAATGTCATGAAAACAATCTTGTAATTTCCTCATGTCAATCCATTTATCTTTCTGTTTAATTATGGACTCAGTTTGTCCATTTGTAATGTCTAGTGACATTATAGAATTCTGGTAATGACTCAAGTAATTTTAGTTTTATTCTTCAACTGAAAGTGAGGATTTTGTGTATCATTTAATAATAGGGTTGTTATTAACTGAATTAAAAACTGATTTGAAGACATTGTTGTACATTAATTATTAGCTGAAGATTCATTAGATATCATCATTGTGAAAGAACTGTACATATTATGTGACTGGAGAAGGACGAACCTTTGCTTTTTTTCTACTAATTGCTAATAATGGAATCTTCAACAATAGCTTCTTCTTGTATGTCTTAAATGCCTAGAAGTACAGTTGATATGTAGATTGCTAGTAAGAGTTCTTAAGAGATTATAAAGTGAATATAAAAGTAAGGAAGTAGTTCTGCGGTTGACAATCAATACTTCATTATCCAATTGAATAATTGGATAATTAACACATGTACCAAATAGACCAATATTACTTTAAAAACTGGAATGATTTCTAGAAAGATGGGATGATACAATAGAATAGTTCATTTGCTCTTGAGGGTGCCACATTTGAGCATGGTAGGAAATGAGCCTTAGATACTAAAAAGGACCGCCACTCAAAAATATTGTACAATTCTCTCTAATGACTTCTAATGTAGATTGAAGAAGAATATAATAGGAGAGATTGGCATTCATACTCTTTGAAAACCCGTCCTTTAGAAAGAGATCATCTAATCAACCATTTCATTATATAGATTAGCAAAATCTAAGAGTTTGTAACTGGTTAAGGGCAGAGAATTTGAGATTCAAAGTCACACAGCTAGTGAGGGAAAATGAATTATAGGGACAGGAAATTCTCAGTCTGAAAGAACTGAAGATTTATTTTTTATATCTGTGTAAGTACCAGAAACTCTTCAGGAGGAATGACAATTTAAATTTGCTTCTGATTATTTCTTTTCTTGTTTTGAGCTTTACCTACTCTTGATACTTTAGACAGCTAGTTATCTGTTCATATTTTGTTGTTCAGTCATTTCTAATTCTTTGGGATCCCATTTGGCGTTTTCTGGAAAAGCTACTGGAATGGTTTATCATTTCCTTTTCCAAATCATTTTATAGAGGAGGAAACTAAGATAAATAGGGGGAAGTGACTTGCTAAGGGTCACATAGCTACTCAGGTCTTTCTGATTTCAAGCCTGGCACTCTTATCTATTGCACTATCTAACTACCCCAGAGGCAGGAAGATGTCAATTTAAATTCTGTCTCTGTTGCTTAATTACAGGTGTGCTCATGAGCAGGTCCCTTAACTTCCCTTATCCTAAAACCCCCTTTTTCTCAGTTTCCTTGTATGTAAATCAAAGATAATAATAGCACCTATCCTACTATGTTGTAAGGATAGTTTGAGCTAACATATATAAGTGAGTTGCAAACTTTTATGTGCTATATAAATGCTACCCTTAGTACAGAGATCACCCATTGTCATCTATTATGGCACAATGAGATGGAACTTCATTATGCGTTAATTAAGTTATTATATGTCATGTACTGGGATTATATTAAAAATAAAATAAGATCCTCCTCATTAAATTACCACACATTTTAATTACTCAGAGAGCCCTTGAACTTGATTTGAAGGGAATCTTTAAGATAGGGACAATGACAATGGCCTTTGGAGAAAAATAATTGATTTCAGATAAATGAAAAGCTCTAAGAAAAATGAATTCCTTCTAAAATTAGGGTAGTCTTGTGCTTAAAAAAAGCCTTGCTAACTTTAAGTTCTAGTACACATATATGGAAAAATAAAGGAGAAAAAAGCCTGTTTATTAAAATTATTAGATTCACGGTTAATAGAGTTGGCAGGCATACCTTGATCTTGGGTGATTGATTGCACAAATGCTTACAAGTTATGGTTTGGTAGAGTTAAGTTCAGATAATTCTTCTTCCAAATAAAATTCAAATCCCCATATATAAAACAATCCAATTATGTGAATAAAGCCACAAAAGATTTAGGTTTTTCAATAAGACACATAATGAACAAGGGTTTCATTAATGTCATTGTGTAAAAATGATAAAATAATTAGAAGAATGATCTGGGAAGCATAATAATTACCCTATAATCCTTAAATTTACTCTACTATAATCAATTCAATAATTTAATTTGAGGAATGTAAAAAGTTTTGAGAGAATTATCATCACATTATTAAATGATAAAAATTGTATCTGTGAGTAAATATTTTTTAAAAAGGAATAGAAAACTTCTCAGTTTTGACCTGGTAATTGTACTTAATATTAGGAATGATTATATACAAAGTAGGCTTATTAATACAATTCTGTTTCTTAGCTGTGTGATTTAGGTTAGCTAGATTGTCTTGATTGTATTATTGTGTACAAAAATTGATTACTGAAGAAAATAATCCTTGCATAATTGGTTGAGTTATGTGATGGTCCTCTCCTAAAATTAAGGGAAATGGATTAAATAACTCCTGAGAAGGTCCCCTCTTCCTTCCTCCCTCCCCCCCAAAAAATCCTCCTTCTAATTGTTTCTTTTCAGGATTTATATGTGAATCAAGGTCATCTGCAGTATTAAGCATTCTAACATAATCACATGCTTAAAGTTAAGCTTCTTGAGCTATTCATCTATGCCAAAGATCTGCACTTTTCATGGTACCAAAATAAATTATCATTTAAAAATAAAATATACTTTAAAAAAGAAAACCTTATATGTAGACATTAAAATTAATTTATTTAATTATATTTGAACTTGAGAATGAAGTGTTTTTAGAGAAAAATAATTGCATGTGTATTTTGTATATTTTAATTTAAGTACAAAAATTCTCTAAACTTAACATATTTGGCATAGTTAAGGAGAAATACAGCTACTAAGCTATGTTTTTTTTTTCCTGTAAAATTTAACTTAATCTAAAACGAAATTAAAATGTTTAGGTGTCCTTTCTTTTGGCTATATTTTCATAGTACTTCACTTTATCTTTTTCAAATGATTTTTTAAGATTCTCATGCAGCTTTGTGATTTATTGTGATGACTACTAGTATTAAACAAAGGAATGAACATATTTGATCTTATATACAAATCTTTATGTACTAACTCTTGTTTATGGGAGGGCTTAGAATACAAAAAATTATTTTTCTTTAATATTTATGAATTTATGAAGAAAGTACAATTAAATAAAAGGACAGTAATGTTTATTATAAATTATAGGACAATCCTCTTTGAATAATCAAAAGTGTTGTTAGGTTCAAACTAATCCTTATTTATAAATCAGAAAATTAATTTTATAGCTTTTTTTTTTTTTTTGCCACAATTGGGGCAAAAGCCTTTGGCTTTTGTATGTAGAGGATATTATAAAGATAATACTTTGTGTTCCTCTTTCAACTAGAATACTAATATTATCATGTACATTTATTTTTCCAAGGTGATAGTTTAGATTATTGGAGTTAATTACTTTGTGTAGTGACTTTACCATAGTAACTATTGAAGAATCAAAATATTGATGTTGCATCATGAACAGAGTAATTATATTAAAAGCAAAAGTACATCTGGCAAAAATGATTATGAAAGTTTTGAAAAGTATTTTTTCCCCAAGCATGGACAGAGGTGGGAATGATAATAATTATTAAACATTTACATGTACTTTGTTCCAGTTTTATTTTAATAATGTAGCAAGTATATATAGAAGAACAATATGTCTTGATTTACCTTTGCACAACTTTTTCTGGACTGTATATAAGTATTGCTTTAACTTTTTAAAGGAAATAACAGGTTTTGAGCAATCATTTTTCTTCTTAGGAAAAATTATAGCAGTATCAGAATCATTTAAACAATTAAATGGTATTACTTTATGAGATTATATTTATTTAATTTATTTAATTATATTTGAACTTGAGAATTAAGTGTTTTTAGAGAAAAATAATTGCATGTGTATTTTGTATATTTTAATTTAAGTACAAAAATTCTCTAAACTTAACATATTTGGCATAGTTAAGGAGAAATACAGCTACTAAGCTATGTTTTTTTTTCCTGTAAAATTTAACTTAATCTAAAACGAAATTAAAATGTTTAGGTGTCCTTTCTTTTGGCTATATTTTCATAGTACTTCACTTTATCTTTTTCAAATGATTTTTGAAATGATTTGAAGTGTCCTGCTCAGATATCACATAGATATTATATGCCAGAGACAGGACTTGACCAGATTATCCAGATTTGGAGATTTGGTGTTTGTTATGTTATACTTCCTCCCCTACCCAATCCCTTTATTTATTAATCTAAAAATTTATTTATTCACTCAAGGAAAAATTTATTTTTATATCATTTATATAAAAAAAATTTATTGTAAAAATATTCAGATCTCAGCAATGTAAATATTTCAAGTCTAGGTCAGAAGTGAAGACTTTAATTTGTGATGTAGACCCCGTATTGTGCTTTCATTGATATCAGAATTCATCAAGGTACACTTTAGAGCTGAGACTATGGGGGATGCCCATGTCACAACAGGGTAGCTTTCATTTAACAGTGCCAAATAAGCCTTGACACTTGAGAAATTATTTGCACATGAATGAAATATCATAATTGCTACAAATGCTACACAGATTCTGTCCCTTTTGTAACATTTTTTTCTGGCTTCTGCCAGGGGTTGACTTGGAGCTGCAGTTTCTTAATTTAGTATTTGTCACATTTTGGATACTTAAAGGTCATTTAAAAATTATTTCACCAGATGGTGCTCTAAAATATCAGCTCAAATTATTTATTTTTAAGGAGTGTGCCTCACAGTGTATGTGCTTCACAAACTGCCATAGTCAGTATATATTTTTTTTCTTTAGTGAAAAGATGTCACAAGTTCTGCATATGGGGGTAGGGAGAAAATTTTTTCCTCTTTTCCTTAAAGTCAAAGTCAATCACATATTTTATTACCCTTTCAGAGAAATATGGAAACATGTTGAATTAGAAGTAATGTTAATGATAAGCATCAATGATCGGGATTTTTTTTTCTTTTACATAGTGCGATGTTTGATTATCTGCTCTTGAATTGTCCTTTTCCTCTTGTTTATGTCAGTGAATATGTATTAAGTGCTTACTATACACAAGGAACTGGCTATAGGCCTTTCTAATTGTCTCGCCTGCCAGCAGTATTAAAGCTAAGGTCCTATTGGCAGGGGAAATGCAATATGCCTGTGAAGCTGCTGGGTTGCTTCAGATTTTTGCTATAAGATGCATTCGGTCAGCAGAGTTCCTTGATGGGCATTTGCCATGCTGTACTGGGGACTGAAGCAGACTGTGATGATCAGGACTTTTGAACCCTGCATATGGAAGCAAAAAGTGATTCTTTAACAGATCAAAGAACTTAGGGCTGGGATGGACTTTAGGACTCATTGAATTCAGTTTTCTAACTGAGATCCAGAGAGGTTAATTATCTTGTCTAGTGTCCCATAGGAAATGAGGAGAAGTGCTGGGTTTTGAGCCCATGGGGGTCACTTATTCTACATCCAGCATGCATTCTGCCTGAGGGCTTTTAGAATCATCCAGTGAAGAGTGATTGTAGGTACATGCCAACAAGCTGCTCTCTGGTAGGAGAGGACATGACCAGGGATGAGGTGGAATGGAATGAACACAGTAGAAAAGGTAAGATGGAAAGCACTTTACAATTCTCTGAGATGAAATGGCATAGTATTATGCGTACATAAAAGATACTGTTTTGAGGGAGGGCTTAAGTTAAGTGTCTGAGATCCGATTTGAACTCAGATCCTCCTATCTTCATGGCTGGTGTACTGTCCATTGCACCACCTAGGTGCCCTCCATGTCACTATTAACCTCCATTAGCTTGTAGAAATTTGAGTATATGTCAAAATCGATATATCTAGATTCTTTATATGCTTTATAAATTATAAGAATGTCTTGAATTGTTTTTGCCCAAGGGGGTCAAAGGTTTTTGCTTTTAAGGATTTAGGTCAAATCACATTAGTGTTTCTCAATTCAGAATTAGCTATGTGCATAAGTAAAAAATTGATTTCATTGTGTGAATTGTATAATTTCCCAATAAATGTCTTCTTGGCTTAAAAATATATTTTATCAAACTTTAGAATCACCAACTAGATGATTTTAATCATAATTTTCAGTATAATAAGTATTTTTGTGGGAAGATGTGACATGAATTCTTTATTTTCTTTGTTTAAGGTTGGCGTGACAAGAGTTAGTTTCTAGACCTAGATTTAGTTAATGTCTAAAATCTAGACCATCACTTTAGTAGAAGGGGAGTTAGAATGATAACTTGATTTGATAATTAGCCTTGGGGATCCTTTATTTGTATTTCTTTCTTATAATACATGTGTATTGTTATTCCCCACTGATTTTCATCTCTTCAAATCAAATTTTAACCATATAAACACATATATGTAAACAGTGGATAGCCAAGATGAAAAATGACTGTTTAGCAAGTAATAATGTTGCTGTATATCAGACCTTTCTACAAAAGGATCGATTTAGAAAGGGTTGTTCCTGGAGACAGACACACACACACACACACACACACACACACACACACACACACACAGCATTTATTAACTGTATCAGACACCTTGTTAAGCCCTGAGTTACAAACATAAACAAGGAATATAATCATTGTCTTCATGGAACTTTATTTGGGGAAGATAACGCATAAAGTGGTTGTGAGGGATAGATTTGTATCTGACAATTGTGCAAGCCAATTGTGGAAGGAAGATAAAAGCTAAGAGTTCCTGAATGATTCTCAGGTGGAGTCCAAGTTTCTGTTGGAATAGAGGGCATTGTTTCTTTGTTTGTTTTAAAAGCTTAGTTGAGAAGTAGTGGCTATAATAGGGCTCTATCTATCATCCATCCATCCATTTATCTATCTACCTACCTACCTTAATCTTTCTGACAATAATGGAGCATAATAAAATGAGGTCAATTCAGCTTAACAAATATGTGTTAAATGCTTAATATGTGCAAGGCATCATTCTATACAACTGGTATAGAAAAACAAAAATAAAATGGGGTCTTGCTGCCCCAAAAGGAAGGGAAGTGAACATTTATTTAGTTCCTACTGTGCCTCTGGTACTGTGCTAAGTCTTTTCTTTTCTTTTTTTTTTTTTTTTTTAATAAATATTATTTAGTTTGATTCTTCAAGCAATCCTAAAAGGTAGGCACTGTTATTTTCCCCCATTTTGCATTTAAGGAAATTGGAACAAACAGAGGTTAAGTGTCTTGCCCAACATCACACAGCTAGTGTCTTAAAGCTAGATTTGAAATCGGGTCCTCCCAACTCCAAGCCTGGTACTCTATTCATGTTTGGTATCTAAAAGGATCTTAATTTCTTTCTGCCTTTTCCTGGCCAATCCAGTTGCAAATTCTAGGAGTCTGAAAGAGAATGGTGTGTGTTTTTTTTTTTTTAAACCTTAATAGCAAAAATGTATTTTAAATTAAATGGGTAGAAAGATGTGGCAGAAATATTTCTTTGTGCTTTATGTAGTTTTATTACATTTTATTAGTTTATATAGGGTCTGTCGAATTCTGAAAGTAAATAATTAAAGAGCCACAGACATCATGCAAAAACTGTTAACTCTGAACATACCAAAGAGCTCATAGTAGTTGTATACTAATTGATAACTCTGAATAATAAAATAAAATACAACCAAAGAGCTCACAGTAATCATTGCCAAAAGGTTCCATTATAAGAAGGTAATTAGACATACATGCCTAGTGTTTTCTCTAGGAGAAGACCTAAAGCAGTGAACCTAACCCTAGATATAAATACTAGTGGCTAGACAAAAGAACTGGACAGTGAGGTGTATCTGTGGCAATGTGGGGTAATAGCCACAATGAGTCAAATTTACCTAGTGACAAAAAGTATTCATATTAGGGCTTCAAAACTGGAATGTGGTTCCTACGGGTACTTGTCTGAGAATAGGGAGGGAACCAGGTAGTTATAACATTCCAGTAGTCCTTCTTGACATGATTGTGTTGGGCTATTATAGATATGATTTATGCTACTTTTAACAAGTGGACACAGAACTATGTGTGGATATGGCAAAATAATAGGAGAACATCTAATCTCATAGGATGAACAGGTATAGATAGATTGAGGAGGATGGGATGAGGGGAAATGTTATATTCTTGTGGTCTGTCTCCTTCCCCCTAATTGGCTTTGCCATGAAAGAGAATGAACTAGATCTATAGGATTTAAAGCATTCAGCTAGATTGAAAGTCATTAGGAAAAACAAGTTCTGAGAGAGAATCAACTGAAAAAAGAAGCAGCTTCAGGAAGTATGATTCCTTTTGGCACAGAAAAATGCTGAGACTGGTAGCTCAAGCAAGGAGAACTGAGTGATAACTATTAAAAAAAATAATTTCTGGTACTATGAAAAATTTTGTTTCTTGTATTTTGTACTTTTGCCATGCTAATTTCTACATATGTACTTTATCCTACCTTCTGGTATAGTCTGAATCTACTCTTCAATGAATCTTGTGTATTATTTTTGTATAATTGTTGCTCCAAATTTTGTTTATAGGGAGGTTCTTTGGTATATTCCAATCACATAGAATTGGTGAAATTCCAAGTATAACCAGAAGCTGAGAATATGGGAGGAAAATGAGTATTTTTTAAAAAAAGTAATGCCCTACTTATATAGCATATGGAATGGTTAATAGAAATGTTTTTGAAATTGGTTTGAATAAAATATATTCTTTGATATAGAGATACCTAATAACCAAACTGTATTTTAAGTGTCATTTTGCACCAAGGACATTGTTTCAAGTTCATAAAATGCATTAAGGATAATTATGTTGCTATATAGAGGATTCTCTACAAATTACATTAAAATCTTTCTCAAAGTTTAAATCTACTTAATGAGTTGAAGTAGCCAAAAACAGTACTTTGTAGCTGATGATTTTCTTTAGCCTTTTCTAGATTGGGTTATTGGATATGTGATCTCCATTCCATACATGGGGATATAGAAGTCCTTTCCTTTTGATAGGAACTGCTAATACTTATATTCCTCTGATAGGAACTCAGGAAACTTTTATACCCCAATTAGACTTGAATGGAGTCCTACTTTCCAGTCTTTTTGCTCTCATATGTATACCTATAGATATAGATATGTATCTACATATTACTTCCATGGACTGCTGCCTGGAATCTATGTGAATAGAAAAAAAGGAAAAGAAGGTCAGAGGATAGTTTGAAAATGAATTCTTAAGCTCTTTGAGTCACAGTAGGTACTACAATTTCTGTTAATTTAGTAGCCAAAAATAATCATTAAAATATCCCAATTCTGTTTTAAAAATGCATTTCAGTGTTTACTGACAATACTGAGTATCCTCTCTTAAGCTTTGTCTTTTCTGTCACAACAGATAATATTCAACATATATACTGTAGTTTCCAAAGTATGTTCTGGTTATTTTCCTCTGAAATTGAATTGATGATAAATATTAGGAGATGAGATTGAGAATTAGTTTCTAAAGGCCTCAAGTAAATTTGGATGGAAAAAAGCTGATGTCTGTTGTTATTTTTGTTACTATTCTTTTCCTTAAAAATAATTTTTTCCATGCTTTTCTTGACCTTAGAGCCTACATTTATTATAGCTTAATTGTAAGAGATGACTCAGGCTAAATTCATTATAATTTCAATTTATAATGCAATTTTAAAATAGTTTTAAAGATTAAAATTGACAATGGAATTAATATTTGTACTATGTGCTAAAATAAAAGGATGATGTAGTTCTTATCTTTAGTTATTTAACATAAATTTTGAAGTAGAAAACTAGATGTTTTAGAGTTAGTGATATATTTTGACCAACTGAGAAGGTCTGCTTTCTCCTTTCTTATGTTTTTACTTTAAAGATATAATCAAAGTTGACAGTAATAAAAATGTCATGACTCCTCATTTTCATATGGATTTATATGATCATATTATTAGGTAATATAACCAGAGAATCATAGTGCCAGAAGAGACTTCAAAATCATTTTCTTTCAGGTAAATTGCTTGTCAAGATTAGCTAATTATTTTCTTTTTTGTTCTGATTGGTTTTAAACTGTTTCTGGGAAGATGCATTTCTCTTTAGGGTGAAGAACAATTTTTTTCTCTTTCCAATTGAAACTAATTTTATTATCTTTTGTATTTTCCTTTTGAAATGCAGCTCATATGAACAGAGTTGGGAACCTACCTGTTTTTTTATTCTATAGAGTTAATGGGTGATCAGTTAAAATTTCTTTTTTTCTATGAACTTTGTAAGCAGAGAATAATTCTCTTTTGTGCAGAATGAATTTGTAAATACTTAATTCACTTAATAGACCTTAAAGTCTTTTATGAGCCCTTCCAAGAAGCTTCTTTGGGCTTGAGACCAATATCACTCTTTGCGATATCTTTTGTGTTTTGGTTTGTTCTGTCACCATAGTATCTTTCTGTGATCAAGGTTCTTTTATGTTTTTGCTCATTTTCTTTCCTCTATTTTTTTTTTTTTTTTTACTTTTATGGTTGATCTCTGCTCCTGGGATAAAGGGGGTGATGTCCTCAGCTTCTTGTACAGTTCTGAGCCTTGACTTTGAGCAGAGGGGCCCTTTGTGTTTGTAGGGGGTAGTTTTACCTGCTTTTTTCAGGAAACAGTCTGATTTTCCAGAGTTTGCCTTCTGAGCTGGGCCTGGAAGCTGCCCCATTAATTTGATCCTTTATTGAGCCAAGAACGAGGGTTTTAATGACTGATTTGCTATGATTAAGACCCTCTCAGCAGCTTTCCCAAGTCTTATCTAAACTGGGCTAAACACCCTTTTCAATAGAGTAAGACTGACCTTTCTTGAAGTTTTTCTAGTCTGTCTTGAACTACAGAATGGTTTCATTCCATGAGACTGTTCAGAGGCTTGGTTTCATGTGGTTTTCAAAAGAAACTAGGAGAGAGCCAGCAAGGTTCCTGTTTTTTTTTTTTTTTTTTTTTTTAAATTCTGCCACCCCCGAAAGTCCCTCAGCCTTCAATAAGCGGCAATTATTTTATGATAAAAACAATTTCTCTAAACAATCAGAATACTATGTCCTTTCTCTTGTATTGATTAAACATTTAATCATAATTCATCAAAGCTTAAATAATCATTTCTTCTCAAATCAGATTCCTTATTTTACTGTTTCAATTAGGGAGCAGTGATCATTGTCAGGTTTTTTCAGTAAACTGTGGCGATATACTTTTTAATTTTCCCCATAGTTTTCATGTTTAAAGCTATGATTATTAAAATGTGCGACTTAGATGGATTGAAAGAAAACCTTTAAAAATTCAAATTTAGTTCTGTAACATTAAATTTTGATTAAGGGAATCCTGAAAACAAATTCCTTTTTAAATGTATATTAAAATCAGGAAAGCTGATTGTTTCATTACCTGTGTCAATCTATCTTTCCTGTTAATTTTAGAGACTGGTTTTTGAAAAGGATTGAGAGGAGTCTGTTCTTCTGAATAGAGTATGGACTCTTTTCTATAATTTCTTAGTCAGACAATGTACTTTACAGATGGTTCCTCCATATGACCTCCCTTTTCATAGTAAGTTGCCCTGTTATGAGAAAGATCAACAAGAAGACTTTAAATCAATAAAATACATGTTTTCTTACTTTTAAAATTAGCTATACAATTGTAATTTAAATAATTTAATTGTCTTTAGCTTAGATTAAAATCAAATTAAATTAATTTTTCAGCTTATATAGAAAGTCACCCTTGTTGTTGATTATCATTAAAGATAAAGATGAAATAACACATATTTAAAAAATATTTCATGATCCTTTTCTCACATAGTGGTTCCATAACATTTTTCTGTTTAGCTTCTATTAAAAATTATTGTCCACAAACCCTACTAATAGATTTATTTTTTATTAGGCCAATGAGAAGAAACCACTATTTTATATGTTCCAAATGTATCCTCCTCTTCTCCATGAATGGTATTCTCTGTCTATATGACTCTGTTCTGCTCATCTCTGGAATAATCCTCCCCCATCACTTCTACCTCACATAAATCCTTTCTTCTTTAAGACACAATGCAAGTATCACTTGATACTTAATCATTTGATATTTATTTGTATTTATCCACGTAGAATGTACTTTATATATCCCTTACTCTTATTAGAATGTCAATTCCTCTTGAAAAAGAATTATTTCATTATGTAGTTGATAAGAATTGAATAAATATTTGTTTATGGATTGATTACACCAAAGCAAAAAACATTTTAATTAGGATAATAAAGCAAATGATAAGACTTACCTTCTGTTTACTTAGATATGTGTGTGCATTTTAATAGATTATCATATCATCAGATAGAAAGGACCACATGGATAAGACACTATCACATGGCTTACAAACAGAAATACACATGTAGAGAACACATGATTAAAGAACACAAAAAGAACAAGTATGGCAACTCACACCTTGTTTTTCCCCTCTGGTGATATTTTTGGATGAGCTCTTTAATGTGGAGACCTTAACCTGCTTTGGTTTCTCTTCTAAACTGTGTTCTGCTGTATACTACTACTGCCACTGTCTATTACAATTCTTTGTTGCAGCCAGCCCATAGTTTTGTATTCCTTCTTCCTTTCAGGTATTTTTGACATAGGGAAAGATGTTTTTTATTATTTATTTTCTTTCCCATTTTTAAAATATCTTGGGTTTCAACTTTCTTATCTATAAAATGAGATCATTGGACAAGAACATCTCACAGGATTCTTTCTGCTCTAACTCTCTGCTTCTATTAATCATTCCCTGGTTCTGGCAGAATATTCCCATTGACTTTGCCTAGTAAGTCTTCATAGGAACTGATGGAGCTATGGTGGAAAGGCTCTTTTTGATTATGTAAAGTGCCTCTTGTATTCTAAGTAATTTATATAGGCTGAACCATCATCCTTAAATGTTGGCCCCTGTCCTACTTCCACAGCAAAGATCACTGATTTTCTAAGATAATAGATACGTTCTTTGCCTTTACCTTTGTTATGAGAAGCACAGTTTTTGTCTGTTTTTTAGTCTTCCGTCAATTCTTTTTGACCCTATTTAGGGTTTTCTTTGCAAAGATACTGGAGTGGTTTGCTATTTCCCTCTCTAGTTATTTTTTTTACAGATGAGGGACTGAGGCAGACTGGATAACACAAGTAATAAGTTATCTTTTTTGAACTAAAAAAGATGAGTCTTCCTTACTTTGGTCCTGACACTCTATCCATTGTGCTACCTACCTGTCCCAAAAGTAGGATAGTGGATTGGAAAGATGCTGAATTTGGAGATCAATCCATCTCTCCTGCTCTTTCACTGGTTAAGCTTGAACAGGTCATTTTATTCAAAAAATGAGTGGGCTATAAAGTGACTTTGAAGTGCGGACTAGCCCAAAATCGTGAATAATAATCTAGTTGCTTTATTTTATTCTGTAGTCTCATAGATATAGGATGTCTTGGATTTCTGTATACACTTGATTTAGTCAGAAGACCTAAGCTCAAATCTGAACTCAGTTCCTTGCTACTTTTATGACTGAACAAATAATTTTACTATTTTTAGCCTCATCTATAAAATAAAGGGATTGGATTAGATGACCTAATCTCTTATGGTACTAAAAACCCTCTGTTCTCTTAGTCAGCAGTAGCTCTAAAAGTGGAAGTGCTGTATTTATGTGTAAAATGTGTCTGTCATTGCTGTAAATATTTTAATATGTGTAGATGTATTTCAGGATGTTGCTGTATATGAAGAAAGAGGATAGAGTTTAAAAACATTTTTAAAATACTGACAGAAATTACAATCAGATATGTTAGAAACCATAAAATATGATTCTGAGAGACTTACAAAGAGGGAGTGTCTTAGAAGGATTCATCTAGAAAAAAATGAAGAAATATGCAATTTGTTTTTAAGCATAAAAAGGAGGGGATAAAGATTAGAACCAAGCTTTTTAATATGAAAGGGTGTACCCTAGTTGCCAAAAAAAACTGATGAATATAAGACAATCTTTTGTCTTCTTAGTGCCCAGAAATCATACATTTAATTCTCATGGGAAAAAGAATCTCCCTGGAGGTGAGAGAATTAGAGTGTCCCTTCTGATGTCCCTAGTACTCTGAAGTGCAAAGAGCAAAGAGCAATGGATTGAATTTTACTACTTTGATATATGTTCACTTAACTGTCCTGCTGCTTATTTTCTCTGTTTTTAAAGTGAGGGGTTATGATTAATGATTGTTCTCTAAGATGCTGGCTAATATTTTGATTGAAACTCATCTGCACTCAAGGTAACTAGGCAATACATACAAATGAATAATCAGATATTCTCTCCTTTGTTGGGAAAAATGTGCTACAAGGAGGGTTCTACACTGAGGGGAGGAAAAGGAATAGTTTGTAACTTCATAACTTTCTCAAGTATGGAAGTGATACTATCTCAGGCTTCTTGTGCCAAGGCTCTGGCTATTTACCTGGTGCTCCACTGATGTTGTCTTGAGACCCATCGGAGACTCACCCTTCCTCACCCTCCCACCTTACGTCTTCTCCCTCTCTGCATTGTGCTGAGGAAGTGAAATGGTGTGTGGTTGTCATGGCTGGAAGGGTCTGGCTGATTACCTGAATCTTAGCTGGGGTCCTAGTGCTGTTGTCTTGCATGTGTTGAGATTGGTGGAGTGTTTCTGCATTTTCCTAAGCTACGCTGAAGCATAGTAGTTGTTTGGCTGCTGGAGATTGCCTTTTTTATTCAGGCTAATGAGGTTGCTAATTTGTCCCAGAGATATGTTGAAGCAAGTTGGGGAGGAAGGAGGAATAGAAGGGAGAATCCTGGTATTGGTATTAGCCTGCTTTGCTGCTATGGGGCCCAGGATCTCATGCTGGTTTGCTGAGGTAGGGTTGCTTCTGGCTTATTGGAACACTTCTTGTGCTGTTAATGTGCTTCCCTTTTGCCTGAATGAGACAGATCTTTCTTGCCCATCTTCCAAGTTTTCTTGTATTAAAAGATCATTTTACCCTTTCTTTTTGTTGTTTCAGGATTTGTGTTGGGGCATTTTTTATGGTTGTTTGGAGGTGAATATGGGAGAGTTAAGGCAAATTACTGCTTTCCCCACAGTTTTAGCTCCCTTAAGTCACTATAAATGCTTTTAAATTCGACCAGTAAAGTGAGATGTATGAACATAAATGTTAAAATGTAATTACAGTAATGCTGAAATTCATTGGCTTGTCGCAGATTTCTGGCTAAAGTAACTGCCTAAATGGGAGGTAGGCTGCTTACCTCCTATGTTTATTTCAGCAAAACCCTAAAATATACAGTAGACTGAATAATAATCAAGAAATCCAGTGGGACTTTACATTAAGGAACTTCTTCCACTCCAGAAGTACACAAAGGATCAGCCCCAAATCTCAGGGCAATAGGAAAGGAAGCAGCCCTTAAAGCCAGCACTGGCTTTTGGTAGCTTTCCAGCATCACCAGAGAAGGACCAGGGACAGGTAGACCCTATAAGTTGGTTTCTGAAGGCAGCCACAGTAGAAAATTCCCCCAGATAACCCTAGCTTACTCCCAAGGGAAGCTCCTGAGAGTTGTGTTGCAGATCTGAAACTGGAATACTCCAAATAAAATGAAAAGTCAGGTAGAGCCCTGAAGATCTAGAACTCTGAATCTCAGATACAGGGAAGCATAACTTCCAAGAGGTACAGGATCACCACTAGTACTCATTTGACCAAATTGAGAAAAAGAAGAGCTGGAGACTTAGCCCAAGAACACATCAGGGGCAGAACCTGGCCATGGTACAATGGTCTAATTCAGGAAATAACGTTAGAGAAATGACTAAATCAAAGAAAATTCTTGAGCAGTATCATAAAACTCTGTAGAGCTAGAGGTCTACCCAAACAAAGGAAAAATTAATTCTAAATCCCCTATAAGAAGACACCGAAGAAGAAGGAAAAAACCCAAACCCAAAACATAGCAATAACATAACCCAACTTCTTACAGAAGTCTTTTTTGCTCACATGGAATCTTTTTGAAATTCCCTTTCATTTAAGCTGTCTTCTGAACTCTATGGATCTCTGTCTTTTTTGAATCCACAGCTTCCACTGCTCTCGGTTGGGAGGGGCCAAAGCTCCCTAAAGCTGTTTTTTCTCAGAGTATTACTATGTTTTTGAACTTATATTTTTGTTTTTAGATGCAGTTTCTCTTCAGTGACTCCACTTGTAGAGAGAAAGTAAGACAGATAGGCAGACAGAAATGTTGCGTAGCCCTCCCTCATTTAAATCCAGTTCATTTTCATTTCACTTCCCTGATGTCATGGTCCTCTCCAAGAATGAAGGACAAACAACAACAACCTTCATGCAAGGATGTGTAGTAGAAATAGATTACTACCATTCACCACTGATTTTAGCTCTTAAGTTTTCTGACAGCTAAGCAAAGTGGGAAAGAGTTGATCAAAGAATAAATATAGATTTGCCTGCAGAGAGTAGTTCTTCCTTCAACTGAGCTCAAGCAATAATTTATCATGTGAGGGGCATTGTATCAAGGACATTGAGAAATAAAGTGAGCCCGTGTTTTTAACTATAGCTTTGCAAAAGATACAAGCACCTTTTAAATGTTCTATTCTTGTATGAACCTTTTGTGTAAGTGGCTTGAAAGCATAACATTGAATCATAATCTCAAAAAGATATTTGTGTGGAGCTGAAATAATGTAGTCTAGGAACTTTGGATTCGGTTGATTCAATAAAGACATAATTAGGAAAATGTGTAATTAAAATATTTATCAGGCTGCTTTCACATATTAGATATTTTAAACCCATTCTTCGGCTGATTTTACATAACTATTAATTCTTTTTTTTTTTTTTAATTTTATTTTATTTAATAATAACTTTGTATTGACAGAATCCATGCCAGGATAATTTTTACACGACATTATCCCTTGCAATCACTTATGTTTCGTTTTTTCCCCTCCCTCCCTCCTCCTCCCCCCCCCCCCCAGGATGGCAAGCAGTCCTATATATGACATAACTATTAATTCTTGATTGAATTTTCTAATATCTATAAATATTCTGTCATGTTAGATATTCCCAAGTTTGCTTGAGAACAAAAAAATTATCGTAAAAATTAAAAATATGTGTTTGTATTATCCCTATATAATGTCTTTGGAGCACTTCACTATCATTCTGAATATATACACACATATATATATATATGTATATGACATATATACATATATGAATGTATGAAAAGGGTTCTTGTCTTCTCAAGTTCTGACATCTATAAATTCTGTGCTATTTAGATTGGAAGAGCTATTTTTAGTCAGGAATATTAATTAGGATAGATATGATGAAGTGAACATCTTATCTAAGTGAAAATTCTTATCATGGTCCCCGTGAAATGTCTGATTTTAAAATCTATGCTTGGTAGGGTTCTCTTGAATTAGCTTCAAGTTGTACTCCCAAGTTTCTGAAGAAATTGATCTGTTGGATTAGCTGTTTATATGACTGAATTATTAAAATACAAGTTCATAGAAGACAGCAACATTCTTTTAAAATTTTCCTTATACAGTATCTGAGCCTGTGGATGCATTTTGTAGTGTTAATTAACTATATTTCTTCAGATATTTCACAAGTAGCACTTATTAATATTAATGAAGGACATTTTTCCTTAACTCTAAAATTGCCATAAACAAGGCACTGTTTTTTCATATTTATTGATATTCTCTCTCTCTCTTTCTCTCTCTCTCTCTCTCTCTCTCGTATACTTGATCTGTTTTTTATGTATCTACTAATGACCAATGGAATCTGTTTATGAATATTCAGTTCTATATATTAGATTGAGAAGGAAGTCTTTAGTAATCCTTTAAAATAATTAGTTGCCACTATTATTACATCACCTCATTGTAATTTTATCTTCTCCACTGCCCAGGAACTTATTTATTTTGCCAAACAATTAAAAAATAGTTTTAATCATAAAACTGAAAAATACCCCAGAAAACTAAGCTGTATAATTTATGGTATAATTTTATAATGCAAAAAAAAAAATGACAATAGGATGAAAATTGTAATTTCAAAGTGAAATGATAATATTTTGCCTCAATTTATGTACCTAGTGTTTAAAAAGGCAGTTTGATATAACCAGCCAAAACACAAGGAAGGTCTCATGATCTATGTATAGGCTACAAATCCTACAGAGATTTTAGGGGAAATATTTTTTTTTCACTCATTTCTGGGATCATTATTGATTGTAATAATTACTGAACATTCAGTTTTTCTTTTTTTGTTATATTCATTGTATTCTTTTTCTGATTCTGCTGTTTTACTGTTTCAACTAATTTAAATTTTCCAATGCTTCTCTGAATTTTCAAACTCATTGTTTCATATGGAGCAAAAATATTTCAATAGTCTTAATGCCATAGTTGATAGGCAAAAGCTTTCTTTCAAATCTTTGCTAACATAACAGATTACTACAAATATTTTGGTGAATATGCAGCTATTCTTTCTATCTTTAAATTCTTTTATTTGTTTTGGTAGCCATGGGATTTCTGGGTTTAGTGGTTATAGACAATTTTATTACTTTTAAAGCATAATTTTAGATTTCTTTGCAAAATGAATTGACCAATATATAGCTCTACTCATTGAATAATAGTATGTAGGTCATTTTGTAGTGTCACCAACAACACACTGTTGATTTCTGTCCCTTATTATCTTTGCCATTTGCCTGAGTTTTATATAATACTGCAGAATTGTTTTGTTTTTCATTTCTGTTATTAGTAATGTTTTTAGCATGTGTCATACTTCAGTGGTAAATAGTGTCCAGAAATTTATATCATTTCATCTTTATTCATTGGGGAATAGCTCTTCATCTTATGTGTATTTTTTCTTTATATATCTTGGATGTCAGGTTCTATTAGAAATATTAATACAGAGCTATTTTGTTGTGGTTTTTTTTTTTTTTTGTTGTTGTTATTTCAATTTTCTTTTTTACTGGTTGCATTCTGTATAAGTAAGAATTTTTTGAGGTGGTGAAATATATAGCCCAAATATAAGTTAGTAATTTGTTTTGCTTAGAGGTCATGTAAATGGAATAGTGACTAAAGAGCTAGTTTCATTGTCCAAAAGACTTATTTGAGGGTCTTGCCTCTGATACATAAAAGCACTGGGGCCTTGGACAAATCATTTAACCTCATGATGGTCAAACAACTGTTTATACTTTAATTTTCAGAAGCTGTGGATTTGCATTAGAAGAAAGACTTTCTTTAGCAGATGTTTCATACAGCATTGAAGTCATGGTTTTAAATCAATACAAATAAGCATACGTGGTGTGTTTCATATTAATAAATATAATTTAAATTAAAATTAATTTTGAGGGGTTATTTTTAAATTTAGAACTCACAAGTGGCTTTCTGGATGCGATTGTTAATTTTTTGCATTTTAGTTTATAGGTTTGAAAACAGTGTTATCATAACCCTACTAAGATTTCTCTTTTTTCAAATTGAACATCATGTAATAGTAAGAACAATTAAAACTACTTGCTTCAATTGCCCAGCAACCACAGATGATGAGAATACTGTCACAGAGGTATACATAGATCCATGAAATGAATGGGCCCAAACTCAAATGAGCACTGCTGTATTCATGAGTATCTCTGGTCTAGATTGCAGGTCCTATTTACTCCAAGTTCTTTTCTCATGAAATTTTCTCATGAAATTTGGCATTCATTTGATTACTGGAGTCCTCAAAAAGTTCTCTGAGATGTTTCAAATTTACTTCAAAGTCACTGCCTTTGTAGAATTCTGAACTTACCTGGACTTGGTCTTTCTAATTTGGCCTCATTATGAATTCCTGTTGGATTCTTTATCTCCCACTGTTTCATTCTCTTTGATGTGGTCATTGACAAGGTAATTGGTCAGGGAGAGTAAGACTCCCTCTGGCACAACTCCTACTTGCTGCTCTCTAGGACTGCCTTTTCTAAATATTTCTGAGCCTTATATCTCCTGAAAATTGACAGCTTTGCTATAGGAATTTGCATGTGTATACTTTATTTCTGTGTTTTATACAATCCTATAGGGAGTGACTGATTTTCTTCCAAAGAGTCAAAAAATATTTCCTGGGTGAGCTGTCATCTGCTTTAATCCAATATTCAAAGCATATTCCTCCTCCTGATTTGATTAAAGAATGGTTCAAACCTAGTTGACACCTTTGATTGATGGATTAATTTAGTGGAGAAGTCTGGACGTTTTGGGGTTTACATATAAAAATAGAATTAAATTTTGGGTCCACATTTTGAAGCTTCTGGTACTTAATTTTCTGTGTAAATGAGTATTTTTTCATTTCATTGTAATTCAGCAGATAGACATGTTTCCAACTAAATAAAAAAGTATAGGCACCATTGCAGAAAGCTATCTATAAGCATTTGAAAGTTGTTAGTTGGTCATAACTTTCTGTGTCACTTGTAATACATTGGAGAAAGGGTAATTTTGGCAGGACGTAAGGTTTTTCTTCCTTTGCTGTTGTAATCTATCATAGTTCTTTAAAACTGAAGAATGCATGTGTCTAAAAAAATTTCTTTTGTGTTTGTTATTTTTGTTGTTTAATATAGACCCACATGTTTATATTATGAAATTTGGCATTCATTTGATTAATTTTGGCATTAGTCTTACTTTTTTTTATAGTATACGTATGCACTTCAAGTAGGTTGTAATAGCAAATCATATATTAAATGAGTTTTGATCATAGGAATCAATGTAGCACCTTTCAAACAATGAAGTTATTATAAATTGTGCTTTAGATTTTATCTTTCAGACTTATTTTTGTTTAAAAGTCAGGTGGCATTTGAGGCAATAACACAGGTTAATTTTATAATTTGTATTCTTCTAAAATCTCCCCTCTTGCAAGAATTGTTTAGGATTTTGTGATTATGACATTTCATATTCTTTATTATCAACATATTTACCTCAGTTGTGATTTGTATTCTACCACTTAAAATTATGTATATGAACAGCACCTTTACAAAGCACATGATTTAAAAAAAAAATCTATACCTAATGGCTTAACATTAAATGTCCTTTTAGAACATTTAGCATTTTTCTTATTGCCTTCCATTATTGGTATTTTTTCAAAGGAAAACTTTTCATTAGAAAGATAGAGGATTGGACTGACCAAGCACAACACACCATTTATGTAAAACTCTTGCTTCTTAAAAAAAAAATAGAGCTATTTAATTTTCTTGGTACTTGGAAAATTTCCCATTACATTGGAATATAATTGCTTCATGATTGTGGTTAGCAGGTTTAAATGTAAAATTAACTTCTATAAGGTCACAGTAGCATGCTTCAATATTTATAATTTATCTAGTTAAATATGTCTTAACACATTCAAAATAAATAAATAAATTCTTCTAAATGTATTTTGTTGCTATATTGTTTTCCTGCAGAACTTTAGGGGTTTTTTTTTCATTAAGCAGAGAAGGCATTGCATTAACTCCTATTTATGTATAAGCACAGTTACTTCTGAAGCATTGCTATTATTTCTTGCTAATCTATCACTTTACATTTTGAAAGATTTCATTATACATTGACAATTCTATAGAACAGTGAACTTGAACACTTTAGAAATGCATCCTCTTTTAGGTTGAACTATCATATATGTCATATATGTGTCATTACACATAGCAAAATTTTACAATAGCTTAAAGCCAAAATATGGAGAAACACAGTCTCATCTATTAAGACCCCTCAAAATTAGGCAGACAAAGTGTTAAATGTTCTTTCTCTGATTACCTTTGGAAAGAACGATGAATGCATTAATGCCCTATGTCTTATACTTGATCTGTTCCTAGAGCTGTTCTGTACTCTGTATTCATATGAGGATAACAGAAGTTGGAAATTTAAAAAAAAATGTTTTTTGAAGCATATCTTCTCAACTAACTATCAGTTGTTTCTTGAGGCTTGCTGAGAAAAAGGGTGACAGGGAATCTAACAAGACAACTATGATCAACGTAAAGAACATACTCACAATTTTTTCCTTCCCCATATGAAAAAATTTTATTTACAGAGACAGTTCTATACAATGACATACTTTCTGCCTATGAGTGACTTAAGATTGGATAAGACTGCTAGCATTTGAGAATCATCATTTCTTATGACTAATTTAGAGCCAGACTGCTGGATCTGATCATCAATCACTTTTTCTTCCTTCCTCCATCATATGCACAGAAAGAAAAGTATGTGTGTTAGGTCCCCCTTTGTGTATTCACTTTACATCAAAGGCTATATGGAGAAGTTCTGGTTTGCTTTCATTTGGTCTTGCCTGTGAATTTAATGAGACCATAATGCATTGTGATGGTTATGATTGCAGAATGGAAAATGTCATAGCTGTGTGCCAGTTTGTTTAAATCATTTTCAAGTTGGCACCTGTGCTGTAAAATTCTCCATTTGAATTTTATTGGTCCTAATGTGTTTGTTCTCAAGTTTCAATGCCCTTCTCTCTCTTCATACCTGTAAAAATGAATCCATGTCTACATTTCTGCCCTCCCAGCTTGAGTTGCTACTCTGTGATGAAGGCACCATCTGCTTAATTGTTAGGAATTTAGGAGCCTCTTTTTAATCAATCCCATATTGTGTGTTGCTTAGAAACCCTATAAGAGGGAAAAACCATAATATATTATTTAGTTACTCTTGGACCATTCACTTTTTGCATGTGTCATACTTCACTAGTAAATGGTGTCCAGAAAATTTTTGTTATTCTGTGAGTTCTTCCATGATTTTACCTATGTGTTACATTAGATCCTTAGTATCAATAATATATGTTTGTAGTCGGCTTAAATTTTTCCCCCAGGAATTATCTAATCTCTGCATGATGATATTACTGTGAAATAGGAAAAGTATTTCCAAGTCCAGAAAAACTTTAAAATCTTATTGGGTACCTCAAAGTTTCTTCTGTCTTTAGTACTATTATGAAATGAAGCTTCCCTTCCTAGAGAAACTTCAGTATGTATACAAATAACCATATAATAGCTTTGATATTTAAAATGAAACTGTTTCTCTTGACATACTAGCTACTTGTTATATTCCCCCTTCCCCCTCACCATCTATATGTACTCATTGCACCAATTTTCTCACCTTTGAGATGTACCAGTAGGGTAAGGATGTTTGAATATTTCCATTGAAGTTGTAATTTCATTGGTATAGGAAGCCTTTCGGGAGGAAATTCATTTTAATAAGGGTATATCACAACTTCCTTCAAATATTTGAAGGATTGTCATATGAAAAAGACATTAGGCTCATTTTATTTGGGGCAGAACTAGGAAAATGAGTGGAAGTCATAAAATAGTTGTGTCAGGAAAAAAAATACTAATGGTTTGAACAATCGAAAAGTAGAATTATTGGATTATTTTCCCCTTTTTGAACATGCTCAAAAAGACTAGATGCCTTGTTGGGCATGTCATAGTAGAAATTCTTTAGGAGTTCTATTAGGTAGCTGCTAAGGTTCTTGCTTATTTTTAATTTCTCTGACTCTTAGAAATGATATGTAGGACCCCAAGTTCCCATTCCGTTATATTTTCCACATTTCCATGTGCTGTGTGCTATGTGTGCTGGTTGTGTGTATGTGTATATAACTAAACTATTTTAAATCTTATAATTTAAGTGCTATATATCTATAATCTTAGCAATAATCTGGTTTATATATTCTGAGTTGTGAGGACAGGGACTGGTACTTAACTTTTTATGTCCCTCAGTACCTAGCTCAGTGCTCATGATGTAGAAAATAGTTAACAAATATTTATTAAGTGAATTTGAGGAATTAATCAAATAGCACCATTTAAATGAAATAAATTCTTTGTATAGTCCTAGTAGGTTCATTTGTGAATCAAAGTATTTTCATTTTATATAGTTGTGGAAATTTCTCTTTAAATCTTACTGGATATTTTAGATTAATAAAAAAAAAGGTAATAATGTAAAGGTATATTTGAACAATATTTGGATATAGCTATCCTTTCTTCTAAGTTGTATTGGAATGTATTACTTTGAATACTAAGTATATTTTAGATCTAAAATATTATATTAAATACAATTCAGTGAACATTTAAAACTGTCCATTTTGTACAAAACATTGAATTGGGTCTTATAAATTGGGAAAGGATTTTTTAAAAATGAGAAATGGTCCAAACCTTAAATATAGTTTCTTATCTGGAAAAAGAATGTAACATTTCTATCAGTGAGCCATTTAGCATTTATTAGGCACCTACTGTGTGCTATATGGTGTATGGATAAGAATACTGAACCTGAAATCTGGAAGACCTGAGTTCAAATATGGCCTCAGACACTTACTACTGTATGACCCTGGGCAAATCATTTAACTCTGTTTGTTTAAGTTTCCTCATCTGTCAAATGATTTGGAGAAGGGAAATGGCAAAACACTCTGATATCTCTGCAAATGGGTCATGAAGAGTTGCATATGACAAAACTACTGAAAAACAAATTGCTACATATTCTGCTAACTGTTGATAATGCAAAGAAAAGAAAAAAAATGTTCCTGTTCTCTCAAGGAATTCATGATATAATCACTGTACCAGTGATGATAACAGTTATATAAACTAGTATAGTTTATAATAATGATGCAAAATATAACATTAATCTAAAAGAGCCTTAAGGATGTTATTGGAGTGCTAGGTAAGACTCAAAGATGAAAGTTTGTTACTGAACTTTAGGAAAAGGCTTTATAGAGGAGGTAGAATTTTATCTAGCTTTAAAAGGGTAGTTAGGATTTCAACAAGCTTAAAGATAGTAGAAGCATGTGAAATAGGCGCTGTGCAAAGAAGCAAGAAAGCATGTAGTGTATTCAGAGGACAACTAATTGTCTAGTTTGACTATGACAGAATATGTAGAAGCATAGTAAAAATCTTTGAAAAACGAGATGATGTCCAATTGGGATGAGAGGCTGAATGTTTTCACTTTATTCATTAGATATTGAAGAAACTTTGAAGAGTTTTGAGCAGAGATATAACTTGTTATTAAAAGAGATTAATCTGGAAGCTGAGAGGAGTAGTTGGAAAACAATTTTAGTGTTTCAAGCTGCTTATCTTTAGAGCCTAAATAAAGGTAATGGCAAAGAGAAACATTGCCAAATGTCTAGGGACAGGCTAGGAAGTCTGCAACACATATTTCAAATCATCTCCCTTAATACTTAATGAGCAGTCCTTAACCTCTAGATATCCACGATAGCTTTTTAGGCCAAAAAAGGCAATCTGCTTAATAAATAATTTTGGAATTACACTATTTTTTTTGATAAAAATTATTTTCCCCAACTGTTAAATTTTGGTACCAAATTAAACTAAATGCAAAAAGAGAAATTCTTTTATATTGGTAATGTATTGCTCTTCCTAACTAATTTCATAAAGTCTTCATTGATAAGCAAACTAAGTTTTGTAAACAAAACCAGGCTAGGACTTTGAACTGAATCTACTAAGTTGAAATTGAAGAAAGGCAAATATCTTTAAAGTCTAGGTACAAGAAATCAACTTCATAGGCACAATATGTAGAAGACATAGGCAGCAATTGCCCTGAAAAAGATCAGAGGGTTTTAGTGGACCAAAAACAGTGTGAAGTAGTACCCCAAAAGCTAATATGCTCTTGGACTGCATTAAAGGAGACTATGCTTTCAGAAATTAGGAAACGATTATCTCAATATTTTCTGCCCCTTGCAACCAGACTAGTATGTTTAGTTCTTGCTGGCAATTTAAAAAAGATGTCTTAAAACTACAAAAGTTTAAAAAACCATTCAGGATCTTCAGAATCTTGTTGTTATTATATGAAGATTACTTGAAGCAGCAACTGGACATGTTTAGCATGGAACAAAGCAGATTCAGTGGGTAGGTAATAGTTGTTTTTAAGCTTTTGAAGATCTCTGGAGAAGATGGTTTGACTCATTAGAGTCACCCTGTATGGCAGATCCAGAAATGATTGGTGGAGCTACAGAGGCAAATTCAATCTTGATGTCAAGGGGAAAAAATTCTTAACAGTTAAGAGATATCTCATTAACCACCAAGATCCCCAGCATAGCAATATCTCCCAGATTGTGCGCCTTACTTCTATCCAAGCCCCTGTAGTTATCCTAGAAAGCTGGGATCCTTGTGGCCATATTTGTTGTAGTTCCCTTCTCAACAGCTACAGCTATTGAGGATCCAAAAAAAAAGTGCTAGCTATCAAAGTTTTTGACATTGTCAAATGATTCAATATCGTTTTTCTCAACAGACTTTACATTAAGGAAGATTCATTGTCATCTCTCTGCTTTAATGTTACATTCTGTAAGGAGTACAGATCACAGCCTTTCCAACCAATTTACAGCTGAATCCTTCTATATGTGTAGTCACTTCTTGTAAGCAGAGATTGTCCTTATCTATTTGTATCCCTGTAGCATAGCATAAAGTACTTAATAAATGCCTTTTCATATGTTTTTGAGTGGAGTTGGATGCCTTAGGAGACATTGCAAAAGGAGTTTTTAGGAAGAAATGGGTCATTGCTTCTTGAGTATGCTAGAGTGCTGTTGTGTCCTGCTTTCTAGAACCTCCAAGTTGGGGGTGACAAAATGTAGCATTGCTTTCTAGCACCCTCCTACCGGGATGATTAAAATATACCTTCCTAATGGAGAAGTGATGAAGCGGGACTCCCGGGGATGGTGGAAAAATGGAGTCTGTTTATTTCAAAGGCTTTCCCCTTTTCATAATGTAACAAAAACAACACTGCTCTCATGGGATCACACGAACAACTTGCTATTGTATATTGTTTGCCACCAGGTATCACTCTTCCACCTGGTATCACTCTGTGTCAATCACAACACAAGTTGTCACCTCCCCCTGACTTCTCAGGAAGGCCATGAGCCCTTAGGGGATATGGGGAGCTGAACCAGACATTATTAGCAGGTTCCCTCTGGGCTGAAGGGTCCTATACCTCACCCAGAGTTTCCCCACTGACTGTGACCCTCTACAGAGTGCAATTTTCTTTATGGTATAGGTTGAAGTAGATGACTAAATCTTTTCCTAGTCTCCCAATCTGTAGGATTCTGTTTCATTCTATATGAGTATATGAAATGATAATCTAAGGGAAAGCCTCTGTTGTGCTTTTCCCCTACAGTGTACATAAATTAACGAAGAATTCTTGTTTTGAGTTGGATTTTTGAGCTTAATGCTATTTTTAGAGGCAGGTCTGACTTTTAAATCATGGTTATTGGAACAGAGTGAGAGGTCTTCTTAGGTCATTGCACCATTAACAAAATGAGGTTTACTTAGTTATTAATATGGAGAAGTATATCCAACAAAGATACTCTGGCACTTAGCTTGATAGGGTAGGTTCCTGTTTGGGATATCTGTAAAATCTGAAGGGACCTAGCACAATGTTAGGAAACCTTTTTTGCTTTTAGATCATCAAGAACTATGTGAATATGGAAGTTGTTTCAAAAAGGGGCAAGTTTAGCTTTAGTTTCCTGTCCAATCAGGGAAAATTTATTGAATTTGAGGGCTTGAGGATTGAGGGACTAGTCTAACTTGAACAGTAAAAACTGATTATGACATTGCTCATCTGTCAGGGAGCATATTTGAATCCTCTCCTCAGCTCTCACCATCCCAATCACCATATAGAAATTGTTCCTAAGTTGTACTGATTTATAAGAAATTTTACTTTTCTTTAAGTAAAACTCTTTAGCTGTATTCCAAGAAGAAAAAAATACTACCAGTGCAATTCCTTTAAATAAAAGTACTTTCATAATATAGACCTTAAAAAGTGGCAAGAAGAAATACAAACTTCTTTAATATTTATTTTTCCCCAGTTACATTCAAAACATTTTTTAAATTTGTTTTTTCAGATTTTTGAGTTCTACGTTTCTCTCCCTTATCTCCATCCACAATTAAGAAACCACTTGTGAAGTTATGCAAAATATTTCCATAAAAGACAAGTTGTGAAAGAAACATAGCTCTCTTGCTCTAATGAAAATAAACACTCAAGAAAAATTAAGTTAAAAATAAAGAGAGAAATAGACTAATAGAGAATGCTTCGATCTGTATTCAGACTAGATCAGTTCTTTCTCTGCGTATGGATAGGATTTTTCATTATAAATCATTCAGAGTATTGTGGATGATTGTACTGTTTAGAATAAAAAAGTCATTTTTAGTTGGTCATCCCAGAGCATTGCTATTACTTTGTATACAGTAAACATACAAACATTTTAAAAGCTGTTTTTTCTTTTGAATACTGACTTGTTTTTTCTTAGTATTTTCCATAACACTTGTATCTTCTTTCATTTATTTAAGGAAATATGCACTTGGATAAAAATGATTTTAGTTACATAGTAGAGAATTTGAACCAACAATGGAACTTTTTTTTTTTTTTAAAGCTTAACTGTCTCAGGTGATTATAATAACTTAAATTTTCTTTTTTGCTCAGGTAGACAGTAGACTATTGAGAAACAATTAACAAAGAATCATTGCTCATTCATCCTTAATGATTTTAAAAATCCTGACAGCGTAATTGATGCTTTGTGAATCTAGGATTAAAGCTGAGATATGAGAAAATCTGTTATTTATTGAAGAGTACATCTGTCTCAGTAGTAAATCTTATGCTGAGAAATGAAAGTGAAGGTAGTTTGTGAGCAAATTTACCTTTTTACTCTTTAAAGTTAGTACCTCAACTTTGAATTTTAAAATAAAATTGTATTTTGTAATGCTATTAAATAGGGGAAAATGTGGAATGAGAGATTAACTATTTTTTTAAAGATTGTCTTGCATCTTATATTACAGATATAAATGATACCTTAAAAACTACCTCCATTCTGGCAGATTTATCTGTTTGCCATGTAATGCTGAAATTGTCTGACACCATATCACTACATGAATTTAGCCCTTTGCTTGCCGTTTTTTTTCCCTGTTTTAGACCCAGTTTGTACATCAGTAATTTAGGGGCTTTCTCAAAGAAACTTATAGAACAAATTGATATTATTCATATTTAGATTTAGATAATATAATTATATTTTATTATGTTTAGATAATAACAAAACAATATGATAATGATAAATAATAATTTAATAATTAATAGAAAATAATAAAAAATATAAAAATAATCAGACTCCTCTAGATGTCTATGTATCATAGCCTTTAGTTAATAATTCAGCAGCATAATACTTGATTTACCCAGTTAGGTTGTTCAGTGGAATTGATCAATTCGGAATTTAAAATTTTGATTGAACACACTTAGAAAGATCCTTACCTTTACATTGTATTATTAGTGTTGAATTATTTGGTTTTTTAATTTAAAAAATATATTTCCCTTAGTTACATGTAAAAACAACAATATTTTTGTTTATACATGTACATTCATTTTTTAAAAAGTATTTCCTTATGAGTCATGTTGGGAGAGAAAAATCAGAGCAAAAGGGAAAAATCATGAGAAAAAAAAAAGAAAAAAGTGAACATAGTCAATCTTCGAGGTGTGAGGTTATAATGTTTTGGTTAGCTTTCTGGAGGTCTTGGGACCAGCCTTCCTTTCAGCAGAGGAATTAATCACCACGAGAATAGCCAGGGATAAAGTCCAAAAGTCTTTATTGTCTCCTTCACAATCTGTCTCCTTGCCTGGGGCGCAGACTGGCTTTCTGGAGGCCCTCTGGAATGGGTCTTGGTTTCAGTGGAGAAAGCAGGAGAGCCACCACTAAGTCTCTCTCTGGCTGAGTTTGTCCCCAGTTTATATGCTCTATTGCAATTACATCATTATAATATACTGAGTATAAACCAATTAGTATATCACTAGGAACCATTATTTGTTATAAGATTAAATCAATCATACTGAACCAGAGAACTCACATGCTAACCTAGATAACCATTGAGTTCTTTGATAGAACTCACAATTACCCAGTAGAAAAGATATACCCCACGTGGTTTGAGCATGCCCTTAGCTGGCAGGCTAAATCCTGAAAGGGACTCAACACCCAAAAAGAGGTAGTTAGCTATAAGTGGGGTTGGGGAACATAGTGGTGGAATAGGGAAAATACCATGTGGCATGGGGAAGGAAAAGCAAGAATTTAAATGTATAGGACAAGCTAGAGAAACCAGAACTTCATGTTACTTATTTGCTAATTTTATGGCTTACAGATAGGTTTGAGTGGTGGTCTACTCACTATTGTCTCATGAACTTGATTATCACTGAATCAGCAATATTTGTAGGACTATATTATAATATTACGAAGACCAGAGACTCTAGAATCATTGACAAACCGACTCTTAGAACAACAGCACTCCTGAGGACTAAGGGCCTCAGCATTACTGCTTTTTTCTCCTAGAAGCTGTACCCCATTAGTACATTAAAGTAGTCAGTGATAGTGCAGCTATTAATCTCATAAGAAATTCTTCAAAGATTTTGAGAAGAGATCCAATGAGTAAATCAGATCTTTATGATACATAGAAATTGTATTATGGAATTATGCAAAACTTTATGTAATTATTCATGTGTTTATAAGTGGATCTTAAATAATGGAGCAGAAGACTAATGGAAACTATTTTCTAATTTCACAGTCTAGTTAAATCCTTTTACAACAAATTTTATCATAATATAGATCCAGACATATCTCATAGACCTAATCTTATTTTTTTGAAATGCAATCAATATGATGGAAAAAGTACCCTCTGATGATTATATGACCAACTTTTAAGATACTAGTATTATATCATTATTATTAATAACATATTCATATATTCATTTTATTTGTATTATAAAACATTAAATATACATAAATCTTTCATATCATAAAAACATGATAGAATAAAAGCAAAACACAGTTTTTGTAACTTGTATAGACTGGGGTCAATATTAACTTGCTAAAAATTGCTAAAAGACCATAAGAGTACTTAGCATTAATAAAAGATATTTTTTTATTTCTTTAAAAAAAACTTATCTACTTTTTGTAGAATTGGGGGTCAAGGGACTAGATATATGATTTCATTGGCACAGTAATAAAATGACCAATGCAGTTGTGGTCTTGCTCTAGCAAATTAATAATTTTTAAATGTCATTTGTGACACTGAAAGATTAAATAGTTCACTCAAATTTAAATATATCTGAAATAGTTCTTGAACCTGGGTTTTCTTGACTCTAAGACCAGCTTTGTATCTACTATGAGTTCCTTATGCTTCAAAGATGCTTTTGTAAGATGATGTTTCAGACATACATGTAAGACAAGTTAGCAGAGGTTTTTTTTTTTACTTAACTGCCTTTTTGAACTCTTAAAAAACATCTTTGTGATGCTTGATTTTTATCAGTGTGAATATTTTTTTTTCCTCTGAAAGACTCCATTTCTTATCAGGTACCTATCATCATTTTTAGTCATCTTATAGAATTATCTAGAAGAGAAATCAGTGTAATTTGGAAAATGCCCAAGCTTGCCCCTTTTGAGAATGCTTCATTAAATATGTCTTCAGGTTCCTGAAGGAATTTAAGTTGAACCTGACTTCGAGGCTCTTGGCAAAAGGACAGCAAACAGTGAAATACATGAACTGCAGCACTTTGCAATACAGAAATAAGAGCAGGAATACATGTACTATTAACAGAGGGAAGGCATTATTTCCTCAAGTTTCAGATGTGTAAAAGTACATTTGTTATGAAAGAAATGTGATATATGACTATGAATTTCCACAATTGTACAAAAGACAGCACAACAGAGAGGACAGAGAACCTTTACTCTCAGGCAGACTGGTTTCAACTCCTGCCTTTGACATAAACTGACTATGTGACCTTATGAAGGTTGGCTGGCATCTTAATGCTCTAGGAAATCTTAAAGACAGTAAGTTTTCGAAAGAGTGCAGCTCCATATTGGTGCAGCTCACTCATTTGGCAGTTTTTTTGTATTTATGAAATCTCAGAACTAGTTTAAAACAATAACAACCCATAATGCACCTCCTTTAAGTTCAGGAACACATCTTCCCTGAATGTGCAGTGAGAGATCTTGTGCCTCTTGACATTTAACCCACCTGAATAGCACCTAGCTCCAAGCCATCTGTGGTGGATCTTGGCATGGAACTGATGAAATCTGAATACAAAGTTACTGAGGCAGAAAATGTTGTTCACCTAGCAATAGCAGTAATTGAAAAAGAAATACAAGCCTTCAGGGTATGTCAACAAGAGGAAAAGTCAAAAAAAAAAACTAATGCAGTGTGTTCTGTACATCCAGGAAAGGGGATGGAGAACATGGCTTAAACAATACAAAGAGACTTTTAATAAAGGACTAGTGGCAGTGTTAGAAGATTTTTGGGAAAATACAGCTGTTAATGCTTGGGAATTATACATATGAATAAATAATACATATGAAAGAGCTGAGCAAAAGATCTCTAAACAGATGAGAGAGTTGTTATATTCATAGGAGTTCAGGGATGGAAGAACACTTACGTTAACCTTGAAATACAGATGAAATTTTGGGTGGAAAGTATCAGAATTGTAGGGGGGAAATGACAATTATTATGTTTACAAAGCCATGAGATGTAATTCAAAGTAGAAAAAAGAAAGAAGGAAAATCACGTCTTTTTTTTTTTTTTTTTTTTTTTTCTTATTGAGAGGAAAGCGAGTATGTGTCTAGGAATAATTCAGACTCTCATTTGAGTTGACTTAAAGAAACAGAAAATAAAGAATATTTTATTGTACTGAGTTGCTTATTTCACAAAATATTGTATATGTTAGTTTTGCAATTTTTATTTCAGATAAAGCAAGCATTTGATCTGTGTAGAACAAAGCATTCTTTGAGAACATTTTTCCTTTATTCTGGGTAGTTCTTCAGTCTCACTGTCCACATTCATTTAAATGTCACTAAATTTGGAAATTTGTTTAATATATAAATTATGTCCCCAAAAGCAGATTACAGTAAAACAAAACAAAACAAAAAACCATTCATACTATCACAATATTGTAAAGATATTGCACATTAGTTATTAATCATAACTATCCAACTTTTTAAAAGATTATGCTATAGTGTTCTAGAAAATACAAATCGGCCAAGTATAAGCTAGAAATCTAGCAAGCTAGCCTGTGAAATTTATGCAAATGCTAAATTAAATATCCCTTGTGATCCTTGCAGAAAGTCAAAATGAACTTTCCTGGAGAGCCATTAGTAATGTTTAAACTTCTCCATGCAGCCTTATAGATGATCAAAATGGGTAGTATGATTTTTAAAAAGAGCTATTCATAGGAAAAGAATGAAGGATAGACAGCTGACAGCATCTATCTTCTATAAGGATCAGGAGATATCTTTGAACTTCTTCTGCAACACTGAGATGTTAACCAACCTTCCCAGGGTCACAAAAACTCAGTTTATGTCAAAGGCAGGACTGGAAATCAGGTCACCTTAGAGTAAAGACTCTTTGTCCTCTCTGTTGTGCTGCCTTTTGTAGGCTAGTTGAAATTCATAGGACACAATATATTTCTTCTATGGCAAATATATATTTGAAACTTGTTTTAGGATCACATACCTTCCCTTTATTAATAATTACTGTATTCCTGCTCTTATTTCCCTACTACAAAGATCTACAATGCATATGCTTGCTATCTTCTAGTTACTTTAAATTTCAGTATAGTAAAAGGATACTGGACTGAATGGCCTTGTCCAGGAGACGTCATTCTTTCCCATCTTCTGTTCATACATTGTTTCATGTATAAAATGAGGAAGTCAGTCTAGTTAAGAACCTTTAATATGTCAGGAATCCCTTTGACAGTGTTGATAAATCTGCAAATCTTTTCTTTTAAATGCATAAAATAAAATATAGGATTGCAAAGGAAACCAATTATGCTGACATATGCTTATTGGTATATAAAAATAAAAAGCAGTTCATAAACCCAAGTTAAGAACTGCTCATCTAAGTTGTTTCTTCTGTATCTAAATTTTTTGATTATAAAATTTCTACAAATGTTTTATTAGGAAATTAATTTTTCAAAAGTAAAAGTTTCAGAATTTAACATTGCCAATTTACAGAATTATGTCTAGGTCCACAGGCATATCCAATATGACTTAATAGATATTTCTCTACACATATTTCTAAACTGGAATATTTGCTATCCCCCATTCATGACATTTCATCTCCTGTATTTACCTAGAGGGAGCTATGTGAGACTGTGCTTAAAGTGTGCTAGACAGAGTCCAGAAGACATTCTTTCAAAGGCAACTCAAACATTTTCTAGCCAAGTGATCTTGGGCAAGTCACTTTTTTATGTCTGCCTCTTGCAAAATGGGAATAATGTTAGCACCTATCTTGCAGGGTTATTGTAAGAATAATAAAAGGAGGTCATATCTATGAAGTACTTAGCACAATGAATGGTATCTAGTGGATGCTTAATAAATGCTCAAGCTTTTCCCTCACTCCCTTTCCCTTCCATGGTGCTTTTTCACATTCTCTACTTCCTGCTTAGAATATACTATTTCCTCTATTTCTCAGAATTCCTAGCTTCTTTCAGGGCTCAGGTAAAACTATGTCTCCTATTTTGATCTTATCTTCATGATTATTTTATATTTATTCTTGTTTAAATTTTATTTTAATCATCTGTATTCATTTCTTCTCTTCCTGCCAATCTCCCAAGATCCTTATGGGTTAAGGACAGTTTCTTTCCCTTCATATCCCTCTCCCCCTCTCTTTGTCTCTCTCTCTCTCCCTCTTTCCTATTACCCTTTATTGCTCTCCATCCCTCTAGCCTTCCTTTATCCTCCCTTACTCCCTCCCTCTTCTTCTTTTCCTCCCTTCTTCCCTCTTTCTCTCCTTCTATCCATTCCTTCTTTCTCTTCTTTCCTCTGATGTAGATTTTTCTTTTAGCAAAATGATTGATTTACGGCATTTAATTGATGCTTGTTTAATTAATTTTCATTGCAGTTCTTCTGATTAATCTTTTCCAAGTTATTATCAACATGGGGTATCCAGTGGAACAGTGTAAAATTTCATGTTGAGGTACAAGTTTCAAAACCTCAATCATGATTTCCCCCCATTTCCCATTTATGCTAAAGAAAGTTTGGATATTGTAGTAGAATGAGCACTGTATCTAAGGTACCTGAATTAATAACCAGTATTCTCTTATTTACTATATAAATGATGAAACCGGGACTAATCTATATCACCTTATTCAGCTTAGATGATCTTTTATCACTGGATCCTGGAAGACATTTTGGCAGAGTAATTAACTCTTTTCTGCTTATCATTGAACTTTATGTAAAACCATTTAAAATATGACATTTAAAAACATTATGTAGATCTAAGGCTTCAAATTGTACATTAGTGCTGAGCTGGACTTATCTCAGATTATTGTGTTATATTTTTATTGAAGATTCAAGAATTTGGCTTATACCTACCTCCAGGGCTTTATGAAGGACATATCTACGTGAGCATTCATCAGACATTTATCAATGCTGCTAATTATTAGTTACTATGTGAGATGTTGGCAATGGTACCACTGAGTTTATTTCAGAATATTCTTTTATTCAGAAGTCTTTGTCATTTTCCCCTTTAATCTTCATTATTTGGTTACTTTTGTTTAAGGTACTTATATTAAACAGTAGAGATTAGCACTGGACCTACTTTTAGGAAGACCAGAGTTCATATCCTTCCTTGTCACTTACTACCTGTGTGATCTTGAACAAGTTACTTAATCTTTCTGTCTGTAGCATCTATCTTCTAGAATTATAGAAGTAAAATTTTAAAAAAAATTGTAAAGTTCTTTGCAAACTTGAATGAATTACATGAATATTAACAATGTTTATAAAGTGCTGTTTTAAAGTCATTTTAACAATGAAAAATATTTACTCTTTCTTCTAGGTATATAATCCCAAAAGAAAGTAATATGCTATTTTTTTCCATGCCTGTTATAGTTATTTTTGTTTTCTTGAAAATTAATTTTATAGTTTATCTTTTCCTTTAAAGATATTGACTCTGAAGTCTATGTGGACTTCTACTTCTGCTATTACTGAGGTATAATATACAATTTGGACACAACATCAGAAAGTAATTTGCATATCTGTTAAACTACCTTAAAATCTGTTACTCTCACTTTTTTTAGACCTCCTCATTTTCAGTCAATTTTATGCATGGCCAAAATTTACTTAAGTCTAGAATATGAAATATTATTATGGGGCATTTGAATTATAATTAACAATCAAGAATTTCTAACTCAGTTGGCATGTTGGGAATTCCTAGATATGCTGAATCTCTAAAATTTGTAAATAGCACAAGGAAAATCCGCAGGTAGATCACTTTCATTAGCATTTTTTTCATTCATTCCCTTGAAATTCTTGAACTTTTGTTCTTTCAGATGAACTTTGTTACTATTTTTTTCTAGATCAGTAAAATAATTTCTTGGGAGCTTGATTGGTATGACACTAAATAAATAGGTTAATTTAGGTAGTATTGTCATTTTAATTATATTTGCTTGGCTTAACTATGAGTCATGGGCTTTTGATGAAGAGTTTATCCAATAGTAAAGTGAAAACAGATATCAAGGTACACATCCCAAACCCATTTACCCCAATTATGTTTTACCCAATATTAACATTTTAATTACCTTTGTTCTCCTTTTTTTTTTCTATCTTCCCTTTCTGTTTTTGGGAGTCATCTGATGAACAAGTAAATAGGAACAGCTCTAACAATGTAGAGAGTAAACATGTAGAGAAGTGATCGTGGTGCTCTAAGAAAAACTGCAACAGGAACATTGTAAAGGATTGAAACTCTGAATAAGTACACTGGAATCAGATAACTGAGCACTTAAGGCTCACCTATTGGACGATACTCTATTAGCATGTGCTTGGGAAAATGGCCCTTCTCACTATTCTGTGCTGGCTGATCTTTTGGTATATACAGATAATCCTAGGAGGGATTAGGGGGTGGAATAAGACGAGCCAGAGTCACTTTGGAGGAGAATGAGAAGGGAGGTTGGTAGATAGAGAGCTTGTGACAGTTTAGTCCATCTCCGCTATTTCTCCCCCTTAAAGACCAAAGACTTTTACTGATCCTGACTCTGGTTGATCCTGAGGTCAGCAGGGAGCTAACCCAGACTTCTCAGAACAGGACACTAAAATTGTACTAAACATGCCCAGAGTTATGGACATTCAGTGATGCATTTAATAGAGAAAGATAATAATACAGATAGATAAATGGATAAGCTGGTAGTTGATAAAATAGATAACATAAATGGGTAAATAGATTGAAAGTTAGACATGAGTAAATAGATAGGTAGGTAGATAGGTGTTTAGATAGATAGATAGATAGCCAGCCAACTAGCCAGCTAAAAATAATTATTGTGCTTATTTTGTGGCAAGCACCAAAGATACAAAGAAAAAGCAATCAAGGGAACTTTTGTCCTCAAGGAGTTTTTATTTTAGTTGGGGAAGTTAATATATAAGAGGCATTCTAAAAAGTGAGGTAGTGTACATTTGGGGAACAAGATATAAAACTGAGAGCTTCTAGTTTTTGACAAAATGAAGCAATAGCTCACTGATAAGAGCCCAGGAGTGAGAAGAAAATAGTTCTGTATGTGAAGTATGAGATATATGAGTTGAAAGACAATACTGCTATTAGCAATTAATCCAACACTATTATATGCAAAAGTTTTATGCCAGGCATTAAATAGATTTTAAAGAGCCATGATCCAATAATATTATAATCTTATATATTAGTATATCAATGGGGATATTTGTATAAAAGTAGCTACAGTAAAGAATAGATTATAAAAATTTCTAAGAGATGAATTCAAAGTACATGTATGAAAACTGGAGCATATAAGCAGGTCTAGTAGAGATCAGAGAAGGCTTTTTGGAGGAGTTAAGACTTGCTCTGTATGTCCATGGGAGGAAGGAGAGAAAGCAATGGACAGAGATAAAGGGATGTTTCTTAGAATGTCTTGAGGGTGCACAGAAGGAGTGTGTAAGAAGTTGCCAAATATTTAAGGAACCTGGTTAGAATGGAATCAAGAATAAAAATGAGGAATTTAGCTTTAGCAAAGGAGGAGGGGAGAGATGTATTTCAAGATTAGAATGAGACAGGACAGGATGGGTAAGATCAGGGAGCACTTTGAGAATGATTTAATTGATGAAAGGTGAGAGCAAAAAAGTGATTGAAAAAATGACCTTGATTTAGGAGCTAGCTAGAAATGTTTGAATCTTAGCTCTCTCTTTACTAATTGTGTGACTGAGAGCAGCTTAATTTCACCTCAGTTTCTTTAGTTGCAAAATAAGGGGATTAGACAGAATTTGCCTGATTTAAATTATAAATCTTATTCATTGACAAAGCACTGAAGAATGTACCTTATAATCTATAAAATAATGCACCTGTGAAATATCATAAATGAAAACATTAATGAAAATTAGAGGTAGTCTAATTATATATATTATATATTAGAATTATATATTCAAAGCAATAAGCAACCTTAAGTATTATTTAATTCCCTTTTCAGATGAGAAAACTCAGACTTAAGAGAGAGACTTGTTTAAATTAATATGGGAGGTAAATAGCAGACTTATGATTTAAACTCTGGACCTCTGATTCCAACTCTAACCACCTTCTACAATACCCAGATGCCTAAAGATTGATTAATTTTTAGAGGTGTTTGCAAGATAGAGGAGTGAGCTGATGTCAGTTTTGAGTAGGAGATAGGAACCACCAATCAATTCAGTTGAATTCAATAAATTACTGTGCACTAAGTAATTTTCTAAATCACTCTATAATTGTTTCTAATAATTTATACATATATAATGTTTTGAATGGTCTTAATCAACCAACCAACAAATATTTATTAAATATCTTCTTTAAGCCAGGCGCTGTGTTAGGTGTTTTTGATACAGAAAAATGCAAAAATTCCTACTTTCTGGGAGTTTGTATTCTAATGTAACTTTCTAGGAGTTCTTTAGATAATTTACACTTCTAATGCAAGCCAGACAGTCCAGTCACAGAAAGGCATTTTTCCTGCTCATCTATTTCTCACAAAACCACTTCAGATGACTAAAGCAATTTTACTACAGTCATATCATGTGGATTCATCAGATGCAAAGATGTCCGTAGCTGAATAATCTGTGATTTTAAGCCTCGAATCTGGAACTAAGTGTGTCTTACTGTTAAGTACTCTCAGGAATTATTTTAGATCAAGTTACAGACAATTCTTTTTACTTTTCTTTGTGATTTGCAACTTTGGGCTGAATTACAGTATTTATATCTTTTGGTAGGCATCCTGTTATGCTGTCCTTGTATCCCTGCTAGAGAATTTACTATAAGGATTTAGCAGATTTATGTTGACTTATGCCATAGAACCTACCTCTTGGAGCTCTCTTTATATTTTTTCCCTGTCCCCTTTATTTCTTGCCCCCCCCCCCCTTTCTCCTATCCCCAAGTATATAGGGGGATGCCTATATTTTTTTCCTTGAATAATTTTGGAGGTTCATTAAAATTTTTTTTGAGTTCCAAATTCTCTCCTTTTCCTCTCTTTTCCCTTCCTCAAAATAGTAAGCAAATTAATTTTACTTGGATACATGTAATCATGCAAAACATATTTCCTTCTTAGTTCCTTTTGTGAAAGAGAACACAATATCCCTGCTCCCCTGCCACTCCCCACCAAAACCCAAAATAATGTGAAAAACAGATATGCTTTGATTTACATTCAGCTTCCATCAGTTCTTTCACTGGAGGTAGATAGCATTTTTCATCATGAGCCCTTTTGAATTGTTTTGGATCATATTTTACTATTTACTGTTTTACTCCTATTTTACCTGAGTGAGGTAGGCTTTTCTTCCTGACTTTCTAAGTTATCTTGAACTAAAAGATTGTTTCATTCTGTCCTAGTATTGTTTGTGTAACTCCAGAATTTAATTTGAGGTGATTTACAATTGTTTGAAGGTGAATTTGGGAGAGTACAGATAAGTTCTTGCCTTATTCCACCATCTTGAGTCCACACCAACCTCAATGCCTATTATTGTAAATTGATATTACAAGAAAGGTCTTTTGAAGTTGATTAATAAAGAATGCCACAATCATTGTATATAGTAAAGGTCATTTTGTAGTCTTTAGCATGGAGTCAGGTATACATTGTGCCTCTAGATACAAATTTCAGTACTTAACAGTTTTGGGAGTTGTTTTATACAAGTAATAAAGAAAAATAAATTTTTGAGAGTAGGGAGTATAGTTTCTTTACAGTTATTACATAATACTTTTGAAAATAGCTTATTACCTAGAAGTACTGAATGAAATTCATTCTGGTCAATGGCCAGTTATACGTAGACTCAGGTATGAACCAGCAGGGATTGTGATTCATTGTTACTCATTTCTCACAGTGATATACTTTTTGCATAATCTTTAATTTCTCCAAGCCCTAATTATTTAAATGAGTGACTTTAAAGAAAAGGCAAAAAATTGAAGGGGAAAGAGATAAAATTTGTAATGATCAATTCATTTTACTACATTGTAGATTCTTGATTCACTTACCTTAGAAATTCCCAAAACCATGTAATTTGCATAAGTAAATGATAAGCAAATGCCATACATTTGTGATGAAAAAGGGAAGCTGAAATGTGTAATATATCATGTAATCAGAATTTTGAGAAAGAGACTTATGATGACTTCAATGAGAGGTAGCATTTTTTTTCTTTTTTGCTCTTGACCACTCTGGTACATCAATTTCATTCTATTTTTTCAAAGCATTGAGCTCTCCTCAGCTCTTCCTTTTTCTGTTTGTTAAGTGTCTTTTCTTTCCTAATGAAATCCTGATGTGTTGGGAGAAGAAATATAACCTAGTCCATTTAACTGTGCACTGACAGAAGAGAAAATGAAAGGAAAAAAGAAAACAAAAGGGATAGTGGTGCTGAAATTTCTTTAAAAAAAAAAAAAAAAGTAATCCCGAACATGTCTTGAACAATCACCATTTCTTCAATTGGAAGGGACCTTTAAGATTGCCTAGTTCAACTCCTATTTAAATCTTGAATGCCCTCTATAGTGTCCTTGACAAGTAGTCATCTACCCTCATTCGAATCATTTTGAGACAGTTCTAATCATTAAAAAGTTCCTCTTTATACTAAGCTAAAATGTCTTCCCTGAAAATTCCCTCTACTGGCAGTATTACCTTCTCTATCATATAAAATGAATCTAAATTTAATGCAATTCTCTTTTCTTCAGCTTAATCACCTCCAATTTCTCTGATTGATATGTTAAATGTTTCAAATATCTGCACTTTCTTCTTGCTGTTGTCTAGAGAAATATAATTTTATAAATATTACTTAAAACATAGCATCTAGGCCACCACCACCACCATCATCATCACCACCACCATTTCTATATGTCATCTATTAGAAAAGATGAGTAGAATGACAACAGCAATGTAAATCTAGAGTTAGGAGAGACTTAATGAATAATAAAATGACAATAATATTTGACATTTACAGAGCCTTTTAAAGATATACAAAGTCTTTATATATCTTAGCTCATTTGATAGTTACAAAAACTCCATGAAGAACATACTACAAATATCAATTCTTGCTTATACAAAGAAGGTTGTGATTAGCTTGATGTTTCTCTTCACTAATATCTAGATGTTTACACCTCAAGTCTGTTGTATTTTCCAGTCTACACACTCTTACTCTAGTAATTCTCATCAAAAGAAGTGATTTGAGTTTTGCTCCAAGACCTTTCCCCCTAAGAAGCACTGTTTCAGTTCCTTAGTATCTAAAATTTTCTGCTTAATAATCTCCTAAAATATTCTAGATAGAGGTGTGAAACAATTCCCATTCCTCTTTCTTTTCCTTATACTCACCAAGGCTAAAAGGAATATCCTATTGAAGTGTCTGTCTAGCTGATAATTTTTAAGGAAAATATGATTTGGAGATGGGAGGGGTCTAATTTTAATCTTTTCAAGCTCTAACTATAAAAGTATTCACCAAAACTAGTTCTATCCAACTCTCTTCCAGAAATTAGAAGATATCTACAATGGGCAATACTCTCAGAGAGCCAAAGTTATGCTAATAATTTCAGTTTTTCCTCAGCTGAATATTTTAGCCCTGCAATCTATAATATTGAACAAAATGGGCAACTTGTTTGGACTCATGTGTTCAAAATCCAATTCTTCATATTTTGCTTCAAACCCACCACTCTTCCTAATTTCCTGAATTCTCTCCAGAATACCATTATTCTTTTATTTATCTAAGTTTATAGTTGATGAATCATCTTTGATTGTCAACTCACTCTTACTAGTGAGTGAGGTCAGGCCTAGAATCAGTAAGACTTGAGTTCAAATTTAAGCCTTTATTAGCTCAGCATACCCCATAAGATAACTGTAGGGATCTTATGAACACAATGCCTAACACATAATCAGTGCCATATAAATATTTCCATTTAACTATGATTTACCTTCTCACGGAAACTAGTAGATACTTTATCATCCCTATCATCCCTATTTTATAGTTGAGAGAACTGAGTCAAGTGGAGGTGAAGTGACTTGCCCTAGTCTAAACCTCTATCGCTTATTTTCTGGACTCCCTCTGATTGTTTAAAAAGAATATGTATTTTACCCATTGTATAGTAGATAGAAGATTGATTCTTGGATTAAAAAATCTTGGGTTTAGGTCCTTCCTCTGACAGATACATACTGACTGTGAGATTAAGAGTAATTCATTTAACCCTTTTAAAAATGTTACAAAATTGATAATTAACCATTATCATTATATTAACTATTATTATTGCAGATCTATTTAAATAGACCTGCAATTCTCATTGAATTGGGTATTTTTTCCAGTGATGTCCTTCACAATCCAGCCATGCTTTCAATAGTCCATTCTAGTTAATGTGCTCCTTCAAATTTGCCACTGGATACTGCCCATTTAAAAAAATCTCCTTCTTTAATAACTGTGTATTTATCTTTTTAAAAAAATATTCTTTATGGGCTTGTCTTTCACATTAGAATATAAGCTTCATTCAAAATGTTTTATTGTTTTTATTTTAATGAAGGATTTTTCATCTTTCTTTAATTTGTATCCCTAAGACCTTGCATAAATCATGGTATGTAGTAAACAATTAATAAATGACCATTGGTTTATTTATTAACATTATCCTTGTGTGAAATATACGGCTACAAAATCTCTAGGCCTCTTATTCGTCTGTTCATATGTAAAGTTGTTCTTTTGAATTACTTTATTCTATTAGATTCTCTTTGAATATGCATTTTCTTGATGTTTTTTAAAGTCTCTTCATCATGTGTTGTGTAAATTATAAGTATCTAAATGGAAATTTTCAGTTTAAAAATATGACCAAAACCATGTAATTACTATTTGATAAGAATGTGATGATCATGAATTTTAAATGATTGAGTTTTACTTAGGGTAATGATTTGGGGATTATTTTCTTAAGGTCACCTAAGATTTTGATGAGACTGGAAATTCTATGTAACTTCTCACTGACAAGTTTCTTTGGCAAGATTAAGTAAAGGAGTGTTTTTTTTTTTTTTAATTTAGTAGATTATTCTTCTATCCATCTGTTCGAGTATTTGTCATATCTTATTGATATCTTCCCCAGTAGAACAAATTGACATTATAATCCATCAGTAAATATTTATTAAGTATCTACCATATGCCAAACACTGTGTTTTATGCATTTGGCTTTTACTTTCTCAGTGAGAGACTCCTTTCTGTGTCCCTCTTCTGTAATTTTTAATCTGTTCCATTTCTGGACCATTACTGACAGAAGAACTTTTACTGGATTTCTATATTGGCCCAAGATTAAAATTGATTCCAGTCAATGTTTGAGTGACACTATTGCATTTATTTGACAAGGATCTACCTTAGTTTGTTACTGTTTTCTCCTTAGGGGCATGATGTTTCCTTTTCTTTCTCTTGCCTTCCTGAAAGGTATTTTTGGACAAAATTTAAGGAAAATTATTACATGGGTAGCTTTGTTACTTTTTGCTGTAGTGACATAAAATCCTTAATAGCTACAAAATTGAAGAAAGTGTTTCTGGTAAATGAGGATATTGAAAAGGAAATTTTAACAGCTTGTTTACAATTCCATTATTAGAGATAATATTGTTCACAAAAACAGATTGTAGCAACTCTTTTTTTTTAATTATAGCTTTTTATTTACAATTTATTTACAAAATTATTTAAGATTTACAATTTTATTTATATTTATTTACAATGCATATTTGTTATATGCATGGGTAATTTTTCAGCATTGACAATTGCAAAACCTTTTATTCTAATTTTTCCCCTCCTTCCCCCCATCCTCTCCCCAGATGGCAGGTAGACCAATACATGTTAAATAGGTTAAAGTATATGTTAAATACAATATATGTATATATATCCAGACAGTTATTTTGCTGCACAAGAAGAATTGGACTTTGAAATAACATACACTTAATCTGTGAAGGAAATCAAAAATGCAGGCAGACAAAACTAGAGGCATTGGAAATGCTATGTAGTGGTTCACACTCATTTCCCAGAATTCTTTCACTGGGTGTAGCTGGTTCTATTCATTATTGAACAAATGGAACTGGTTTGGTTCATCTCATTGTTGAAGAGAGCCACATCCATCAGAATTGATCATCATATAGTATTGTTGTTGAAGTATATATGATTTCCTGATCCTTCTCAAATCACTCAGCATCAGTTCATGTAAGTCTTTCCACGCCTTTCTGAAATCCTCCTGCTGGTCATTTCTTACAGAACAATAATATCCCATAACATTCATATACCACAATTTATTCAGCCATTCTCCAATTGATGGGGACCTACTCAGTTTCCAATTTCTGGCAACTAAAAAGAGGGCTATCACAAACATCTTGCACATTTAGGTCCCTTTCCCTTCTTTAAGATCTCTTTGGAATAAAAGCCTGGTGATAATACCTTTGGATCAAAGAATATGTACAATTTGGTAACTTTTTGAGCATAGTTCCAAATCGCTCTCCAGAATGGCTGGATGTGTTCACGATTCTATCAACAATGTATCAGTGTCCAACATTCCACATTATCTTTCCTGTCACTCTAGCCAATCTGACAGATGTGTAGTGATATATCAGAGTTGTCTTAATTTGCATTTCTCTGATTAATAATGGAGCATCTTGGAGCATCTTTTTATATGGCTAGAAATAATTTCAATTTCTTCATCTGAACATTGTCTGTTCATATCCTTTGACCATTTATCAATTGGAGAATGGTTTGATTTCTTATAAATTAGACTCAATTCTCTATATATTTTGAAAATGAGGCCTTTATCAGACCCTTTGACTATAAAAATGTTTATTGTTTTTCTTCTAATTTTGTCTACATTAGTGTTGTTTGTAGAAAAGCTTTTCAATTTGATATAATCAAAATTTTCTATTCTGTGATCAGTCATGATCTCTAGTTCTTCTTTGATCACAAATTCCTTCCTTTTTCACAGGTCTGAGAGGTAAACTATCCTATGTTCTTCTAATTCGTTTATAATCTCATTCTTTATGTCTAGATCATGAACCCATTTGGATCTTATCTTGGTTGTTGTTCAGTGTTAAGTGTGGGTCAATGCCTAGTTTCTGCCATACTAATTTCCAATTTTCCCATCAGTTTTTGTCAAACAGTGAATTCTTATCCCAAAAGCTGGGGTCTTTGGGTTTGTCAAACACTAGATTATTAAAGTCATTGACTATTTTGTCCTTTGAACCTAACCTATTCCATTGATCAACTAGTCTATTGCTTAGCCAATACCAAATGGTTTTGGTAAATGCTGTGTAACAACTCTTTAAATTATCCATTATCATTTTCCTCATCGATTTGAATTTTTCCGTGTTTATCATAAATATTCCATCACCCAGAGAAATCACTGATTGGCAGTGCTAGTAATGCATTATTTTTCTTATATTGAAATTCTGTAGTCTAACATTGTAATTTGAAAGTGTATATACTCCTTTTTTATTTTTTTATTTTAATTGCTAATTTGAGCTCAAAAGGAAAAATATTTTGCTTATAATTTTTTGATTTTAATTTTGAAAAGTATCTTACCTGATTTAGGGAAGAGAGCAAAGCCTGTAGCTGAAATCAAGAATTTATACTATAATCATAAAATTATGATTCCAGTGCTATTTAATCTATTGTTTTTTTTTTTTTTTTTTTTTTTTTTTAGCTACAGTATGACTTGGAATTTTCTTCTTCAGCGCCATTTTTTTCACTTAGATATTTGGATTCAATAATGTTCTAAATCGATGTTATGGATGTAGAGGCACATCCAGTATGTATAGACTTCCAGGCTTGTAGGTTAAAAGGGGATTTGTACAAATCAGTCCTTTTCTTTTTTGTTGTTCAATCATTTCCAGTCATGTCTGACTCTTCATGACCTCATTTGGGATATTGGTGGCAAAGATAGTAGAGTGATTTGCCATTTTCTTCTGTAATTCATTTTTAAATGAGGAAAATAAGATTAACAGGATTAAGTGACTTGCCCAGGTCATGCAGTCACTTTCTGAGGTCAGAATAGAACTCAGGTAGATGAATCTTCCTAAGTCCAGGCCTGTGACTCTTTCCATTATGCTATCTAGCTATATCATTTTCTCTGGCACCTACTATTTCTCTGACGCGTTCATTGTCTTTGTTTTACATGGGTATAGATCTAAGAGCTGATGAATTATAGATCCTTTTATTATCTAAGTAACCAAAGAGAATAATTCAACTTTTTTATTTAGTTCATTAAGCACATTATAATATATTCCACTAAGCATACTAACAGGTTATGCTTCACTTATTTTTAAAACGTATATAATTAATGCCCTTTATCTCTAAATCACAGTTATCTCTCCTTTGTGACAAAGAAAAACAGTTAAGTGAAAATACCGGATGCACTGAAGGTATCAGTCAGACTTTATCATTCAGTCAGCTCTTTATCATTTTCCTATCCATAGTGGGACATTTTCAGCTATTATAGGCATCAAACCTTTCACAGAATTCTTATTTGGGACAAAGACCACAAAGGGCTGTAGGTGGTTCAGTAGGGTACTTATCTACTTTTCTAGAAACACATCTTACTTGCCTATTAACATTTGTATTACCTTGGTTCTCTGTGCTTCAGATTTCTTAAAAGTTGGAAAGAATTGGATTACAAAGGTTCTGATTTCCTTCTTAGTTTGACATCCTTTGATTTTATGAGTCTATAGTCTGTTGGTCAGTGTTGAACTCCATCTGCTGCACTATTCTCTTTATTTCTTTGTCATACAGTAGGAAAAAAGATGTTTGGTTGACATCTTGGATTCTTCAAGATTCCCAGTATTTTTTTTTTTAATAACCAAATTATCAAATGGGCCTTTTAATAGTTGAATAGGGACTGACTAATCAAAGCAATTTTCATCTGTCAGTAATATTTTGAGGATAGAAATTTTACCTTTTAGTTTGTAGTTTATGTGGAAAAGTAGTTAGCTTTATTACTTCGAACTTATGGAGAATAATGTGAGTTGCACTTTATCATCTTTATCTCTTTTCCTCAAATTGCTAGATAAATATTGAACACTTTCCCATTTTTTTCATTCTTTGCTTTAAAATTTAATGTGTTGTAACTGGAATAATACTTTATTTAGAGTTTTTATTTCACTTTAATATTTTAAATTCTCCAAACCTCTAAAAATGGATTGTAATAAAAGGGACAATTATTTCAGTTTAACAAAGACCTAATCCCCTGTCATGTGTAAAAGCAGTGTGCTGAGTGTGACAACATAAAACAAAATAATAGTGCCTATCTTCGGGGAAATTATATTTTACTGAAATATACAATAGCTTAACAGGCTAATAAATAAAGAGTTAATTTGAGGATGAATGAGAACACTAACAACTAGGGAAATGACAAAAAACTCTTTAAAGGAGATGACACCTGTTCATGCTATGAGGAAAACTATGTGAACCATAGGATGATGTATCTAGAGTTGGAAGTCATTATCATTTTACAAAGGAGTAAACTGATGCCTTGGGTAAAATTCATATAGCTGGAAAGAAGATGAGGAGGAAATACCATCTTAGTTAAGGGAAATGAAAATACTTTGAGTAGTAATACCTCTTTTGGAGTTTAATAAATAGGTTAGTCTAATATGTAAAGTGCTTAAAAGGATATAGCGTGAAATAAATCTTGAAAAGTATGCAAGAGCCAAATTTTGAATGTCAATATCAATTAAATATTAATGATGATAGCTAGGTGGCACAATAGATAGGAGTGTCTGGCTTGGAGACTAATCTTTTTGAGTTTAAATCTCACCTAAGTCACTTACCAGGTAAGTGTCTGTTACTAGGTATCTGACCACATAGGCGTGTAACTTAACTTAACTCATGTCTATCACTTAACAACTTAACTCAGTTGTCTTAGTTTCTTCATTTGTAAAATGACCTAAAGAAAGAAATGATAAACCACTCCAGTATTTTTGCCAATAAGATTATTTTATCTTGAAGGTGGAGTGATATGATTAGATCTGTCATTTTAGATTATTATGGTAGCTATATGGTGTGTGAGTTAGGGAGAAGAAATGGCAAGAGGCTAGGTGACTAATTAGATATCTACTGTACCATTCTAAGCCTGCTTTAACTTTGATTGGCATTGTAGAAAAGGGACAGATGGAGGAGATGATGTGGAAATAGTGTCATTAAGAGTTGGCAATTGATTGTATATGGGGAAAAGAAAGAGATGAGTATGACCATAAGGTTGTGAAACTAAAAAGGCTGGTGGTGGTCTACTGAACAGAAAATGGCAAAATTAGAAAAAGAGTGGATGGGGGAGTGGGTAGATGAATTTGAGTTATTTAGATTGCTCAGTTTAAGATTTTTACATAGACAGGGACTAGAAGAAAGTTTATAGTTAAATTAACAAAGCATTACTTTTCCCCATTCTCTGATACATAGAAATTGCTGGGTACTACAGAATTCTTTTTGGGAAAGGTATTTTCTGTGTGATCTTAGCTCCGTACTCAGAACATTTCTTCTGTCCTTCTTGTTTTTGAATTTCCTACATAGCCAAAGAGTTTGTGGTGAAAGGAGTAATCTTGATGCTATCCAGTTTAGGGAGGTCTCCTCATAAGGCTTGCATTCTAATGTGTGTCACCTGAATACTGGAAAACTGACTGGGAAAGTGACATAATCACTTTGATTATGTATACTACTCACTGGGATTTATTTATGGAAAAATATGTGGGAAACAAGTTTTGGTTTAGAGTTTTCCAGTAGAAACTGTGGGTTGTGTCACAATCCACATCCTAATTAATTGGAACAAACAGATACAATAATGCAAGCTAGCTAGACTGAGTTAGACAGTGGACTTGGGGTGAAGGTAGTATGATAACTTGATATCATAACTTTTGTGTTGTTGTTTTTTATAGTCCCAACATTGTCAAATGAATCCTTCTATGTCAGTCATGTTAAACTTAAATAGAAAAGACTCCCTATGAACAACAGACTGAGAAAAGCACAAATTAACATTATCTGTTATATTTCCTTTTTGTTTATTTTGTTAAACATTTCTCAGTTATGTATTAATCTGGTTATTTCAAGAGTTGTGTCATGTCTCTGATGTGGACTAGTAGAATTTTGTTTATTTAACATTTAAAGATTTGATAGTTTGGAAAAGTAGCTGTGAAAAATTTACTAAATCTTGGCTCTTCGTTGACTTTTATAGACCAGATTTTTTTTTTTTTTTTTTTTTTTTTTTTGCATTATTGAGAGATTTATTAGCATCGACTGGTGACTAGAGTGCTGGGTTTAGAACCAATAAAGTCTGAGTTCAAATTTCCTCTCATACAGTTACTAATTCTATGACTCTGAGCATACTCTGTGCTTTAGTTTTTTTCATCTGTAAAATGAGAGTTTGATTTCATATTGTAGTCCTAGATTTATGACTCTTTGATCTATGATTAATTAGATGTAAGGAGGAGAACAAATGTTCTAGTGTAATATTTAGGAAATCTGTTTCAGTGTGATAATTGGTAATGTGTGGCCCATAGGAAGAAAAAAGATACAAATGGCTATATACAATATGCTAATGACTGTTTTTATTGGCACTTTTTTTTTCCCCCTTTTTTTCCTTAAGTTTTGAAGAACATTCTCGTCCTTTCAGGACTAGAGCCTTTCCTTCTAGAGAAGACAGTTTGTGGTTGAGTGGATAGAGTGCCAGTCTCAGACAGCTAATAAGTATGTGATGTTAGATAAGTTATTTATTCTTTCTTTGCCTCAGTTTCCTCAGATGTAAAATGGGGACATTAGTAACAATCCCTCAAGATTGCTATGAGAAACAGATGAGATAATATTTGTAAAAAGTGCTTATCACAATACCTAGTACATAACAGGCACTATTTAAATGCATATTTCTTCTCCTTCCTCTCCCCCTTCTCTTTTCCTCTAAGCATCTATCCATTATCTTTTATATACTAATTTATAACATTTTCTCTGGGAACTAATTTTTGCAGAGATCCTAAAATTATTTGGTAAATGCTGTTTTACCCCCATTATAATTATGTATATTAACTTTTTGTAACAGTATCAACTTTAGTGCTCTCATTTAAAAATAGAAATAGATGTGTGCTTTCTGTGTTTTTATTCTGTTTTTTTTTTTTCCCCTGGCCTAAAGTTTGTTTTGGAATATTCCCAGTGTTGGTTATATTGTCGACGCTTATCTGGGCACTTCCTTCTGTCTATTAATCCCACTGGTGCTGATATACAGAAATTTCAATTCAGTGATTATTTTGTTATAGGCTTATCTCTGTTTCAGTGTGTATTTTTTTACTCGAACATATCAACCTTTTTGTGAAAATTCTAAGGCCTGTACCTCTTTTGAAAAATTGAATAAAAATAACTTTAGTCAGGGATATTAAATATAACTCAAGGATGATTGCTTTATCATGTATTAAATTTTATTTGGAAGTATTTAGAAACATGGTTGATTTTTTTTTCCCCCCCCTGCTAAAAGTAGGGTTGAATAGTTGACATTTATAATGCCTTTTAGTGTTGTCCCATAATTTCATTGACAGGTATTTTTTGAAGATCTTACTTGAAACTTTAAAGGTACTCTGCTGGGTACTTTAAGATTTATGAAGTTAAATAAAATGTGGCCTCTCTCATTAAGGAATTTCCAGAGCCTTTTATTACGCTAAAAAGAGGCAGCATGGAACAGTGAATAGTGACATGGCTTCAGAACAAGAAGACCAGGAGTCCAATTCCATTTCTGAAATGTATTGGTTATGTGACTAAGGGCAAGTTCCTTAAATTCTCGGTGTTCTAGACAATACTCTAAAACTGAATTTCAAAGAAGATGCCAACCTCTATCAATTTATGGAATAGTATTTCCCTTTAAAGTTTCTAGTATTATTGAAATCATTGATCTAGCCACTATCCCTTATTAAAATAAAGCAATAATTACTTCTTGAATTTTAAATTGGTAAGCAATTAACTGAGCAAGGTATCAAGCTCTGTATCAAGTGGGGTGCTATTTTTTAAGATCTGGAGATATAGAGAGGTAAGCTCCAGGCAGAATCATCATCAGTGAACTATCCATTCAATGGATTTGTCTATTGCTATTAAGATCAACTTTCTGCTTTTGCCTTATTGTGCCTTGACTCTCATTTTTTCCCATTTACTTTATCTCCATTTTCTTTCTTAGTCTTTCTTGTTTTAAGATTCTCATCCTGTATTTTTTCCAGCTGCTTTCCTGTATCTAAATTTAATCTTCCTCCATCACTACCACCAGCACCCCACTCATTCTTCTACTTGGGTTAGACTCATTGTTAAAAATGTTACTTGTGAATTACTATTTCTTCCCCAAACAACTGCCCATTCCAGTTCTAGTTACAAAGCATAATTTTCTATTTATCCAAGTTGGTGCTACCCTCTGGGTAGCCAGGTCTTTGCCACCCTCTGCTGGCTCCTTCAAATGGTGCATGTCTGAAGCATCTTGGTCTTATCCTGGGTGCTCTGGCTTGCAACAGAGCATTTATTTTAGGTATTTTCACATATTTTCTTATAATTTCTATGTAGCTTAACAAGAAAATATACCAGAGTCTCATAATATATTTGAATAAAATACCTAATAATGCTTCAATAATAATGTTTATAGAAACTTTTATCTAAATCATTGAAAATGTGGTTACCAAATGTTTTAAATTAAACTTTCTGCAGTCTAGTATGATTTTTGAAAATGAGTAGCTTATGTAATTACCTTTTCCTCTACAGAATGGCAAAACAAAGAAAACACTACCCCAGAGTCAAATTAGTTTGGGTATGGACAAAAGTCCAGGGTGATGTACTATAATTAGCTTTGCATCTGGTTTCCTATGATTTTTTTGGTTGTTCCTTTCATGAATCTGTGATTTCATTAATTTCTGTGTTGTTTCTGACCCTCGATGATTTTTCATTTGTGGTTATTCTATAGCTACTTTCTTCCATATATTGGGTTAGCAGTATCCTGAAAGATCATTATTATCCTGAAAGGGACCAGGATATTACTTAAATATCTTTGTTATTTCTTGTCCCTAGCTGCTGCACTTGCCTACCTCCTTTTCTGATCATTTGTATCTTAGAATACTATCTTTTATATCATAAGTTATGTTCAAGTTGTTCTCTTCTCTCCTCCCCCCCAATAGATTGGCACAGCTATTGTATGCTACTCAAATGTAATTTGAGTAATTGGTAATTTTTTATTAATATTCGATATTATTCTATGATTTGTAGCTATGATCTAATCTACTGGGAAAATATGTTAGAGAAGAGTCAAAGTAGCTTGATCATCTCCCAAATAGGTCATAGTCTATCTGTAGCTGTTATCTAAGATAAGTTTTTCTGTTGATAGTTGGGCAGAAAGACTGCTAGAATAGGATGCCAGATCAACTGTGAGCCATATTTTGGCAACTATATATGTTTTATTTTCCCCCATCTATTTTATCTTTTTACCATGAATAATTTGAGCAGTATTTTTCCTAAATGTTGTTTTCACCAAAGAAAGTAGATTTTATTTTCAAAAATTATACAATTAGTTCTCCATTGATAAATAAGATCAGTTTGGCATCTCACCATTGATAATGCATTTTTCTTTTCCAAACAAGGCATTTAGGATATTTTCTATGACACTGAACACTTTAGGTGATCACATGCTTTTTCATTTCACACCTTATATGCTGTCAATACTTAGATTGCTCTTGAATCATAGAGTACTTTAAAATGTTGACATGGTAAGAAGATGCTTTTTTTGGAAGAGAGTCTTCAAAGTGATATTTTGCTCTGTCAAACATATGTATGTTTTTTTTTAAGTAACAAAAAAGCCCAGAAGCCTGTGTTTATGTATAATTTGGGTGGGTCATCTCTTAAGGTAAATAGTTTAAAATTTAATAATTCCAGAAATGAATGTCTTGAATTTTTTATATGTGACTACTTATTTCTTAGAGCTTCCTTCCCTTTTCCCCCACCCCCAAATCCTTCCACCCCAGAGTAATGGCCATCACCTCTGTTTATTTGCGTAAAGTTTTAAAATTTTCATGGAAAGACTGAATACATGGCTTTTGTTGATTTAAATAACAAAAGGTTTTTTTTTTTTAAAGATTTTTGCTGTTTTTGATATCCAAAAATTTTTACTGTCACATGGCTCATTTTCTTTCTATTTCTTTTTTCAAAGAATGAACATTTTTAGGCAAATTAGCAGTTTTGTAATAGAAAATGAAAAGGCATGGTAGGGACAGTAAAAAGAACATTGGGCCTTGAAATTAGAGGCAATTTGGTTTCTTAGTTCATAATAGGCAAGTCATTTAACCATTATCTCTAAAATGAGGATAATATCTATACACTCAAAGAATTATGAAGGAAGTGTTTTATAAGCCTTAAGGAGAAATATCAGTGATTTATTTGTCCCTTTTTATTAGTCTCGTGAAAAAAAAATTATAATTTTGCCAAACTTGATGTCCTAGCAATTATAATTTGTTCAGATCATGAAAAAAATATTGATTTTCCTTAGTTTATACTAAACTCATAGAATAATTAAATTTGGGGCTTTTTTTTTTTTTTTTTTTTTTTTTTACAAAAATTATGCTTTTTACTTGTCCTTTTTTAACCTCACTAAACTTAACTTAGTAAAGTTCAACTATATTAATAAATGAAAAAAATTAACAAACAAATTAATTCACACAAATGCATATATAAAACTCTTCTTCCCACCACCAAAAGCCATAAAACTTGAATAATATTTCCATGAATATAATCTTTTGTGATTGGATAATGATATACTTTTAGTTCTCAAGAGCCTTAATATCTAGAATGCAGGTGTTAAACTACATGAATATGAAATTAGAAACTATATTTAATGCTAATTAAAATTATGTACTATGAAAAAACTTGTTTGTCTTTTCCTAGAACTTAAACCAACTTAATATCATATCAAAGTAAGTTTGATAGACTCATTTCTGATTTTTTTTTCCTGTCAAAATTTCATTTTATTTATTAGTATAAGGATCTTTGTTTCCTTTGGTGAGAGTTATATAGATAGATATTTTAATATATTGTTGATGTATCTTTTCCCCCCATCATATCCATAGAATCATAAATTTTGAGCTGAAAAATCATAGAATTCATTTAATTCTAAATTTCAAAAATTAAAATTTACCCAAGGTACATTCAGTAAACTTTTTAGCGTATCTCTTTAAGACATTATACTAGGTACTAAGAATATAGAATTAAAAATCTTTACAATTCCTGTCTTCAAGGATTTGAGATGTGGTGGTAAGGATATATCTTATTTCTAACTGAGGATGCCTGGGAAAGATAGAATGTGGTAGAGGCAAAAGCTATCCATATGCTCGAGGAAAATTCAGGGAGGTTATGATGTTCTTTTGAGAAAGATTAGGGGAAAATTTATTGAGGTAATGACAGTTGAGATGTGGAGTTCAAAAGAAGAATTTCAAGAAATAAATATGAAGAGGAAGAACATTCTTTTCATAGGTGATAACTTGGAACAGCATGATGATAAGAAAGAAAAATTGAGATTGGAGGCCAGCTTCATTGAAATATATGAAATAATGCTACAAAGGGTAAATACAGTTAGATCATGAAAGATTTTAAGTAACATATTTCTGAATTTGGTTTGTTTTGTTAGTCTTATATGCAGTTGGGAACCATTGAAGGATTTGGAGGAATCTAATTATGTCGTCTCTTCCAACAGAAAGCCATGACTTCCTGCCCCTCTTTTATTCTGGATTCTGTTGGATCCAGAAAAATGAATTAGAAGCCTCTTATATAGTTGCCCAGATGAGAAATAATGATCTTGAGTTAGGGTTAGGCATTATGAGTTGAGAGGAGGGGATAGATTTGAGAGATGCTACATAGAATAGACTTGGCAACATTTAGCAATTGATTGGTTCTTGGATGTGAATGGAAGAAAAGAGACAAAGATAATTCTGAAACTTCAAGTACCTTCAACAGAAATAGAGAATTTGTAGGGAAAGTATAGGATGATGGATTCAAGTTTATATAGGTAAAGTTTTAAGTTTCTAAGTTATCCAGAAAGATTTGCAGATAATGGTGTCTAGCAGGTAACTGAATATGTGAAATTGAAGATCAAGATAGAAAGTCGGGTTAAATAGATTTCGAAATCACTCATACAGAAGTGATACCTGAAAGTATGGATTGGTTAAGATTACTGTTGATGGAGGGATAAGAGAACTAATGACAATATCTTGGGAGACAGCTTCATTTTAGGAAAGTAGACTTTCCTAAGTAAACCAGAGGAGTAGATATAAAGGGAGGAATAAGTTTAAACTATTTGCTCAAAGAGAAGTTTGTGAAGGTAGAGTTAGACAACAGTGAAGAGGATTGAAATTACTACTATTACATTATGGCCTAATAACCTATGACATTTTGTAAATATTTATTTTGGTTTTAATGTATAGCTTTGATCAGTGAATTATAAAAATCTTAATCTTTAATATCTCATCTTTATTTTAGTTGCCTCAATTATATTTATGTCTAGCAGAATTTGGTATTTCAATGATAACTCCAGGAATAGACAATTATTTATTCTAGTTTACATAACCAAGTTGTGATTGACAACATATATTCTCATTTTTGTATGCTTCTGGTGCTCTCTTCCCAGTGACAATGATATATTTTGTGACCTAAGAATGTTTTTTGATCCATGAGTTACCATTTTCTAATCTACAGTTCTAATACTGATACATTTCCTAAAATTATTGTAAATATTGCTGACTATGAAACAAGCCTAGAATTAAGAGGTAAAAATTTCCCCATATTTTTCCCAAAATAAACCAGCACTTCTTTTCATTATCTTGAATATCTTTGTAATTATCTTCTCCCCCACCCCCCCTTTTTTTTTGTTGTTGTTGTTGTTTTGAATGAGGGTCATGATGGATTATCTAAGGAGAATGGCATTTCTAGGTAAAGTAATGATTTAATAAACTAAGGAAATTAGAAGGTATCTATTGTAGAAAAAAATGTATCATTAATGAGATCTATACTGGGTTTTTCAATTACATTGCATTGACTACTAGTGTGTGTACTCCTTGTTGGCAGGGTTGGCAGACTTAATGTCATTTTCTTCCCCCTATATTTACAAAGATAATCTTCACAAATTGTTTCTCTTGTTATGGTATAAAATTCCACAGGATTATTATTTTTCTTCATTTTATTTGCTATCATTTGTCCTGCACAGGTACGGTGTTTAATCCTTCTGGGTATTTCTTCTACTTGACATTAGTATTCAGCTAGGACTTCAGAGGGAGGACTCTGTTGTGTGGAAGTTTCATCTAAGATATATTTGGTGCCATATGATTTACAGACATCTATTGGAGACATTCTCCATCTTGGAACTTTGCTTCTTGGATTCCTCATGTGTTACAGGGACCTCTAAAAAAATCTCATCACCTTTGGAGAAGTATAAGGAGATAATCAGGAAAGTGATATCATAAGGGACTTAATAAGGTTTATCTGTTTACATTCCTACATGGAAGCATGATACTTGTAACTCATTAGAATGTTCTCATTATTATGGCAGTTTAGAAAGAGTATATAGAGATAGAAGGCATAGGTTTGAATTGAATATGGTGAGATTACATCTTTTTTTTTAGAAAATGATGAAATTAAGGAGTAATGAGTGGGATGTACTAGGAAAAAGGGAAAGGGAAAAGTGGAATGGTGAAAATTATCTGCCATTTTAAAAAAAGAGGTAAGAAAAAGCTTTTACAGTGGAGAAAAGAAGGGGAGGAAAGGGTGAGTGAGTGAATTATACTCTTAGAATTGACTCAAATAGGAAACAAAATACATACTCAATAGGGGTATAGAAATCTTTCCCCTGAAGGAAAACAGGAGGAGAATGGGATGTGGGAAGGGTGATAAAAGAGCAGGCATATTGGGGGAGGAGAGCAGTCAGTACAAAATATTTTTGAGGAGAGGGACATGGTGAAAGGATAAAGAGAATAAATGGGGAATAAATATAATTAGCAATAGTGATTGTAAAAAAATTTTTTTTGAAACATGTTTCTCTGATGGAATATTATTGTTCTCTGGGAAAAGATGAGAAGGATGCTCTCAGGGGGGAAAAAACAATAACCTGGAAAGTCCTCCATGAACAAAGTAATAGATATGTTCTGGGATGATGAGCTGTAAATGACTATGTTATTCTCAGGAGTACAATCATCCACAACTACTCTGAAGGACTTATGATGAAAAGTCCTTTCCATACTCAGAGAAGAAACTGATTGTGTCTCAAAGCATAAATATTTATTCTCTACCTCTCTCTTTATTTTTAACTTATTTTTTCTTGAATTTTTATTTTCATTAGGATAGAAGATCTGTTTTTCTTTCACAATTTGACTTTTATGGAAATATTTTGCATAACAACATGTGGTTTCTTAATTATGGGTGAGGATAAGGGACAGACTCTAGAACTCAAAAATCATAAGAACAAATATTAAAAAATGATTTTGAATGAAACTTGGGGAAACTATCAAATAAATAAATAAGAAAAAAATATCTTATATCCCAGTTTTAAACCCAGTGTAGAATGTGGATCTAGAATAGAACAGAAGGGGCCATAGGACCCTTAATAGGGGTAGGAAAGGTAGAGATATAAAGAGAGGAAAGGAGGAAGCACTGCTCCCTTGGTTCTTTGTAGGACTTCAAATCCATCTGAACTCTTAACAGTGGTTTTAGTGGAAGAAGGAAGAAGAAGAACCTCACCCCTCCATCTTGGGCCCATCTGGTCATTGTGGTTATTTGAACATAAGAACACTGGAATTTGGTTTGTTGACTAAAGAGAGAACAGATTTGACTTCCACTGGGCCACATATCCCTAATCTGTGTGTATTCTAACTTTTATGCAGTAAAAACTGTGTGGGTATACCTCATTTTATTGCACTTCATTTTGTGCACATTGCAAATAATGGAAGTGGTTAGTTTGTTGGTTTGTTTATTTTTCAAATCAAAGGTTTGTGACAATCTTGTGCTACCAACTCTATCAACCCATTTTTCTAACATCATCTAATCTCTGTGCCACATTTTGGCAATTCTCAGTTTAAGAATTTTTCTTTATTGTTATATCTGCTATGAGGATCTGTGATCAGTGATCTTTGAGCTTCCTATTGTAATTGTTTTGAGGCAACATGAACTGTGTCCAGATAAGACAAAAAACTTAATAAATATTATATGTGTCCTGACTGCTCCACTGACTAGCAATACCCATCTCTTAACCTCTTTTTGGGTCTTCTTATTTCCTGAGATAAAACAATATTGACAATATTGCTAGTGAATAACTTTACTGAGTATTCAAGTGAAAGGAAGAATCAATTTGATATGGCAAATTTTATTGCTGTCTTATTTTAAGAAATGACCACAGCCAACCCATCCCTCAACACATCGTCCTGATCGGTCAGCAGCCATCAACTTCAGGGGAAGACCCTCCCATCAGCAAAAAGATTATAACTTTCTGAAGGCTCAGATGATGGTTAGCACTTTTTAATCAATAAAGTTTTTTTTTAATTAAGCTACATACATTGTTTTATTTTAGACATAATACATTTAACAGAGTATAGTGCAGTATAAATACAACTTTTTTCAGGAAGCCAAAAAATTACTGTAGTGGACTAGAGCCAAACTCTCAATGTCTCTGAAATGTGCCCATATTCCCAGTCCTGGCAAGGTCTTGCAATAAGGTTCCCAGATCTGCTAGAGCAGAGAGGCTGGTAGTTGGTTAGTAAGGTGAAACTAGTTTGGGTAGGTAGGGTGAGAAAAACTGATAGAATCTTAATCATTGCAGTAAGGAATTTGCATTTGATTTCATTGTATGATAGAGTGACAGCAAATGTTCATTCACTAAGTATTATGTTTGGCAGATTTAAAACAAAACTAGTTCAATTTAAGCTTTACATTCTTGAGTTAAAAAAAAAACCCTCATTAAATGACTGGGCATTGCAGTTAGGGCAGCTTTAGCTAAATATTTTCCTATTTGTGGTTGCTTAATTATTTTTATTAGCTTCAAAGAGGACAAAAATTCAAAATTTATATCCTCTGTTAGTGTCAGTGCATGGCACATTTGTTTCTCTAAGAGCATAAATCCAATGTAAGTAGCAAAACTCTCCTGCAAATTAAGCAGTACAAATGAAAACAAACACATGTCCAAATATTTTTAAATTTTAGGTAAATTGGAAACTAGTCAACATTTTTCTCTATTGAGATTGCAGAAATGATATTATTTAGAAAATGTAGGTTTTTTTAGAAACAGTGTCTTTTCTCCTTAATAGACCAATTATATAATGATGCATCCCCTGCCCTCTGTGAAATTCTTTAATGACCATTACCCCAAATCTCATTAAATGTTATATGAGATTCTTGAAATGGTACAAGGCTTTCTAAAATTTCAATTAAGTTTTTGCTGAATATAATATACATAGTTAGACAAGGAGCCGATTTTAGGATGCTTAGATGCCTTGACTGGTAAATATTGAGGGTTTTGTTTTGTGCCAAAAGCTTTAATTATAAGAAGCAATGCTAAATCCAGCCTATATCCTTAGGCCTTCCTCTAACAAGTTTGCTTGTGCTGCTGTAAAAGGCAATTTTGGTGGTAATATGAAATTCTTATATCAGGAATTGGGAAGATCCTTTCATCTGTCTTTAAGGAATTTTTCCCGTTCCTCCCCACTCCCCCCCTTTTTTTGTTTTTTTGTTCTTTTTGGCCAACCAAGCATGAGGTCATCTTCTGCCTTGGTATAACTTTTAATTTTGAGTGAACATTTTTGTGTGTCCAGGGGAAAGTGACTGAAATATTCATTGCCTAGTATACTTGCGGTGACCTTGAGACTGTACAATAGCACCTTCCTATCAGGCTGGAATCATAATATTATCCATGGTGTCAGGAATGAAGGACCTCTTGGAATGTACAAAGAGCATGTCAGATACCCAGTTCTTCTTTTTCTTTTTCTTTTTTTTTTTTAAACCCGTTGACCATTGAATGTCATGCTGAGATTGTTTATGCTAGGGAAAGACAGCCTTTCGTTTTTCCAGTAGGCCGCAGGTATAGAGTCATGGTAGAGCCTACATCACCTTCTGAAATGCTCTCCAGACTTTCAACTTGCCCATCTACGTCAGCTCTGGTGCTCTGGAAGTGTAGGACCTCTAAAGCCAGAGCTATGGTGAAGTCATTTTCAGAAGCTGCTCAGATTTATTCTTGGAGACTTGGTGATATTGAAGCTTTATTTTAATATTGAGTATTCCTGCTTGTGTGTCTTTGTATGTATTTCTTGCTTCTTTCTTTCAAGTCTGTTAGCAAGAGTAGGAAAAGAATGTTCCACAAGATAGACATTGAAGATTCCTTGAATTGATTCAATTGAGCAAAGCTCCTTTGCCTAAGTTGCTCATTATAGTTAACCAGCCAAGTATTAGAAAATAACTTTTGTTTTATGTTTGCGTAGTAAAGTGAACAATGAACATAGGCCATAATGGTTTTCTAAATTTTTGCAAATGATCACTATTTGCTTTAACATGTATAATTTGTAATATATCATATAATGGCACATAGTATGTTATATGATATATTATAATCTTTATTATAATACTATATCTACAAATAATTTTATTCTAATTATGTTATATAACATAATTACAGATAACTGTTGTAATTATTTATTATGATTATAATATAATGTGTGTTAAAGATAAATAATCATTTGAATCTTTGGGGTATTATAGAAGGCAAAATCAAAATCTGATGTTTATGGGGAGACAGTATGACTCCATGTCTATACAACTGCCAACCAGATAACAGAAAGAAGGAGAGCTTTGCTCTGGCCTTTTAGTGTCTTTTGCATATACTCTTCTTTTGAACTCAGCAGTTAATCAATAATCTATCTCTGGTTAGCATACTCTGGTTAGTTAAACTAGTTATAGGTTGTGCAGGCTCCAAATTAGGAAACAGGACTTTTCCAATCACATCAGCTATCATGACTTTCCCAAAGCAGTACCCCAAGTATCTTCCACATGGGTTTGGCAACAAGCAGAACACAGTATAGCTACTCTGAGATTAGGACTCTGTAGGGCAGGCCCCTGTTTCACATGAAATTTATGTTAACAAAAATTATGTAGGATAAGGAGGCTTACAGTTAGTAGTTTTTGAAGAGTGTACAAATCAGTGAGATCATGGATCATCAAAGAATTGAAATAATCATATGAAATTAGTTGGAATGATAGAAATAAAAAGGCCAGTCATATAGTTAAGCATTTGATTTGGCTTTGGACAGTATTGTGACTATGGTTAAAATACTCACCTCATTTCTTTCTTGTATCCGCTGTATAAGTCTTAACACTACAGGTTTTTTTTTTTTTTTAAAGATAACAGAAGCTCTAAATTTCAGTAAATGTTATATTGTGGTACAGTTCATTAAAAAAGTTCTCCCTTTCTCAATATCAGGAAGTAAGTAGTAAGGGTGAATTCAGATTGATCTAGGTTTCTCCAAGCCGTGAAATGACAATACAATCCTGTGTGGATCAAGGCTTCTCTGGGGTTCTGGATCACATTTCTCTCTGAGATTAATTAAATTCAAAAGAACTAAATTTTATATTGTTCTGACACAATTATACATTTGTAGGACTTTATTTTTAAATGCCTGGGTTTTACTTTCTTTTGGTTTCAATTCATTTCCATAAATGTATATTAAATGCCCACTGGGTACCACTACTAGCTTAGACCCTAGGAATACAAAGACCAAAAAAAAGAAAAAAGATAAGAAAAAAGGAAAAAGGAAAGAAAAGAAAAGAAAGAAAGAAAGGAAAACAAAGCCAAACTTTTATTCTTTAGGAACTTAGTATATTGATGTATTAGAGTTTTGTCTTTTCTCTGGTCAATTGGTTATACCACAATAATAATCCATCACAATCATATACTATAATTTATTCAGTCATTCCCCAATAGATGGTCATCCCCTGAATTTCCAGTTCTTTGCCATCACAAAAAGAGCTGCTATAAATAAATAAATGAACATACACACACATAATTTTACAAATAGATTTCTCCTCCCCCTTTTAAAAAATCTCTTTGGGATATACAGTTTAATAACCTTTGGATATAATTACAAATTGCTCTCCAAAATAGTTGGGTCAGTTTACAATTCTACCAATAGTGTATTAATGTCCTGATTTTCCATGGTGCCTATAATACTTGTTATTTTCTTTTTCTGTCATATTAGCCTATCTGATAAGTATGAAGAATTATCTCAGAAATGTTTTAATATACATTTCTCTAATCAATAGTGATTTAGAGCATTTTTCATTATGATGACTTTGATTTTTTTCTTTTGAAAATTGCTTGTTCATATCCTTTGACCATTTATCAATTGGGGAATTACTTGTATTCTTTAAAAAAAAAAAACAAAAACAAAAACAAAAACAAAAACAAACAAACAAAAAAGACTCACCTCTCTATATATTTTAGAAATTTGTCAGAGAAACTTTCTATAAAATATTTTCTCCCAACTTTCTGCTTTCTTTCTAATCTTAATTGCATTGGTTTTGTTTATGCAAATCTTTTTTTAAATTAAAGTAATTAAAACTATCGCTTCTCCATCCCATAATGCTCTTTATTTCTTCTTTGGTCACAAATTCTTTCTTATCCAGAACACCACATTTCTTAATCAGAACTCATCATCTTTCTTTAAACCCACTAATTTTCTGAATTCTCCTTTTTATGTTGAGGGTACCACCATTATTACAAACAATCCAGCTTCATAACTTTGCCTTCTGTTATAGCTTTTATTCCATGTAAATTACTTGTTGCCAAATCTATTTTAACAATATCATTTATATTTGTTCTTTCTCTTTACTTACATCACCTACTTTTAACATTCATTTGTTCTCACTTGGACTATTATTGCCTCTTCAACCAATTTTCTGCTCCAAGTGTCTCCTTATGATATTATATCCCCTGATAATTTTCTTCCTTTACTCATAAATCCAGTGACTCCTCTAGGGTCAGATATATTCTCTTCTTTCACTTTTCCAGCCCTTTACAACCTACCACCAAGATTCTGATTCTACCTTGTGCTACATTGACTTTTTTCTTTTTCATTTTACCCCCATTGGACTATCTTTTACTCCCCAGGAAAGGATGATGAAACTCTAGCATTAAAGAAATAGTGAAGAGGTCTGAATTCATTGCAGGAGAGAGGAGTGTCCCTTAGTGTGAGTCTCACCTTTGGGTACTTCAGAAAGATGGGTGCTAGAAACCTGACAGGCTCCTGGTGACACAAGTTTGAGGTCAAGGTTGACTTCTCCAAAAGTCATGGTTGAGACATTATCCAAGCCACCATTATAATGTTGCCAAGCCAGCCTGGCAAGAAGGATCTGAGACTTACCCTAGGAACCACTTGCCTGAGACCAGTAATCCAGTTCCCAGGAGCCTTATGAGCAAGTTTGCCCTCAAATACATTTTCCTGCTCACTTGATTGGCTTTTTTTCCCCCTGTTCCTTTTACACAGAATTCTTTCCTTTGTCTCCTTACTTTAGTACTGGTTGTTTGTCCCACATGGAAGTTGGTATGAATTCCTTTCTCATCCTCACTTCATAGTATTTCTAGTTTTCTTCCAATCTTCAAATCTTAACTCAAGTCACTTCCTATAAGAAGTCCTTCTTGATGCTCCTCCCTTTCCCCAGCTAGTTGTGTTTTCTTGTTAACTCCATTATCTTGCCTATACTTTATACATTTTTTAATATACTTAATAATGCTGACTTCCACCTTAGAATGTAGTTTTACCAGAGTAGAGACTTAAAATTTTCTTCTTGAATTCCCAGCGCTTGATACATGTTTGACAAGTAATAAAGGAGAACCAATTAAGGCCAAGAAAAGTTAAATGTCTTATTTACAGATGTGAAAAATACAGAGGCTTGGGTTTATGTTGTTTTTGGGCTTAGACTTCAGTTTCGTCATCTGGAGTAAGGTAAGAATTACATCACCTATCTCACAGAATGGTGGTGATAAAAGTACTTTGTGAACTTCAAAGTGCTATGGAAAGATGAACTATTATTTTATTAAAGAAGAAAAAATGGTAGGACATCACAAAGTATGTCTCAGCATGAATCATTTGAATTCAGTTTTCTTCTCTACTGTAATCATTTGGCTGGAAATAGTTTTTCTTATTTGAATTTAAAACGGGTCACTGAATGGTTGCTGTTCACCCTGATTAAATACCCTTTAACAAGGAATGGATACATTTCCTCTTGTAACATCATGCTGTCTAGTACTATTCTGCATTGCCAATTGAATTTAGAAATGTTCCAAATGCAATAGGAGAAGATTAAGATTGTCTTAAAATTAATTAGTGCACTGTAATCTAAGCTAATCTTGTTTCATAAGATGTGTTGTGAGGTAAAGTGTTTTTCTCCTTCTTTTTTCTCCTTCATTCAGTTGTCTCAATCATCCTCTCAAGTTTGATTTTTTTTTTTTTTTTATTTTACTTGCCTAATCCAATAAAGACCAGGGCATTATTTAATTTCAAATGTTTTAGATTGGGCAAATATTAATTTTCTTTTCTTACTATTTAATTAGAGAATTCTTTTCCCATTTCAATCAGGAAAGTGTTACTCTCTGCTTCTGAAGCTTTTAAAGCAGTTGATCAGAGAAGCAGTCACTTTTTGAATAAAAGGAATAATACTAAGTTTGTCTTGGTTAAATTTGTACAAGTTTAAAAACAAAAGATGTATAAGTTAGAAACAGCAAAAAGGGGCATGTTTAACCAAACCTAGAATCAGTCTTTAAAAATTTTTTGAAAACTTATGGCCTTATCTAGTTTCTTTATACTTTCTATCCAGTAACAATCTTAAAGCATCCAGGCTAATAAAATTCCTATATTTCAAAAATGCTATTTTGCAAAATAAATAAATCTGGAGGCAATTATTGCCATTACAAAAGGTTTCTTTGTCTTGTAAAGTGATCCATCTGTAGGGTTCCTTTAAGTTTCCAATCCTCAGCATTTAAAGAATTATTTGATTATCACAAAACATATTTGTTTTGTAGTATGACTTTTCTGTAGACGATCCACTTATAAATAGCAAAATGGATTGAGAAAGTTCTGCTTCATCTCTAGGGTAGTTGTTTTCCACAACTTTGTCAGTGAGATATTCCTTTTCCTTTATCATTCTCTGTCCTCTTTCCTATACCAATATGCTTACCTATTTATTCTGTTTTAAGAAGAATGTGGTAGGGAAAAGGATTTAAGGGGAATCTGAAACTTATTTTGGTTTTTCTTATAATAAGCCTAAGAAGAGATTTATATAATGGTGTGGTGGTGGGGTATAATAACTTGCATATTTAACTATATAAACAATATTCAGTTGTTTTAGTTATTTTAACTTGACTTTAGATAGAATTGGAGGTAACTGGAACATCTTAGAAAGCACAAGTATTTGTTATGAGCCAGTTTTGCTTATAAACTACAAATCATGAGATTTGTGGTAAATATCCTATATTTTTTTGTATTCAAAGGGACCTGGCTGAGTAGAAAGGGAAGCATTTTCTTAAGAAGTTGATTTTTCTGTATTTTCTGTCCTCCATAAATACTAATTCAACTTAAAAATACAGTAGATGCTTATTCAGAGTGTGATAGACAATGATTAAAATTTTGTGAATTGGTATTTATTTGTATTTTTTTCCCTTTGTATTATAAGCTTCTTGGAAGCAGGGACTGTCTTTTGCCTCATTTTGTATCTCTGACATTTAAAACAAACAGTTTTATGTTTATTTAAAATAACAAACACATAGAATATATTAATAAATGTTCACTTATTGAACTCTTTCAATTGATTAAATATTGAAGTGAAGTGAAATGTGACAGAAGGAAAAAAGTCAAAAATAGGAATGAGCTTGGTGACTATACCATATAATTGTACATAAATTGTGTAAGAAAAAGTGGTACCACAGTAGAGTCTTAATTCCTGACTTACTAAAGCAAAATAGTTTAAATGAAAGACATTTTGATGGAACTAAACTATAGTTATCTGCCTCCCTTGTGGGGTATAAAGACCATTTAGAGCTGTCTTAAAATGTGGAATGTAGATTTAAATCATCCTTACTTTCTATAAATGCTTTTAAAGGGATAGTATTTACAGACTAACTTTATGGTCTTTTCCTATGGGTGTGATGGAGCTAGTGATTGTTATGGTGGTAATTATGGGCCCAGAAGATTTTTCTTAAGTATGTAAAAGAAAATGAATATATAACCTTTCTGTGGTCACATGGAGGATTAGAGCTGGTGCTGGCTGAGTTGTAAATAATACAAGTTGACACAAAATCCTTGTACCATGGGAATTAGTAAAATTTCTTCTGAAGGTTATTTTCATAGTTTCTGTTCTCAACAATTTAAATATACTAGGATTTTTAGAAGATGGTGAAATTTTTTCTTAAAGTTCCAAGATTCTGTAATTATGGATATTGAAGTGAAAATGATTTTTTATTGTCACACAAGAAGAAATACCTTATTTTCATTGTACCATGCAGTGAAAAAAATGACAAGAAAATTTAGTAGTTTTGTCTAGAAAATATTAAGCTGTATACATTTTTATATGCTTATAAAAATATATGTCTATATCAGCATTTATGTGTGGATTTGTAATTGTCACCATAATCTTCATAAGTACCTTACTTTAAGGCTGTCAGCTATAAGGAGCACTGTACCCCAACCCTTTCCTGCCTTCCCTTTGTGTGTGGTCTTCCCCCATTAAAATAAAAGCTTAACTTATATTTCATGTATGTGCATTGCTTAGTATAGTACCTTGTATTATTCTTAAAAAAAAATTATGTTTTTAAGGTGGGACTTTTAATACCTGTTTTCAGTGAATTCCAAAAGTTTCTTTCTGTGAACATCATCATATATTTGTTGTGTCATAAAATATATCCTTATTGCTATAGGGGAAATAGAAGAAATATTAACATAAAAATTATCCAAAATTATTAGTGCAAAAGCTTTTAAAGTTTCCTCTTTATCTTTCCCTCCTAGTATATATTCTCAATTCCTACAAGACTCATTTCAAACACTATACTCTACATGTTCTTTCTTGTCACTTTAGCTTCTTTCTAATATTTTCCCCCTCAACTAAGACTTTCCACCTACTTGGTATATATGTTATATGAACACAAAAATAACAGTCTTTTACATTTATAGCCCTTTTGCAAATATTATATCTTTTTCCTCATAAGAGGGTAATGGTATTGTTCAGTCATTTCAGTCATGTCTCACTCATGACCCCCTTTAGGATTTTCTTGGCAAAGGTACTGAAGTGCTTTGCCATCTTTCTTCTCCAACTCATTTTTTGAAGAAGGAAACTGAGGCAACAAATGATGATCATTTTGGTACTTGAGATGGATGTATAATTTTACTGAAAAACAGAGGTAGAGCTATACTAGATTTTCTGATACTCAGTTCAAAATTAGCCCTTCTACACTGTGCTCGTTTGAATGATACAGAGTCCATGTATTTAATTATTCTATGTGACCTTTAATTATTCTATGTGACCTTTGCAAACAGAGAATTAAGCCATATTTTTTTACACATTGAGGCAGGGAAGGCTGTAAGAGAACCATTGAACTTTGGAAATAGAAATACGTTTAATCAATAGAGATCATCAACTCTTCTCTAATTTATATTGTTCTAAAGAGTTGTCTGGAGGAGCACTGAGAAATCAGCTGATCTGTCCTTCATCATAAAGTCAAGAAACATCAGAGCCTAGACAACTTGATCCTAGTTCTTCCTGCATTCAAGGGAAATCATTTATCCCTAATCTTTTATTTTAGTAAATTATTTAATGGTAAAAGAGGTGGGGGACTGGGAAATTGATGGCTAGATCTTTAGTCTTCTGCTCTTCTTTCTCCTCTTCTTCCTCTCCTTCATTTAAAATCCTAGAAAAGATATGAACGTGGTTTTAATTAACCAGTCTTCCTTTTACCTTCAGCAAATATCTTTAAGTACTTTTATGAAGCCTTCAGCCCAGCAAGACAAGGGTGGCTATATATAATAAATAAAAATAGCACATAGTTCATTGCCCTTTCATTAGGATTTTTTGTTGTTGTTAACTTTATAGATTTTGAATATTGGTGAAGAGTTTCATGGAATTCTTCTACCTGTAAGAATCACATTGAGACATTCTCTTAGATCTCTTGTACAGTGTGAACATTGCTATATTTGTGGATTTTAAATGAACAACTCCTTAATTAGCATTAAGAGTCATTAAGAATAGAAGAGAGCCAACCTGGTTCCTCAGGAAGACTCTAGCTCTGTCTCTGATGCACAATTACTTCATGATCCAAGTAAGTCACTTAAACTCTTAAGTGTCCTGTTTAGGTCTTCTTAAGACTTAATCAATTAATCAAGCTATCAGTCAATAAACATTCATTAAGCCCCTACTCTGTGCTAGGAAAAGTAATTTGTGCTGTATCACCTGAAACGTAATATAAATATTTTTCCATTATGTATAAATTTAAGGAGGCTGTCCAAATTAGAGGCTCCATGTCTTTTTGTTCTAAATTGCTGCTTTAAAATATTCAAATAATATCTCCTTTAAGTGAAGAAATTAAATGTTGCTATTGTTTTGAAGTTTTTAGAGGAAAAGCATATTAGTTACATTCATATTGGCTATGATCATTTTGGCACTTTCTAATTTGGTCAACAAAACTTGGATGCTATTTTTGATGTAAAAAATTAATTCTAACTTTTTTGTCAAAACAAACAGCTGTTAATAAGGGAAACTGGCTTTCAAATGCAGATGTATTCTGTACATTGTCACTTAAAAATTAATTTAGTAGGGCCTATTTTAGTATGACAGCATTGTAGTGCTAAAGCTGAGAGGACTGTCTACCAGTGGTTCTCAAAGTATGGTCTAGAGAATCTCTGAAACCCTTTTAGAGGGTCTACAAATTCAAAAATAGTTTTTATTTCCAATATGGTAAATGTCTATAAATATAATCCAGATTAACAAAAACGCTTTGGAGACATCCTTAATAATTTTTAACAGGATAAAGATACTGAAAACAAAAGTTTGAGAACCCCCTTTCTTTAAATGAGGAAACTGAAAACTTAAATAAGTTTCGCCAGACATAGGAGGTATTCAAGGCATCTTTTTTGGTTCATAGTTCTTCGCTTCTACAAAATGTGCTGTTACCAATCTTACTGATGGGGTGCTTTCTCTGTGCCCTTGATTTCCCTGCAGTACATAGGTACAATTTCTTGATGCTACTTCATCAACTTTCTGTTTAATCTGGATTCCTCAACTGTCTGTTTAATCTAGATTCTTTTTAACATGAAACTTTAGTTCAAATTCAAGAAACATAAAATTAAACAGTGAATACTTTGTTAGGCACTAGGGATACTAAGTCTTTAAAAACGAAAACTCTTCACCTTGAAAAGTCACTATATATGGATTTTTTTCTGTCTGTATACCAGGTGTACCCAAAGGCAATAAGGATATTTTATTAATGACACCATTTGCATTATTTTTCAAGAGAGCCAACTTATCATTATTGTTATTCCAGCTATATTGCCACTGCTTAAAATGTTTTTAGAATTATTCTTTTTTGCAGTTGTTTTAAGTTCCCAAAATATCATTTTGACAATCCTTCAGTCATGATCAGTCTTGGTTATTTCAAAAGGATTTGTTCTTTTGTTGTCATTTTAAAGCTATTTTGATGTCAAGTCTGATGAATAAGGTGAAAGGTTAAATGAGTTAATAACCTTTTTTCTGAAAAAAAAAATTCTAGTTTGATTCTAAATAAAACACTGACATTGTTTTTGTCCTGTGGTTCATAAATTGACTGAAATAGTTTTTGCAAAGGAATTCTGAAAGTAATTTAATCTTTAAATTATTAGGAAAAATAAGAAAATATTTCAAGGTGATCTCTTTCAAGGACAACTCTTCCTCAGATGGATAAGTTTGATAGGTTTAGGAAAGTGGTTTCTTCTATTTTTAGTTCAACCTTGATTTTTCAAAAGAATTTTTTTTCTCTCTTTAGGTTATAAATTATTGTCCTTTAGCTCCGTTTCTAAGTTAAGAATGATTAGTCATTCATTCAAGTCATTCAAGAATAATATAATCAGGAAATCAGGGTATAACTGTACCCATAGTATTGGTTTGTTTGGGCCAGTCTAAAGCAGCCTCTTCTAGTTTTATTTTCCTCAATTGTAAAATAAAGGATATAGAGCATATTACTTTTAAATCCTTTATTCACTCCAATAATTTGAGATAAATCAGGTCAATTAATGTTTCCCCTTTATCCTCTCTTTTCCCCTCTATGGGATTTGGCCTTCAGATAAAATTATTCCTAATCACCAAATAAATGTCCATTCTTTTACTGAAAATCTACTCTTGTTTCAGATGGAAATTGTTTTGTAAAAATTGTCTTTTGTATAGTGTGTTACAAATAGATATTCTGACATTTCTAGTTATACAGTAATGATACTGTTTGTTCAGGTGTGTTAGAGGAGTAAATGTGAGTATATTAAAGGGATGTGTGTGTGTTTTTTTTAAAACAAGGTTCTCTTCTTGTTTTAGAGATTTTAGTCCCAGTTGGAAATCTTCCACTTAGGGAATATTACCCATTAACTCTATTTTGAGAACAAAACAATTCAAGAGCTGTAGATAATAGAAGTTAAAAATAACTTTTATTCTAGCTATTGGTTACAAAGATAAGTGAACATCCACAGTATATAACTTGATTTTTTTTCTATCAAAATGACTGGAAGGTTAGAGACATTGTATTTTCCTGGGCTTCTGGATGGTTTGGGTGCATTTCGGTCTCAAACATTTTAAGAGGCCTGTGAGACTTACCACATAACAATTTCTCTTTAAGCTCATTGATCTTAGGAGAGATCAACATTATGAACATAAATGTGTGAGCAATATAAATATGTACACAATGAATATCTACAGCTTCATCTCCTTATATACATATTAGGAATGTTGAGGACAAGTTAATGGGATACTACAAGCAGAAATTTTAATTATTGGGAAAAAAGGCCTTGATACTTCTAGAGTTTACTTGGAGAACTTAAATGTTGTATTGACTCTGTTCAACATTGGCTTTGTTTTTTAAATAAAAGAGGGTCCATACAGCCAGGACACTGTTCTAAGAAGGACAGATAAGACACTCAAAAGTGCAAATAAACTGAGAACATATGGGTCAGTATTCTGGCTGCTGGAGACTCTATAGAGCATTTTAGCTGATTTCATTGTGTCAACTTGAACTTCCCCTAGGCTGACCTGATGACCTAGTCTTAGATTCACTTCAGATTTTAGTCAGTGTTTATCAAATCAAAGTTCAAATTTTGACTTAAATACAATGAACTTTAATAACAGTAACTTACAGTTGTATAATCTTTTAGGATTTACAAAACACTTTGCTCCAACTCCATGAGGTTGGTATAAGGCAGGCTTTGTTTTCCTTATTGTATAAATCAAAAAATTAAGATTAAGATAGAAGTTACCTCTCTTCAGCCAGCAAAGATTCAACCTAGGAGAATATAATAATAATTGATATTTGGTAGGCAGTTTAAATTTGGAAATAATTGCAGGCAATACCTTATTGACTCTGTAACAAAAATCCTAAACTAAGACCCAGTGACTTGATCATGGTCTATTAAGAATCAGAGGCACCAATAATTTTACCAAATCCTGAATTCCAGGCCTCTGTGTGATCCACTATAATATGCAAGTGGTGTAATAAACTCCATTTATAAAATGTGATTTATGACCTGATTCCCTCATGGAAAGTCTTTGTATTTTCTACTTCTGTACATGAAGGAATTCTAGTTTTTGATTAATGCTGATTTTTTTTTTATTACTAGTGAAGAATATGATATGTCAATATAATATTATTTAAAATGAAAACCAAGAAATACCAAAACAAGAGCATATATTTTTTAAAAATCTAAAATCTGTTTATGCAGCATTGTGTGGTTTAGTTGTATTCTCCGATAGCTCTAAGCTTTGAGTAGACATCTGGAATTCTGACACATTAGCTGCCTGAGATTTTTTCATTCTTGTCTGATGATGCATATTTTTACAGAAGGATACGGTTTTGAAACATTAAATTGTCTTGGTGTTATCTCTAGTCATCTAATGATAAAAAAAAACTTCCTGAATCATTAATATTTTAAGGATTGATGAATTTTCTGACCTTTGTACCTGGTTGGCCAATTGAGAAGCATATCAGCTAGTATATTGGGTGTGGATGTGCATGGGTAGAAAGGAAGTTCCATTTCCTCTTTCCCTCCTTTTCTTTCCTTTTCCTTTCATTTCCCTTTCCCTTTTATTTCTCTTCCTTTTCCCTTCTTTTTTTTTCCTTTTCCTTTCCCTTCCCTCCCCTTTTCCTCCCTTTTCTTTCCCTTACTTTTCCCGTTCTTTCACTGGAATTTTGGTTTATTCTTTGGAAAACTTTAAAAACACACATAGTAAAAGGCGGGGAGGGGAGAAGTAGAAGGAAGCAGGGGGGAAGAAGCCCTGAAACTGCTTCTTATAATCATGGTTTCTTTCTCTCTTCCTTTCTCTATCCCTCCTCCAATTTCTGCTGCCATCATCAGAATTATTTAAAGCATCATTATTAAAGGAATAAGAATTAAAATTAATTCATCATATTTTCAAATATGTGGCCTGGATTTCCTGTGATAAAAAGCCATTCTTCTTACCCCCATGATCTCTACCAGGAGGCTTAAAGCGTCCATATTTTTGTTGCAGTTTTTTTTTTTTTTCCCCCTCCTTTGGGGCCGTATATTACTTTAAACAACTACCAGCTGACAGACTTGGCGGCTGGTTGATGTTAGCTGGAAAGCTATAATGTAGTGAGTGGGAAGAAAGGCCCCTTAATAGCACTGTGATGTTATACTTAATAGACAATGAATTGAAATTTCATATAATGATTAGAATCTACTTGGACCTATGTTATTATTGAATTTGAAACCTTGAGTTAGAAAGTAGTGAGACATTGCATGTTTCCTTTTTAAGTTAAGGGGCACTACAACTCCAAGTCACAAAATCAGAGTGACTTTGCAACAAGTGAATTTTCCTACTTATGCCTGGAGCTATACATCTTGAGTTAAACCATGATGTACTGATTTGCTGTAACAACCTATTGACCTCTCCATATGCTTTCCTTTAGAGTCTCCCAAGAATCTCTGCTGTGCGTTCTCTCCCCACCCCCCACCCCCAAACTTTATTTTTGTTCTTTGTGTTAAACCTTTTAAATAGAAACTTACTGTCCTCGCATGGAGTCTGACTCTTTGATTTTAAAGTTTTTTTTAACTTGAATTCTTCCTCATCCCCTAATGAAATAGATGGCTTATGAACCTGGCTGTGTGGATAGGTTTAATTGTTTAAAGTAAAAAAAAAAAAAAAAAACAAAAGTTCAACTATTGCCCAGGATCTATTCATTTTGCTTACCTCTTACTATTATTGTGAGCATCAAATGAGATAATAATTTTAAAGTGCATTGTAATCTTAAAGCTAGGTTATTAAAACCTTTGCTAGGTATTAATATTATTATTGAATGAACAAAAATCTTTCTAGGGGAAGATTTAATTACTGAAGGCAATGTGCTATTCATTGTGTAAAAATTATTTTTTACTGAAGATAAGTGGTTTTTTTTTAAAATTTATTTGATATTAAAAAATCCTCTCAAAAGTTTCTAGCCTTTTTAGGCTCTCTGTGACTATGGAATATGGCTATTTATTAAGTAATGTGGCCTTTATTGATCCCACTGGTTTATTTCATGTGCCTCTACGTAGCTGTCTGACCTAGAGTTGTTCATAGTAGATATATGCTTTAAGTGTGATAAATTGACTTTTTTTCGGGTTGCAAATTGTTCAGTTCTGTTGTTTCCATTGGGTGTTCATGTGTCACATTTTACCATTTTTAATGAATTAGTACTTTATTTAGAAAGCTAATCATATACTTCTCACTTTCTAAAAATCTGCATAATAAATGTTAAGTTCAGGTACCTTTGTTGCCATGTTGCCATGTAATTCATGCAATTAAATGAAATATACACACGATATTACAGACTAGTAATGTATTAAATGCATTAATATTTTACCTACTATGTTGTGAATATATTAGTAAGTTTTCTTTTGAGAAAATGACTGAAAGTGGGATCTGTTCTGGTAAGGATAATTTTCAGTTTGATTGATCCTTGGAAAATTAGTATAGTTTAAACTGGCAAAATGTCAACTATTTAAATTCTGGCATTTAGTTCTTTAAGGCCTTTGTTGATGCTTTAACTCTTAAAATCAATTTTAATCTACTTTTTAATTTTTTTCCCTTTGGAATACTAAAGCTGAGAGTAACTGATCTTACTTATGGAAGTAATAGAAAATTCCATAGTAGAATTTTCTTTGTGTAACAACATAAAATTTGGTGCAGAATTCACTATTTGTCTTGAATCCAGTATGTCATTCCTTTTGACAAAGATGCTTTTCTTGTAGATGATATATAAAATATTTCATGATTGAAAAGCTAGTGGGTTTTTATGAATAAGTGATCTAGTAATGTGAAGAAAATGCCTTTAAAAATTTTCCCAAGAGGCAATACTACATAATTTTCCCCCTTTCTATTCATAGTAATTTATTTTTTATTTTTTAGTTTTGTCCATTAAATTTGGGGAGATCAATCTAATCAAGATAAAACTTAGAGCTGGAAAGAATTTGAGAAATTATCTTATCCAAGTTCTTTTCTCGAGCATTTTTGGGTCATGGTATATGAATGAAATTTTTAAATGAATAGCTTAGGATACATAGAACGACAAATGAAAAAGTGGAAAGTAATAAATATATAATTTTTAAGTTTTCCTAGCTAAGTTCACAACCTCCTTGTTCTTGTGCAGCCTTACCATTTCAAATGAGGCAAATGAGACCCAGAGAATTGAGGTACATTCTAAAAACTCCCTAAAGGCAGAAGTGACTTAACTTTGATGAGATCCAGTCCCGTAGCACAGATTACTGGCATAAATTGATTGCAATGGCTGAACAAGATCACTCAAGGAGAAAATGGCTGAGACAAGATGTCTGATTCCAATCTGTAGTCTTCTTCCCCACAACATGTTGTTTCTCTTGTCTTTCTACCAGCGTAGGCCTTGAAACCACAGATTGTAGGATTTATGTCCTTACTCCCAACTGTCTTGATTTGGGTATCCCCTTTAATGAGGTCAGAATGAGATTTTTTTTTTTTTTTAAAGACTCAGTTGCTTACTTATACATTGTCAGTATTCTTTCTGCACAGTACATTGCAATTCTTTCTGAGCAGGCACATTAAAATTCCTTAATCTTTCTTGTTTAACATAATTTTATTTAATTTAGCCCTTTGATAACTGTGTAGGGCCTTGCAGGTAAGCACATGTCATTGATCAGACTCTAATCTGGCGCTGTGGGTGGTAAGTAGTTGGAAGTTTGCCCATATGGATGTCTCTTTCCCTCCTTCTTCCCCCAACACCTTTTATGAGTGTATATTTAAGGGGAATGTTTATTTACTGCTGTTCAAAGATCAGACTATAAGTCTTTATGGAATTAAGTATAGAATGGATTTCAGCAAAAAATTTTATCACTTCTGAACTCATTTCATTCACGAACCCACTCACTGTTGTTGACGGATTTTGCAATATTTGGAAATTCCTTCTAGTTTCTGAACCAAAACCATTTTGATATGAATTTCTAGGAAGCTGGTAGATTATAGTCACTTCTCTTTCCCCCTTCTTTTTCTAGATCAGGGATTCTTTAGTTTTTGAGTATGTGTGTCTGTGTACACGTACATTTGTTCCTTTTAGACAGTCTCATGAACCCTGTGATCTCTTACTTGGAAATGTTTAACTGTATTGCATATTACTGCAACTTATACAATGTTATTACTATACCATTCTGTTAAAAGGAATGAAGTTTTTTTTTTAAATAAAGATTGAATGTGTCCTAATTTTAATGTTTAAGAAGAATTGAATATTTTATTTCTTAAGAGATATTTTTCGTAATTTCAGATTTTTCTCCCGTGTCATGAAAGTAAATGTGAATGTGGTTACAGGGCATAAATTAAGATTAAATTTATTGTATTCTTATGACTTTGTCACCTTAAAATCATTATAAACATTGAATAAATTTCTGCATGCTGCTGCAAAAGAAAACTAAACTCCTTCGTGACATTTCTGTCTAATGCACAAGCAAAATTATGCAATGGTTTGTTGAATGATGAGAGTAATCATAATATAAATAATAATGGCTCCAATAATAATTTGAAATTTAGGAGTGAACTTTTGAGGCAAAAGAATGATATTTTAGTATCTTACAGAAAATGTTTTCTAAAGAATAATGGGAAATTGCTTACAATTTAAATAAAAGACAAGCTCAGAAAAAGTATGGTAGAAAAAAATTTTTTTTAATATTCGATTTCCTACTACACATAAGAAAAATTCCCAAATGACAACTTGCACCCATATTAATGAGATGAAGGGATACCTCTATATTTATTACTATTGTGTATTTCAGATGGTTTTTAAATAATAAAATAAAATGGAAAAAATGTGCTATCAAATGAGCACTTTCTTTCCCCCCAGCTCACTTACACACCTTTTTGTTATTGTTCTTTAGTTTTATTTTAGAGATTAGGGAAATGTATTATTTATTGTATTGTCTCAAAACTGTCTAGGTTTAGAACGAGAATTTGTATTTTTTTTTTTTTTTAAAGAGATAGTAAAATGTACAGCGGGGAGGCCTCCAGGAAGTGGGAGTATGCTGAACTTCAGAGCTGTGTTAGGGCTGGTGGAAGGGAGGATGCTGATTAAAATAATAAACAACTGCTGGAAAGAGAAGTATATTTGCCACAGTGCTGTCAGATCAGCAGAGAGAAGTGCTGAAGGCAGAGAGGGCCTTTCCCACCCTCAGACTTGCAGAGGTGACCAGATGATATCGGACTGAGGCTGAAGCTTTCTCTGAACAGATGAAACAACTTTTAATGGGCCATAGTTCTGTTATACTACAGCATCCCCTAGGCTAGGCGGACCCAGGGAAATGGACTGAAACTAGCTTGGAGGTTACCATAGCAACTCGGGCTGCTGGTGTCTGGGAGAGTGTGAGTGAGAAGGGGTGGCCTCTTGTCCAGCGTTTTGGTGTTTCTTCAGATGAGTACTTGCTGCTGTTCTAACTCAAGAAATAATACTCTTTCAAAACTGGTTCCTTAGCCAGGAACTGTGGGGTATTTTTTTTTTTTTTCTTTTTTACTTTTACTTTTTTTTTTTTTTTTTTTTTTTTTAGTTGGGTGGAAAATAGTCTGAACGGAGGAAGTTTGTAATACGTGTTCCCCCCCGCACCCCCCTCTCTTGAAAGTTTCCAGGATATAGCTTCTTTTGCTGTGTGTAATTGAGACCAAACTTTTAAGCTTGGGGCCCAGGAGAAACAGTTGGGGCCTGCAGGTCATTAGTGAGGTGAGCAGAAGGGAATCCTGGGCTTCCTAGAGAAAAGGGAGAATATGCCAGACTCGTGGAATGTATTTAACAGAAATCTTAGAACAGGGTCTACCCATTGTGAACTGCTCTAGTCCATGAAAACAAGGGCATATAGTAGGGTCACTAAAATGTCTCAGTCCACACTGCGACTGAGGGACTATAACCCAAGGGAGATGCTTGTTCAGAATTTTACAAAGGGTTTAGAAGTATAGCCAGAAAATATATACTTCTTAGAAGTTTTAGGCTGTTGGCTGCTGGAAATTTACCAGAAAGATGTAGGCTGCAAGGGTTACTGGACGATGATTGGCCTGAACTTCGGCTTACGGGAGTTGCTGACAAAATTTGAAAAGGTATGGAGAAAGTAGATTTCGTAAAAGCCCTATCCTCCCTTCTTTCTCATCTCCCTCCCTTCTTCTTGAACTTTTCAGATTGTGTTCTCTTTTTATGATCTAATTGTTATTCTTACATAATTTGCAAAACTCATTAACTCTCTTTTCCTCCCCTCCCTTCCCTAATTCTACTCTTTATTTGATGTTTGATGATAAATAGCAAATTAGCAAATGCTGCCCTCCTGTGATGAGGGCTCTTTGTTATCACTCTCGCTTTTAACATTCCTCTTGGTAAGAGATCTTTTGCTGTGAATTCTGTTGCTAATTTAGCCAAAAGTTATTTGGAAAAAGCGGTGATATTTCAGGCCATAGGATGATTTCATCAGGTGGGGGCACTGTTTACCACACCCCCTGGCATTTCACTTCTGTACAACTTCAATTAGAGGTGCCCTTCTCAGGAACCCTTCTGATGCTATTTCTCTGAGGTAGGATGTTTGGCTTCGGTGTCATTATGCAAATCTGCTCCAAACCATTTCAATTTTATCTAAGCGTCTTTGCTTTAGGCTTAAGAGTGCTTGCTTATGCTGCTGGGCTTTTACATTTGGTTTTTTAATTTTGACTTTAGTTCTTTTTTCCACTGGAAGGCTCTTGGCACTCCTTTGGACTGAGGCAGGGCTTAGAGACTGCTGCCAAACATCACCTAATTTCTGTAATGCTTGGAAAAAAATTCTTAGCATCTCTAGACATCTTAAGGTTAGGAAAAGCAGCGACCAACTCCTAATCTTCTCTTACCTTTTAGAATTCCAGAAATAACAAATGCTAATTGTTATGTAGCCTTGTACATGAAACAGTTGTTTATCTGTTACTTAAAATGTGTCCATTAGCTTTGGACTTGGAGATGGTGTTTCTCATTATAGGAACCTATATGGTCATAAGAAAATATGGACTCATAAAAAAGTAATTCACTTCTCACTAACTACAGTTGCCAGAGGAAAAATATGTAAACATTCCTTACTCTAAAAATCTGAAGGCTTTACCAAATTAGTTGGCACTTCTTATTAATAGTTAGAACAGAAGAACATTGTGGAAAGTGTGGCTTAGAGAAAAAGATCATTAGGTGCCACAGCTCCCAAATATTGTACAGTAGAAGGGATTGTGTTTGAAATATACTCTGTGATCTTTGACCTTTCTTTAATATGTTGTTAAACACCGAAATTCCAGGGAATGAAAGATGGGTCCTGTATAACATGTTCACCATTTAGAAGACCAGGGATGTGGGGAGTAGAGGGAGGGGGGAGAAAGAGAGGGCACGGTCAGGATAGGGGATTTGGGGGGGAGATGCCCTTTTCATGACAGCTGGTAACAGCAGGTGACAATCTATGACAACAAAGGGGTTTGTTAGCTTGTCTGGGTGTCTTTTTCTGCTTTAATAGGTGTTCTTGCTTGTGTTTCATGAATAATTCATTATACTTAGTCCCCCAGAGAGTCAATAATGGTGGGCAGTAGCTAGACTTTTGTACTGTAATTGCTGCTATTAGTCTTAAGATCCTAGGTCAGATACCAAAGGTTTGTAAGCTTTACTCCCCTCACTATTATCTTGGCCTTCAGGCCATGAATCCACAGTTTAGAAGAATAATATTAGTATGTCTTTTCTTTGTAACTCACAGGACTCTTATACTTTTCATTTTTTTCTCCTTTTCCTTTTAAATACAACCATAAAAGAAAATCTACTTCTTCAAAGTATTTTTTTTTAATTTTACACAAGAACCAAAGTAGATATGCTTCAATTCCTAACCAGAAATTTACTTATATCTTTTTGTCTCTTCTGTTGGGTTCTTTATAGAATGTAGGTAAATATTCGAACTACCTTTGCTGATTTCCACTCATGAATGTCACTTAGAGTTACCCCCAAACCAATTCTTTAAAAAAAAAAAAAAAACCCCTAACAAACCTAACTTCAGTTTTTAAAGAGCTGCCTACCTCGTGCTTTATTGATTCATCGCCAGGAAGACTGGTATTATGGAAAGAGTTTCAGCCTTAAGAATTTCGCCCCTCTCCCACCTCACAAATAGAAGCACCTCCCCCAGCTCTAACTCCGGAAACACTAATGCCATTTGGAAGAAAAGACTGAGGGCTATGGTTATAATGCAGAAGCCAGATGGTAACCCCAGAAGCTGAATGACAGCCTTTGCATATGCAAAAATAGAATCACATTACACTGAAGTGGGTTAGTCTGGGTTGTCTCCCCCTTCTCTACCCCCCTAGTTTCAGTGATCTGGCTGCTAGAAAGATAACTCTTTAGCCACTTTAATTTTCTTACCTGCTTACAAGATTGTGCTTTAGCACACTTCACACTGGGTACTACACACTATAAGCATTTAATAAAGGTTTGCTAGTTTGAATTAAGTTTTTTAAAAAGTTAAGAGTACAGTAGATAGAGTGTTTGGCTTCAAGTTGGAAAGACATGAGTTCAAATGTTGCCTTAGTTGCTTTGGCAAGGCACCTCATCTCATTTGTGTCTTAGTTTTCTCATCTGTAAAATTTAGCTACTAACAGGACCCAGACTTACATAGCATTGTGGAGAATCAAATGAGGTAATCTGTGTAACAGACTTAGTGTACTTTAATATATGATACAAAGCTATCTATTAGAGGATAACATAAAATATATGGGTATGGCCTAGTGTTTCAGGCCATTATCAATCCCTTAGGCCACTGCTAGTATTTTAATAAAAATTTAAAATGGGATTTGACTCTGGGCAGAATTTTGCACCAAAGTATCTGTTCTAAATCCGGCTGATGAGACAATTTTATTGCCCTCTCTGACTTGAAGTAATTAAATTCCCCTTGAAAATATTTAGAAAAGAAAGGATCTGAGGACTTTAATGATAATTAATGTACTGTCACACTTGAGCCACTTGCGTTTGTGTATGGCTTGATCCATTTACATAGTAATCATAGTAGTTATAATGATAAGCAGTTCCATCTGAATGACATTTTTGAGCAACTTAATATCTCATTTTAATATCTGCAATTCCACTAGTTGATTTATGGTAATTGCCATTCTCTTCAAGGCCTTCTGTGCCTAAGAAGCAGCATTTTCTTGGGAATCCTTTTGAAATCCCCTAAAGTGACAACAGCAGTTCCTTAGCCTTGTAGATAAGGAAACCATAAAGAGTTCATATTTATTTTGGGAAAAGACAGAACTCAACTAATAGAAGGAACTAACACTCCACCCCATGCAGTATAAAAAAGTCGTATGAAACTGTCCTTTGTCTACTATTCAACTAAACATAATCTTTTAAGAGGAAAAATATAGTATGTGTTCTTTTCATCAATGGAATGGACTCCTTTCCAGTTAGAATGAGTGTTTATAGAAGAAACCAAATGTTTCCCATGGCAATACTGGTTTAAATTTAATAGAAATTGAATGTCCTAAGCTTGTGTTTGGCAGTTTTGATACTTCATTTGAAATCTAATAAGGTTATGAAGTATATGAAAAGAGGTTCCTTAAGAATAATACCTCCTAGCCAGGCATGGTGGAACTTAACTGTATTTCCTTCTGCTTAAGTAGCTGAAACTCAGGGGGTGCCCAACCTCGGGAATTTAGAGCTGTAGTAGGACTAAAGCCAAGGGATTCTGACACCAGTATGGTGAGCTTCTAGGAAGGGAGGACCACCAGATTGCAGAAAGAGGGGCAAATCGAGCATATTAAAACTTCCCAAGCAGTGAAATATACTACTGGATTTCTAGTCTGTTTAAGAAAGGGACACTTGTGTCTCCTTCCCCATGCCTCCCCCATTCCTGGTCAGAAGCTTTATTGTTGTTTTATGAGTTTAATCTATTGTCTCATCCTCATTCTCAAATTTTGTTAAGTATAAACTATGTTTTGAAAACTGTAAAATACAAAGTACATGAAATATGTTATTACTGTACTAAAGTTGATATTGAAGTTATATTTACTTAGTCATTTATTTACAAGCAGTTTGGTGTATGACATAGTATTAAACTTGGAGTCAGAAAGATGACTTCAAATTCATACTTAGACACTTAGTGGCTTTGCTGCCCCAGACAAATGATTTAACCTATTTGCCTTGGTTTTCTTCTTTGTGTTGTTATAGGGATAATAACATAATCAGGATTGTTGCAAGGATAAAATATGATAATTATAAACCTTAAACTGCTATATAAATGCTAGTTATTATCTTTTTTTTAAAAACTATCAGTAGTATTTTAAAAGTATCTTTCAATTTTTTTGGTTATACTAGATTTTATTAAATTGAAATGCCAAACAACTGGGCTACTTTTTGGAGTTTGGAAATTTATTTTAGTTTTGTTTTTATTACTGCAAGACTTCTCTGAATTGGTTATTTTTATAATGTAATTTGACTAGTTTTTTTTTTTTGTCTTGATTCTAAACAGATTCAAGATTAATTAATTAGAAGGTAGAATAGGGATACTCTGACCTTTTTTACTATTTTGTTTCCTGTGTTGAAACAAAATGGATGTTAAGGAAAGGGAGGGAAAACTCTTAGTAAAGAAGTTTGGCTTAAAGCTTTGGGGGCTCAAGTGAAAGCGATTGCTACATTTGCCAATAATTCTTGGCCATAGTTGTGAAAAATGAGATTTAAACTTGCATAATAGTTATGGAAATATGTGAGTTTATGTGTCAGAATTGACTACATAATCATGCAAATTCCAAATCAGCACTGAGAACTGTCCCATAAATATATTTACTTCAGATATCATATTATGTCTCATATTAAGCCACATATATTTTTCATATGGGTAACATTTAAATGTTCTATTAGAAGATAATATCTTCCCGTGTTAAAAACTAGAGATCTCTTGAATGATCCCTTGAGCTTCAATAATCAGTCTTAAACTGTGAATTCCTGTCTACATTTTGTAAAGGAATGTCAATTATTTTCCTCTAATAGCTAACTTTGTTTGGTCTGAACTCTGGGATATAGCAAGGCAATTGTTTCTAAGAAATCATCACTTATTCATTTTCAGGAAAAAGGTCAGGCTCCCATCAGAAGAAAAACCCGTGATGATATGTAGGGTTGGGTAAATATACAATACAAAAATAAACAGAATGTAAACAAAGAAGAGAGAATGGATTAATGTCAGCTCAGATCTTTGTGCTGATTTTTTCCTCTCCCCTCCCCCCCAATTCTAAATCTTTGTACCCAATGGGAATTACCAAAGAGGTTCCACATTGCATAGTAAAACTAGCATAACTACTTAAAAAGCACTTTGCCCGCACTGCCAAAATTTAAATACACTCTATGGCCACCCTGTTCTATAAAAAAGCAAAACAAAACATAATTAAAGTCTGGATATACAAATTCTCTTTCTCCCACAGTATTTAAGATTTACAAATATTATCATATTTTATCCTTGCAATAATCCTGATTATGTTATTATCCCTATAATAATGCAAGGGAGAAAACCAAGGCAAATAGGTTAAATCATTTGTCCGGGGCAGCAAAGCCACTAAGTGTCTAAGTATGAATTTGAAGTCATTAAATGTGAAAGATAAAATTGAATATTTTAAACTCAATTTTAAAAAAGTAAACATTTTCCTTTGAAAATAATAGTACTGATAAAGATTTTGATTGTACATTCAGGGTTGTCATTGAAATGATAAAGCTAGTGGAAATACAACTTTATACCTTAAGAAGTTAAAAAACTTGTCCTGTCATTAACATTGCCAGACACTTCTGAAAGGCCTATTGGTTTTTTGACCATATCATAGTGCCATGATCAATCCAAAGTTTTCACTAGAATAACTACATTTCATACTGTTCAATCTTGTTGTGACTTCTTGAATTTATTATTATGATCCTTTGAGGAAATCTTTAGACTATATCTTTGGCTTTCTTTGTTTATTAGATATATTATTTCATCAGATATATACATATATATTTATATATAATTAAAGAGAAATTTCATCTTTCAGTTAGTCTTTGATTTTGATTTGACGATCTGTGTCATATTGATGACTGATTTTGTTAGTCTTCCAAGAAGGTATGGTGGTGATCTTAATTACCTTTCCTCATTCATTTGTTTGTTTTTGATATATCCATGTGTCAATGGATGGTATTTTGCCTAAATAAAAGTGGCAAAATCCAGCATATTCTTTCAGTGCTCAATTTCTAAAGAAAATGGGAGATTGTGTTTGCTCTTATGACTTTTTGCATTTATATAAGATGTACAGGTTTGCCTAATTCTTATTTTGTACAGTAATAAAAAAGTGCATTTTTTTTAGTGTCCATTGTAAGAACGTAACATTTTAACAAATGTATATGTAAAGGAAAGAATGACTAGTTATTTCTTTTTTTTTTTTTTTTTTTTTTGGCTGAGGCAATTAGGGTTAAGTGACTTGCTCAGGGTCATACAGCTAGGAAGTGTTAAGTGTCTGAGACCAGATTTGAATGCAGGTCCTTCTGACTTCAGGGCTGGTGCTCTATCTACTGCACCACCTAGCTGCCCCAACTAGCTATTTCTTCTTGGCAGGAATCAGTGGTTTGACTTTGGTGTAACATATTAAAGTTAAATGATTTGGGAGCAATTGTTAAAAATAGATGTTATAAAAAATATAACACTGAAAACCATAGCAACAAAACTCCAATTTTATATAGAACCTGAAAGCTCTATCCTTGAAATAATCTTGAACAAGTGAAATTCAGAAATTCATTGTTTATTTTAAGCAGACAGGCATTGAATTCTGAAATTTTCCAAGAAAAGTAAGTTTTAAAAAGTAAGTCATTGAATTTAACTTTATATAAAGGGAAATACTTTGAAAAGAAATCAATAAATATTTAATTATGCATATAAAACAATATATATATATATATATTTATATTAATTGTATATATTGGTCACAGTTAATATTAACTAGTAAGAATAGCATTTAACATTTGCATTTTTCTTCTTATTTTCATAGGACATACAGGCTGAAATTGATGCCCACAATGACATCTTTAAAAGTATTGATGGAAATAGGCAGAAAATGGTAAAAGCTTTGGGAAATACAGATGAGGCGGCCCTGCTCCAACATCGACTAGATGATATGAATCAGAGGTGGAATGATTTGAAAGCAAAGTCTGCTAGCATCAGGTCAGTATAAAAAAATATTAAAATATGAATTTAGAGGAAAATTAGTTTGTCAACATGGTGTTTTCAGAAAAAAGGCATATCACCTAGCTCTATATATGGCTCTCAAAGCAAAATTTTAAGCTTAAATTTAAATATACTTGAATCTTAATTTAAGAATCACAATTTAAAGTTGCAGATACATTTGCCTAAATCTAGTCTGATTATTCTTAAAATTTGCAATGGATGTGAGATAGCAAATTGCTAATTTACAGTAAATACTGTGTTTAAAGTAGAGACCAGTGTTGACATCCAAATCTCGGTGTAACCTTTAGTAGGCTAGGTAGCCTGGCCTAGAGTCCTAGAGCCTGAATTCATGCCTTTCCTCTAAATATTATGGCTGGATGATTGTGAAATTATATGCCTAAACTTCTATCAGTGGAGGATATTAACAGACTAAGGAGTTTCCTAAAATGATAAAATTATAGGTCTAGTTCATTAAAGAATATTACTACTATTTCTCTTACTAATATTTTTTTTCCTTTTGTCTTTTTCCCCAATAAGATCTGTGATTTTTATCAAAATTGATATTCTGTTTACTTGCATAGATTGCAGTACTGCTAAGCTTTGGTAAATAAGTTTCATAAGGTACTGTAGCCAAGACAAAACTATCAGTTTGTGGCTAACCTTCTGATAATAAGCCTTTTGAATTTGAAGCAAAGTGGCTTTCAGACAAATGGCATAGTCTAATATCTAGCCCATATCATGTGCCTTTGTTTTCCTTGGTTGGACTTTTCAAAGCTTCTTCTTAATTGATACCTTTTAAGAATTCAGGTTCACCAGCATATCATTCAGAACTCTGGCAAAATATTATGATGGTGATTATTATTGTCTGTGGCTAGAGAGATTGACATCAAATGAATTTCAGATGGATGATTGAGGTCAGTAGTTAATTTAACCAGCATTTATAAAGTGCCTACTATGTGTCAGGCAATGTGCTAAGCGTTGGAGATAAAAAACAAATACTAAAAACAAACTCTAGTTCAAGACATTCACAATGTAATTGGGGAAGATGACATGCAAACAACTATTTACAAATAAGATATATTCAGGTTCAGTTAGGAATAACTGGAAAAGGCTTCTTAAAGAAGGTTAGACATTAGTTGAGACTTGAAGGAAGTCAAGGAAACCTGAAGATGGAAATGATGAAGGAAGGCATTTTTTTTTTATATAAATTTTATTTTATTTAATAATAACTTCGCATTGACAGAATCCATGCCAGGATAATTTCTACACGACATTATCCCTTGCAATCACTTATGTTTCGTTTTCTCCCCTCCCTCCCTCCCCCCCCCCCCCCCCCCCCCCCAGGATGGCAAGCAGTCCTATATATGCTAAACATATTGCAGTATATCCTAGATACAATACATATTTGCAGAACCGAACAGTTCTCTTGTTGCACAGGGAGAATTGGATTCAGAAGGTAAAAATAACTCGGGAAGAAAATCAAAAATGCAAATAGTTCACATTCATTTCCCAGTATTCCTTCTTTGGGTGTAGCTGTTTCTGTCCATCATTTCTCCAATGAAACTCAGTTAAGTCTCTTTGTCAGAGAAATCCACTGAAGGAAGGCATTTTATGAACAGTTAGTGAAAATGTTTAATCATAGATGGATTGTTTAAGCAACAGAAAGGAGGAAATTTGTGCTTTATTGAACTATGTGGAGGATAATAAAGTAAAAAACTTGGAAAAGCTGGAAAAGGGACTGGATTATCAAGGGCTTACAAAAACCAAAAAGAAGGTTTTATATTTGATTTTGAAGGCAATAGGGAGTTACTGAAGTTTATTGAATTGGACGAGATCAAGTTATCAGACCCACATTTTATGAAAATCAGTTTGATAGCTGAGTGGAGAGTGCCATCAACTGTGAAGGAACTCGGTGAGTGAGAAGGAATGACACAGGTATACAGATACTGTGACAGTGTATTAGATAACTCCACAGATGATGAGTCCAAAATGAAGGATGAGATTTAAGCTGATTTAGAGAAATGTGCCATTTATTGAGCTACATTCCATCCACTGGAATTTAAAATATTATGGGATGACTATTCCTTGTTGTGTGTTACTCTGAGGTATATGGTAGAGAGATATGGGTTTATCACTTTTTAAATAAAATTCTATTTGAATAAGTAATTGACATTGTGATAGTTCCCTTGGAGATGATTAGCTGGTCACTTTCCTGGTAGTTCTCAAAATGAAGTCATTGAAAGATTGTACAAATTACAGATATTTTATTCTCTCTAGATTGAATTCTTTAGTGGCTTTATATAAGGAATGAATACTTTTAGATAGGAGAAAACTATCACATTTGGACCTCACAAAACTTTTAGTACTTGATAACCTAATGTATAAAGTATTACACACACACACACACACACACACACACACACACACACACACACACACCCACCTTTCATTCTTATAACAGATAGCCTCGTGAAAAGACAGAACATAGATTGGAAATATTACAAAATCCATTTACAAGTAAGTAAACTTTATTTCTAGAGATGAAATGAGTGAATTAATTTTTCAAAGTCTCACAGAACTACATTATAGGTGAGTCTTAGGAATAAAGGAATGGATAAAATACTAAGTGCTTACTATATACCAAAAATTGTACAAAATTCTAGGAATAAAAATAGCAAAATAAGACAATTCCTGCTGTTAAAAGCTCATAGTCTAATGAGGAAGTTTACACATGTAGGTTTCAGCCACATGTCTGATCCAAAAATCTCATAATCTTTACAATACATTTGTAGAGCAGGGATTAATGTTTCTTCCTTAATATCATATCTGTTGATACAATCACATCAGTGTCTGATGTTGATCCATTTGACAATGACAAGGACTTTGGTGGCAAGAATTTTTTTTTTTTTTGATCTTCATTAGCTGTGAATATATGTCCTACAAGAGCAGTCACCAACCTGCATCTTTGTAAAAGTTTCTTCTTAAGGAAACATTGCTATTCTCAAGGCTCCTGTGTTCAAGGTTCTGGGCTATTACTATCAGGATCTGAATGGAGATGGTAATTATAGTGGTTGGTTGTAGTTTGACATGTCTGGGGATGCTACTTTTTATCTCTCCTTCAAGGTGCTTCTTATTGCTTCAACTAAGTTGACTTGCCTGTCCTTTGTGTGATGGTTATTTGATGGTTGTTGGGTTTGATGCCTTCTTCAAAGAGATTGTTTGCTTTTAAAGTTAGTTTTGAGGACTGTATTTAAAATGAGAACAGTGGTTGGTTGGCTGGGGAGGGGGTGAGGGGGTGAAGATTAACTGCCCCTCTCAGTACTCTATGCTTATCTGCCATTAATGTTGCTCTCTTCTACTGTACTTTCTCCCCCTCAGTGATGGCTGTGATGATTAAGTTTAAGATCTATACCCTTAGCATTACATTTTATAAAAAGAAGAGACAATGTGTTATAAGAGAAATGTTTTAGTGAAGTAATCTTTTAATAGTACTTTTGCTTACTAATATAACAGCATTTTAAAAATGTTATTCCTTGCTGGATATTATTATTTAAATTGTCTATTAAACTTAAGCTGTATTCTTCAAAAATCTCTCATTCCTTATACTGGAGAAAGTCATAGTATTTATTTTTATACTTTCACATGTATTTTAAAGTTCCTAATTATGTCATTCAATCTAAAAAGCCACCAGAATTTTGTGTCTGGGGCATGATTCTAAATGCAAATGATTAAATGAAGTTTATTGTCCTTGAAATACTGCAATCAGATTTTCTTTATTGTGCATTCAGAAATATAACTAAAACACCCCAAACATTCAATTACTGATATGTTTAATTTAGAATACTATTTATGACAGCGAATAGAGCCTTGCAAGCTCCTGATTGGTATTGAGGAGCAATGGTCTCTAATTAGTTGAATGGCATTTTTAAAGTCTGCTTTCTTAGAATGACAAAATAGACAAGTGTCATTGGCCTTTTGTCTGTTACATAGAAATTTAATTATCTATTTTAGATGAAGGAATGGGAAATTTAATAAAGGAATGAATAGAAAAATTTGTTAATCACCTATTGATGAGTTTTAGATTTTGGGTAGTCAGGGAATCATTATGAGATTCGATTCATGGAACCACATGATGAGATTAGGGTTCCTGGTGGTCAGGGAGTTAAATGATGAGGTTAGTGGTAGGTTCGGTATTCAGGAACAAATGAAGAAGTTTGGTTCCCCTAAATCCCTTTGAGATTCAGCACATGGGTAGGGAGTTTGAGGGAATCCCCCCCCCCCCTTTCTGGTGGCACAGAGATTCTTCATAAAGGAATTATGAACCCGAAAAGCTAGACTGATAAAAAGAAGTTTATTATAGGCATTGGGAAATCAGACTTTGCTATGCATGAATAGAAAAGTTGAATTTCTTAGTGACAAGATCTGACAGAGAAGTAAAGTTTCTAGTGGAGAGATCCCGACAGAGAGGAATAAAGTTTCATTAGGGAAATAAATGAGACAGATAAAGGGAGGGTAACGGTGAAAGAGAATATTCATGGGTAGAGTTTTCTAATATACCTTGGATGGCATATTAGCTCTTCTGCAAAGGAGTAAGTTCCAAGTTGGCTCTTGGCTGGGTTTCAGCTTGAGCTGGAATTGAATAGGTATTTCTTCAATTCAGTGGGGTACTCCAACTCCAGACTCAGCTTGCCACACCTAGATAACAGAATGAAGTTGTTTATCCTCGGGCAGGGTCTTTACAGAGGCAGAATTCAAGGTGAATCTGTTTTTCAAGGAGTTTTAGATAGTTTCAGGGCTCTCTTAGTCTCTATATACGCAATACTTTTCTTTCTTAATAGTAATTGAGTATAATAAATAATAGATTCTGAAATCAGAATTGAAGTAGACTGGGTAAAATTAATAAAGGCTTCCTTTGCCCCCATTTCATTACTTTTTGGTGATGGTCAAATTTTTAATATAATTATTATTAATTATAAACATACAGGAAAGTACTGTCATTCATATTTAGTAAATATTTGGAAAATATGTGAATGATTTTCATAATTTAATTTTTGACAATTTTGATTTACTTGTTCTTTATCTGTACTGGAAATTTTGAAGTTTGGAAAAAAAAGAACTCACCAGATTTCGTCAAGCAAGCAGTTTTTTGATTACATTTTTTATTTTGAATAATAAATAATAAAAGTTTGAAAAACTTTGGAAACACCAAGTAAATTGGACATTTATACTTTAAAGAACTGAAAAAAAATGATTGTCCAGGAAACCACAGATCTCTAATCTGTATAGCTTCCTTTTCCTTTGTAGCATGACAAATTCTATATGTAATTTTCAAAGTTCTCCCTTTGAAAAATGAAAAGAAAAAGAAACAATGATACCTTTCTAAAACATTTTTTAACAGTCAAAACAAAATTCCCACATTGGCTGGATCTGACAATGTAGGTCTTGCATTGCCCATTGAATTGCATCTCATATTGCCATTACCTTTCTAGAGGTGCTAAGTGGCAGGCTTTCTAATTCATCCCTCTGGGTACCAAGCTTTTCATTGTATTGATCAGAATTCTTAAGTCTTTCAAAGTTGTTTTTCTTTATAATGTTATTATTTCTGTATATATTGCTCTCTGCTATATGTAAAACTGTGCACAAACATTTTAACAGCAGTCTAATATGTATTTTATTATCTTTAATGCTCATTTTTTTCCTGGCTGCTTTTCTTAGAAGTAAAGTGACTAATGGACAATCAACAAAGGCGGAAATTGAAGTTAAGGGTATAGATTACTAGTTATGTAATTTGAAAAGCCACAGAATAATCAGGGTGGGTTTTTTTTTTTTTGACAGGGCAGTTAGACAGATGGGTAAACTGAGAATAAATCCTTGTGTTATTAATCAGTAACAAAGTCATCAGAACTTTAAATTTCTTTTCTAATGATGTCATTAGGACATCAAGGAAAAGTTATAAAACAAAAAAAAAAAAAGATCATTTCTATGCCCCACCTTGCAAGGGAAGCCAGACACTTATATAGCTCAATAGGCTAACCTTGATTCTTCCCATGTCTGAAGGTTTCTTGACTTCAATCTTTTATTCTTACTTAACATCTCTAGTGCAGGTCAGTTATTTTTATCTCTGTTTTCAGACTTCTGTACTTGTAGTCAACAAATATTTATTAAACACCTTTTCTGTGCAAGTCAATATGATTGTGTTTAGGGATAATATATACAAATCTACAAGTGCATTTAATGTAGAATGATTTGAGGAGGAAGATGATGAGGGAGCCCAAAACTCTCTAAAACTCCTTGAATCCGGCCTCTGTAGGGGACCCCGCCTGAGGGAAACATCCTAACAGCTTCATTCTGTTTTCCTGAGAGAGGGGCATCACCCCCATTGATAACACTCACTACTGATTAAAATCGCTTTCCCATTGAATTAAAGATCAAGCCTAGAAAGACTCATTCATTTCTATTCAAATTCCATCTCAAGCTGACCTTAGCTTGTAGTTAAGGCTTCTGTTATAAAAAGAGTCAATTTTAAGCTCATTTCTTGCAGAGGACCTAACATGCCATATACCTTGCTATGCCAAGGAAACTTTTGCTCCCTGGGACATATCCTCTTTCAGTGTTACCCTCTCTTCTCACCCATTTCCCTAATGAGACTTTATACCTCTCTTTTGGGATTTCTCTACTAGAAACTTTACTTCTCTGTCAGGATTCCTCCATTACTTTACTCCCCTGTCGGGACCTTACCACTAAGGTATTCAGCCTTTCTATTCATGCATAGCAAAGGCTAACTTCCAAATGACAATAATAAACTTCTTTTTTTTTTAATCAGTCTAGCTTTTCAAGTTAGTAAATTCCTTTCTGAAGGACCTCTGAGCTGCCAAAAGGGGGTTCCCACAACTCCCTACCTTGTGCCAATCCTAAAGGGGATTTAGGAGAGCTAAACCTCTTCATTTGGTTCCCTGAACCTGACAGTAACTTCATCATTTAACTCCTTTTCCACCAGAAACCCTAATTTCATCATTTTGGTTCCCTGAATCTAATCTCATCAAAGAGAACACTAACATTTTGAAGAATGATAGAGAAAGTTTAAGGAGATGTGAGAGGAAGCCCCTGAACTGAACTTTGAGATGAAAATGCTAAGTTTAAAAGGCATTTCAAGCCTATGCTGTGATTAACTTTGTTGTTATTCTTATTTCTGAGCCTACTTTTCTTCAATGTTATGTATATATCTAGTATTATAAATTTGTTTTAAATAAGCTAATATTTGAGGTCATTAGAATGAATATGTAGTTTTTAGAACATAGAATCATAGCTTTGGAAAGGAATTTAGAGATCATCTCATCTAAACCATCTCTTTTAACATTAGAAGGAAAATATGCAACTTATAGAGGTTAAAGAAATTGTATAGTCATTCATCTCTAAAACAGAAATCTTTTTCTAAAAAGAATTTTTTATTGTTATCTTTTGTTTCTATATCTAGTTTTTTTCCCCATATTCTTCTACTTTCCAAACCTAGAGAGCCATTCTTTATGACAAAGATTTTTTTTTTAAATAAAAAAGAAGAAGAGAAAAAAAATCATTAATATCTCAACTGATGTCTACTGATTGCAAATCCTCTGTTCTTTCTTATATAACATACTCTATATTTTGTTATCAGAAAACAATGTTACTTCATATACCTCTAACTTAGTGTGTAGTGTGTGTCAATAAAAGTCAAACTATCAGACTAGAGAGTCTCTGCAGTGGCAAGTCATAGCAATTCTGTCAGAATGAATGTTTTTACTAATGTGCAAAAAGTAATGTGGAATTCTTAATATACAGATCAATAATTTAAGATAATAATTATTTTGTATTCCAAGTTCTTAATGATTTTTTAATAGTTCACAGTATTTATACCTTTTGGACCATACATTCTTTTTTTTATTTTAAAAGTGTGGACTAAGGTTTTATAATCAATTATAGGAGTATGTCAAATTCATTGAAAGTTTAGAAAGAAACATTCTTTTATATACTTTACTTTAATTGCCATGTTATTTATTGTAAAATTTTAAATTAGAAATCAATTAAAGAAGCTTATTAATGTGTTTCATAACATTTTCACATGAAATTTGTTTTAATTCAGTTATAACTAACAAGTTTATATATTAGATTAATGCTATTTATATAGCATATATCTATTTGTAATTTTTTTTTAAAAATGTGTTTCATAGGTCACAGAAGTATAGCTATTCAAAGGAGCAGCTTCCTCAATCACAACGTGCTGAAAATTCAATTCAGTTCAACTAGCATGTTAAGTACCCACGGTGCCCAAAGATAGGGAATAGGGAAACAAAATGAAAACAAGTTTTTGCCTTCAAGGAACTTACTTTCCACTAGGTGATAACCATTTATACTACCACTGAGAAAAGTTACAACCAGGGAGATTGAAAAGATTTCTCAATTGAGCCTTGAAGGAAATTATGAATTTTAAGAGCCTGCTCTGTGGAGAGGTGTATATTCTGGGCATGGAGACTACAGATTGTTTGAAGGACATCTTAGTAAGACTGGACTGTAATGTAGAGTGTGTGAAAGGGAAATGTGAAATAAGTTTGGAAAGGTAGACTGGAACTCCACTATGAAGAGCATTAAATTTCAATTTTAATGAAAAACTAGTTCAAAGATAAAATGCCTTTTCCCATTTTTTTATATGAGTCTCTTGAAAATGCAGGGCATCCTTTAAAAAGTCCTTTCTATAAAATAAGGTTTAATAACACTTGCATGTACCTCTACTTTTATTAGCTTTAAAATGTCATTAAAGAATATGTAAACTTAGCCTGATGACTTGGGGGGGAAAACAGCTATATAAACTCAATGGAATGAATACACACATACACATACAGACACACACATATTACATTAGCAAACTCTAAATACTTTTTTTTTAATGGAATTTTAATGAGATTTAATGCAATTCACTGATGGAATGAACCTGAATTGTTCCTATATATGAAGTGTGTGTGTGTGTGTGTATGTGTGTGTGTGTATGTATGATCACTTGCATGGTATTCATTGAGAAATATTGTGAAACTAAACCTAAAAGAAATAAACAAAATAAAATTTTCTTCCATTTGGATGCTATATAATATTTGAAACTCCATTAACCAAAGACTTGGATTTTTTTCTTCTTATGTTCTTTTTTGAAATGCGTACACATATGTAGACAAGAAGGGTATCCTTAGTAAGTTAATTATTATCACTTGTTAATACTCAGGTTAGATTACTTTCTTCTAGGATGGAGGGAGAGAGAAGAGGAGTGGAGTTATCTAGAGAACAAATCACATTGACCTTATCTTACAATTCATACTTCATTGTACATCAGTTGTTCACTCCTCCTTTGCTAATAAATTCAGGGCATATCTATTCTCTGAAGTCAGGGTTTGTCTCTTCATTGATCTGAATTCGGAATTATTTCTATATCATTTTGTTTTCCATGGTATTATAGGGTATATTGCTCTTTTGGATCTGCTTATTCTGCATCAATTTATTAAAGTCTTGCCAAGTTTCTCTAAATTCTTTATATTTGTCATTTTTTATGCTATAGTAATATTCTGTTACTTGCAAATATTGCAATTTGTACAGTCATTTTTCAAGCAATAGGCATCCACTCTCCTTTTAGTAGTTTAGTATTGCAAAAAGTATTGCTATAAATATTTTTGTAATCATGAAACCTTATCCTTTACAATGACCTCTTTAGAATTTGTGGATGTTGTCAGCCATGGTTTCTGCCATTATGTTAAAAAGTAAATTATGTGCTAATCATTTACATGTTGAATGTTACCACCTACTAGAGACTCAGTGTTTTTGTGCTTTTTCCCATTACTTATTTATAGTGTTTCTACTATTTACTAAATGCTATGATAAACATCACTTGATTAAAATAAGGTCTTGTTCATACAGAATCTATGATTAAAATTTTAAAAAATAAAATTGGAAACAGACATATATAGTAGTACAGCTATTATTATCCAGTTGAGTGATATCATATTCTTATGTCATGCAAAATCAGTCTATTGATGTTTTAATGTATTTGCTTTATATAACCTCTTGGTATCCTATTTGATAATGATTTTTAATGCAGTCTTTGAGGTGAATCTGGACATAGTAGTAGAGTATTCTTAGGTTACTCCTCATAGAAATGTCATAAGCAGTGATGTCTATATGGGGCTCTTTCTGTGCTATGATGTCTTTTGCTCTTTTGCTGCCTTTTCTTATCTGTTGCTTTTGTTCAGAGAGAATTCAAGAGACAACAGGATGATGAAAATCTTCCCAGTATGTTGTTTCTGCTGATATGATTGTCAGAGTATATCCTATCTAGAATTGAGCAGCAATGGACATTTTAATATTTAGCCTTTTAAAAAAAATATTTTGGTTATACTATATAGCCTATAAGAGGCTAATTAAGTACAAATGTACTTAAGTAGTGGATGGGGGGGCGGGGGACTATTATGAAAACTAAATCTGTTGGTGTATTACTATATGTACCAAAGTTATTCTGATGGAAAATTGCATGGTATAATGGAGCCTACCTCAGAGTTAGGAAGATCTGAGTTCAACTTAGGCATGTCATACCTATAGTCTGAAATTGTGGGCAGAGCATATAATTTTTCAATAACACATGTTAATTCTCAGACTAATTTTGTGGAAACATCAGTAGATGTTTACTTTAGAGAGTTTCCAGCAGGGAGTTCCTTACATAATATCATAGGTTCTGATCCCCAAATAAATTAATTGTGATAATTGAAATGTAAAATTCAGAACATTAATGATAAGCTGATGAAACTTTAGGTAAATATCAGTATTTATTTCAGTTTATTAATTCTACACCCAGAAGATGCAGGTTATGGTAGAAAGACTCAAAAGACCCCAATTCAAATCCTATCATATATTCTAACACTACAATGTTGGGCAAGTCTTTAACTTCCTTGACCAAGCCTTAGTTTCCTTCATTTTAAATGAGACTAATAATACTTGTATTCTCTATTTTAGAGAGTTGTTGGCACAAATATGTATTATAGATATTGAAGAACTAGGTATATGTGCATGATTATAATTTTTATTAAAAATAATATTTCCCTTATCTTCTCCATCCCTTATTTGGTCATCAACTTTCTTCTGTTCAAAGATAATGTATTCCTTTGGAACTTATTGTGGTATATAAGGCATGATATATTTGTCTAAAGCTGTATCTCAAAATTTAGTACATGGTGGTTCTTGGTAATTCTTTTTGCAAATGATTATAAGTAAAACTACAATAACAAATGGACAACTAGCCATGAAAATACTCTTCAGAATCCTGAAGTGATTTCATACCCAACAAGGAAAATGATATTTGTTTCCCTCACTCACAGTACTGTTTTAATCAATTATATTTGGTAGGAGAGTGAAATTCTTACTGAAGACCTGTTCCCAATGAAAATGTTTTGAATACATCTTTAGAAAAAACCTAGAAAGAAATTTGCTGTAATAAGGAATGTCAGAGGAAGAAATTAAAAATACAGAATATCTCCTATATACTCTCCAGCTTCTATAGTAGTAGTTCATGTCATATTTCTGGAGGTAGGCTGGAGGTCAAATAATAATAGAGCAGTTAAACATGAGCTCTTTTTCAATTATTTTTAATTTTGATGACATAGAATTTAAAAGTTTTTGAATAAATCCTAAAACAAGAGTAAACAATATGACAAAAATCTTTGTAGCAAGTTTCTCTGGTAAGATCTTAGTAGATATAATTTTCAAGAAATAGAAGAAACTCATTCAAATTTATAAGAAAAAAGTGCTATTTCCCAAATGATAAATCATCTAAGGATATGAAGAGACGATACTGAAGAGTAAAAATCCCAAGCAATCTATAGTAATATGAAATAATGCTCCAAATCACTACAAATTGGGGAAAATGTAAATTAAAACAAATCCATCTCACACCCCACCATATTGGAAAAGATCACAGAAATGATAAATGTTGAAGGATATGGAAAAATGGTTATATTGATGGACTAAGTGGATATAACCATTCTGGAAACTAATTTGAAATTTTTAACCACCTATAACATTTTAAAAGCTTATGCCTAAATGAGATAAAAAAAGAAATACAAAAAGATTCCATAGGTACAAAAATACTTATAAGAGCCCTTTCTTTAGTAGAAAGTAAAAGTATGCTTATCAATTGAGCAGTGACTGTATAAGTTATAGTATATGAATGTGATAGAATCCTATTATGCTGTAGAAAATGACTAACAGTGATTTCATAAAAACTAGGAATGAGTTATACTTAAAGCAAAACAATAGGTGATTTCATAAAAACTAGGAATGAGTTATACTTAAAGCAAAACAATAGGTGATTTCTTAAAAACTAGGAATGAGTTATACTTAAAGCAAAACAATAGGTGATTTCTTAAAAACTAGGAATGAGTTATACTTAAAGCAAAACAATAGGTGATTTCATAAAAAACTAGGAATGAGTTATACTTAAAGCAAAACAATTTATGCTATAACAGCAATATTACAAAAAAGAAAACAAAACAGACTTTTGTAATGAAATGAGATATGAACCAGAAGAAAAATTTTGTATAATACTCTAATGAAAAAGCAAATTTTGAAATTCATAACTACTGTGATAAAATATTAGAGGAATGATGATTACTCATATCATTGACCTCTTGACCAAGAGATGATAGGTGATTAGGGACTGGAATGAGACATAGATATATAGGGTGTGTGTGTGTGTGTGTGTGTGTGTGTGTGAGAGAGAGAGAGAGAGAGAGAGAGAGAGAGAGTGAGTGTGTGAATGTGAGTGTGAGAGTGTGAATATAGTCAGTAATGGAGTTTGTTTTACTTGATTTGTGTATTTGTTACCAGGAATTTGTTTTTGTTTTTGTTTTCTGTTGGGATGGAGAACATATATTTGTTAATTTAAAAAGAATTTTTTTTTTAAATGGAGGAGGGAAGGAATTGAATAAATGTGGAATATCCCATGCACTTTTAAACTGAGCTTGCTGTATTGTTAATTGTGCTTCATTGTTTTACTTTGTTAGAGGAGAGCTTTCATAGAGTGGAGGTAATGGTTGCTAATAAAAAAACAAAACATATGATTAAGCTTTTAAGACAACCATGTAGTTAATTTCTGATTATGTACTAATATCTCTTGCAGAGGATTATAAGGCTGAGAAATTTCTTTGAACAACTCAGGAAAGCTCTTTAACATTAACCAATATGTACTTTAAAAATTTAATTGCAGAGGTGGACATAGGGACTTAGGACAGCTAGGTGGTGCAGCAGAGAGAGTACTAGAGCAAATCACTTAATCCTTTTGGCCTTAGTTTCCTCATCTGTAAAATGAAAATGACAATGAAGTTAGCCTCCACATTTAGCTACCATTAAAGCCCCTAAAGATAAAGCTGGAGGAGGTTAAAAAAAAAATCCTTCCATTTTAATGGTGGATTGAGACAAGTTGTATTGTTTCTTCATTCCTTTCTGGTTTCCCTTTAGACTCTTTGTACTTTTCTTCCCTTCATGCTAGCTCAGGGAACTATCTTTTTTGTTGTTTTGGTTTCTGTTTTTATTTCCAGTACTTTGCATGTTACCTGACTTGTTGATAGAGAAAAACAAAACATGGGAAAAAGAGTTACATTAAACCTTGTACATGTGCATGCGCGCTCTCTCTCTCTCTCTCTCTCTCTCTCTCTCTCTCTCTCTCTCTCTCTCTCTCTTTCTCTCTGTCACACACACACAAAACTAAAAAACCAAGGTCCATGCTTGAAGCCATACAATTTTCTGAGCATCAAGAGATCATTTCTTAAATTCCAGAAAGAACAGATGACACCAAATGATTGGGGAAGAAATTCACAGAATTTAATTAGCAAAATTGATCAGGAATGTATTAATAATAATCATCTTTCTAAGAATTTATGAGAATAAATCTACATACATTCTTGAAGAAAATGTGAGAATGAAATGCAAAGGTTTTTACAAATAGTATTATATAACATTTAAATTGACTGAAAGATATTATAGAGAATACAAAATCCTACTGTGCTTGTTCTTATTTATTAAACTTTTTTTTTTGTTTTTAGTTCAAGCAAAACACTATCTTAAAGGGTCTTCTACAATTAAATAACACATTTTTATATCAAGGTCATGTAATATTTCTTGAAATAACATGAATTTTTTTCAACAACATAGTTGTTATATTAAGTAAGGTATAAGATTATGATTGCCAAAAAATATTTGCAATTGTCATGATATCAATCTTAAGGGTTCAATCAAAGAGGATTCCCTGAAAACAGTGAAATTCTTCAAGTACTCATATATGAATGATAGTTTGCTTTTTGCATTAAGCCTTAGAATATTGAAGAACTTCATAAATGAGGAGGAGCTCCATAGGAATTTATCCACATAGGAAAAAAATGAAAGACTTCCTGTTGTATAGGTTTTCATGAATCTGGGTAGACAGCCCATGAAATAGGTCATGAATCATGGACACATACTAAACATTAATAATGAACTTGGAGGTAACTGAATAGTATGAGGAGACTAAATTGGATTCTATATAACTAAACTCTGTTAAAGTGGAGCCAGCTTCCACATTTGAGTCCTAATATCAAAGCCACTAATGTGAAATTGAAAGAATTTGAAAGAGCATGGACCAGCCATTGCTCGTTTCTTCATTCTTTTGTAGTCTCAAGGCTTCTTTCCTGGCTCTCAGGAATTCTCCCTGAAATAAAGGACTGTCTTCTTATACTGAGTATTCTGATAACGAATTCTATGTAGCTGTGATTGCATATCATACAAAGGGCAATGTTTATCATGAATTGGCTTCCATTTATTCTAAGTGAAAGAATATAAAGGATGTCATCAATGAAACATGATGACAAAGTAAGTGATCTAGTTATATAGCCAGAAAGCCACTGATAAGGAGCAGCTCACATAATTCATATATTTTGAAGAAGTGTGTATAGTTTTCTTTTTATTCACTTACTTAGCTGGAGACAATGTAGCTTTTTGTGCATAGGCTCTCATTGTTCTTTTATTTCCTACCAATTGGGAGAGATATTACCTCCTGCATTAGTCTATGAACTTCTGGCGAGCAGGGATTGTTCTTTATTTTTCTTTGTTTCCCCAACACTGAACACAGTACCTGGTCCATAGTAAACATTTTATAAATCCTTACTGACTGACCAATCCGGTTCTTCTCTGTTATAGTACCTCACTTTTCTTAAGAATGCCTAGATGTCTTCAAATAGGTATTTTATGAGTTTCTTGTAGCTCTTCCATGACCATTGTTATATATACATAGAATTGCAACTTAATTCAAAAGTTAGATACATTTTGGAACAGTATATTGATTGAATCCTAAGTGTAATTTCCCCAAAGTATTTTATTTTTATTGCTTTAAAATTGTTAGATTCTATTTATGTGTTTTAATTTCTTCTTAATCTTGTAAAAATATTTCTAAATGGTCTTTATGAAAATTTTGAAAAAGATTCCTCCTCCTCCCTTTTGAAAATAGAACCAAATTTAAGCAGGAAACAGGTAAAAGAATGAATTTCATAGTTGTACGTATGCATATTATTCATTATGATTTATGTGTTTGACAAAAGGAACATTGCACAGCAAATGTTTAGTGCAGGATTGAGTTAAGAGCTTGAAATACAAGTGTAAAAAGATAGCCGACTATGTGTATTAAAAAATGTGACAAAAGTAGCATGATCAGTGATGAAGCATTTAGAAATTAATTTAGTAAAAGCATAAATTGAGAAAAAGTCATTTGCCATATCCTTAGTTGACTTTAACATTAATAACACTAACATGGAAAATAGAAAAAAAAATGAAACTAGAGAATTATTTAAAATTAAGGTTTTTTCTTGTGAAATAGTCGAGGCATTGTCCCCAAATCCTCTTTAATCTAAAAAGATGAAAGGACAAAATTTAAACTTGAGCATTGTAGGCTACTATGGAAGCAAGGATTTGACATATGGTAGTAATCCATTTTACACAGAATTGTAATCAAGCAGAGAATAACCAGAACAAATCCTGTAAGTCAAAATTCCTGCCAAACCAAAGTACTTCCCCTTATAGACAGGAAAGACACAAGGTATGGTGTTAAAAAATTATCATAACTTCAAGATATTTTATGATATACCTTGTAAAATTTATCTTTTAAGACTAATTTTGTTATTTATATTTCAGTTTTAAATTATTGTTAAAATTTTTCTGTAAAGACTTAATTGCATTGTCTTACAGATAATGCTCTAAAAAAGTATCTAACATTTAACTGGTCCCTTCAAGGTCATCAGAGTGTAGTCTTTAGAAATTAATAGGGGAAAGAGTTTGAATTTAAAAATTTAAATAGGAGTTGCTGCAGAAAATAGTGACAATAATATATAGATATATATGTGTATATATGTGTGTGTGTGTGTATGTATATATATATGTATATATATACATACATATATATATATAAATAAAATACAGTGAAATTAGATACGTGGTTAAGTGTTTTGTACATGATGACATTAAAATACATTTTTATTTTGCTTAAAAGCTCTCACTTTCAGCTGACTTTTATACATTTAAGACATAAGAAAGAGATTAACACAACTGGGTTTTTACTTATTCTATAAAACTGATATAATGGCAAAAACAGAATATGTAGCAAGATTAATAGAAAAGTATTTCCTGTGACAAGTGAAATTAATGTATTCTATGGAAAAGTAATTACATGTTTGGCTTAGAATTAATCTATATGAACACATAAAAACTGAAATTTAAGCAGAAACAGAACCTTGTAAAACATTTCTTTCCCAAAGTCTGATCCAATGCAAGTAGTTGTCAAATGAACAGAAAAGACTAAGAGGTAGAACAACAGAAAACAAATGATTCTAATTACAGTTCTCTCATAATGATGATGATAAGCAAAATTTATATTTCTGTAATATAACCTATTCAGGATTGTTTCTGCATTCTGGCCATTGGTTTTATTCTTATGTCACAATGAGAGAAATAACCATTTAGAGCATTTAAAGAGTTTACTGACTTTCGGTAATAATAAGTAGAACTGTAAGATAGAAAGCTGAAATTAAGCACCATGCAGGTGTCTGATGATTTATTTTGTCTCACTCTATGAAAAGGCATCTAACCTCATGGGTTTAGTCATAAAATATTTTACCTATTCAATTCTTATTGCTGTTCTTCTAGCACCTTGTCCCCTCAGTATATCTCTCTTTTAAACTCTGATAACTACCATTTCTGTGATTGAGGTAGTACCTTGGTGCACTGTATTACATCAATCTCTTTTTATCTCCATGATCTTCCCTGATAGTCCCCTCAGATAACTATCTGTGACTTTCTGTCACGCTACCTAAATATTTTTTGTATATAACTTTGATCTCTAAATTCTCCATCCCCCTCTCTTCCTGTAGTCTAGTGTTTCTCAATTTTTTTTTTTTGTCTCAGGCTTCTTTCACTCTCTTAATTTATTGAGGACACTATAGAACTTCTGTTTGATTGTTTTATTGAGGGACATGGTGGTAAATGCCTAATAACCAGCTCTCTGAAAAAAATAATGTAGACACCATATATATAGTTTGATCTGCATTATCAAAATTTTCTTCACCATTTTCTTAAATATAGAAAATCAGCAAAAAGAAATATCAGGTCCTAGTTTGTAAAATTTCCTAATTTCCACAGCGTAAATGCTCATGCTGAAGATTTTAACAATCAAGCAGGTTCCAATACAATCCTGGTATTATCTATCAATGTATATCATATTAGAAATTAAAACTGATCATTTTTAAAAATATGGATTCATTAACAATAAAACAAATCTATTAAATGTTAACATAAACATCATAAGAATTCAACATTTTCTGAAACAAAAAGATTAGTGAGAAATGTGTTACTATTTATATATTTTTCCATGGATAGATTTTGAGGGGTCTGAAAACTTGGATTGCAAAACAATTAAATCCTCATTCACTTCTAATTGGAATAAAGTGTTTCTTCCAATTATTAATTAATATATGCAACAAAACACAGTCATACTTGCCTGTCCTAGATTGCTGGCAGAGCCCATAATATCCATTCAATCTATTCAGTTTTAAAATCCATCTTATGGATCAATTCAAGATTATTCTGCTCTTTACCTTTGGATTCCTTTTCCATTTGTCCATCTATACTGTTCCTTGGTCTACCAGTAATTAATCTGTGGGTTATTTTTACCATCCAAATTTTTAGCTCCCAATTCCCGAATTATTTAATGCTGCTAGCGAAAGTCATAAACCTAAACTAACTAGATCTTCTTCAGTTCCTGTTATTTGACCACAAGTGCTAATCAGTAATCCTTTTATCTGTCAGTGATGGACTCTCTAACTACATTTCCCACATCAACTGCTAGAGGTCTTTTCTTCTTTCCTCAAGTCTCTCTTATTCTCTTTAACCCACTCTCCACAAATGACTTTGCTTCCTATTACTTTACTGAGAAAATTGAGAACTTGGAATATTCTGTTATTTCTCCCATTTCACTTCAAAACTTCATTATATGAAATAATAATTTTCCCCATTTCAAGTTTAAAGGATATTTAATGGTCCTCTGCATTCCACAGATGAGGCAATGACACCCAGAGAGACTGTTAAGTTGCCCAAAGTCATACTTTGCATACTAAGCAGATCTTGAAGTCAAATTTAGGACCTCTTGCTTCAATCTAGTGTATTCTCACTGTTCTGCTTCATTCACCTTCTCCTCCTTTGCTCCAGTTTTGAAGGATGAAGTAGTCCTTATTTTCAAGGCTAGTTGTCTTTATTTGTGTCTCTTTTCCTTTGGGAGTTTTCCTATTCAGTCATTAGTCCATCTTACCTTCATTCTTTCTCCAAAGTACTGGCTTTTCCCCTCCCCTCTGTAGACATTCTCAGATTTACTCAACAGCTTCTTACTTTTCCCTTAAGCTATTTTATATCTTCTTCTCTTCATGTTAAAAAGTAAAAATCAGTTATCTTATTGTTTCTATCATACTACTTACTCCTTTGCCCCTTGCAATCTTATATCTCATTGTACAAAAAGTGCTATCTCAAAGATTACCAGTGTTTTCTTCACAATTAAAAAAAAACAAAAACAAAAACAAAACTATTGATTCATTTGTTGTTATCTCTTAGTGCCCCCATTTATAATTTTCAGCCCTAGACTGAATCCTTATCTGTAACAAACTACAGTTATCCCTTCTACATCACAGCTTGCCCCATTATGATTTCAATATATCATGGATTGGCATAAGAAATTTAATGAGAATTTTGTAGGAGTTTCCAGAAGCCACAGACAACATGCAAAGACCAATAGATGACAATACAAAAAAAAGTTTAGAAACTCAGAAATGAATAAAATATATGTATAGTATTGAATAATATATATTTTCTTTTAATACTATAATAATTAAGATTTATTCTCTAGATGAAAGGTGAGCTAAATATTTTTTACACAGATTTTCCAGATTGTGAATTCCTGTACCCCTAACTCCTGTAATATAGAAGGAATAAGTGTACTAAGTATTCACAATTAGATTAATCTTATAGAGACGTTTTACCCCCATAGTTCCTCACTTCTCTACCAAGGAATGGGGGAGAGGAAAGGATATATGTTTTGTGATAGTTTTCAGTTCCTCAGAGCTCAGCTTTCTTTCATTTGCATTTTTATAATCATTATATATAACAATATTTATTCTTATGGCCTTTTATTAGCGCTTATCTTCTCTAACCTTTCTGCCACATATTGTATATTTTTGAAAACTATTTTTCCTGAATCATATGATCTTAAGTCTTAGTTTCCTTCTCAGATAAAAATATCTGTAGTACTTAGCTTACAGAAGTATTAAGAAGTTAAAGTTAGATCATAAAGTCAAAGAAATCTGTAACTTTTCAAGCATTATAAATGCTTGTTAGAGGTATTATTATTATTAATTATAATGGTGCCCCTTCTCTTGATTTCATCAATATTGCTTTCTTTTAGTTATCCTAGATGACTTATTGCTCTTTTTCTATGTCATTTATTCATTTATTATCCATTACCCACATCCTAATCATGGGTGACATTTTCCTTTCTTCTTTAATCTCTTCTTTGCCCCACATCCTTCCCAATTCCTGAGCCTCTATTCTATATCATCTATTTCTTCTTATTAATATTAAGCATTCTAAGAGATTTTATTACCTCTTTACAGGTAAGCTACCCAACTCTGTCCCAAACTCTTTTCCTACATTATTGCATCTTCATTCAGGTTGCACATTTCCAAATATTAATTCATCGTTTTCTCATCTTCCCACTCCTCTTTTTTTAAACTTTACTACTTTTTGATGACAACACCATAGTCCTCACAGTCACTTCAGGGTTTAAAAACTCAGACCCACCTTTGATTCTTTTGCCTCCCTACTTCCCCATAATCTCTTTATAACACTTCATACAACTGCCTCCTACTGTCTACCCACAATAACCATTACACTATTCAGCCTCTTGTCACTTACCTGTAATATCTTCATAATTGGCTCCCTTGTCTATAATTTCACTCCTCTCTAGTTCTTCCTTCCCATAGCTATTCAAATAATCTTCCTAAGGCACAGAACTGTTCATTTTCTCCTGCTGTTTAAAATCCTTGTATCATCCTAAAATAAAATGTAAAGCCTTACATTACTTTTTGTCCTGACCACTCTAATCACTACCAGCTGTTCTGTGAACTTGAAATTCTGTCTCTTTATCTATACACTTTATGCAGGTTCTCCTCCATACCTTGACCTATACCATTCTCATTTTCATCTCTTCCTGACAAGAACCCCTTCTTCATTAGAAGACCAGATTCATGTGTTCTTATCTCCCCACAACTGATAATAATTCCTCCCTGATCAAATTTTCACTGAATTCTTCCCCTGTCCCACCCTCTATTTGTATAGATAATATACCTTTTAAGTAGAATCTAAGCCTCTTAAGAGCAGTGACTTTTTCATTTTTTTGTTTCATATTTCTATTTGCACACATAATAGATATTTAATCAGTATTTATTGGGTTGCATGGAATTCAATTAAATTTGTTTCAAATTCCTGGGTATTATAACTATAGAATTTTCTTTCTAGGAAGTCTTCTTTCTTTGTAGCAAATTAACCCTGATTTTCCAGAGCCATTGGGCTCCTAAGAAAAATTGTTGCAAAAAAGAGTTGACATTTTTAAAAGTGGTATTCCTTCTCTCTCCTCAGGGCTTATTTGGAAGCCAGTTCTGAAAAATGGAGTAGGTTGCTGACATCTTTAGAAGAGTTGATCAAGTGGCTAAATATGAAAGATGATGAGCTTAAAAAGCAGATGCCTATTGGAGGAGATGTACCTGCCTTACAGCTCCAGTATGACCATTGTAAAGTAAGTGAACTCTACCCTATTGGAAATCTTTCTTTTTTAATGTAATAATATTATAATTGTCTTTAGTAGCTTAGAGTGGAAGGAAGAAGTCTAGTCTCAATCATGGAAGTCAAAATAAATGTATTAGTATAACTTATATGTATACATGTGTATTATCATTTCCTGTCACAAAATTTAAAAAAAAAAAATATAGAAATTTGTTTAGCTGTCAGCTACTAATAGGAATTTATTCAGATAAATATGTGTTTATCATTCTGAAACCTTTGCAGAACTTTTAAAGTGTCATTAACATGTTTCTAAATAATATACCTTGCTGGTATATTTATTTCATTTTTTAAAAATTCAATTCATTTTGAGCTTAAATACATAAAAACAAAAAAAAGAATATCTCCATGAACACAGTACAACATAAAAAAGGATTCAGTATAAATCCTCCATACCTTGAATCTATACCATTCATTGTTTACTTTATTAAAAAATATTAAGTAATAGGCACTGCACAGTTTTCAAAATTACCCTGCTTTTTGTGTTTCCTTCTAAGTTTTCTTTTGTTCTCTATGTACTTTTTTCTTCCTCTCCTCCTATTTAGTGCTACAGAAGGCTACTGTTGGACCATGTGTGTCTGTACGTGTGTGTGCATGCATGTGTAATCATACTATTACATACTCCTATTATCAGTTTGTTCCCTCTGAAGGTGGATAACATCTTCCTTCATAAGTCGTTTGTAATTGATTTGAGTATTTATAATACTAAAAAAGACTTAATCACTCAAAGTTATTTTTAGAATAATACTGCTATTAATTTATACAGCATTCTCCCGGTTTTCCTTATTTCATTCTTCATTATGTCATGCAAGTCTTTTTCTGTTTTTCAATCAGCTTATTTTCATAGCACAAGGTAGTATTCCAATACAAGTATACACCACAATTTGTTTAACTATTATTCTTAATTTCCAGTTCTTTGCCACCAGAGAGTTGATATAAATATTTTAGAACATATATAAATTCTTTTCCTTTTCCCCTATTTATCTTGGAAACAGACCCATTGCAGGTATATTTAACCAGCTTATCTCAATATTTTGAAATGGCCATATTGGAAGGTTTTCATATGTATATAAATATGTCTGTGGTATTTTAGTTCAAAGCTTTGTCTAAAATAAAGGTGAAGCAACTAGTAACTCTGGTGGAAAATAGGCTTAATTTAAGCCTTGGAGCACACTAAAAAAGCCAAGAAACTTTCAAGCCTTTTCGAGGTAAAAAAGTTTAATTCTCCTTTCATTGACAAATTCTCTATCCCTTCCTTCTTTTCCTACTCTCCCCTCCATTCTCCCATCCCCCCAAAAAAACCTCAAAAAACTCTGCAATAAGCAAACCAGCACTTCTATTCTTTGGATGTCATATAACCCTGAACAATGAAGTATATTATCGTAGATTTGAATTACTATTTTCTAAATTTTTTGCCATGCCTGTTTCCAAGTCATATTATGAACCATCCTCCCATCAAGTTGTTTTTTTTAAAGCTATTTAACATTTTAACACATGTGACATGTGTTTCTATTAACTGTAAAAAGAGCCCCATATATGCATGCATAAAAGTAGTATTCCCTACTTTTAAAAAAAGAAAGAAAAATTTACATGATTTATTTTAGAAATCTCATACTTAGGGTCTATACAATATTGTTAAATGTTGTCTTGGTTGGAAAAAAAAACTTTAATAAAAGGAGAGAGACTAGTTACAGTATGTATATATTATTCTTTATGATTTTAAAGTCTTTGTCATCTAACAATATAGAAGAGGGAAGGGAAGTTTTTGTGGATTTGGAGGAAAAACAGCAATGGAGCTTCATGGCATGTGTCCTAATTTATTATTAATTGATTATTGCATCATGCTTCACAAGTAGAAATGATACCTCCCAAAATGACATGACCTCTTTGCCTTAGACTTTTTTTCTCATCAATTATAGATAATTATCTGTTATAAAGCCCAAAGGAAAGTCTGACACATTTATGTAAATTTTAATTTTGTTAGTAGTTTGTGTGTCCTTAGTATATAGCATACACTAATCAAACTATGCTATCACTTGATACAATTGTATTTACTACAAGATATAGGTATAATATCTTCAGTGATAGAAGAGATCATTCATTTCCCTGAGCCAGTCCATTGTCAGCAGTGACCTCACTGCTTATAGGAAGCTTATTCTGTGGTTTGACAATTCTGTGATCTGTTCCAGAGATGTTCATAAGAAAAGCAGAACCCTCTGTATCTGTAGTTAGTTAACTTGGCAGTAGTATATCTGGAGAGAGGTATGTTCTTTCTGACCCATGTAAATTGATTTAGTCAAGCAAAATTCACAACTGGCAAACTTAGTAAGAGGAATGGTATGAAATAAACCATATGTAGTTTCCTGCCCATTCACACCATAAGGTTAGGCCGAGTTGTTTGGTAGAGGAAGAGGAAAAGGCTTCTAGGAGTTTTTTTTCTTTTTAACTAGAGGAGTTGAGGCTTTGGAAAATTCAGTAACCCATTTGATATACAGTTATAATGAGCTTTAAAAATAAAAAATTAAAAAAACCTTCTCATTCTGACATTACATATTTCTTAAGAGAATGGTAAGATTGTACATAATTGTTATGAATAAAGTAACCTATTAATTTGACTTGTTTTGAAAGAGAGTGAATAGTATAGATAATAATTTAGGGTGCTAGGGAATTAGATGAAATAATTGATGCATTATTTTCATTTGTGATGATTGACAAGGAGGGTGATAAAAGACTAGAAAATAACTCCTTTAATTTATAACTCATGTCAAATAAGATAATAATTATAAAATACTTCTTAGGGTAGGGGTCATCTGGAGAAAGGAAACCTGTTTTAAATGAGGGGTAATGAGATTACAAAGAAGGAAATCCTGGATTCATCATATATTTCAAAGGAGGAAGCAGAAGTTCCAGGCAAATGGTTGACTTATTTTTCTCTCACTCAATTCACTCTTTCATCTAACAAAACATTTACTAAGTAACGAATATGTTAAGGAACCAAAATATGTAATGCCAGAATGAGATTTTTAAAAAATATTTATTATTATTATTATTATTTTTAAAGCCCATTATAGCTGTGTATCAAATGGGTCACAGAATTTTCCAAAGCTTCAGCTTTCTTAGTTTAGGAAAAAAATATCTCCTAGCACTCCTTACCTCTTCCTTTACCAAATAACTCTGCTATATCCTCTGGTGTTTTGTGAATGGGCAGGAAAACATATATGGTTTGTTTCAACCCATTGCTCTTACTGTGTTTGTCAGTTTTGTGCTTGTTGCTTCTGTTGTAAAATAAAAACAAAAATCTTTAGTATGAAGGAACTTGTCTTCTATCAGAGTACACATATAAAGAGTGTACCAGATGTTTTAGTGCAGTTTTTAGCTTTTGATAGTACATGCAGAAGAAATAGATAAATTTAAGACGTTTTTATATAGTTGGCAGGCAGTGTACTAGCACATGGGGGAAGGGGAAAGAGAAAAGGACAGAAAAGGCTTCCTGTTGAAGTTGATATTGAAATAAAATCCTGAAGGAAGTGAGGGACTCTGTGAGTTTTGAGATATGGAGAAAGTGCATTCCTGACATGGCGGTTGGCTAAGTGAATAGGCTCAAAAATGGGATGTGGAGCTCTGTGTAAGGAACATAGAATAGATCAGTTTAGCTGAAACATGGAGTGAGGGAAGCAAATCTAGGCTAGAAAGATACGTTGAGCTAACTTTGAAGGACTTTAAAAGCCAAATATTTGTACATGATCTAAGAAGATATTTTTTAAAAAAACACTTGACATTGACTAAGGGAAGAAAATGGTTAGACCTATGTTTAAAGAAAATCAGTTACAGAGCTGTCAAACACATAGTGCCCAACACTCCCAAATGCCACTGAAACAGATTAAAATGTAATTGGGAAGTATTTAACAAGTTAATTTTAAAAAAAATTAGAAAAAATGGGATTTTCAAGGTTAATACACAGTTGATGGGGATGTATATGTACTGTTTAGTGACAACTATTTCTTTTTGAGTTAGATTCCATAGATATAGAGGAATAACCTCTACACTAGCAATGGGGGAAAAACATTATACAGGGAAAATAAAGAAATTATTGCAATAGTTCAAATGACCCACAGATGAGGCAAGATATATAGAACTATGAGTCATCTGCTGGCAATGAGGGTGCAAACAAACTTGGTAGACATATGAGAATAGTAAGCAAGACTTAGATGCAAGAGATGTAGTAGATGTAGAAACAGCAGGATTTCTTAATTGACTGAGTTATATAAAGAGAGAGTGAAGAATCAAAGTAATTCTAAAGTAACAAGCCTAGGAGAATAGAAGAATTTTGATTTAGAAACAGAAAAGTTTGATAGAGAGATGAATTTAGAAGTAAAGAATAATGAATTTTTAGCATATTAAGGTTATGATGTCCTTGGGACATCCAGTTTGAAATGTCAGTAGGTGATATAGAACTAAATCACATGAGAAAGCCTGGGGCTAGAAATATCTATGTCATTTGTAGATATGATAAATGAACCTAGAGTTGAGCTCAACGGAAAAAAAGTATATAGAAAGAACTTCTCTAGAGATAGGTTCTCTGTCTTTCCAAAACATAACCTTGGACAACTAGTCTCTGCTAAGTGCTATGAATGATTTATCCATCAGAGCAGATAGTCAGCAAGCTTTTATTAAAAACCTATATATCAGTCATCATACTAAGTGATGGAAATACCACCAAAAAAAAAAAGGCCTTACTCAAAAAGATACAACATGGCAACAATTATGTATACAGAAGATAATTAGAATAAATTGGAATTAGTTAATCGAAGGGACAACTGCTAGTTAGTGCCATGGTTAAAATGCTGATCTTGGAGTCAGGAGGACTCATTTATTTGAATTCAAATCTGGCCTCAGATACTTATTGTGACTCTGGGCAAATCACTTAATCCTATTTATCTCAATTTCCTCATTTGTAAAATGAGGTAGAGTAAAGATGAGGAAGGGAGTGGTAAAACACTCCAGTATCTTTGCCAAGAAAACCCTAAATTGGGTCAGACTTAAACAACAAATGAATAATTTATCTCTGCAAATGATAAGATTTTAGCTGGGTTTGAAAGAAATCAGGGATGCCAGGAAACATCTATGAGTTCTACTTATCGGAGGGTGTATGGGGATAGACAGTGAAACTGTCTGAAATAATTTGGGATATAAGACTATCTTGTTTTAGAGAGAGAGGAAAAAAACAGAAGCCACGTCACTGTATCAAAAGTTTGTTGCTAGACATTAAGGTGTAAGAGTGAAAATGACCACTACTTAGAAGCAGTGGTCAGCCTGCAAGGAAGCAGAACTAAGAGAGCAGTGTCATCAAACCCACTCTGAAAAGTATATCAGGAGTAGACTGTCATGTGTAATTTCAAGCTGTGGGATTATGGTGATTTTAGAACAAAAATAGGAAAATAAGAGAAGAGAATGTTTTGAGGAAGGGGATGATTGAATTTCTCAATCAAGTATTATTAGTCAATAAACTTTTATTAAGTTGCTACTATATACCAAGTATTGCATTAATGCTGCTTGCTTTTAGTGCTGTCCATATTCTACTTGATGTGCTGGCATTGTCTTCGAATAGAGCTACCCAAAAGATATTTGGAAATTTATAACTGGAATTATAGAGAGGAAAAGTGTGAGTTTTGGAAAAGTATCCATTGAAACTATGAGAGTAGATGACAGTACTTTCTTTCCTCTTCTGCTAATCAGTGAAACTTAAAAAGGAAATAAGCAAAAAAAAAAAAAAATAATATCTGCAGTTGTAAATGCTGTTCAAATGGCAAGAGGATAATGACTGAAAAGACACCAATGAAATTAAAAATTACCACATGATTTTTGGTGCCTTGAAGCAATCAATTTTAGTTGAGGGGGGAGTCTAACCAGATTGTGGGCCTTGAGGATACACAAGGTAGCACAGTAACTATATTAAATGTATTGATGGGGAATGCTGGATCAGTTTTGTGAAAATAGAGAACACTCATGGGAATAGTCATTACTGAAATGTTCAGAGCCACTATTCTAGATTTAAACAATTCTTACATATATTTTAATTGTAATTAAGCAACATGAGCTCCAATGTTGGTATGCACCAATACTGCTATTAAGTGGGCAATTCCATTTGAAAAGCATGTCCAGAAAATTCAAGACTGGGCAGAGAGATTTTCCATATGGCCCCTTGCTACTTAAAAAAAATAAAACAAAATCTAAGCATTCACTTATTTTTCTTTAGTCACTCCTTCACATCATAAGAAAAAAATAACTGATTAGCATTATAATATTATAAAAGGGTTAGCTAAGGGAACAGAGATTATATATTGATCTCAGTAGAACATTATAAAGTAAAACTTTTGTCCAAAAAGTTGCCCTTCTCAGTGATTTATATACTATCCCCAAACTCTTGATCTCATCTACCCCCAGAGCTTTAATTTAAAAAAAAAAAAAAAAGCTTTAAAACTTCAATTTTCTTTTAAATACTTGCATCTATATACCCTATTTCTACATTTCTCTTTCATTGTAGAAACTAATATAAGAAAATTTGATCTTACTTTTTTTTTTAAACATCAATAATTCTTTAAAAGGTTTTTGATTAGCTCATTGCCTACTTAAAGCTATTTAAGTTTTTTTTTCCCCTTAAGTGTGCTGGAGCCAGCTTAGTCATTTATATCTACTTGATGATTAGGTTGCATCATATTTCTTTTACCAGTGCCCTTGCCAAGTGACTGTATCCTTTGTTCATTGCAAACTGTATTCTTATTTGGCTTGGAAACTTAGTCCCCAATGGCAGAAATATAACTTTCACACAGTAACTTCAGTATTACCAGATCTTAATTTAGAGGAAAAAGAGTCCTTCTCTGCCTATGACTCATAAAATGATTTATATTACCTATATTATTTTTTGTCATATAATTTTTTTCTTCATCTAAAAATATATTGTGTCAATGAATCTTCCATTTAAAGAATATTTTAAACATAATATTGTTATTACACAATATTAATTTGCTTAAATGGATTTTCTGAACATGTTCTATATTCTACCATACAGTTTGTGATTTGAATTATCAGACTCCCAGATTGCCTAAGTTTCTAAACAGCTTTTACAAATGAAGAAATTATTGACTATAATATTAATTTTTTTATTCATTTCATTTTTATTTTGAAGTTGCCATTTTTTATACTAACTCTGGGAGGCAAAATTTTTTAAAGTTATAGTTTAATCATTTTTAGAACTTTAATTTGTTGTTTAAAGTTTAGACTTAGACTTTCATCTTTAGTGAACTGAATTTATTACATACTTCATACAAACACTTTCAACATGCGTTTTTGTTTAAAAAACTTGCCAGTGTTAAGTGTATAGGCATAAAAGACTTTTTGATAAAATTTTTTATAGATTTATTGGTGAACAGTTCTGTTACTAGTTCTGTTATCCTTTGAAAGTAAAATTAGAATTTTTTATCACTATATGGATATTTGATAAATATATCATTTAACAATTATATTTTCATAAAGATTAATATATGACTGAAGTGAAATAATTATACCAAAGAGAACATTATTTTTCCAAGCGTTCATAGTCTAAAAGTTGTTCCTTATCAGTTTTAGGTTCTTTTTTCTTTTCTGTTCTTTGACAGCAAAAATTTGACTTCTCTTCCTTAGAGTGAGAGAAAGACAGAGTGTGTGTGTGTGTGTGTGTGTGTGTGTGTGCGCGCGCGCACGCGCGCGCATGCACACTTGTGCTCATGTGCATGTTAGTATTTGCATGCAAGTACATGCAATGATTTTGTTTTAATTCATATTTTTTTCTTATTCAGGTAATCCATTTTCAGATTAACTTTTAAGTGACTTAGAATTGGGCAAATATTCAGTATTTTTATTAGATTTCTATTTAAGCTGTTTTATAGTTGACTGTATGTAAAACATTTCTTTAGTGTCTAGTAGGTACAAATAACAACACTATGGCCCATGCTTAATCTTTAAGCAGCTTATTTTGTAATTACAAAGATAAATGTAATACAAGATTCTGATGGGCACTGAAGAAAGTACTTTAAGAAAATCTGAAGAGGGATGGAACATGTTTGAATAGGAAGGAGAGTTTGATTTGAGAAGACTTCCCAGAAGAGACAGCATTTGAAGTATTTTTTTTCTAGTGAATATGAGGAAAAGGAAATACAGATGTCAGGCCTGTGGGAGATGGACTGAATGACTACCCAGTGAGGTGAAGGGAGAGGAGATGGTGTGCCACATTTTAAAAGAGGCTAAGAAAGTAGTTTTATCTGATGATAAAGTATTGGCTATAGAGGTACTTTGGAGCTGGTATTTTACTCTACTGGCCGCTTGGAAATCACTAAAGGCTTGTGACCAGGGCAGCAATATGGCTAGATTTGCAATTCTGGATTATTTTGTTGGTCTTGTGAAAGGAAGGTTGGAGCTATAATGTGTCAGCATGTTCTAAATAGTCCCAGATGACATGTTTTAAGGGCCTAAATGAAAGTGAGACAGTAAAGAGAAAGGGTACTGATGAAAGAAATTATGGTGATAAACCTGCCTAGATTCTACATCTACTTGGATCTGAAGATAGAGAGGGGTATCTATATGTAATGGAGAGAATTGATCAGGATCCTCTTTGAAGAACTGTTTTACTATTTATGATTTGAAGGATATAAGGTAAAAGAAATAGAGGCGATATGCTTTTTAAGGACTTAATCAGAATTATTTTGTTAATACTCCTTTATAAGGGTTGACAAATTCCTTCATTTCATGCTTGATGGACTTAGAATGCAGCTAGTCAGTTGTTGAGGTGAGCATCATCCACGCCCATAATAATTTAATAATTAAAAGCAAAATGTTCTCTATAGAGAGTCATTTGAGGTAGAAGACAGCTAGCTCTAAGGAGTGTAAACTTTGAGAATGGAAGATAGAGCCATCTAAAGAAGGAATATCTATTCTTTTAGAGGCAATTGTTCCTTGACTCTTAATAAAAAAGGGATTTCTTTCTCCTCTCCATATTTTACCTAGTCCCATAAGCCATGGAATATTGTATTATAGATGTTATTCCTCCAGAGATACTTCATCTTGTAAGAAGCAGTCAGTCAAGGTGTGAGATTCAAGAAGCTTTGTGACTAAAGAGTTAGTCTTGACGTGCAGGCCGCCATACCCTAGACTTATGAAGGGAGGTTATTATAGTTATTACAGTGAAATTTCAATAAATGTCTTTGCTTTAACCAACTGTTACAGGTAAGGTACTTGATAGTAGAGTGGAAACCCATTTAATATCTGGAGTTCAAGCTCATCTTTCTCTGGGAGACTGAATAATCTCAGCAAAGGAATCAATAAAAGATAACTTTATGTTTTCAATCTTGGATTATTATGAGTGTATGGGACTGGAGCTAGACTCCCTTTTCCAAATTAATTAATCAGAGACATCTTCAGGTACAAAGAGAAAGCATTTATTTAATCCCTGCAGGAGAGGCCCAGATACACACCTGGGAACTATCCCCACTCCCACCATGTGATGCTGGAAAATGGCCAGCTTTCACCTTTTTCAGGACTTAAAAGCAAAAGACCTGATCGAGCCTTCTCATTGGATAGACTAAAAAGTACATAACCATCCTTGATCAATGGTCACCAATGTGGTCTGCCTTGCACAAGTCATGTCAGTTCTTGCAACTTCAGTAATTTCCTGCACCCCAGGGTTCAAGGTACATCCCTCCAGAAATCATGTGACACTCCCCTCCTCTCTTTTCTCCCCTCTCTTCCCCCCCCCCCCCCCCCCCCCCCCCCCCCCCGGGGGTCTCCCAGACCCAGAGTTTAAAGCCTGGGAACAGGGATCATGTGACTTCCTAAAACCCAAGGCTGTTGGGTGTAGGGATCAAGTGACTTAAGCCTAGTCTCATAAACTTGAGAAAACTTTATCTAATCAGTCCCTTTCATGAGGATGATTGTAATAAGCAGAAATGGGGGGGGGGGGGAGAAGAGTTTAAAGGATAATATGAATTTAGTTTTAGATTTGTTGAATTAATGATACACATTTGGTCATCCAGCTAGACCTGTCTAGCAAGCAATTGGAAGTGGACTGAAACTAAGGAAAGAAATTAGGAGTGGATGAATAGATTCAGAAGACTTCTATGTAGAGGTGATCATTAAATGTGTGAGAATATGAGAAATCACAGAAAAGGACAGAATAAAAGAGAAACTAGGTTAGAGTCTTGTTAAACAGCACATTTTTGAAGACAATAGGATGATGATAAAACATTAAAGATACTGTAAAAAACGGAGTTGTCAGAGAATTTGTAAAGGCAATCACAGGTTGACATATGGAGGCATTTCCCCACCCATGGACTATCCCTTACTACATAGTTCTTGATGTCAGCTGGGGAGTAATAATAAAGGTAGTAATGAAGTCAAATTCTATGTAAAATTTTAGGAGGGTGAAAACTGAAGATAATTCTATCATACTTAGCAAATAGTCATTTAAAGGTTTTTGGTGATCTTGAAGAAAACAGCTTCTCAATGGGTGGGATTTAAGGTGGATTGAATGCAGAGATGTTTATTAAGTGTGAACTCACAATTCTGACCCACCTTGAGAGACCATCTATGCATATGAATAGATCTCAAAGAGAATTATTAGCCTTTTGAGATTTTCAGTCAGCCATTTTCCTGGAAAGCCCATTCCTGGCTTCCTATCTTTCACAAGAAAGAAAGAGAGAAAGAGGGAGAGAGGGAGAGAGATGGGGGAGGGAGGGAGAAAGTTTATTAATTAGAGAAGAATTTATTCACATGCATGTGAAAATCATGTCTCTAGACTGACCTAAATTTGGATTTAAATTCCTAACTACTGACTGCAGCTACATATGCTTTGTCCACATTTTGCCTTATGAGTGCAAGTGTCAGACTACTGCATTCTTATTATGAAAAGAATAATAATAGCTGACATCTACATAGCACTTAAGAATTTTTAACAAATTTCACTCCTGTGCATTCTCACATCAAGATCTATATATTTAAAACAATGTTTCTGCTTTTTTGGTGATATTTTAAAACTTAGTAACTAACAGTTTGGAAAAAAATATGTCCCCCATATGTGACGATTAAATTAAACTGCTGGGATCACAAGTACAAAGAATAAAGCATCTGCTTTTCCCTGAGATAGTTTATTCTAACAGTGAAGATAACCAGCACCTATAAAGAATAAAAACAAACTTGTCTGTTTGACTGGGATTTCCTTGGCAATTGGAAGATCTGAAAACGTTACATTGGACTGGGAGGGATACACATTTATATAGCATCACCTGTGTGCTAAGCACTTAATACAGTTTTTGCTTGAGGACGAAGATCATGTTTGCCTCTGGAAAATGGAGGTGATACGGATATCTTTATGGAATCTACTTGGATATAAGAATGTATGATAAAATTAAGTGAGATGTGCTAAGTTAGGGGTGGAGTGGAGATGTTCTGATCTGTAATACTATTGCTGATCCTCCACATTGTCCTGTATAAATCATTGATATTCATAATAGTCAAAAGAGTTATAGGAAAATTTACTACTTTAATGAGATTTTTAGTGTATGTGCTGAAATTAAAAAATATAGAAAATTTGACATTCCTAAGAAAGGGATTATTGTACATAGAGTTAGAGGACCTAGATTCAAATTTTGCCTCTGATACTTACTAAAATCCATTCAATCTTGCTAAATCACTAACCATCAAGGGCTCAATTTCATCTAGAAACTGAAGTGGAATAAGAGCTGCCAAAGTCACTTCTGGGTCTGAAAATATGATCCTATTACAAAAGTAAATGTTTTGTGTATAAAAGAGAATTTAATTTGTACTTACTATAGTAAACAACTGATTATATTAAAAAAGATTATGCTTAATATTTGAATATAATTTTACAATTTTGTTTTAGAGAACAAGACAAAAACAATGAAAGGGACTATCTTTACCCATTTATTTCCCTGGCATTGAAAGGGAGATCAAGCACAAATCTTCACAATGTATATTAGTTTCTGTTTTCAAAATCTGCATGAGATATGTTTTACTACTTGAGAGATGCTGGAGAGAGGGTTTTCCCCTAATTTTTTACATGAATACTCAACAATATGTCTCATGCTTCATTTTTTCTGTCAGAGAAGTGGAACCAAAATGAATGTATACATTAACAGTTCATTTAAGAATATTAACCAGGTGACTTTTTTTAAAGTACTACAATGAATTTTTTTTAATTGCTTTTGCATGCCAATGTAAAGTAAGCTTAAGTTCTTTTTTGGTGAAGCTTTATTAGTGCTATCAAACTGAATAATTCTCTTTCCCTTTCTCCCCCCTTCCATACAATAATGATTTTAATATATATATAGGCTGATTTAGTTTTGAAAGCAAAGTGAGAAAAAATGGTGAATTATATTCCAACAGATTCTCCTTGTACTTATATTTATTGTTTTCTGTATACTTGCTCTCTTTAAAAATCATCTTTTTAGTGCCACTAATGAAGAAGAAATTAGAGCAGTAATTAGGAGTTACTTTGCCCAACTTTATGCCAATAAAATCAATAACTTAAATGAAATGGATGAATACCTTCAAAAATATAGCTTGCCCAGATTAACAGAGGAAGAAATAAATTGGTTAAACAGTCTCATTTTAAAAATCAAATTATAAAAAACCAATTCCAAACCTGTTGCCCCAAGGACCATCCTGAATTAGTGAATAGCGGTACCCACATTTATATTTTATATATCTAACTTTATACTTTGATATTTTAAAGTAAGAATTACATCTTAAATATTTTTCATGTTATGAGAGACCAAAAAAATACAAAGAAAATTATGATATAAAGATATGAAATAAAAGTAATAGAATAAATAATATACATAGATGGTGGCTCTGAATCCAACACTTATCTTGCAAAATTAATAGTTACATAAGAACTCAAATTCTTTGGTGTTCTCTATTTGCTGCACTTTTACCCTTGGCAAAGTAATTTTTGGACTAGTAAAAATAAGGGACAGTATAGTGTCTTTGCCAATGTTATGTTCCATAGCATGCAATGGGAAGAGTCCTTCCATAGATGTCTTTTTCATAGGATGCTACAAGGATTCAATTCTCTACTAAATTACACTTTTTATGTGTAGCCTTCAAATTATTTTGCCTTCTCACATTTCAGTATTATCACTTCTAAAATGAGAGCATTGGATTATGTAACCTCTAAATTTCTTACCATCTGTAGTATTCTGTGTCCAAGTCTCAAGTTCTTATCATATGGTCTCTTATCTACCAAGCTGTGGCTCTTAACCTGTCATTTCCAGGGAATGTGATTTGCCTCATTTTTTCATAGTAGTAAAGCACATATACATTGTGTGTGGTGTATTTGATATTGTTCCAGTATATTTAGAGTGGGAATGCATCTGTGTGTCCTGGGCTGGAATTAAATTTGGGTCCAGCCAAAAGATTTCATGAACTTGATCTCATTTAGTATATTGTTCTACCTCAATGAAGTTACTATAGATTATGTAAAATGTCAATAGAGATTAGTATATTAAGAGAACAAAGAAATTTATGTATCAAAGAAATAGAGTTAGATTGAAAAATCATTTTGGTCAACCCACTGTCTTTAGAATACACTGCATCTAGACCTTTCTTCTCTATTGACTAAAAAAAATCTATTATGCCATTAAGTACCATCTAAAGCAGAGTTTCTTAGATTGTAGGTTAGAGAGAGAAAGCATAATAGTGTAGACAGTCTTCTAGAAAAGATAGGAATTATCCAGTTTAAGGGACAAGAGGAGCTTGATAGGGAGAAAGGCCACTTCTTCAAAAGAGTCAGAGATCAGTTAGCAGATGATAATTAGAAGGATATGAGATTAGAATTCTTAACTGTAAAAATAGTAACTCATGCTTTTATAGCACTTTTTAAGCACCTTTGAGTTGCTAATGGCAATTCATAGAGTGATGGACCTGGAGTCAGGAAAACTCATTTTCCTAAGTCATATATGACTTCAGATATTTAATGGACTGTGCATGAAATCCTGGGCAAATTCCTTAATTCTTTTTGCCTCAATTTTGTCATCTGTAAAATGAGCTGGAGAAGAAAATGGCAAGCTACTTTACTATCTTTGCCACAAATGAATGAATGAAGGAATAGATAATGAATGAAGGGATGAGTAAATAAATAAACGAACGAATGAATAGAAACTACAAAAAAACCTCCAAATGTGGTCCATGATAAGTTAGACATGATTAAAATGAGCAAGTAACGTCTACCAGTCTGCTGTTTACAAAGTCTTTTCCTCAAAACAAGATGGTGTGTTACTATTCTCATTAACAGATTCGATCCTGTTATAGAAGGCTTCCAGCCTTTCTCTATTTCAGTGCATTAGAAACAGGCTTTCTGCAAGGATGTGTTGAAGAAAGACTGTGGGATTTGAAAGAAAATAGACATTAAGAATAGAAAAATATAAATTCTGCTACATTGTACTCCTCAGTTGAAAGAACAAACATGAAAGCCATTTGTTTTTAGAACTCAAAGCTCTTTGCCACTCTGTAATTCTTTGTACTAAACAGATCTGTTGGAGTGTAATTATCCTGTCATTAATTTTTCATCAGGTATTAATGGAAATTCAAATTTTTCTCTTACGTCACAAATAGGTAAAATTTTTGTCTTGTGGGTGATATGATATTTAAATATTCTTTAAAAATTAATTATTTGGGGGCAGCTAGGTGGTGCAGTGGATAGAGAATCAGTCTTGAAGTCAGGAGGACCTGAGTTCAAATTTGGTTTCAGAAACTTAATACTTCCAAACTGTGTGATCCTGGGCAAGTCACTTAAAAGTCACCAATTGTTTCAGCAAAAATATTGATGATGATGATGATGATGATGATGATGATGATGATGATTTTTAGTATCTTGATATGAAATAAAATTAATGGAAACAAATTACATTGGAAGAATTTAGAAATGAGACAATTATTTCATATTAATATGCTATGATTTCTCTTCTTTGGAAAACTTAAGTATTTGATTAATGAGTCAACAGTATTTCTGCTTAAGAAAGCCAAATTAATGATCTATAGGAAAAATAGTATAGTATAGTTTTAAACTTGCAAGAATCAGGAACACCTACATTTAAATCCTATCTTTGAAATTTACTAGGTAAAGCTGGAACTCACATCAGATAGTTGTTATGCAGATAAAATGAGATAATGAATGTAATTCCTTTGAAAGCATTAAGTACTCTATAAAAATGAAGTATTATTGTTAAGAGGAAGGTGCTATAAATCTTAAGTGATTTTTTTAAAAAATTCCCGAATAATAATAACATTTTTCTAGTGTTATAAAATTAGTAATTGTTTGTGAAAAGGCAAATGTTATCATTGGTTAGATCTTTATTTTGAATATTATTCCAAGATGTGGAACTTCCAAAGTTATTGGCATATAGAGTATAACATAAGGGTGAATGAAGCAGAGGATTATTCACAAATAAATTGATTTATTCTAATAGTGGTCTAATAGTTGGATTTTGTTATTTTGTTTGCTTTGTTAAAAAATAAAAAAAGGCTCTTGATTATTTCATAATATATCTCATTGAGTGGTGGTGTTATTTATTACTATGTTAGAAAGGATCTCTGACCTTCTAGTCCAATGCATATCTGATAAAGAATTCATTCCTTAGATAATATCTCTATCATCCAGTTTCTACCTACAAACTTTCATTGAAAGGGAATCCATTACTTCTGACACATCTCCTTTCACTTTTGGATTAAATAAATTAACATATATAAAACACTTTGCACATCTTAAAATACTGTAAAATGCTAGCTATTATAGTCATCCTTATCATCACTTATTGGAGAACTTTCATCATTAGGAAGCTTTCCTTACAATAAGCCTATATTCATCTTTCTGTAAAAGCAGAGTCAAGAGCTTGTCAAGGAGAATTAGGTGACAGAGAGAAAAGAGAAGCTTTCCAATATTTGAGCTGGGCAGCTACTATGAGTCTTGTTTCACAGAGAAGTCATATTATTTTATTCTCTAAAGAGCAATAAGGGAGTATTTCTAGATATTAGCAGATGTAAGGCATCTTATTACTGTTTCTAGGCTGCAAAGATTCATAGCAATGATTACTTAATAAGGGGCATGGAGGTTGGCATATATAGGATAAGACCTTCTCCTGCAAGCCTTTTCTTTTATTTCTGAAATGTTATTCCTTTGGGTTGAAGACAAGTGGCCTCAGAACCACATTTTGACAAGAGTAGAATTAACTTTGTTTTAGGCCACTTCCCTTGGCTCATTCCACTAGCTCATACCCACAGATATTGCTCTGTTGGGACATGGTCAGTCCATATTTTCCCTCTTCTGAAGGAGATTACTCAAAGGGAAAAGAACATATTCTTCTCTAGCCAGCACTCTTGATTCTCTGGATTTTGCCTACTATGCTTGCCATAAAAATGTCAATGAATCAGCCCTTGGAGGATCACAGCCTTGAAGTTTCTTCTGCCTCCATGACTTCTCTCTTAGATCTGCTGATTCCTTCCACTATGTCCATTTTAAGGAGTATACTCAAGCCAACCATATCTTTATTCCTTTCCAGCCTGTACTCCTGACTCCCCAGAGTTTTTCTTCCAAACTTCCAGGCTCAATACCTTTCTCTCTCTCTCTCTCTCTCTCTCTCTCTCTCTCTCTCTCTCTCTCTCTCTCTCTCTCTCTCTTTATATTTTTCAGCTTTCTTTACTTTGTTGTCTTTTCCCATTGGAATCTTTGAGGCAGATTTTTTTCCCCTTGTATTGGTGTTCTAAGCACTTAGCACTATTCTAGGCAGGAGGAAAGTATTTAATAAATGCTTGTTTTGACTGGACATCCCTTAAATTAGTAAAATCCTAGACTTTGAATGCAATGATTCTATGGTTCCCTGCTCGTTTATTAAAATCCTAGCCATCCAACCATGTAATTATTATTTTTTTTGTAACTTAGTTCAGATTATTTGACTCAAGTGACTAGACGAGATCAAATTGTCAGCCTTAGACTTGTTGTTGATTTTTATAAAGAAACACCTGCTTGCCTCCAATGGGAGGTAGCTTAAGATGAGACCACAGTTCACCTATCTTGTTAACTTTTCTTCAATTCAATTTACTTATAAAGTAATGTTCATAATATTTGTACTATATGTTTCAGATAGTTGTGAAGAAAATACTTTGTAAACCTTAAAGTGAAATGTAAAGTGATTATAAAATTATCAGGAATTATGTAGGCAATCAGCTCGTTAAATCTAAATTCTTAAATTAATTTTGATCTTTTAGCAAATTATATTTCTATTTCTAAAAAAATATTGACATAAATCTTCTGTTTGGCTTTTAAAACTTGTCACAACCTCATCTCTTCCTGTGCTTTTTATTCCTCTTAAACCGTTTCCCCTTATTCTACTTTATGATCTAGTAACTCTGACCACCTTGCTTTTCTTTACACATGATGCTTTTTGCTTCTGACTCCTTTCCCTTCTCGCTGGCTGTCACCCATGGATAGAATGCTCTTCCTTTTTACAATTGATTCCATATTTTCTGGCTTTCTTCAAGATTCCATTTAAATCTCAATTAGAAGCCTGTTCTAATTATTCTCTGCCTTTGCTTTGAAGTTATTTTCCATTTATTCTGTATATCTTTAATGTACTTTCCCCTCTCATGTTGTGTCTCCTTCATTAAAATATAAGCTACTTAGGGACAGGGACTGTCCTTTTTATCTTCAATGCTTACTTAGCACAATGCTCATAAGCATCATCACTTAATAAGTGATTAATTATTATTATTGATGATAAGTATGACAAATGATTAAATTAACAAAATTACATTTATTGCAATAGAGCACATTTTTCATAAAACATTTGGAAATAGCACTATTAAAAGCAGCTGCCTCTGTTTACTTCATGTCCAGAAAAACTTTACTCATGTGTCATCATCACAGAAGCAGTACCCTGTATTTGTAGTTAAGACCTATGCTCAAATATTATCTTTGTTTTTTAAACCAAGTAGCTGTGTAACATTATTTAGATCATTTATGCTTTTTACATCTCCAGTACTTCATTGATGAAATGAGGGAGTTGGACTACATGATCCATTCTAATTCTCAAATCCTATTTAAGAACATGCACTCTTTGGAATTTTTGATAACCTCTAGGGTAGATGACTTGTTTAGAAGAGTTAACTTACTTCAGTAATACCAATGTTATTTTATTTGTTGTTCATTTAAAATATTAAAACTTTGGCACATTTTACTGACATTTAGAGATATAGGATTATGAAAACTTGTGTTTTATGTGCAAATGTCCATAATTATTATGCTAAGTATTTTGTTTTGAGACTTCTTTACAGTGGAGTCAGTTGTAAGCAGGTATCACAATTGACTGCCTTGGGGAGAAATGTCAGAGATCTGGGTTCCAATTAGATAATTAATTAATTTCATGGGAAACGAATGTGAACTATCTGCATTTTTGTTTTTCTTCCTGGGTTATTTATACCTTCTGAATCCAATTTTCCCTGTGCAACAAGAGAACTGTTTGGTTCTGCAAACATATATATTGTATCTAGGATATACTGCAACATATCCAACATATATAGGACTGCTTGCCATCTTGGGGAGGGAGTGGAGGGAGGGAGGGGAAAAATCGGAACGGAAACGAGTGCAAGGGATAATGTTGTAAAAAAATTACCCTGGCATGGATTCTGTCAATATTTTATTTAGATAATTAATTTCAGTTCCAGTTTCTTATATTCAGGGACAATTTGCAGCTGTAGAGTTGGTGATAATTTCTACATACTTATTATTCAGATCCTTGAAACCTTGTATTCACATTTATTGCTTGTGATTCTCTAGAAGATAATCCTTATTGCTTTAATGTTACCACTTTAAGTTACTTCTTATTTTTATTTTCATAGAGGCTGTGTGAAGACTCATAGTTTGCACTTTGAGACCGTAGCTGGATAAAGATACTATTTTATATTTCTAGAAAGCTATTTAAGTACCTTTTCATAAGATTTTCTCTGTGAATCTAGATGGGGATTTATTATTTTTGTTCTTTAATTCTAATGTTGAAACAAATTATTCTTTATCTAGAAAATTTCTATTAAAAGTCTTCTGTAATTTTATTTTATTAGAGATGTGACTGTGGGTCTTCAAAGGTTGTGCTTATGCTCCAGTAGGTCCTATGTAACTAATTTAGTTTGTTTCAAAACAGATTTATAAAGCCTTTTCTGCAAATAGAGTACTGTTTTAGGCTTTCAGTGAGGTAGAAAGTTCAGAGAAGATAGTTTCTACCCTCATGGAACTTACAATCTAATAAGGCGTTACTATCATCATAGATAGCTAATATATAGTAAGTGCAGTAGAGAAGTACAAAACAAAAAGCTATATGAGTTTTGAAAGGGAATGTTATTATTGGGGAAATTTTTAAAAAGGTTTTTTTAGGAAGTGATACTTGAGATGCTTGTATAATTAGCAGATTAAGATGAAGAAAGAGGACATTCTGGATAAATGGAATACAGAGTCATAGAGGAAGGAAAATACAGTCATATATAAGGTGGAAAAAATTGTTTTCAATTTGGCCACAGGGTGCATGAAAGGTATATTAAATAATACATACTACAAAAGGAGGGTGGTTAAAGATTGTGAAGAGCCTTGAATATTGGGCAAAAACATTTGAAATCTCCTCAGTAGATATTATACAGACTGTTAAGATTTTTGAGTAAATAAATATTCGCTCAGGGCTAGGCAGAAGGATATTCACCTGGCATTCTGCCACTTGAAAATCATAATAAAGAAAATGGAATGGTCATGAATATTGATATCAAATGTATAGACATGAATAGATCCTTGTGGATTTGGTATTGATTTGGAAAACCTCAAGTTAACATTATCTATTTTTATTGTATTTATATTTTGATAAACATTTCTCATTTGAATTTTAATCTGGTTCAGTTCCCCTGAAAAGTTTTGGTAGAAGGCTACCAGTTTAATACCTCTGGTCTTGAGGATCTGTTATACTAGAGTTTTGGTGTAAAGGGTGGAAAAGAGAGAGAGAGAGAGAAAAGGAAGAGACTTTGCAGAGATGAAATCAACAGGTCATAAGTCTTGATTATGAGAAATGAAGGAAAGGAAAAATAAGATTAGAATTTTGAGCTTTGGAAACAAAATGAGAAATGGTATCTTTTGGGGCCATACTTTGTTTCAGAATTTGTGACAGAAGAAGGAGCTAGGCTTATAAGTTTTTAATAATGTTGAACATCTAGAGTTACAGGCAGAAATAGCTTATTAGCAGTCAGAAATATGATTTTGGAACTTAGAAGAGATATCAGAGGTGGAAATACACATGTAAGAGTCATCTACCTGTGACAGGTAAGATAAAACAGTGAAGGAGTTTGCCAGAGGCTCAGAGAGGGAGATAAAAGTCAAGAGAATCTAAAACCATATATGGGGAAAAATGGGGGGAACAGCTACCTTATGGGCCAAGGAAACGGTATTTAGAGAAAGACCATTCTCCCCTTGATAAACAGTCAAAGGATATGAACAGGCGGTTTTTAGATGAAGAAATTAAAATCATCTATAGTCTTATAAAAAAAAAGTTCTAAATCACGATTGAGGAAAATGTAAATTAAAACAATTTTCAGGTACCACCTTATACTTCTTAGATTGGTTAAGATGACAAGACAAAGTAATGATAAATATTGGAGTGAATGACAGGAAAAGGCAATGATAAATGTAGGAGGGGATGTGAGGAAACTAAGACACTAATGCATAGTTGATGGAGTTGTGAACTGATCTACCCATTCTGGAGAGCAATTTGAAACTATACTCAAAGGGCTTTAAAACTATGTATATCCTTTGATTCAGCAGTGCCACTGCTGGATCTGTATCCCAAAGAGATCATAAAAAAAGGGGAAAGGGACCATATGTGCAAAAATGTTAATAGTTTTTGGTGACAAAGAATTGGAAAATGAGTAGATGTCCAGGAACTGGGGAATGGCTGAATAAGTTATGGTATATGAATGTAGTAGAATATTATTGTTTTATAATAAATGAAGACCAGATTGGTTATAGAAAAGTCTTCAAAGATTTACATGAACTGACAATAAAACAAGCAGAACCAGGAAAACATTGTATGTAGCAATAGCAAGATTATGCAGTGATCAATTATGATAGACTTGATTCTTCTCAGCAGGCAATCCTAATAAACTTTGGATGGAAAACACCATGCACATTCAGAGAGAACCTTTGAGACTAAATGTAAATCAATACATATTATGTTTATTTCTTTTCTTCTGTTTTTTCCCTTGTTCTTTTCCCCTTTGTTTTGATTTTTCTGTCCTAACATGATTCATATAGAAATATGTAAAAAATTAATGTACATATATAGGCAAAAAAGGTCAATTTACATGTAACTGGGAAATATTAAAAAAGAAATAAAGACAATAAGAATTTATTTCTACCTGTCAGGAGCACCTACTATTCCAAGAATATTTAAATACTCATTGTCCTCCAAAGTTCATCTTTGGCTTTCAAGAGGGCCACTGACCTAATTTTATTTATTGTTTGCTAGGTATGATTAATATATTGTTCATTAATTACTTAGGGGAAAAAAAGGAAAAGAACCAGAGGAATGTTATACCTCTAAAGATGAAGAAGAGAATAATATTCAGTACGAGGCAGTACCAGATGATACAAAGAAGACAGGGAGAGTGAGAACTGAAAACAGGCTCTTAGATTTAATAAGTGGTATAGCTAATAATTCTATAGCACTTTAATGCTTATAAAATAATTTACAAATATTATCTCATTTACCTTGTAATAACCTTGGGATATTGGTGCTATCCTCATCATCCTCATTTTTGGAATAGAAAAACTAAGACTTAGATTGCAACTTGCCCGGAGTTATACAACTAGTGTCTGAGGTCAAACTTGAGCTACAATGACTCTAGTCATTTATCTACTGTACTAACTATCCTTGATGACTACAGAAATTTATCATGTACATTGGTGGAAAAAGTATTTAACCCAAACTGCTAATCTTATTTACTCAAATATTATACATACAAATGGTTTCTATAATTTTGTACTTGGAAGTAGTCTTTTGCTTTTGATTAAAGTCACTGTCAAATAGAATCACTGAATCTTAGAGGTGGAAAGAAACTCAGAGGTCGTTATACAGTCAGAAGTGGAAAAAAAAAGAAACTCAGAAGTCAGTCTACTCCAACCCAAATCTTAGCAGAAATCTTTTCTATAACACCCTGTCATAGGGTTATATAGCCTCTGCCCTTCAGTGAAGGCTATAACCACCATTTCACAGAACAGTTCATTTTCACTTTTAGGCAATAACAGTTTATCCTTTTATTTTGGGCCAAGAGTTACCTTACAAATGCTACCCATTGATGGCAGTTGTTTGATGCCTTCCAAGTGACTTTATCTCTTGGCCATCACTTCCTAATTTATAAAATAATAATAATAATAATAATAATAATAATAATATGTTGAAGTCCTCAACAATAATAATCTGTATACCTTCTTTGTATATGGTATGGTGAAGATTGACTGAGACTATATTTTAAAAAGACTTTGGAAGCCTTAAAGCAATATGTAAATGCCAATGGTTTGTTCCTTAGACTTCTTTTTTATTGTTCTATCAACACCTTTATTAATTTCTTGAATGAAGTTTATTGCTTATGGTTTTTAGCATAGCTTCTCGTAATTACAGTGCTGAAGTTTGATAAAATAATACCCTAGATGTCACTTTTGCATTATTGTACATATCATGGGGAACATGGTTTTTGAGAACTCATGTATTAGAGAGAGAAATCTATAACAAAGGAGCACTTTAGCTGCATCTAGCTTTTGAATATATATTCCTATTAATATTTAAATATATTTGTTTAATGTGCTCTGAATTCAAAATAGCTCAGATAAAATGTGGAAGCCTCACATTATGAGAATCTGAGTCGGAGAAAGAGAAAAATGAAACTGCATCTCTGGTGTCCTGGATTCAGAAATCTTTTCTGCTTCTATCCTAAGTACTGGAGTTATAGTTCCACTTTTCAGACTTTGTCCATGTCTACCTCATCTTCTTGCTTTACTTCTTATTCTTGTCCTCTGATTTTACTGCCGGACAGACAATGGAGAGAGAGTGCATTATGCTAATTAACATCTACTTTCTAGACTTAGCTTATCCATGCTCCCAGACAAAAGTTTGGTATTTTTTATTATGAGGTGTCAACAGGCAATCATAACTTTAGGAAACTTATGTGAAATTTAGGTTAATTACACCCCCCCCCAAAAAAAGAAAGGAACATTCACCTAGAACCCAAAGAACCCATTTAGTTCATTTTTATAAAACAGCAAAAGAATGAAAGGGGTAATATTCTAGAAATCTCTACCTAAAGGACTGTGGCATGGGAGGGGAAAAGGTACAGTAAAGGTGGGAAAAAGACAAACCCCTCCTGAATGGAAGGGGCAAGGTAATAGCAAAAACCAAATTTTTTCCCCCTTCGGAACTTGCTAGGCTATGAAGTTAAGATGATCTTTTATCTACAGAGTTCCCAACTACATATGCAGCCTGTTTTGATTCCCAAAGACAAAAAGGAAATCCAGTTTGGAATGCAAAAACCAAATTATTCTGCTAGGGATGGGTGGTGTTTAGTCCTTGACACATTGGGGACTGCATTCTCTGGATCTAGTGTTTCTGTAAAATATGGCAACTCAAAAAGACAAAATAAGGGGACCCCTTGGGGACTGTCAACATAGAGTATGAATAGTGACACATAAAGTGTGTTCTTTTTTGGTACTATTTTTGCCCAGTAACCAGAGTTTGATAGCTGAAGTTTTCTGTTTATAATATAATTGTGTTTCCCCAGCTCACTTTGTTCTTGTCTGTATACTAGGGTGTAGTTCTCCCGTACTACTTCAGCCTCACAATCCTAATTCCTGACTCTTTCTAAACTTCCCCTATTCCTACAGTTTTAGAGAGCTACGTTTTAAAATCCTCCTGCTGAAGTTTTGGTATATTCTTTGTTCCTATAGTATCCATCTTGTTAGACTTGATGTCTAGAAAAGCATTTGAAATAATCTAACAGTTGGAATATCTTGAGAGGTGGTGGGCTTCTTTAACTAATTGGAGGCTGGATCAGCTCTTAGTATTCTTTTGTGGGGATTCTTTTTGGTTATGGCTTGAACTACATGAACATTGAGGTCCTTTCCAACTCTGAAATTTAACAGTTGTATAACAGCTTCAACATGGATTTACTAACTTCATTAAAAAAAATAAGAGGAGGCAACCTTAGTATATGTAGTTATTTTAAAAATCTGACTTCTACCAGGAGATCTGAATTCCCTATTAGTTCTGTGATGTTGGATAGCTTAAAATTTACTGAGAGCATCAGATTGCTGTGGAGAAAAAAAGCATTAGATTTGAAGTAAAAAACACAAAACAAAATAAAACTGGTCTTGAATTTCAATTAAGCCACTAATTATCTGTGTGATACTAAGTAAGAAACTTAGAGTCCGTGGAATACTGGACTACCCATCTTTAAAAATGAAGCTGAAGGATGGATTATTTATAAGCTCCCTCTCAGCTTTAAATATAAAATGTTTTGGACCCTGGTATGCTTATATGTAAAATGAGTACATTGGACTAGAATTCTAAAATTCCTTCCAACTTTGAATCTCAATTTTTTTTTTGGGGGGGGGGGGTATGTTCCTAATAATTTTACTACTTGAATTTGCTTTTCTGAATTGAAGGCTACTTCTTGTAACAAGTCTTAATTTCTGATTCCCTTCCCCTTTAATTTCTAATTCCCTCTTTTTTTTAAAGAGTTACCCATAAAGTTGTCAGGCTTTTGCCTCATTTCTAATGTTAAATTCAGGAGTTTGATATATTTAAGATACTGAGAAATGTTTCAGAAAGGAAAATTCTGGTGCACTGATATTTTTTTAAAATTCATTATTTTAAGCATTTTAAGTGATTGAAATTATAAAATGCTGTATACATATTGTATATTGTTGTTAAAATATTTGGCATGAATTATCCCTAAACAGACCATTAAGCTATAAAGGTCCTGTCCTTAGCTTTGAATTTTGCACAGAGTTTAGTATTATATCTTTATCTTATGTGCCAAAAGAAAATGAACTCTGACAAAACATAACTTTTGAAGGATAAGCCCCAATTAGTAACATCCATACAGTTAGATCTTGTCTATTATCTCCATTTTTGCTTTTCATTTGTTTCATTATTTTTCATCCTATGTCATGTCAAAAAAGAAGGAAGCAAAAAGGAAGGAAGAAGAGAGAGAGGAAGGAAGGAGGGAGAAAGGAAGGAAGGAAGAAATGAAAGGAGGAAGAGAGGGAGGGAGAGAAAAGAAAAGTAAAGAGATTTTTTTAGTTTCTGAAGGATAAAGTCATCACAAATTTGGACACATTCTAGTAGGGCTTGAGGGTGGAAGAGCTCACTTTGTATTCTTGGTAGTTATGGTTGTGTAAGCTCCAAATGGTAAGTCCTACCTGACTGAAAGTTTGAGGTCTGAGGATCAGATCCCCTGAGTTGAGATACTCTCATTGGCCTCATGGTAATGATTTTTTTTTTTTTAATTGAGGAGTCTTAGAAGAGCTGTGTTCTATTTCTGGAAAGGGGGCACCCACACCAATGAAGTCATACAACTTGCATACATCCACAGCTGAAAGAAAATTGAGAAATCATCTCATCTAAATTTCCTCTCATTTTATAGATGAGGAAACTGAGAGTCTTAGAAGTAGACAGTGTTGCACGAATTTTAAGAATTAAGCAGCTTCTTCAAAATCACAGAGGTTATAAATGGAAAAGTTGGACACTAAATCTAGGTCTTCTTACTTCAAATTCAATACTCTTTACACTACTCCATCCATGCTTTGCTTTTTGATATTGAAATATTGTCTGTTGTAATAACATTTCTCTTAACAAGCTGACTTTTTTGAACATCCAAGTATGCCAAAGCTGAAGATCATTTATATCATTTTTCTATTGTATTTTAAGGATAAACATAAGAATCTGGTTAGAATGGTAGCTGATTCCAGGTGTGCTCACTTTCATTGATGTCATTGAAGCTCATTCTATTTAAACTTGCATAACAAAGAACTATTAGATTCAGTTTTGCTGGAGAAAGAGCAGTTTTATATGGGGAATTACTTATGGGAAAATCCACTCTTAAATCTTCTTTTCAAATTAAAAAGTCCTTTTTTTCAAATTCATGGAAATTCATGGAAGTCTTCCTCAAGATACTAGTACCCCATGGATACAAAAGATAATGTGTGTGATTTACTTTGAGAAATGACATTTAAATATTTTTATTTTTAAAAAATGAGTTTTGTTTCCTGCCTTTTTCTTTTATACCCGTAATGTCTAGCTATAACCTCGCTCCCAAGCGCTATTGTGAGCCTACTTTCGAAGTAAAAACATGAGCCCTCTTTTGCAAAATCAGTCAACAATAATGACCACATCTAACAGGTTACACAACATCTGACAACTGACAGCTTTTCTAAAGAAATGAGGGAGGAGACAGGTTTATTTTTCTCTCATGTACTTTTGTACATGTATTTTTGTACAGGTAGGCTGTTTTCCCTTTTCCTGAAAATATTTTTGGGATAGAGACCTAGTAGTAGTATTACTAGGTCCAATGGTATGCACAAAACCCCCCATGTTTTCAACAATATAATTTTGATGATGCCATATGGCTGAGATTCAAAGAACAATATAATGTAAAAAATCAGAGAGCAATAATGAAAAAGTTAAATGGAGAGAAATAGATTCCAATGTCTTACCAATGATACCTTGTTTATAAAAAACATATCCTTGAGTTCAAGTAGGATATGTAGTTATGAGAAAAGAGTAATGGATGAAAAAATGGACAGGATGAGGGGCTTTTTTGGTGACACAATGAAGTAATAAGATCACAGAAAGACCATTATATTAAGGATTTATTGAAAGAATTATAAGTTACACACACACACACACACACTCTACCTATGATTGATTAAATTGTTAGTCACTGTGTGTTAGTGAATTACCATTTGATTAAACTATTACAAACTTTAGTTTTGTGTTTTTTTTTTTTTTTTGGTACTATATATATTTTGTTCTTCAAGTTCTGCTTAATTCATTGTGGCATTTTCTGTGTCTTCCTCAAGTTGTAACTTCTAATGTAAGAAACAGGTAGGAAGTCTGGAGTTATAAAGCTCAGAGAAAATGAGAATAGCTTTAAAAAGTTCAGCATTCCTTCCTGTAGCTTTTAGGACACTCTTAGTTTTATATATAGAGTTAGACAAATGGTTCCTAGTCCTTGAAGGAATTCCTCAAAATTTGGACACTGCAGCACTGGACATATAAAGTATATGTGTGTGTGTGTGTGTGTGTGTGTGTGTGTGTTTCTATGCATATGAACATGCACAGGCTCAAACAAGAGATAGCAGGCAGTGAGTGAGGATTTAGAGAAAGACAAATAGAGATGGAGAAAAAAATGTTCTTACGTGTAAACATTACAAGAAACTACAAATCTCAATTTTAAAAAATTTCACCCCAGTGAAAACATTAATCTTTGGAAATTTCTGTTTTTTAGTTCAGGATAGCTCCTTTAATCAGTCACAGGTAAAATATGTGCATGCGCGCATGTGTGTGTGTGTGTGTGTGTGTGTGTGTGTGTGTGTGTGTGTGTGTGTGTATAACTGTTATAATTCTTTCATAAATCCTTAACTTAATGGTCTTTCTTTGATCTTATTATTTCATTGTGTCACTAGTAAAAAAAAAAAAAACTCAGCCTGTCCATTTTTTAAATACATTATTCTTTACACATGACCACATATTCCTTTTTCCTATCTTTCTTAAACTTGAGGATATGTTTTTCATAAACAAGATCTCATTGGTAAGATGTTGGGACCTATTTCTCTCCATTTACCTTTCTCATTGCTCTCTTGATTCTTCACCACATGTTCTTTGAATCTCATCCATATAGCATCATCAGAATTATGTTATTGTTGAAAAAAAATGTTTTTTTTTGTGTGTGTGCCTATCATTTGACCCAGTAATATCACCACTAGATCTGTATCCCAAAGATATTTTTAAGAAAAGGGGAAGAACTTCTGGGGGCAGAGCCAAGATAGCAAAGACAATACATGTTTCTCTCTGACCTTCTATAAAACTCTCATACTAATTATGAAATCCACCCTCTGAATCATCTCTGGACCAGCAGAAATCACAAATATTGGGAATGCAACAAATTATCAGCAGAATATAATTTTGAAGATCGCCAGAAAAGGTCTATTTCAATTGGAAATGGGAGGGAGGCAGCCTAACACAAACAGCTGACCACAAACACCAGCACAGACAGCTCAGAGTCTTGGGGCGGTGCAGACTCCATGTGGCAGAGAATCTATAGGGAGGAACCTACAGGAATCTACAGCAGTGTTGGCCACTCTGCCCTGGTTATAAGCCAATAGATCAGCAGAGAAGTCATAAAACATCCAACACAAACACAAAAGATCAATAGTGAATCACATGAGACCTGACCATGCCCACCCAGCCCCGGGAGTGAATCAACACTGACCGAGTGTAGCTGTGGCTGTTTAACAAACCTCCCCAACCTAAAGGCAGACCTTAACTTTAAAAAAAAAAAAAAAAAGAGCAAAAAAGTAAAAAGGGCTCTAATGATAGAAAGCTTTAATGGTGAAAGAGAAGAACAGATTTCAAGCCCTGAAGGAGACTGAAGGCAGATTGTTTCCAGATGAAGCCCCAAAAGGCAAGATAACTTGTTCCACATTGCACAAGTCTCTCTTAGAAGAAATTAAAAAGGATCTTAAAAGAGTGCTAGAAGAAAAATGGGGAAAGGAAATGAAAAATTTGCAAGCGGGTTTGGAAAAGGCAACACAAACTATCTGAAGAAAATTCACTACAAAATAGACTTAGTGAAATGGAAAAGGCATATAACTCATCAAAAAAATAGATTTGATAAAATGAAAAAAGAAAGCAACTCCCAGAAAAACAGAATTTATGAAACAGGAAAAAAAAATAACTCCTTAAAAAAACAGAATTTTTAAATGGAAAAAAATTCCATAAAACAAAACAATTTAAAAATTTAATTCAACAAATACAAAAAGAAATAAAAAAAAATAAATGAAGAAAATAATTCACTAATTCAGAACTGAACAAATGGTAATTAATGACTCAATGAGACAACAAGAATCAGTCAAGGAAACCGCGCCCTCTGCCCCCCCCCCCCCCAAAAAAAAAAAAAAAAAAAAAAAAGAAAGAAAGAAAAAGAAAAAGAAAAAATAGAAAAAGTGTATAATAACTAATTGGGAAAACAACCAACCTGGAAAATAGATCTAGGAGAGACAATCAAAGGATTATTGGACTCCATGAAATACATGATGGAAAAAAGAGCCTAAACACTATCTTTCAGGAAATCATCAAAGAGAACTGTCCGGATATCATAGGAACAGAAAGTAAAATGACCATTAAAAGAATTCATCAAACAGCTCTTGAAAGAGTCCCCCAAAATTAAAACCCCAAGGGATAGCGCGGCTAAATTTGAGAACTTAAATGGACCAAGGAAAAAATATTACAAGCAGCCAGAGAGAAACAATTGAAATATCAAGGAGCCACAATAAGGATTATTCAGGACCTAGCAGTTTCCACTTTAAACGATTGAAGGGCCTGGAATCAGATATTCTGAAAGGTGAAGGAATTTGGAATGTAGCCAAGAATAAATTAGCCTGCTAAATTGAGGATTTTTTTTTTTTTTCAGGGAGGAAGATGGACATTCAGTGAAACTAGTGAATTCCATTTATTTTTGAGAAAAGTCCAGAGTTAAACAAACAAACAAAAAAAAAGCCAATATATAAAATTCAAGAGAAGCATAAAAAGCTAAGAAGAAAAAAAAAAAAAAAACTTTTTGAGTGTTGGGAACACAATATGTAACTTTGCTTTACCTCTGGTAGACGTTTTCTTCTATTCTTCTGAGATGATAATGGTGATTCAAGAAGACTGAGAGGCAATTGCTGTTCTCTGACCTCCCCACTAAGAAGCTGACCTCTCTCCTCTTTCCTCTGCCTCCAATTTATTTTCCCGGTCTACAAGCAACACCTGTGTCAATAAAGGCTGCTTTGCAACTGCTTCAGATGTTCACAACTATGAAGGCTCTCGAAAAGTTAACCTGCCCTTACAGTACACAGGCACAGTACTTAACAATTTCCCATTTTTTGTTTGAAATGCAATCATTTTCCCCCACAGCATGGTCAGTAAGTTTCCACTTGCTAGGGAGTGCAAACAGCCCTATAGCAAGTGTTGAATCTTGTGAAATGTCATGAAGGCAAACTTTCAAATGGAGAAGAGGACTATAATCAGAACAGGCATCTAAGTCATCAATCTTCTAGCTTGGCTGTTTCATGGATTTTCCCATTTTATTACCTCAACTTTTACCGGGTCTCTTCTTTTCCTTCCCCATGAGTTACTGAAGGAACTCTGAGAGGATCCTACTCACGAAAAGCTCTCAAGTCTTAGTGGTTCTTGCTCCTTTTTGTGCGCCACTTGAGAACTGTATTTTTGTTATGGATATACAGAGAGTACATGTATAATCTGATTTTACTGTTATAACATAAAAAAGAAACTAGAGATAGGAAGGGAATTGTAACAGAAAAAGAGGAAAGTGGAGGTAAAATGAGGGAAATTACATCTCCTTCCTGAGGCAAAGAAAACATTACAATTTAGGGAAAGAAAGAAGGGTGACAAATATTGTGTGAATCTTACTTTCATCAGATTTGGCCCAAAGAAATAATATTAGATATATTTGGTTTCACCGAGAAACATCTCTCATCTTATAAAAAAGTGGGAGGGAAAATGGAAAAAGGGAAGGGGTAGGCTAAATTGAAGGGAAAAGAGAATAGTAGTGGAAATATATAAGAATAGGGGAGGATCTCTAAAGGATACTTGAGGCAAATAGTGCTTATAAGTAAAATACTGGGGAGGATGGAAAGAGGAAAAGGAAAGAGAAAAGTATAATTGCGGGTTAAGATATCAAGAAATATCGAATTGGTCATTTTAACTGTAAATGTGAATGGGGTAAACTCTCCCATAAAACATAAGCGGGTAGCAGACTGGATTAAAAGCCACCACTCCAGCAACCACTATCAGGTTGTTCCCATGTATTCTAACAGCTCTTCTGTGTATTCCAACATATGGCACCCAAATATGGGGTATAAGAAGCATAAGAATTCCAAGAAAAACTAGAGCTGTTCATGAGAAAGATCTGAAACCAGTCTCCTTGTATCATCCTCTCACAAGAGAAAATCCATGCTGGGTTGGATCTCCAGCAGCTACTGTCAGGTGGTTCCCATGTATTCCAACAGCTCTTCTGTGTATTCCAACAAAAATCCTACAATATGTTGTTTACAAGAAAAACACATTTAAAGCAGAACAGTACATACAGAGTAAAAGTAAAAGGCTGGAGCAGAATTTATTATGCTTCAGGTGAAGTAAAAAAAAAACAAAAAACAGGGGTAGCCAATCCTGATCTCAGATCAACCAAGAGGAAAAATTAATCGAATTAAAAGAGATAAAGAAGGAAACTATATCTTACTAAAGGATACCATAGATAATGGAGTAATATCAATATTAAACATATATTCATCAAATAGTGTAGCATCTAAATTCCTAAAAGAAGAGGTAAGAGAGTTGCATGAAGAAATAGACAGCAAAACTATAATAGTGGGAGATGTCAACCTTGCACTCTCAGAACTAGATAAATCAAACCACAAAATAAATAAGAGATACATAAAAGAGGTAAATAAAATACTAGAAAAAACTAGATATGATAAATCTTTGGAGAAAATTGAATGGAGACAGAAAGGAGTACACTTTCTTTTTGGCAGTTCATGGAACCTATACAAAAATTGACTATATATTATATACTCATGGAGGTAAAAAGGTTTGTAGCATCCCTTTTTGTAGTGGCAAGAAACTAGAAACTGAGTGGATGCTCATCAATTGGAGAATGGCTAAATAAATTATGGTATGTGAATGCTATGGAATACTATTGTTCTGTAAGAAATGACCAGCAGAATGATTTCAGAGAGCCTTAGAAAGACCTATATCAACTGATGCTAAGTGAAATGAGCAGAACCAGATCATTATATACAGCAACAATAAGACTATATGATGATCAATTCTGATGGACATAGCTCTCTTCAACAATGAGATGATTCAAACTAGTTCTACTTTTGCAGTGATGAAGAAAGCCATCTACACCCAGAGAGAGAATCATGGGAACAGAGTGTGGAACACAACATAGCATTTTCACTCTCTATTATTATTTGCTTGCATTTTGGTTTTTTTTCAGTTTTTCTTTTTTCTTCTTTCTTGATATGATTGTTCTTGTGCAACAAGATAACTGTATAAATATGTATACATATATTGTATCTAATGTGTATTTCAACATATTTAACATATATTGGACTACTTGCCAGCTAGAGGGGGGGTTGGGGGAAGGACCAGAAAGTATGGAACAAAAGGTTTTGCAAGGGTCAATTTTGGAAAAAAAATTACCCATTCATATGCTTTGTAAATAAAAAGCTTTAATTAAAAAAAAAAATGAAGAAAAAGGGAAACACCTTATTTATACAAAAATATTTATAGCAGCTCTTTCATGGTGGCTAAGAATTGGAAATTGAGGGAATTCTCATTAGCTGGGGAATGGCTATACAAGTTGTGATATATGATTGTAATTGAATACTATTGTGTATTATCCTGAGGAGTCCAAAGCAATCCCAATAGACTTTGGATAGAAAATGCCATCTGCATCCAGATAAAGAACTGTGGAGATTGAATGCAAATCAATACATGTTTTGTTCACTTCTTTTTTTCTGTTTTTTTTCCTTCTCCCATGTTTTTTATTTTTTTTCTGATTTTTCTCTCTCAATATATTATTCAAATATATAAATAAATTTTAAAAAGAAAATGTTGAGGACAAGGTTTCTTGAAAATCCTGGGAAAGTTATATAAACTGATACACTGAAGTAAGCAGAATCAGAGGAATATTGTACATAATAACAACAATATTATACATTGAAAAACTATGAATGATGACACAGCTATTCTAAAAAGATTAAGGGCATTCCCAAAGAACTCATGATGAAAAATGATATCTACCCCCAAGTGAAAGAACTGATTGTATCTCAATGAATTTTGAAGATGTGTTCTCTCCTTTGTGCACACATATGCTCTCCCCGCCCCCCTTTCTTTCCCCCTCTCCCTTATATGGAAATATTTACTATAAATATATATGTAACATATCAGATTGTTTACTATCTCAGGGAAGGAGGAAAGAAGAGCGAGAGAAAGATAAAATTCAAAACTCAAAGCCTACATTTTGTTTTTCATGTTAATTGGGGAAAATAAAACATATAAATGTACACATACTCAAAAAAATTACACAGCTAATAAATTTCTGAGACCAAAGTATAACATTGGTTTCTTGGAGGGGAGAAGGGAGAAGAAAAGAAAAGATGGATTTTTGAATCCAACATACAATTCGGCATCATTGAAATTACTGAAGCTTCCACATGCTGTCTAGCCTCATTTCTTCCTATTCAGGTTTGGGTCCATCTGCAATGCCTATTTAAGATTGATATGCTTACTCCTGGGCTAATTCCGCTAGTTACCCAACCAACTGTATATCATAATCTGGGCCAATGTATTTTCTCTGTCCACCTCTTTTTTCTTGTGTCAGTTTCTTGGCTCATTTCTTCTGAGTGATTGGAGATATCATAGAGGTAGACCACCAGAGGAGGTATTGAAGGGTTTGATGAATAATGATAATGTTTGCTCACATTCTAATGAAAAGAGTCAAGAATGTGGAAACTATCTTTCCTCAGATCAACACCAATATTTTATGAGACTGTCAGTTTCCTGAGGACCCTTAAACTTTATTTCTCTTCCAGTTAACTTAGTGCTTCCCATAGGGAAAAAAATGTTGTTGTAAAATAACTAAGTTTGCACAAAAGTGCAAAGGGTAGAAGTAATATTTGGTTTGTGCTTTGTATATCAGCATTATATAGGAATGTACCATAATCAGAATTAGGTAATTCTTCCCTTGCTCTGTTTTAGAAGAAGCTGTGATCTTCTCCTTGTTCACAGTGGTCTGACCTTTTAAACAGTGATCTTTTTGCTAGACATAACTTATAACCCTTGAATTACTTTAGTAACATTTGTCGGTCATCAGAAGAAAACCTACCTTTTTATATTTCATTCAATGTTTTCTTTCTGAATTGAAGGCCCAGGAGACACATCTAATCATAAATATTTCATAAATGATGCTCTATTTGAATTTGCCATTTTTATCTTTTTCATACTTTCTTAAGGCAGTCATGTAGTGAACTGACTCCTACAGTAAATAACAGTAGCACAACAACTGCTTTCATATAGCTGTTAGAATGAGAAAAGGTCCATGTTGATTTCATAAAATCATTTAATTTTAGAATTGGAGGCATCTCTTTTACTTCTTACAGTTCAGTGGGTAAGCTGTGTATTCTTACTATATTAACATATTAAAGATTTCTACTCATTTCCCTGGAACTACTTGATTTTACTTGGCTCAAGTAATATTGTTACATGAAAGCTTAGTCTTTAAACTTTTTAAAACTCCTGTATTTTACTTGATCAGGATTATATACACAGTTATATGTCCATAATAACTATCTGAGCCTTGAAATGTAGAATACAAAAATTTCCCTGTACTTAAGACTGGATTTTAAACTATATTTCTTAGACAAATAGTAATGTTCCTTTTTCTTTCTTTTTTTTTTTCTTTTTAAACTATTAGGATACTTGTTTAGGAGTTTTGCTATTTGTTTTGTTTCACTAAATATTAGGTTGTAAGCTCTTCAATTGATCCATAAACATTTGTTTAGTTCCTACCATATTCTTGGCTCTGTGCTGTCTCCTTGAGAAAAGTGACTGACTTTTGTCAGTCTTTTTATCTCTACTACTTAATACTTTAGTCAGTTTTTAATGGACTTTCAAATCTTGTTGTGATTTGGGGTAAGGAAAACATGACTCAAAAAAGATATATTAGTTCTATTTCACATGTATAAGCAGTATCATATTGCTTGCTTGCTCAAGGGATGAGAGGAATAAAAAGGAGAGAGATTTGGGGCTCAAATGAAAAAAAATGTTAAAAAACATTTTATGTGTAATTGGGAAATATTCAATGAAATAAATATTTTTAAAGGTTCCATTAATCTAGACAGTCATATTTTTCAAATAATTTTTTTCATCAATGAAACCCATCTTCTCTGAATCTTATCATTGCTCTCTTTTGCTCCTCATTCCACCCCGTTTTAAAAAGAGAGACCAAAAAAACCCTCTATTAACAAGCATGTTTGATCAAACACTACAAATTCTTCAACAGGCCATATCCCTCCCTCCCATCTCCCAAAATACCCCCAAATACCTCTCTATCTAAGTGGGTATCATGTTGCATCATGAATCTTCTAGAATCATAGTGGTTGTTCATTGAGTTACTCCAAATTTCTAAGTTTTTCAAAGATGTCAAACTTTATTTTTTAACCAATGTCTTTCTCATCTTTCATTAAATTTCTTTCCAGAGATAATAAAATATTCCAAAAAATGGAATTTTTAATATTTTGCTGGTTAGTTTTTTTTTTTTTTTTAAGGGCCCCACCAGCTAAACAGTCAAATAACCAAAAAGCCAAGAGAATAAGGGACTTAAAGAATCTGCTTGTTGGAATTAGGTCTCAAAGCGATCCATGAATAAGATATAAAGACATTAAATGCTATTGTCTAAAACATTTAAATTTCGGAAAGAATCTTATATAGATTTTCATATGCTATGCAAAGAATCTAAAATGTCTCTCAAATAAAAAGTATATTGCAATACTATATGAGGAAAGACAATATAGTAAAAGAAAAAATTCAACTTTAAAAAGAAGGTAGTTAAAAATTTACAAGTGACCTTTTAAGGTCTTTTTCAGCCTTTTTCTTCCACAGAGAAATATTTTATGCATTCCTAGAAGTGCACGAAACTTCTGAAGCAGGCAGAAAAATCTTAAAAACGTTTTCCACTTAATTGATGAAAACATTTTTATTCAGATTTCTTGCTATGGTCATTAGATAGAGCTTTTAAAATTATATACAGATAAATATGTGGGTTTAGTAGTTAGCTTGGCCTGTGATAGTTTAGGGTCTTAATTGGGAACCATTTTTATAGAAGTGGGAAGAGAAGAAATGGAGGGGTGTTAAAGTTTAACCCTACTTTAAAGAACAAAAGTGTTAAAGACTGTGTTGAAAGTCATAAATTTGCATTAAAAAAGCCTGGCAAGAGAAAAATTGCATTTGCCTCAATGTGAGATAGAATATATTTTAAGATAATTGGAGATTTTTTTTTAACATATTCTCTTTAGTTTTTGTATAGTTTAATTTGTTTCTACCTCTTAATTTTTTCTTTTTTTTTCTTTTACTTAAATGTGTGTGTGTGTGTGTGTGTGTGTGTGTGTGTGTACACACATACACATACAATTCTGGAGATCTCATTACCATTTGTGAAATTGCTTGCTTCTGTTCCATTGATTGTAATTTTTTTTTTTGTCATTCTGCATAACTCTAAAAATGTGTGTCGAAATATGCTATTATATTTTTACAATCTCACAGTTAGAAATGAAGAATCTAAAAGTACATTTTATTTAAATTCATGTACAATGCAATCATTTCTATTAGGTGAATATTTTAAACATAATCTTTTTTTTATGTTTTTACATTTACATCCTATAGGAATCATTTTTTAAACCCAAGTTAATTTTTTTTGTCATTTCTCTAATTTGTAAAATTTACATTTTCACTTATAAACTGAATTATATTTTGTCTATTAGTCATTCTCAGCAGGTATGAGCAGAGGTGGTAAAAATGAAGAGTATGCTTCATTTTCTTCTGTACACAACATTAAGTTCTAACAAGATTCTTCTTTTACTTTGCAAAGGCATTGAGACGTGAATTGAAAGAGAAAGAATATTCTATATTGAATGCTGTAGACCAAGCTCGAGTCTTCCTTGCTGACCAACCAATTGAGGCCCCTGAAGAACCAAGACATAATCTGCAATCTAAAATAGGTGAGTTGTAATTTTTAAAAAATACTTTCTACCAAAAAACAATATTGGAAATGAATAAAATTAGTAGAATAAAATATAGTAATTGAGTTCCTAAAACATTTCCTTTTATACGTTTTTTGAAATTAGTTTTTAATCTGATATTAATCATTCTTTAAAAAATAATCTAAATAAAAAAATATATGATTAAATAGAAAGAAAAGATGTCTTATTTGAGCCTTGAGGAATGGACAAGATTTCTACAAAGAGATGAGAAGAAAGGATATTCCAGATAAGAACATTATTAAGGTGTGGTATAAATAGAATGTTAGCATTAGGGTCAGGAAGACCTGAATTTGTGGCCGTCTTCAGATACTCATGTGGTCCTAGGTATACCACTTTTTCTCTGTCTGTCTCAGTTTCTTCATCTTTAAAATAGGGATGATGAAATTGATGTTTTGAACATCAAATGAGGTAACACATGTCAAGTGGTTTGCCATTTTGAAGGATATGTAAATGGGATGATGATGATTTTGATATTTGTCAAGCAACAGGAAACTGGTCTGATTAAGAGAAAGGTGTTAGGGAGTAGTGGAAAAGAAGATTGAATTGATGGAATGGGGCCAGAATATAAAGGGACTTGAAAAATAAGTAGAGGAGTCAGTCTTTGTTATTCATAATATTATCTCATGTCATGAAACTTAATGCCTACTTTAGGTTTACCTCTACCATCATCATACTACTCTACCTAAAAATAGCATAATAATTTTTTATAGTTATTTTGTATATAAAACTTGAAGTTTTCGTGGAACTGAACTTTTACATTTAATTCCCTCAAGTATGGGAACACATTTATGAAGTTCCTTCACCTAATAGTATTTGCTGCTGATGATAGTGATTAGTTTTTGGAATAAATGTTAGACTATGTGTGTGTATACACATATGCATTTTATGTATGTATTTTATTAGGCTATGTTTATGCCATTTCTACATTCTGCATTTACATTGGTTGATAAACTAGTTGCATTAATTTAGCATTATGAACTTGGGAGTTTTCTTTAGCTTTATTTTCATACTTTTACTCCTAATATATATTTTATCACACTGGTTCTTTGTTGTTTAAAATAAAAGGAAAATTATAATTCAGTTTTTTTCACATGTTCATTACTTATTTTTACTTTGTTTTTACAAGTAGAGAATGTTAAACTTTGATTACTTTGTATAATGCTATAATTTTTGAGGGTTTAAATAAGAGAAAAGATCTAAAGGAAAGAGCATTTTGCTGCTTTGTCTCTTGACTAATTACCATTCTCAGTGGGAATAAATTACTCAGAATGTATATGTGTGCTACTCGAGGTTTTGACCAGAATCTTTCTCTGGTCTAATGATTCATAACTAGTCAACTAATCACAAAGTATTAAGAGTTTTCACTGTTCAGCATAGGAGATAAAAATATAAAAATATGAAACAATTTCTCCTTGAAAGAAATTTAGATGATAATTTGAGGGAAATAAATTAAGTATAAAGAAAATAGTATCTATTGAAAGAGAATAAATGCAAATATAGTCAAAATATTTAAAAATGTAGCCATTTGGGAGGAAGTACCCTTGCAGCTAATGGATTAGAACAGGTGCCATGTTGAAAGACTGAACTATCTCTTAAAGGAAGAGCTGGCATTCGGTAATCCAGAAGTAAAGAAGGAATGAATTGCAAGCACTAGGTCATTGGGCATTGTAAAAGTACCTACTAGGTATTGGACACTCAGAATCTCATAAATGAAGAACCATGAAGGTCAGTTAGGTTGGAACTAGCTTACATGAGGTTTTTAAATTTAATGAAAGGAATTTTTATTTCATTTTAAAAGCAATGGTAAGTCATTGGAGTTGGTAGAGTAGTAGAGTCAAATGGTCAGTTTTGAACCTAAAGAAAATAAATTTGACAGCAATATATAGATAGAATAAACTGGACTGGTGAGAAACTTGAGACAGAGAAGTCAGTTAAGTGGCAACTGCAGTAATCTGTTCTGGAGATAATTCAGGTCTAAAAGGTGTTAAGTGTGTGAATGAAGGGGGGAAGGGAGAGACAGTGGATGAGAGAAGTGTTGTGAGAATAGAAATATTAAGTTTTGACAATTGATTACATGTGGAGTCAGGGAGAATGAGGAGTAATGCTGTTTACAATTTTGAGAGAATGAAAAGTCGGCAGTACTTTTGACAGAAATCGAGAATTTTGAATCAGGAGATGGTTAACTTTTAGATAAGTTGAGTTCAAGATAACTATAAGATATTGGACTAGATAATGTAGATCTGAAAGGTAGTTGCATAAAAATGGTAGTTAAGTCTTTATAGCTTATGATGTCATCAAAAAAGTATGTAAAGGAAAAAGAAGGCCCATGAGGGTACAGTTATTATATATAGGGTGTTAAGTGTGTGATGAAGCCAGCATAATGATATCATATAGGTCTACTTCAGTGTCTCATTATGCCCATAAACTCAATACATCAAAAATTGAACTAAACTTTCCAGTTCTCTAAAATGTGGCACCATTATGCAAGTCAGTCATTGGAATCACCAACTTACTTTAAATATGTGTCATGTTTTCTTGTCTCTGTAATTTTGTTCATAAATATTTTCTTTGCCTGAATTGCCTTATCCATCTCCATGCCTCATTTCCAACTATTGAAACCTTTACCTGTCCTCCAAAGTCCATATTAAATTTCAGCTTCTTCATGAAGTCTTACCTAATCCTTCTAGGTGGAATTATTTTATTTTTGTCTTACACATATGCCATATTCTGTTCTATCTATATGTGATTTTCTGGGATTAGATTATAAACTTGCAGACATAGTCCCAATTTTATTCATCTTTTTGCCACACCTAATCTTAGGCGCTTAATGAATGCTTGTCTAGTAAATTGAATGAAAAAGTAAAAAAATTATACAGCTCAGCAGATGTAATCATTATGATGATGTTTTAGATAATTCAACATTGGAACATATTTCTCAGTACCAGATACCTTAATATTTCAAGAATTTTAATAGGTGTGATTCTTTTTCTTTAGTGCTTTTGCGAATAGCTCTCATAAACACTCCTTGTCACAGAGTATAGCTGGACCTATTTTCATTTGCTCTTTTATTTATTGTCTTCATTTCTTTGAAAGATAAGGAGTAGTGACAAAATAGATGCTTTCTGATGATCTCTTCTGTACTGAAAGTACAAATTTCAATGTGTGATAAGTTTATATACCATCATGACAATTGATGACCTTTTTAAGTTACATTCTGGAATGAAGGCTTTTCTGCTGTGTCTTTATTTGAGATTCTAGTTATCATATGGAATTTAGAAAATAATCACCTGCTTTCAAACTCATAAGGTGTTTTGCTTTGAACTGCTTTGCAGTGAATTGCTCTTGTGAAAGGAAAATTACAGTGCATGGAAAGTACAGTAAAGTAAAAAGCTCTTTTCTTTCCTATGAGTTCTACTTACAGAGCAACAATATGTCCTTCTTGAAATTAAAAAAAAAAATCCCTTGTTAACATAATGTAATAATCTTATTTACAACTTGCATAAAAACTAAAATAAGTTTTCAGAGAGTCAATTGAGTGAAACTTTCCAAAACATTTTTTGTTATTTTTATAAGTCTTACACTATAGGTCTGTTTAAAAAAGTAGATCAGCAGCTTTGATGAGCAATTACTTGATAGCAAAGGTTAGTTTAATGGACACATCACTTTAAATTAATTATTCACCATCTGTTGTGTCTTCTAATTAGTATAACAACTCCAGCTCCATAAATCACATTTGTCTCATAAAAAAGATGGCAGTAATTTACATGTATGTCTCTTATTGTAGTCAACATCTGGTATGTTACTTCCTGATTCAGGCATAAAGAATAAACGGATAATGTGCTCCCTTAATGGGATGGCATGAACTCCTAAATAATTTTATTTTCCTTCTGCACAAAGCCTGAACTCTAAGAATTTTACGCTTATTTTTAAGTGCTCTTTTGGTGGGATTTTAAAGTCTTCTTTTCATTTCAAGTCCTCCTTTAGTTATCTCACACAATATAAATGATAAAACTAACCAATGTCTAAGAATAGTCTACTTTGGGTAGAGGTCAAATAAATGTTCCTATTTGAGTAAACACATTTTCCCCTAAGATTCAAAGATTTGGGATAAGAAGAAAGAAACAAATTTGAAGATCAGATGATCAAAAGAGTACCCTAGCAAAGGTAAGAGAAGTTCCCCAAACATTTCAATAGCTTGAACTATTGAATGACATTCATGCTATCTGTTTCTCCAAGCTGTATCCATAGAACTAAAGTAGAGGACAAGAAAGACAACAATGGGTAAAAAATCTGGAAAGCTAGGTTGGAGGGAGGTTGCTGAAGGTCTTTAAATGTAAAGTATAAGAGTTTACATTGTATTTATAGTAGAGAGCCACTAGAATTTATTGACCAGGGTAGAGACATCATTAGACACTAAACTTGACAGTATTAAAGTTGAAGTAGTTCCAGATTCTCTCTCTTGTCATTTTCTTTTTTTAATCCCCCAATTCGTGTCTTTGACCTTAAAGGTTAAAATTTGTAAATAACTAGCTACCTAGTTTGCACTCTCCAGGACAAAGAAAGAATAGTGCCTTTTTAACTCCCTTTTGTTTTCTGGAACAGCAAAAATTTTGACTTTGATCCACTTTTTTGACTTTTTTGTAAAAAAAAAAAAACAAAACAAAACTTTTCTGAGTAACAAATCTTCTTTACCATCTTTTCATAGATTGCATTTTCTATGTCTTTTTTTCTTATTTGTATTGTCAACATTTGGTACTTCCTATATTTCTTTCCTTTAATCTTCCTGTCCTATATATTGTCATGTTGTCTCCCCTATTTGTTATAATAGTTCTTAGTCCTTCTGTCTTTCTTTCTCATCATTTCTTAGATCCCCTTCTCTCCATAAGTCACAAATTATTATATCCTTAACCTTACTTATGGATTTCCAACACTTGTATTATGCTCTCTGTAATCCTAATAACTTCCTAATGTATGAATTTTAAAAGACTCCAGTATTACGTTTTTAGTTGTCAAACTATATCCTTCATTTGAAGGATCTCATCTTGGTCAACAATTACTTTTAGGGGTAAGAAGTTTTGATTTGATTTGATTTTTTAACACAATCAGTGAGGCAGTAGGAATTATATTGGGCAGATACCTTTTCTCTTGAGGTTTTTTTCAACCTATGTCTAGAAGTCTCATTTCTAAAAGGGAAAGTAGCTTTTCTGAGTTTAAAAATATATAGATAAGACACTTCACTCTCTCAAAAACCGTTTATCGAGTGTCTGTGCTATGTTTTCTATCGGGGGGTAAGCATGAATATCAATAAACACAAGACAACCACAAAATAAATTTAGGTTATTTTGGGTAAACTCTTCTGATATCTATTCCCATTTGAATTTGTAATACTCTTGTCTGAGGAACTCGAACAAACTAAAATTAAATATGTGACTTGTAAGATATTAACCTTTAAAGAGAATTTAAACCTTGGGTTAACTACATAAGTCACTTCTTCCTCTTCCTCTGAATCAAAGAAGAGGAATATTATATTTAATCCTAGATGCTTTCTCAGCAATAAATAGGTATTAAAAGGTGCCTTTTTTTTTTTTTTGAATAGCAAACTTCACATTGGACATAGTGCTAGAAAAGCAATGATCTGCCAGCCATTCTTATGGTAGCTATTACAATGGGCAAACTTTTAAACTTTTTAGAAACCAAATTTGATAATACATGTCTCAAGGGTATTGTTAGACTTAAATGTAACAATATATACAAAGCAATTTGCAAGCCTTAAATAACTACATAAATGTTAATTATTAATTCATAATGATACATTTAGTTTTGGCAGAAAAAATAGAAATATTGAAGAGTGACAATTTTATCTTCTGAAAGGAAATACAATGGAACTAAGAGTCAAGAGATGCAGATTTTAGTCCAAAATCTGATGCTAACTAGCTCTGTGGTAATTGAGAAAACTATTTAACCTTTATGGGTTTTAGTTTTCTCATCTATAAAATAAGAGCTTAAACAAAGTGAATTGATTCAACAAAATTTTTTTTATGTATTTAATAAATTAAGGCACTATGTTAGGCACTGTGAATACAAAAAACAAAATGAGAAAAGGCCATTGTTTTTAAGAAACTTAAATTCAGTTCAGAGGAAACAGCTTTCATATGAATAAAACATGCAAGATAATTTTTGGATGAAGAAAACACTAGCAGCTAAACGGATGAGGAAAAGCTTCTCTGAGGAAGTGTTCTCTAAGTTGAGAAGGCAGAAATATTAGCAGTCTTTCTAAATGTATAGAGGTAGGATATAGAACACTAACCTTAGAGAATAGTTTTCTTGGTAATTTTAGAGACTATAGAGTTGAGTGCATGAGAGTAATGTGAAATAAGTCTAGAAAATTAAACTGGAATTAGTTTGGAGAGTTTTTCTCCCCCTTAGGGTAATCTTTGAGACCATGGAGTGCCACTGAATAATTTTGAATAGGAAAATGACATGCTTTATGAAAGTTATTTTGTCATCTTGGAACTTATATTAGAAAGGAAAGATACCAAGAACATTGAGCTCAAATGGGAAGTTCTTGTAGTAGTTCACTTGAAAGGTAATACAGACTTGAACTAGGATTGTAATAGAGAGAGTATAAGAAGTGGGACAAATTTTCTGGAGATTTAATTGACAAATTAGAGAAAGTGTGTTTTGATAAATCTTTGCATAATGTAATACAACAACAATAGTTTGTACATGGGGCAGGGAGAGAGCAAAAAACCAATAATGACTATGCTTGAGAAATTTGAGTAATTAGAAAGATGGTGGCTACCATAATAGAAATTGCAAAGTTTGGAAGAGATGATAAGTTAAAGGGAGAAGATACCATATTCACTGAGAACACGATTAATGCCTGTGAGACCCCTAAAGCTGACTTTTGCTAGCAATGGTCATAATTTACTGTTCATCCTAAACTTTACTGCTATCATTTATGAAATGTCAGTTAGCTCTTCAGTTACTCCTACTGCTCTTTAAACTCAGAATTGGGAAGATCATTATTTTCTGAACTGATTAGCCAGAAGATCTCAGTAGGGAAGGAATTTAACTTGGTCTCTGAGTAGGAGGAAACTAAAGAGAAATCCATCTAAGAGTCATGAATTAAAGGATTCTCACCCTTGTTCAAAGGACTTAGAAGTAATCTAAGAATATGTTTACAGAAAATTTAGTTTGACTCAATGACAACAGGAACAATTATTGTTGGTATTGTTGCTGCTGCCCTTGCTGCTGTTTTTGTTACATTGTACGTCTTTATCTGTACTAGCATTTCAGCACCATTCTATACTATTAGTTCTATAAAGACAGGGTAACTAAGTCTTTCAAAAGCTTTGTATCTCCCAACTGTCTTTATGTTTTCTGTATTGTAAATAAAAAGTCCTATGATTGCACTAAAAAAGAAAAAGAAAAAGAAAATTTAATTTTAGTTATGTCATTTGGAAAATTAATAACTTTTCCTCTAAGTTTCAAATATGGAGTTCTTTTATCTTTTACCTTTATTTCTTTCATGTTTTTAATTTTCCATTTATTTTTTATTGCCTATTTGTAAAGTGATAGTATTGGACTATGTGATCTCTCAAGGTCTTTCTAACCCTCATTGTGCAATCTTATTGAATAGTCTTTGTAAGTTATTTAATATTACTTCTAATTATAAATTCTAAAAAGTATTAAAAACCATTTAATCTAATTTTTTGTGTTCCTGACTAAAGTTTCTTATATTGATGAGGCTATAATGACAATTCTAGTTACATCTGTCACTTTCTCCAAATACATTATTAGTTTTCCTTTTTGTAAATAGATGGTTTAATTGTAGATTCCCTTCCCCCATTTCTGAATAGCTGTTGGAGTAGAGATAATGCAATAAACTGGACAAAAAGAATCTTTTGAACCAAAAAAAAATCCTATTAAGCAAAAACAAAAAGAGTAATGGCCAGCATAGAATCTTTGTCACATTATAAAGAAGCTATGTGTTTCAATGCCAGATTACTTAATGACTGATTTGTGAAAGGAGCTTTCTAATCTGAGAAAGATCATCATAATTGAGCACAGAAGTTTTACACCAGTCAAAAAAAATCATTAGTATGTAAAATATCTCTTAAAGAATCATATGAATTAGAAACATATACAGTTGTCAGAGCTATAAAAGTTATCTCTCTCTCAGGGATCTATTAAAAACAGTTTTATAGCTTATCTAGAAAGATTTTCATCTGATAAATATAAGGAAAATAATAAGATTTGCATTTTAGCAACATGAGCTTTTAATATATTCAAAGATTGAGATCTGGAAAGAATTGGATTTTATTTTCTTCTATATACTTGGTTCTATACCTTGAATTTGACTCTTTCCATTGCTTGGAATTTCTCTAGCATATTTATTTTACACACACACACACACACACACACACACACACACACACACACACACACACATACTTCCATCTCCATTATGATGTTTTTAAATCAGTTATTTAGTAGCTTTTTAGGGACTGTGGTAAAGACTTATGCCGAGTAGAATGGCATGGTGAGAGAAATGAGACTGTTGGATTTGAATATAAGATCTGGATTCAAAGCTTGCTTCTGACCCTTAGCAGTTCTATGACTATGAGCAAGGTGTTTAAACCCTCTTAATTCTCTTTTCTAGAAAATGAAAACACTTACACCAATAATACCTATCTTACTAGATTATGCTAACACTCGAACGAGATGATTCATGTAAAATGCTTTATATTATTGTCAGTTATTATTATAGCCACAAAGTATTGCATAATTGAAAGCTCTATGACTTTGGAATGACATGACCCAAGTCAGAATTTCAGTTCTACCATTTACTACTCATTGTGTGAACTAACTCTTCACTTAATCTTTCTATTCTCATATGTAAATAAGAATACTAACATTTAAATAATCTGTATTTGAATATTGCTCAGATAATAAAATGAAATTGTGTATGTAGGACATTTTATAATTATGAAGCCCAATATAAATGTAAACAATTAATATTACTTCTGTGAAAGAAATAAAGAAGGGGATTCCTTTTCAAAGCACATACTTATCAATTTGTAATTTTTAACTTGGTGTCTAATGTTTTCTTGTACATTTTTGCAACTTAGCCATGCCTTAGATAATAAATATGCCAAATGTGCATATGTTTATAGCTATAATTTTCTGGAATACACAGAATGAAACAAAAGTTGTTTTGTTTTTCTTTAAAAAAATTGTAAGGATTTGACTTTGGATAGATACTAAGGATATTAAATTGCTTTTAAAGCACCATGAATCCCATTATGGAAGAGACTGGCAACTATATTAAGCAATTATTTATGATGAAGATAAAGTAGTAACCCAAAATGACCCATATGGCAGCTTAATAGTTTTTTCCCAAAAGTTCCATTTTGATGAAAAATTAAAATAAATATAGGAAGACTAATTTGCACAAATTGAAAGATTGTTTACTTAGGAAAACTGTCTTTTAGCATATCTGTGTTCAAGGCAAAAAAATTAAAAAGTAAAATGTAAATTGATAATATTTTATTCACTTCTATGTCATTACCAGTGATTAGGATAAAGTCTATGTTGCAGGATTTTTTTTTTTTAATCTCATCTGATTATATACATAAAATAATAGTTTTAGAGTTAGAAGGACTTTCTAGTTCAACTTTCATAATTTTATAGGTAAACAAACTGAACCCCAGAATTCAGCAATTTTCTCAAAGGTACTCATGTAATAAATAGTGCTTCTGAGATTTGAATTAATATCGTTTGGTCATAGTCTTTTTTTTTTTTTTTTCACTTTACCCTTTTGGATTTTGACCTCTTTATACCTCAGCAGCCTTTAGTCATACTGATTCTTAATTAGTCCAACTCTAGTTGCTCAGAATGAGAAAAATGGATTGTGTCTGAAATCCTGTGGTAGAAAGGGGTATCCCCATGTGACTTGTTTATTGGTGCTTTGGTTACTTTCTGCTTAGATGTTTCCTATATTATAATGGAAAGAATGATATTTTGTGATGGATCACAGAAAATAGTTCATGGACTTGTAGATGCCAGAAATGTCATTTAAATGTTGAAACTTTATGTAGCTGAGAAACAGATCCAAAATGATTTGGGACATAGTAACCATGTTGAAATCCTCTGTTAAATTGTCTAAATAAAGTCAGTTTTATTTTGTTTTAATTGTTTTTTTAGCATTTTCCTCATGCTTTACTGCCATTTTGAGAAGATTACATTTTATTTTTTTCTTTAGTTATACTAAGATTGATGGTATTAGTAGTTTAAATTTGTTTTAAAAGAGGTACTTTACTGGATTCTCTGATATTTAAAAGAATACATAGTTAATAGGACAGATTTGAGCTATTGAATATTGAAATATTTCCATAGGTTCCATAATATATTTAAATAATATAGTAATAGTAGCAAATATATAATACATTAAGATTTTCAAAGTGCTTTATATATTATATCTCATTTGATCCTCACAATTTCCCTATGAGGTGACTGTTATTATCCTTACTTTACAGATTAACAAAAACATGAGAAAATATCCTGAAATGAGCTATTGAATGCATTTTAAGTATCTAAATATTTTTGTTCAATATATTAAATCTCTGAGTTCATGGTAGATGGTTTAAAACTTAATGATCTATGTCATATTATAATCTTCTCACACTAAGAATGATACTCCTTAGTTTAGCCCAGAATTCAGAGAAGAGGAAATATCAAGGAAATTCTTTTTGCTCTTGTACCTCCAAGGAAGTAGATTGAAGGTTTCGTTCAACAGTTACTTCTCAGATGTCATTTATTTACTTCCCTTGTACTCTCATGAAAAAAAAAAAAAAAAAAAAAGAAAGATTAGACTTATTCTTGTTGACCATAGGAAGCCTATAAAAAGGGGGGGGGGAGGGGCATAAAGGCAAATTTCCACTTGATGTAAAGAAAACTTTTGTTAATATTATAGGCGTCTGAAGATGAACTAGATTCCCTCAAGAGGTTGTAAGTTTTTTGTTTTGATAGGAAACAAAAGTGGATTATGCATGTGGGATATGTTCCATAGAGATTTTGTTTTTCTAAGATTCATTTTAAACTAGATAATCTCTATGTCTCATGAGGCTCTGGTTCCCAGAGATATGTTTTCGGATGAGCCAGTCCAGCCATTAGCAATATCCCCCTCATTTTAATGCATAACTAATCTTGTTTTAGAATTGACTCCTGAAGAGAAAGCCCAGAAAATCGCCAAAGCCATGCGCAAACAGTCTTCTGAAGTGAAAGAGAAGTGGGAGAATCTTAATGCAATCACTAGCAGTTGGCAAAAGCAAGTTGACAAAGCACTTGAGAAACTAAGGGACCTACAAGGAGCCATGGATGACCTGGATGCTGACCTGAAAGAAGCTGAGACTGTATTGAATGGCTGGACACCCGTGGGAGATGTACTTATTGATGTATTGCTGGAACAAATAGAAAAAACCACAGTAAGCACCTCATTTTGCCACATTAATCTAGATATTATTGTCTTCTCTTTCTTTTATTACCAGCCTATCTGTGTGCATTTAACTTTGTTAGAAAATCTGTTAAAAACTTAAACCTCTCCTTTGAAATTTGGTGTTTTGATTTGGGGTCTTTTGCGCAGTTAGGTGGTGCAGTGATCTCCCTGAGTTCAAATCTAAATGCAAATACTTCCTATATTTGTGTGACCCTGAGGAAGTCACTCAGTAATTCATATGTTAAATGAGCAAGAGAAAGAAATAGCAAACCACTCCAGTATCTCTTCCCAAAAAAATCCCAAATGGGGCAGGAAAGAGTTGGACACAACTAAAACAAATTAACAACAACAACAAAATTTCTTAGACTCTTTCCTTCTTTGATCATGCTAAAGAATGTTAAGTAGAATCAAAAATAGCAAACAGTATTAAAAAAAGTGATAAGAATTCTACCTTTCTGGCATAATAATGCAATTAGGGAATGAGGTAGGTTCTAAACTTCTGAAAGGATTTATATAAATGGCCAAGTAGCAGTGATTTCATCTTTAATGATTTAGAACAAACATTAAAGAATTCCAAGAAAACCCATAGAATAACCAATTTTAAAAAATGGAAATTCAACAGAACAGTACAAAGAGGATAAAAAGGACAGGATTTACAGTGTATGTGACTATTTTGGAGTAAGATCTCTATAATTAGACTTTTTTCTATCTCCACTTTTTTACTTTTATTGTGCTGAATGATTAAATAAGAGAGAGGAAAGAGAAGATGACCCCAAATATATTTCTAAATTGGGGAGAGAAAGATATATCTAAGGCAGCTCCTTAGGGTGATTATCTCTATAAAATTTTTTGATCATACACTCCTTGCTAAAACAATTCAAACCATGTAATCACAATATGTGTATGTTACACATTTATTCTGTGTAATAGTATTTAACATTTACAATATTTATAAACTATATATATGTATATATATGTGTGTGTATACACACACACACACACACACACAACTGTATTATGTAAGTCATAAGCTTAATCGAAAATAAAAATTAAAAAAGTATTTAAAACAAATATGAAATATTTGATCCTAGAGTGGAGTTGTTAGGTAAGCATAAGTAGGGAAATAAAATAGTCAAATATGAAATAATATTTGATCCTAGAGTGGAATTGTTAAGTAAGCATAAGTAGGGATATAATATAGTCAAATCTACCATTAGAAAGATCGCTTTTACAGCTTGTGAAGAAGATGTATTGGAATGGGGAGAGACTTGAGACAGAAATGCTAATAAAGAGGGTTTTGCAGTGGTCTTGGTTAGAGATGATGAAGACAAAGAATAGCGACTATATAGATGGGAACAATTGTGATAAATAATTTTAATAACTAGCATTTACATCATGATTTAAGGGTTGCAAAATGCCTTGCAAGTATTATCTCAACTGAATCTCACCACAGTCCTGGGAGATAGGTGCTATTATTATCCCAACTTTACAGATAAGAAACCCCCATTTTATAGAAAAGACTATAATTACAGCAGAGAGTGGTTAAGTGGCTTGCCCAGCTAGTAAGAGACTGCATTTGAACTCAGGTCTTCCTTATTGTGGGTCTTGATGATGTTGTTGTGAGCCGAAGTAAAATTAGGAGTCAAAGATGTAGTGAGTTTGAAGAAATTTGGGTAACTGGAAAATTGGTGGTTCCTTTAATAGCAAGAGGGAAGTTTGGAAGTAGGTTTTGAAGGAAATATAGATTATCTTTGTGATGACATATTGAGTCGTCTTTTGTATCAACTCCTACCTAGGCCTTAGTCATTGAATAGCTGTGGCCTTAGACAAACTGAGACTTGAGAAAGACCTAATTTAAAAAGGCAAAGTTACCCACTGCATTCTGGACCATCACCGCTTGTCTTGACCTTTGTCTTGATATAGGATGTCAATGATTCTAGAGGGAAGGCTCAGACTAATGACTTTATACAAGTGTATCATTTATATCCAGTTCACCTGCAAGTTCAAATACCACCCTCATCATATTATTAGTCCTTTTAGAGAATGAAAGATAAACAACAACAGTAATGATGTTTCTGAACAAGACTAGTATCCATCAATTCCTACTTATTCTATGTTTGCACTTCCAAAGGACAGGGAGGGAAGCACTTATTAGTGTAGTATAGAATTATTTTCTGAAATGTGCTAAGAAGTGATGAGAGAAAGGACAGATTTTCTTAATGGCACCTGCAAAACTGCATTGAGTAGTAGCTAGTGGTTGGTATAGGTAATAAGAAAGAAAAATCTGGGAAGATAAGGTGCTACAGATGTAGTGTTTGAAACAAGCTTCTTCACTGGCTATTTCAGTGAAGGTGGGAATGCTGCATGTCTTGCCACCTTCTAATTGGTTGGTCATCCTTTCTTAGCCCCAACCCAAAGACAACAGGATAACTTTCCAAGAGGCTAGTTTTTCTGTTTTTGAGATAGTAGCTTTAAAACATGAAAACTTAACAAAATTTTCTTCCCGGGTTATTTATACCTTCTGAATTCAATTCTCCCTGTGCAACAAGAAAATTGTTCGGTTCTGCACATATATTTTATCTAGGATATACTGCAACCCATTCAACATGTAAAGGACTGCTTGCCATTTGGGGGAAGGGGTGGAGGGAGGGAGGGGAAAAATCGGAACAGAAGTGAATGCAAGGGATAATGCTGTAAAAAAATTACCCTGGCATGCGTTCTATCAATAAAAAGTTATTTAAAAAAAAAGAAAACTTAACAAAAAAAATTCTATTAAAGTTATCTTTACTTCTAGAATGAGTGGACAGTTATGGTATAGGGCAAATGACAGTGGTATGATTTAGGAACCATTAGAAAAGGCTTCTCTGCTCCATTATCTTCCCCTCTGACCCTATAAGTAGTACTTGGAATTCCTGCATTGCCTGCAGATTTGATTTGTAGTATTAAGTTTACTATTAAAAATAAATGTTTCTTGGGAGGGAGAATGCATGCATAATAAGCCATCAATAATTTATCTCACATTAGGTTATTAGATTAGCTAACTAGGGGATGAAACAAAGGCTATCCAAGTTTTAATTAAGTTGAAAAAAACTCAAGAAAGGACCAGAAGGTGAATTGACAGGCTTGAGAAGATTAAACCTAGTCAGTTGGAGCACAGGAGTAGTCATGGGCATTTCCAGACTTATGCTTGATTGGTCTTGGATGACAAAAACTTGGTTCATTGTGGGGCCCTAAGTTAATGCCTCATTAACTTGTTAAAACCTTTTTGAGTTTTGTTCTACTGGTTTAGTCTCTAAGAACTGAGGGTTGCCTCTTCTCAAAAAAAAAGAGACATTTTCAGTAGGGATTTATTGGAGGAAATGTAGACAATCTATTGTTTTGCTTTCTCATATTACTCACCCTTTATGATTAGGAGTATGAGCTAAGTTTATTTGAAAACCCTGCTTTACTTTTGGAATAATCCCATTCTCAAAGCCTAAAACATTTTATTTGTTTTTTTTTTTTTTTTTTTTTGAATTAGTCCTATCTCTCTGGAAGTTTTTGAATATCCAGGATTTCAAATCAGATTTAGAATTTCAGAATTTTTGTAGAATTTCAATAGATTCTTGGCTTTAAAAAAAATTTACAAGTGACTATTAGTCATATTTGGGGGAATGTATTTTAAGTTAATGGGATTATTATGGTAGGAAACAGTTCCACTTTTGTTCTAAAGTAATTAAAATCCACTCAAGATTTTTTTTTCTATTAATATGAACCTTTGCTAATAAAAGTGATTACATGTGTGTGTGTGTGTTATACAAAGATCCTTTAAATATTTCCTTCATCTGCTGTCAGAAGTACCAGAAAAGGGACATTAAGGAAAGAGTTGCAGGAGTTATTTGTTACTTGGAAAAAGGAATCTTCATCTTCTTTGCAAGACTGTTAATAGTTGCTTTTGTATACTACTTCCAAGAGCTTATTTTGAATGCTTAACATTAAGTAAGTTCTTCTCTTTGTTTTGGTATTAAGAAGCCATTTGTTATATCTTGATGGCATTTTTTGTAGGAGAATTAAAGTCATATTAACTTTTCATTCCTATTAAACACACATGTCTGAATGAAGCAGTTGACATCCCGGGAAGTGATTGGCATTCTGTAGGCAGACCTGAAAACAAAAATGCTCCTTTTGCCAAGACTAGTCTATTCTAAAGCTACTGATCATAGAGGATTTCAGGAAAAATTGGAATAATTAGATTACTCAGGAGAACTCCATTTTTCCCAATAACTTTTGACTTTTTAAAAAAATATATTTAGCAAATCTGTGTCAGGGCAAGTAGTTATTTTTATCTACTTACAAATAGAAAGTTATTTAATGAATTTTAATTATGAATATTATTACCCTTATTCTCTTAATAATTCATCAAGAATTTTGGAGCATCAATTTTGAATTGAATTTCTAGTGGCAACTAGTTAGGGCTATTGAAGTTGAAGATGATGTTCTTTTCCCTTCCACACGTATTTCTAAATCTCTATTATCAGGTGAAATTTTTTGTGCTACTCATAGAATCCTGCTAGTAATCAACTAGATAAATATAAGACTTTTATTAGTTATAAAGTATCATTTCTAATATAGGAAGTTTCCTGCTTAAATTGGGTTATATTCTAGATGTTTAGTTATCAGTTACTCCTTTTGGATTTAGAATTCACTTTCCTAAGATAATAATGATATAATTAACAATTTGCTTCCATACTAAACTATAAAAATATATTTAACCTATTACCTAACTGAAATGTTGTTTGTTTTCAGTTCAGGTAACATAAAACAACACAATTGTGGTAATATAAATTTTGTACTCTTTTCCTAGAAAGAAATTTTCTCATTTTCTATAATACAATAGCACTCACTACAATTCTGCTTTATATTGTGGATTTTTTTTTTAACTTCTCTCCTATTAAATTGCTAGTCTTTTGAAGATAGCAGAAGTTCATCTTTATTCAGTCAGTCAGTAAACATTTGTTAAGTCCCTATTCTGCTTGTACTTTGTTAAGTGCTGAGTGTATAAAAAAAGACAAGAGACAGTTCCTGCCCTCAAGGAACTCAGATATAGTAAATACTTGATATCATATTGTACAGTATTTTGCTCATAATTGGCATTCAATAATATTTGGAATGTTAAATTAAGGATAATTGGACCTAATTACAAAAATCATATATGTAAATAGAAACTCTAATAAAATAGAACTCTTGTAAAGACTATAAAGAAAAAGAGGAAGATAAATGAAACAAAAAACAGATGATACTGATTTTCATAGTTTGATTTTAAATATTTATTATATAGCATTATTCATTGACTTAGGAGCCCTACTGACCACAGGGCTATATTTGTAAGTCTTTTTTTTTGAGTTCATCACTGCAACATTTTTTCTCTCATAATTATCCTTTCCTGGGACATAGAGATGGGACATTACTTTTCATTATGTTCTTTTCAGATGCTCTTTATCTGTTTTCTTTTATTTCAGGCATTTAGAGAAGAGATTGCACCAATTAACCTAAAAGTTAAAACAGTGAATGATTTGTCCAGTCAACTATCTCCTCTTGACTTGCATCCATCTATAAAGATGTCTCGGCAACTTGATGATCTTAATATGCGATGGAAAGTTTTACAGGTATGACTTCATTTCTTTTCCTTTTGGTGAAATATACCCGTGGATTTTTCCTCCTCTGTCTTTTCTGTCCCAAATTGTTTTTGTTTTTTTGGTTTTTACTTTTTTCATTATTTTACTTATTGTCTTTGTTAATCATTTCACCATGAAATGAAATGAAGTACCTATCAAGTCAACAAATGCTTTTGAAGCCTCTACTATGTGACCGACAAAGAATGCAAAAAAATGTTAAAAAAAAAAAATTACATTCCATAGGAAACTCATAATCTTTTAGGGGAAGCAACATACAAATATATATAACATACAAACAAAACTTACATATATGTATCTGTATCTAAACAGTACAAATATACACACAGACTTATACATATATGATAAATTATAAATAATCATAGGTAAACATAGATAAACATAATCATGGTAGCCTTCAGGGGATCAGTAAAAAAAAAAAAAAATCAGAAGATGGGGTTTTAGCTAAGATTTGAGGGAAGCCAGGAAGTTGAACAGTGTCAAGGAAGCAGGCCATTTTAGACATGAGGGACGGTTTTGAAAATACTTAGTTCAGATGGTGTGAGAATTCTCTTCAAGGAAAAGTTAGGGAATGAGTGTTATAGGATTGTAGAGTATTTAGAAAGGTATTGGCATTAGAAGATTGGAAAGGTCCAGCTTATAATGAACTTTGAGTATCTTGAGTACCTTTTTAGTATTTCAAGTAGATATTTATTTCTGTTAATAGGGCTTTACTTTTTGATACTTAATTCATACGATATTTTAGAAATTACCCCAAAGAGTCAGGGGATAATTGAAACATTTGAAAACCAAAACATTTCTATTATAATAGCTCATGAAGAAATAATATTTCTTATATCATGATTACTCTTTTGGGGCAAAAATAAAAATTTTGCTTTCTTCTTTGTCTTGTTTTATTTCTGCCTTACCATTTGTACATTTTGACCGAAGAGTCCATTTCTGCCTAGCCATCCTGGCCCCATTCTTGCTCTTGGCTCTGATCATTTTGATGATTCCTTTCTTTTGATACCTCTTTCTCAATTCTACCTTGTTTTACCATAGTAAATTTTGAGGGGAAAAAATGACTTGTCACCATGTTATCTGTTTTAAAAACAATTTCAATGTGTGCACTACAGAAGTAAAGAATATTGCTATCCAGTATTCATTTGTATGCTGACTGCCTGATTTTCAGTGGGTAATAAGTATCAGAAATAAATAGGATTTTCTAAAACTTTTCATGAAGAAGATGTGAGATCTTATTTCTATGCCACACTGTATTTTTAGGCTCAAAATTGCAACTAAATGAAATTTTAAAGTTGATAATTCCTAACAAAATTTTTGATTAAAATATTTCATTTGTTTTTTTTTTCTATTTTTTAAATTTTGTTTGATGATATTGATCATGTGACAATGCACATGTGCAGATATTCTTACCTACCTAACAATTTCTTGCAGCATTTGACAGTTCATTTGTGCTGAAATGATTTGAGATAGTAACATATAATATAGCAACTTGCCATCTATGTTTTCCTTGTGAATAAGAAAGTAAACAATTTATCTTTATTTCTAATTTTTACTTGTTTTCATTGGGTAGACAGTCTTACAGTCCAATTCGATTTATTTCTCACTATTTCTATTGCCTTTCATTTCAAAAACAAAAACATTTTCAAAAACTCAAAAAACATGTAATTTTTGAAAGAGAATATATATTCTGGCTTCTTTGTCTCTAACAATGGTAAGCTATAGAACTCAGGTGTTAACTGCAAGGTGAATATTGGAAAGAAATTTGACCAGGAAGGCAAAATTGTTAACACTACAGAAAAAGCTTTTTGTTATTGTTTCTTTGAACGTGATAAATAAATATGTAGATGTTTTTCAGCCATAGTGTAATTTAATTAGCCCTTGAGGATGAAACTTGACCCACCAAAAGTCAGAGAAACACATTCTCAAATGTTTCCCTCTTAGAAAGGCAGCTGTGAAACTGACTATTTAAATGGAACCAGTGGAGTACAAATATGTAGACAAAGACAAGAAATTGTCTTTTCACTTGCCCCGAGGAGCTATAGTGAGGTAGAAAATATAGTTGATAAACAGGCAGGAGACCTGACTTTTAGACCCCCTCTGTCAGTAACTAATAGTCTTCCTTTTGGTGAGTTATTTAATTTCTCTAGGATCTAATTTCCTCATCTGTAAAATGAGAGAGATGAACTACATATCCTATAAAGTCTTTTGCTGCTTTACAATTTTAGGATTCCTTCAGCTTTTATTAACTTCTCCACTTCCTTCTTTTAAGGGTCAGTTGTCCATCCCAATACCCATGTAAAGTTATAGAGGCAGTCTATAGAATTATAAAGGTTTTAAATTTGAGATTGTGATTATATCTTTTTTTTCACCTTTGGAATAAAGAGAATTCTATTTCAAAACTCAATTTATTTTATTTTTCTTGCATGGATTAATATAGGTTTCAGTAGAAGACCGCCTTAAGCAACTTCAGGAAGCCCAGCGAGATTTTGTACCATATTCTCAGCATTTTCTCTCTTGTAAGTAATAATAAATGATTAAACTCATAATTTTTATGATTAAATTCTTCTTTTATTTCTTTCGCTCAGAAATTCTTCTGTAGCTACTTAGTCCTTAATAAAATAGTTGATACTTAAGGGATACAATGTGGAACAAAACAACTAACTGCCATTCTTTAAACTTTCTTTTAAACAAGGTATCTTTCCCTTCCTTCCTTCCCTGGTTACCACAAGCCCATTTAAAGAGTCTGGGAAGTCCCATAATAATTTGGAACCTGACAGAGCCATATTTTTCCCTCCCTAGAGGCTGACTTCTTTGTACCTCATCTTTGTCAGAGAGAATCTGTAATCCTTGTTTTATTCCAAAATTTAAGTCTATTTCACCCCTTCCTATGAGTGGTCTTTTATCCATTGTCCCTAAACTATGGACAGAAACTCTAATGAAACTTAAGGGTTACTGGACCTTGCCACCTATCTTTTTCTTGAACCCCCAAAACTATTTCCCCCATTTATATTGTGGAATCTTTGAGTATAGGAATGCAAGTTTGGACTGTCTTCTTTTTCTGTGCATTTTCCTCACTGTGTGTAGCCTGTTCATAAGCTCTTAAATGCTTGTTCATGTTGTCTCTGCCATATTTACTTTACTTTTTTTTCATTTAATAGTTTATACACAGTAAAGAAAGTTCACATATATTACCAGTATGAACTTTGCAATGTAGAAAATAATTTTCCTGTTCTATCTTTTCTTCCTTAAAATAGATATTAATAGTTGTAATTGATTATATGATTTCAAAATTATGTATTAATCATAATTTCAAAAGTATAATTAAATCTGTACAAATTCTTACATAAAAAACTTTGCCTTCAAAAATGGAGAAATTGGGCACATTGAGTCAAGAGAAGATAAGATTTAGATATTGATATACACAATAGCTTTTTTCTTATTCAATTCCACAATCATTTGTTATTGTCCATTATGTACTAGATATTGTACAAGGTATATATTAGGAATAAGAGTATTAAAAAACCAAACCTCCCGTACCTTTAAAAAACTTTTATACCACTGTCAGTATATTTAGAAAAATGTCAAACTGGAAAGCACATAATCTGTTTAATTCCGGTCTCATTAAGTTAAGTGTTAAACTTTTGAAATGGCATTTTGCCATATTATGAAAATTCCTTGGTATAAATAACTATAGTTTTGTCTTCATTTGTTTCCTTGCTTTTTCATGATTTTTTAAACTCAATGTAGACTAAAATAAATTATTTTATATTATTTTATCAAAGTATATGTCATACTTTTACATCAGTATTTATTTTTGAACTTTTATTACTAATTAGAATTCAATACTTTTCAATTATAATCTGCATTCTATCATTTTGTACAACTTAATATATTTCTCATCATTATGATTTCCTTTATTTGGATTTTACCTGGTTTGTTGATCTAGCATGATCATTAGTAGATTATATTACAGTATATTAATGATAACCATTTTATGCTTGTGTTCTTTTGCCATGACTTTTTGTCACCTATTATTGGAGCTCAGCTAGTTTACATGAGGATTATAACATATATTATTTGTCTGAGTACCAAGATAAATTTCTAAATTTACTCTTGTTAATCTTGGTGAAGAGAATCACATGTTGATTTTTGTTGTAATTAGTTTAAAATTTTATGGAGTATTTCCATAATCACAGAGTATCCTAATATTTAAATAAAATTCAATAATATTCTAAAGTTGAATGTATTTTATAATTATAAACTAAATTAAGCAGAAAATAATACATGTATAATATGTAACAGGGTTGAGGTTATATGGTTCTTTTTAAGAAAATTATTTATTAGCCTGAATGAGGATCTAAGATTTGATTTAGCTATCATTTATGAAAACAAAAAGCAAACCTTGATTTAGGGAGGTCAGACTTACAGGCATAGACTTGAAGACAGTCATTTCTTTACTATGCTGGGGCATTAAAAGACGTCCTTAGTGGGTTTTGATTTCCCATATTATAGAATTTTTCAGATCTTCTTAAGCCAAATTACCCTTGACTTCCTTATGCTTACATATAGTTAAGTAGATAATATAGACAGCCTGAAAAATTAGAACTCAAAAATCTGCCTTTTACTCCCTTGCACATGCCAGGGAAAACATATTTCATCATAATTTCTAAAAACATATGCCATCACTCATTTTTTAATGGTAGAAACAAAACTTTTTTTTCTTCAGTTTTCTTCACCTAGTCATATCATGTCTACCCTTCTTGAGAGGTTGATAGTGTGGTACAATAAATGCTTGGATTGTTTTGTTTTTCATTTTGCCTCAAATCTTTGACATCATAACATTGTGTCTTGGTTTAATCTAACTGATTTTACAATTACAGAAACCTGGCAAATAAATTGGAACCCTTCATATTTGATATAAAAACAGATTTAGTTGCTTTGAGTGATGTGCAGGTTTTTTAGGTTGAATATTATAATGTTTTCTTTTGTTTCTTTAGCTTCAGTCCAGCTTCCTTGGCAGAGATCCGTTTCACATAACACAGTGCCATACTACATCAAGTAAGTTGATTTTGGGTCTCATTAATGAAAGTGAGAAAAATGCATCACTTTAACTAGCAGAATTCATTGTTCCATTTGAAAGAAAACATTTATAAAAATGAATTTATAAAAAAAATTAATGGTAAACATCACAATGACCATTCTCTTTCATTACATCAAAAGATCTTTTTATTTTGACAAGTAAAATTCTTTACCTCCCAGGGAAAAAAGATGTGACTTCAAAATTTTTCCATATATTGAAGCCATATAGTAGTAACTATGATAATTTTATTATTATATATAGCGTTTTAAAGATTGCCAAATGTTTTATATACACTATTTCGTTTAGTATATGTAAAAAAGTTGCCAATTTTGACACTTCAAAGTTTCTTATAATGTTAGTTGTTCTTATTCTCAGTTGTGACCATTTTTATAAGCAACTCTTTTCTTCCCCCTAACCTACACACACATTTGCACTCTCTCTCTCTCTCTCCCCTCCTCTTCTCTCTCTTCCTTTCCCCTTTGTTTTCCCTCTCCCCCTTGTTCTCTCTCTCCCTCTTGTTCTCCTTCTCCCTTCTTCTCTTTCCCTCTCCCTCTTCTTCTTTCTCCTTCTCCCCCTCTCCCTCCCCTCTCTCTTCCCCTCTCCTTTTTCTTCTCTCTCTCCCCTCCTCTCCCTTCTTGTCTCCTCTCCCCCTTTTTCTCTTTCTCTCCTTCTCTCCCTTTCTCCCCTAACTCTGGTTCATTGAAGCCCAGGTGCTTTTCATTTTGTCTTCCCCTAAATAGAATGTAAGCTCTTTTCAAGTAAGGATTTTCTTGTAGTCTGTATTTTCTGTACCTAGCACAGAGCATGACACATAGGAATGGCCTGAAAAATGATATCAGTCTGTCTCTTTGATAATAAGAAAGATGCTACAGGAGGAAAAAAAAAAAACTATTTGAAACAGGAGAATTTTAATGAATGCTTTTATTTCTGGGAGTTTAGTAAAGTGGCATTATTTCCAGGATAGTCAGAAAAATTAACTTTTCCTTGGAAAATCAAAGAGAACCTGATTATATTATTTTCATTTTCATATCCACAAATTTTTATCATGATATACTTTAATAAAATCTACCTCTAATAAGATAATTTTTTAGCACTTTTGTCTCTAGATTGCTGAAACTTTAGAAAGGTTTTTCTTCTTCCATAAAGTTTTGAAATCTTAGAATTCCTAGTGATGAATATCTTTTGAGATTAATTTGAGAAATCATATGCTAGAATTTAGGTCCTCACTCTGCCAACTTGTAGTTGTAAAAAACCATGGTCAAGTCACTTAAGATCTCAGTGTCCTTAGGCAACCCTTTTTAATAGTACTTCAAACTGTAAGTTAATGGTTGGAAATTATTGGTCCAAACAATAAAAATAATTTTTTTCTCTTAATAGTGAGCAATAAAAAATGATACAAAATTAATTTTAAGCATTCTGCTAAAAGAAAATTTTATACAAAGACAATTTGTGACAGTGATTCTCTTCATGACTCCTAACTTCAAATCCAGCCTTGTTTTCATTTCTTTATTTCTCCTCAAACATAAAATGGAGAAGATAATAGCTATACTACCTCCTTAATAAGGCTGTTAAGATGATCAAATGTGATAATTGTCACACATTTATGCCTTTCTGGCGCCAGTCAACTGAGATAATATATGTAAAAAGCTTTGTAATATAAATGCCTGTTTTTTAAAAGCTGAATTATCATGGTATATCTTAATTCACTTTCTAAACAGTAAAATCTTACAGAAATGTGAGCATCTTACAATTAATTATATACTAGAGAAAGGTTTAGAATTTTATCTAAATTATAAGAATTGCTTAACAGATTGGATCTCAAGGTCTTTTAATTGTCTGCATTATATTTTACATTTCAAAATGGTAAGGTTTTCATTTAAAACCAGAAAAGTAAATAATGATTAATAATCAAATAGATGATCCTTAAGCATTCTTTCCACTTCAATTCCATTAATTTTTGTGAAGTTTTCAAGAAATTAATTTGTTCAACTCACTGGGTACTCATTGAATTTGTTTTTTTTGTTGTATTTTTTTAAATAAAATTACACGATAATAAAAATTTCTGATTGAAATTAATATCCACATTTTACATAAGAATTTTAATTTGAATGTATTAATTAAGCACTTTGAATGAGCTGGATTTGAGAAGTCTTCCTATGATTTTTCATCTTATAAAATAATATAAAAAACACTATATCCTATATAATATCACTCAGACCTCTGGAATTACTTTGTAATTTCCCTCTTAAGATTATATGAAAGCATAGAATTACATATCAATTTCATTGTGTTTTTTTCTTTTTTTGGTGTATGTAGACTAAACTGTGATTTATATCTATATCATAGGAATGCTAGAATTATTCTTTTGGAGGCACTAGAGCTGAAATAGGTTTTGCAGAATTATGAAGACTGTGTAGGATTCAAAAGGTTAGAAATATGGGTGACACTGAAAAGATCCTTGCTTGGGAGAGCTAGCAAAAGCAGTTTGATAGAGCGATTAGTAGTTTACCCTTGCTCACCACTGCTAGTTATCTCCTTACAGGACAGCTGGGCTTAAGTGACTTGCCTGGTGTCATATGGCTAGTAAGTATTAAGAATCTGAGCTTGAATTTGAACTCAAGTCCTCCTGAATCCAGGACTTGTGCTCTATTCTCTGTGCTATCTAACTGCCTCTAGGGAAAGAGTTTTTAATTGTCATTAAGCAAACTTGCTTCTGAAAAATATTTTAATAATTTCATTTCGGTCAGTACAATTGTATCCTTTGGGATTTTGATTCTATTTTTTTTTTAAATTTCAGCATTTAAAAAAGTTATTAAATCTGTTTTTCTTTTCATTTTTGCTCCCAAGTTCATAGGGAAAAAGAAAAGGGTAAAACAAATTCCCTGTAACAAATATGCATCATCAAGCAAAACAAATTCCCTTATTGACAATGTTCAAAAAAATATGTCTTATTCTGCACATTGAATCTATCTATCATCTGTCTGCCAGGATGGATTTTGTTTTACAACTTAAAAGCTTGCTTATAGGCTTTATCAGTTTGCCAATGTGTTATTTGCAGGTAGCAAGGGTGTGTATGGAGAGGGGATGGGAAAGTGTTGTGAATGATAGAAAAAAAAAAGATTAAAAATCCCTGCTCTAATATAAAGTGAGAATTAGAGACAGAGAAGAGGGGCATTGAGCTCAGACAGCAGATAGCAGAGGGGATAAGGAAAGTCTTGCTATGTGACCCTGAACAAGTCAATGACTTTCTTTATCTTTTAGGATATTAAGACTATATATGAACTTCAGAAAAGATGCCAACCTTCAATGGTAGAAAATTTCCTCCTCCTGGGAGTTCTTTGTGCTAATTAAATCATAGATCTAGTCTATACCTATAACTCTTGTTTTATTATTTGTTAACTTTTATGGAATTTACTTTCAAAGTGGGTCAGGTGGTGAGTAAAGTTAGGTGTTGCCTGGTCTTGGTATTCACTTAAGAAGTTTTCCTTTTTTGTTTGTTTATTATACTACCTACTTCTCTTAGGATGGTCCTAATTTTTTTGTTTTGTTTTCGGGATCCCTAGAACTTAGCACAGTATCTGGCACATCCCAGAAGGCCCAGGCAAGTTTGTAAGTTGCAAAACAAGTGATGAACTAAAAATTTCTTGTGTGCTTGATTACATAAAATCAAGTATTGTAATGGAATTTTAAAAATAATATTTCTCCATATAATATAGAGAATTTCTTTAGACCATTTATCATGCATTATGTAAACATAGATTGATACCAGTCATAGATTATACCATATTTGTCTCCTGAAGAAAGCAAATATTATGTTCTTAAGGATTGTGAGGGGGAAAAAAGAGAAAAAGATTAAAAGAATGTAGTCTTCAAGACAAATCTATCCCATATGAACTCACTCTTTCTTTGTTACTTTGCTTTTCAATGTTATTAAATTTCTTTTTTTTTTTAAACTGTTAATATACTCACAACCATGTTCATGAATTAATGTATGTCCATGATAAATATCAACCCCATCTCCATTCTGTATTTAATCATTCTTTCAATTGAAGAGAAAAACTTTTATGAAATTTCCTTTGGAAGTAGGTCAGGTGGTGAGTAAGAGGTTAGGTGTTGGGTGGTCTTGGTAGTCACTTAAGAAGTTTTCCTTTTTTTTTTTTTCCTTTAAAAAAATTGCTTTATATTTTTTTGGTCCTCTTTGTATCCTACATCAAAATTATTTCCTGATATAGACTTTTAGTTGATAAAGACATTGTAAGTAATAGAAATTTGATTATTGTTAAAAAAAAAAACTGTAACTCAGATATTCTGCCAATTCAGACAAGTTTCATCCTCAATTGATGAAGACATTTTATGTAACAAAATCCATTTTATGTAACAAAAGAGACATGTTTAAAGCAAAACTGATCAGAACTGCAAGCAAAGGCAATATTCTCAGCTTTCCACTTTTCTAGTTCTTTCCCAAAGAACAGAAGTGTATTTCATCATTTCTCTTCTAATACCAAAATGGATAATTGCATTTAATCTAAAGATCTGCTTTTTTGAAATTCAATCAGCCTAAAGGCATTCCATATTTGCTGATAATGTTGTTGCTTTTCCTCCCATTATCTTTAATAGTTTCCTATACAGTCCCAATGGGGGACAGTCATAGAATTAGATAAACCTGGAATATGCAGTTCCCTCTACAAGAGGGATTAAAAAAAATTTAGGACCCTCCTAAGAGAAGTAAGTAGGATAATAAAATTTGAGTCACAGATAAACTAATTAACAGTTAACTAAATTAGAATATTTTAATAGCAGTTCTCATATAAATACCTGCACAAGAAAGTAGTTCATAAGTTGTTACATGCAGACCAGTGGGAAGCCTTTCCCAATCCCCCTTTAATTCTAGAATTCCCCCTCTGCTTGTCATTTCCTGTTTATCTAGTATATAGTTAGTATTTATGTAGTTGTTTTCATTTTGTCTCCTCCATTAAACATTGTAGTACTTTGAAGACAGGGATGGGTTGGTATTTGGTTTTGTTTTGGTTTGGGGGTCCCTAGCACTTAGCACAGTGTCTGGCACATCCCAGGAGTCCCAGGAAAGTTTGTAAGTTGCAGAACAAGTGTTGATCTGGGTTTGTAAAATAAGTTTCTTCACTAGGAGTTGCCTATGCTACTGTAATCACATATTTGTTCTATAAGTGTGCAGAAAAATGGATATGAGTGCCAGCAAGGCTAAAGGGCTCATCTTCAAGTTAAGAAAAAATGGATTATGTTTGGTTCTGTTTCATGCTAGCTAAACTGTTGAATGTGAGATCAGGGGCTCTTTCTTATTTTGTATTTTTATCCTGTGGCACCTAAGAAGGAGCTTTCAAGAGTGTATACTCTTGATAAAAATTTTTTTTAAAAAGTACTTATTGATTCATTGGGTTATCATAGGCTAGTCACTTTATCTTTCAATATCTCATTCATCTTTGTGAATCTATTAAGTGAGGGGTAAGTTATTGCTTTCTGATACTACAGAGAATTCTTCTGCATTGATGAAATCACCTACTTTACTTCTCTATTAATAGCCTCCCACCAAAATATGTATTCAAATTAGTGGAATACATCAAGCCTGTCGCAAAAGTAAACAATCACCGTCTTTCTCCCCACATCCTTCTCTCTTAAATAAGTATCATATGTATTGCCTGCCATGTCTCCTATGAGAATATTAAATCTTAAGTGCAATAGTCATGCTTTTGCCTCTCCCCCTTTTTTTTAAATCCCCTGTACTTTGCACAATATCTGGCATATATGAAATGCTTAATGAGTGTCTAGGCCTGACTGATTATTTAGAATATGGAAGAACTAAGGGAGAAATTGAGGTCGAGTGTGCTTACACAAATAATTTTCTTCAGTCCAAGATTTAGTCGCCTGAAGAGTTTCATGAAGAATAAGAAAGGAGAATGCTTTGGTTCTAATTGTCCTGATCCTGTTGATTGATCAACCAGTCAGTAAACATTTATTAGATGCTAACTCTGTACCCCAAGAATATAAAAAAAAAGTGGGAAATCATATCTCCTGCCTTGGAGGAGTTCACACTTTAAGAAGTAAATATTAAAATTACTAGGTACATAGACTATACATATAGATAGATATAAGATAGTCTTACAAGAAAAGGTATAAGGAAGAGGTCATTTTATAGTCGTTTCAGGCATAACTGAGTCTTTGTGATCTCATTTGGGATTTTCTTGGCAGTGATGCTGCATTGGTTTGCAATTTCCTTCTCTAGCTCATTTTATAAATGAGAAAACTGAAATAAACAATTTTAAGAGTCTTGCTTGCAATCACACGGCTAATAAGTGCTTGAGACTATCTTTGAACTTAGGGCTTCCTGACTTTGGGCCCTGTGCTCTATCCATCTAACTGCCCAAGGCATAATGAGGGGGCTGCTATTCATCCTTTTTCTGGTTCACTACCTTTAATGCCATTGGTGGGAAGATTTGGTGACTAGGCTTCAATAGTAATATGTGTAGAACTGTTTGTAGGAATAGAAAGTCAGACTAATGATGGAAAAATTCAAGGTGTGGAAACTAGATTTTCCAAAAATCTGAATTAAAGGACCCTGGAAGATTTTTTTTTTTTTTGTTCCTATTAAATACTGATAAGGGATGCTTATTCTTTGATAACAACCATATGGCTCATTTACTTGCATTTTCAATACCTTTAATATGTATGAGAAATACCCATTTGATATAAGCAAAGTTCTTAGATTATCTGAGATTGTGAAATGGAGAATTACTTTTTTTTCTTCTTAGTATTTTCCTAATGATACTGAACCTGTAACTTTATCTTTTCCATATATCCCTAAGGAGTTTGCAGGTGTCAAATATCCTGATTTTATGTAAAAGAAGCTAACAGTGGCATATACATGGTAGGTCAGAATGCATGTTGTCAGTGTAAGGCCTTTATAAATAGTATTCAGTCTCTAAAATGTATAAAAATGCAATGTTAAAACATAATAACATCCATAACAAAATGTACAGTGGTATGAACACCAATTCTGAAGTTGGAAGACTAAAGTTCATTCAGCTCCCACCTTTGATATTTTCTAACAATATTACCTTGAGTAAATTATTTAACTTTCTGGGCTCCAGTTACCTCACCTGTAATTAGGAAAGATTGGACTATATGATCTCAGAGAGCACCCTTTCATCTTCAGGTTTATTGTCTTATTTAATGCTAAGTAAAGGACAAAGTTAAATTAGGCTTCAAAGGGTATTTGAGAGACTCTTCAACATCTTTTCTCTCCCAAGTGGAGTCTTTATGATTGTTCTAGGTCAGTGGGGGAGTGCCTGCTTTATGAAATTATTTCCATTTATCTCATATATCTGCACATAGTGGTTTGTATATTTTTCTCCCCCTTAGAGTACAAACTCCTTAAAGACTGGGGATATCTTTGTTTCTTTCTTAGCTCCTTATCTCAGTGTTTGGTAACTTTCTTACAAATAGAGAATGTAGATGAGAGCTATGGGGCTATATGAAAATGAAATATATGAAAGGATACAAGGATTTAGTTGTACAACTTTGATGTTTTTAAGTGAAGAAGTCTATTAAGTCTATATTTTTGTTGAAAGTTGATATTTAAGAGTGAACCTGATTATACAGATGGGAAGGTAAGAACACAATTGGCTTTTGAAAAAATGTCAACACTTTGGGGCTATATATTAATACAGTAGTATTAGAGTGTAGCATTAGCTTCAGGTGATGAGCACTAGCTTAGACCACCAGGAAAAAGTGATAGCAGCTGGACAAGCCTGGCTTGTGAAAGATTGGGGTAATGGAACCAATCCCAGTACAGGAATGTTATAGCCAGAAAGCTTTTGAACTCACTTTATCCATGAGTTGAAGCTCTTGGGAATGATGTGACATGCCCAAGTTGCCAAGTGGAAGGGCCAGAATTCAAAGCCAGATTTTCTGATTCAAAAATCTATTTTTTCCCTCCCACTGTTTTATACTGCCAGAGATATGTTGCCCAAAACAGTTTAAAACATTTTGAATGCAAATGGCTTACTTTCTTTTAAGTTAATAGCATCAGATCTATTACATCACAACTATTTCTGCTTTCAGAAATAAAAAAGAAATTTGTGCTTTGTACAAGCCACTATGCTAAGGCTTTAAAGATATAAAGAAAGATGGGTATAATCTAAAGATTCTCTTCTTAAAGAACTTGCAATCTAATAGGCATAAGATAGCAAATAATAATGGTATATGCAAGTCTGATAAGTGCAGTGAAAATAGGACCAGCCAGGCTACTATAAGAAATTAGAGGTGAGAGAGATGACTTTATGGCAGCATGGTGAGAGAATATTTCCTGGCATACAGGGCACCTAATTTGGACTTTGAAGTAAGGGAAGGATTTTAAGAGACTACAAGCCAGAGGGTTTATTGTACAAATAAGAACCATATGAATAAAATACAGTTAGAGTATGATTTTAAGCAGGTTAATAATAATAAAACATTTGTGTAGTTTTTACTATTTTCCAGACATAGTAAATAAAGCACTTTTCACAAACATAGAATATCTGTTACAGGAGAGAAAAGCAAATGTTTATTACCTGAAATTTATCTACAGGAAAAGACATTTTTAAGATTAAAAACTTTTTTTTTTCCCGTTGATAGTCAGATTCTTTACTCCAGTGATATACTGACATTTTAAAAATGATCTATTAAAATAATTCTTTTCTTGTTCAATAAACATATATTTAGAATTTTCCTTCTTTGACAAATGTTTGCTAATTACAATGTATCTATTAGTTATTTTGCAACTTCTGGTTCTTTGCTTGATCTATTTGTTAATCTTTGTATGGAACACTGTCTCTCAGCTCCTCTTATGAGAGGCAATCAGGGTTCATAAATGAATGATGTGGGGAATTTAAGAAGTGCAAAAGGAGAAAGATCTTGAAATCTCAGCTCAGCTCAGCTCATACAGTGACCTCTGTATATAGAGTAACTTTTAATGTCCTGACTCCCAAAAGGTCATTTTCTCAATATGTATTGGAAGGTAATTGAGATTGAAATGCTTAATAAACAGAATTTATGCTTCTAAACAAGTGATGGCTCTGTCAACTAGCCTATTGTTATATCCTATTTTCGGCCATTACAGCCTGCTGACACTTCAGGCTATCTAGCCTTTACCCGACAATCCCCTCCCTCCCAAGACCCACACATATATAATCACATTTACTACTTTGTTATAAAATAAATGCTATTTGTTTTGTTCAGTAGAGTGAGAGATAGTTGCTAGAGGTAGAATGAAGTTCCCAAGTGGAATAGCATGGAGATGTTTGGTTAGCTTGCCTCAATTTTTTTTCTTCACAATTTTCTCATTTAAAAAAACATAACTATTACCACCTGGCTAGAGTTAAATAGGTGAAAGCTCTAAACTGCCAAGTTTAACTGTTATTAATACTTCTAAAAGGTGTCAAGAAGTCTGTGGAAGGTGTTTGAGCTTAAAGTTTTGTTTCATTTATTGTCTTTGGCGGTTTTTAGTGTAAAAATACAATTTTTTTAGTCTCCAAAGTAGTCACATAAAGAACTTTTGCTGTCCTCCCTGCTTTCTTTCTAGTAAATATAAAAGTATAGTAATTAGATAACTTATTCATGAATAGGTTGTTACAGCTGGTTCCCTATAAAGGCAAATAATGGACCCCTTGAAGTGGTGAAATTATATAAAATCATGCTATATCTTTCCATTGGGCTGGAACCAATTACCATATTTTACATAATGATAATTTTGTATAGTGGAATTTCAAATGCTTATGATTCAGGTAGATTCGATATTTACAGTAATTAAGACCTGACTATATAAATTTCAGATGACAGACTTCTAAGCTCTTGAGAGCAAGAATTATTTCTTATATTGCTTTATTATTTCTCATATCAAAGAAGTCAATTAAAATGAAGTTGATTGTCATGCATTTAGTAGGTCTTACTCAATTTAAGCTGAAGTGAAAAATTTTTTTTGTTTGTCCCCCACACCCCTAGCTTCCTCTCTTAAGATTACCTTCCATTTCTTCATATATACCTTGCATATACATATCTTCTGTATCTTACAGTATATAAAGAAATTTCTATATAAATGGTTATATACATATATAAATATACACATGTCTTATATATGGATTTTTTTCAACCTTTAGAATAAAAGTTTATTGACGGCAAGGACCATTTTTGCTTTTTCTTTATATCATCAACACTTAGCACATGAGTAGTTAATAAATGCCTGTTCATTCATTGTGTCTGTTTACAGTTTCATTATAAATTATAATATAAATTCTCTAATATTTAATATATAATCAAACATAAATAAGTACATAATATGTACATATATATTGTAATATAGGTTATAAATTATAAATGCAAATTAGAGGTGTTTTATTTTAGACTCTTAAGATAAAAGTGAATTACAAGTGAAGACTGTTTTCAAATAAGCTAGAAATGGCAAACTGTAAGGAACACTACAAACACTAGTGAATAATAATGATAATTATAATGTATAAGGAATATTACAAATACTAGTGAATAATAATGATAATTATAATGTATATAGTTATATGAAAGACTGATGATCAAATTACTTTTATATAGCTTAAATATGCTATTTAATTTAAAAAGATTAATATAAAATTACTATGCTTACTTAGATGTTTAGGGAAAAGTGAAATGAAATTGGGTAAAGGGTAGAAAAGAATTTAATCATCAAATTAAACTTAAGGTCAGATATTTTTCTCAAGATATTCTTGCTTCTTTATATATGCAAAGAAAATGTGAACAAGCCCCAGCTGTCTCTGTTGGAATCGACAGAATTTGTTCATGCATCATTTAAAAAAAACCTTTCATCTCCTTCTTTAGTATATACCTTTAAATTGCAAATAACAAACATTTGTTCTTCTAATACATTTACATCTTATCTGAGGGACATTAGTCTGTTTCTCTGAAGTCTACATCATCTGTGAAAAACTAACCCACTGACCCCTAATTTTTTTTTCCTTCTGTCTTTTTATATTCACATCTTGAATGAAAGGAGAAATAACTATATGATATAAAATGTGAAATTGTGGCCACATAGGTTGGTATAGTGAATATTAATACTGATAAGGAAAATATAAAATGAAAATCTTAAAGAGATAAGCCTCAAACATGAGTATTTGGCACAGTTTCTTTGTAAGCATATTGAATGTTTTCTGATGGATCTCTGAGGTACATTAGAAAAGCATCAACAAACAAAATTGCTTAAATAATAAATACTTCCATAAAGAATTCTTTTGTACAGATGTTACCTAAAGTTGCATTTTAAGTAAATGTTGTAAAATTGCAAATTGACATTATTTTCCATGTCTAGCAAAGGTGTGACCTTAGACCATGTGAAACAATTGAATTTCTGTGGAGAGGAGTAAATGGGCATTTTGAGTATTTCTTGCATTATATTCCTATTATACACCTGGTCTACTTAACTACCCACATGCTTCTATACACCCTTTAGAGTGTTTGTAAATGTTATTTCAATGATATTGCTTAGGCATGTCTTAATTATTATAATTTCTGTTGTTTAATATTTGTGGATTGCCCACCATATGTTAGGAGCACTAAAGTGTTGTTTGTGTGCTTAACGAGTTTTTTGTGTTTAGTGTTAATTGCTGCTCTGCTTGAATTATTTATTTATTCAATGTTTCTTTGCTGTAACTGTCTCCCTTCTTAAAATCTAAGCATTCGTTCCACTTTAAATGGATTTCATTTCCATTATTTTTTTAAAGCTTATCAAGCTGAATATTCTGATGTATTATCTGAGAAGCTGAATCTGACTATTCCTACACTGAAGGAAGGGAAATCATTTTGGCCAATGGGGGAAAAAATGGTTCACAGCTGCTCTGTTAAGGCTGGTGGTTGGATTGATATTTTTCATTTTAACACCCCCCCCCCCAAAAAAAAAAAAATCAGCTACAGCCAAGAGTTTTGATTACTTTTAAAATGTTCTATATTAAATTGTAGTTGCACTTTTGTAACTAGAGACTGTGTTTATTTTCAGCACTGGCAATTCTGTCTAATGAATCAACTAGTGTTGAATTCACAAAGGGGAGTGCACTTTTCTCTCTTCCATCTGGTTGCCAAATGAGTGTGTTGTCTCAGCCTGTTCATAGGGTACTGGCTTTCAAGAACCAACTCTATAGTAATGCTAGGACTGTGATTAAAATGCTTGATTTCTGAAGTTGCCCTTATTCCTCTGCTTGTCTAGATTTTTTTTTTCTTTGTGGTAGAAGGTATTCACCAATAATGGTAGAGTGCTAAAGCCAGACTCAGGAAAATTCTGGTTCAAATTCTGGTCCATGTATTTAACTAACTGTGTGATCCTGAGCAAATCATTGACTCTTTCTTAGTTCAGTTTCCTTGTCTATAAAATGAGAATGAAAGTAGCCCCTAATTCACAGGGTAATCAGATGAGATGATGTACATAAGCATTTTCTGAATCATAAGATGCTGTATAAATGTTAGTGTTATTAATTGATGCTAATATTGTTCATCACACAACCTGCTTCACTCCTCCTACCACCTAGAAAAGAATGAGAGAACGGGAAAAAAGAAAAGGCTCGGATATCTCTTGAGTTTTATAAATGTTTGCTACATTTTATTTTAAGGTGCATAAAGTTTTAGTTTAGATTTACAAAAATTTAGTAGAATTTAGTATATTCCTGCACATGATTCTTCCAAAAACCTTATAAAGTAGGCATAATCTCTCTTTTTACTATTGAGAGGTACCTGAGAGGTAGAGATGTTAAATGATTTGTCCATGTACTAAGCAAATCTCAGAGGCAGGATTTAGGCCTAATGTTCTCCTGGGCTCCAAGTCCAACAGTCTCTTCCAGGATATCACATTGCCTTTATAAAGAAAGGAGAAACTACAGCAGCATGTGATTGTGAAAGTAAAATGTACAGGATTTGCTGCTAATTTGGACATGACACAGTAAGATAGAAGGTTCAAAAATGACTTGAAGGTTTTGAGCCTGGATAACTTTGGAAGATGATAGTACTGTCAATAAAACATAAGCATATTAAGAAGAGGGGCAGATTTGGAGGAAAGGAGTTAGATTTTATTAACTTTGAAGTATCAGTAGAACATCTAAGTAGAACTATCCAGTAAGCAGTGGAGTTGCTGACTAATACTCAAGAGAAAGGTTGAGAATGCATGTCTAGTCATATATAGCTTTGAAAGTTATTTACATAAAGACATTAATTGATGAAATATTGATAAAGACATGAAGAAAGAGAAGGTTCCACTGAGAATAGAATCTTGGAAAGCATTTACCCTTAGAAGACAGAGAAGAAGAATGAGCAAACAAAGGCAGAGTTTGAAGTAGGAAAAATTAGTGTTTGGAAGTCAAGGAAGAAGAAAATATCCAAAAGAAAAATATGCTATGGAAAGGTCAATAATGAGAACTAAGAAAAAGCCTTCCAAGATTGCACTTAAGCCATTTGTGACCTTGAAAAGAACATTGTTAGTATCTTACAGTGATGAATGATGGAAGTCATGAAGGAGGTTCACAGAAGTTCTTGTAAAAAAGTGTGATAGAGGGAGGCAAGCAGAAATTAATTTAAAAAGATTTCCAGTCACCTGGTTGAAATTTGTCAACGTGAATTTGTAGTAGACTCAGTCTGTTTTCATTACTATGAAAGGCACATGAAGAGGGTTATTAAAGGTGACTGAATAAAGGAATGGGTGTAGCAGAAGGATAATGGGAAAAGTGAAGAAGGAAAGAATATCACAGAGAGGGATCTAGAACTTGAAGAATATAATAAGAGTTGAGAACAAACTAAATAAGAATGAGACATGGGAAAAGTTCAAGTAAAGAAGTTTATGATCAGAAAGAATATCACAACCCTGGAGTTGGATCAATTTTGTATGATAGTGCTTTAAAAAAAAAATTGAATAACATGGGCAGATGGAAAACTAACTCTGTATGTGACAGTATCATCTTCACAGTATTCCATTTATAGGTAGAACTAAAGAGACAAGCACAAAGCCACTATCATAGTTAGAAGATGGATGTATTTGGAGATCTAATTAGAAACAGGCACTTCAGAGGAAGTGAGGATGTGAGAGTCTAGAAGTGACAGGATATTTGGACTTCTTCAGGCATTGTGTATGGAAATGATGTAATGAAAATGTGAGAAAAATGGCTTCTAGTATTGAAAGACACTGATCAGACCAATGATGCAAAGAAACCATGAATAGTGACTGTATTTTTGCTTTCTTATCAAGAAATGCCAATATTGGAATGATCTAAGGAAGAGTTTTTCACTTTGGGGATTAGCTAGGAATTTTGTTTCACCTTGCCTTGGATAAAGAAGGCCTTTATAATTAATGTTACTATAATTTTTATGAATGAAATTGAATTAGAAAGCTTAAGATTGAAGAGACATCTTTGATTTTCATAATTTCCCTGAATATACACAAAGCTCCAGAGACTTTTTGACCCATTTCCCAAGAAAACAATGTGATTTAGAAGCAAGAACACTCTATATGCCACTTAAAATTATTTTCTTCTTTTTGTAGATGCCCAAGTTGCTGTTGTTTCACCTTTTCCTTTGAATGGGGCATTTCAGAATTGTCTTTTTGATAGCTGCTCTGCTGCCAACTGGTCATTAACTTTCATTTCTGTAGCCTGTCTTCCTGCTTTCCATCTAACTTTAATACAATTTAATACATTCCAGTAACACTCAGCACGATGAAGTGCCCATTTATTATGTCTTATAAACAAGCTATAACAGAACCAACTTACCCAAATTTCATTTAATGAGCATTCCTCAGTGATGGAAAAGTAATTACACTTCCTTGGAAACTGAATTCCTTCATTGTTCTATAGGTCCTCGATGCTGAGTAAGGAATTTCTTTGCCAAAGTATATGTTTATATGGCTTTCTTTTTTTTTTGGGGGGGGGGGGGAAGAGGTAGGAGTGATATGGAGCACTTCTCCCTTTTTTAATTAGTGGACTTACTTAGGAGACCTTTGTTTATCTAATTTTCTTTAGAATCTGTATCTCGGAAAATGAAAATGCTTTAGTATCTTTTCTGGTCTCTTAAAAAAAAATTTTTTTAGAGTAGTATAAACTCGAGAAGTAATTTTACCACCAATGGTTGCTCTATTTCTCACAAGTTTATAGTCAACCAGCAATAATTTGAATTGTATTTTACAGCACATCTTGCTTTGCTTAACTATTAGGTGATAAACTTCTTCATTAACAATATTCATTATCCCTCTTTTACTTTTATGTTTCCCACAGAAGTATTTAGGCCCCAAACCTTTTTTTCCCCTTTCCTTGCAAAATTAGAATCAGGGGAGGTAGAGTTGATAACTCTTCATCAGTTTCTGTCTCAGAGCAGAGGAAGCAGAGGATCTGAATGAAGAGTCTAGATAAATATTCAGTTTTGCTACAGTAAGCTTTTGACAATGCAGTTTATTGATTGATTTACCCCTTCATTCATTGATTGGCTTATTTTTGTTGAGTATTGAGAACTTAAAGAACATTATATACAAAGCAGTATTCAGTTATGAGTATAGGAGAGCACCTCTTGGTTTCAGTCCTACTTCTACCATTAATTATATGATCTTGGAGAAATCTCGTTAATATTAAAAAAAAAAAAAATGGGACTCCACCATGAAAAAGCACTCTGCTAGTAATGGAGTGAGGAAGGTTAGGGAATTCCCTGGCCTTTGCAGAAAGACAGCTGCTGTGCACCTGGACTTACTTGCATCTCAGAGAGGTAAGGTGTCTGGCTTGAGATCACAGAGCTTTGATAAGTCTGAAGGGAGAACTGAATCTAAGTCTTCCTAACTGTCCTAATTGTTCATTAAACATAAAACTGCCTTTTATTATATATGTACACATAGCATATGTGTATGCTTATGCCATGTTCCAAAACTCTTAGTGTTGTTTTAAGCTATTGAAGCTTACATAAAATCTTTTTGTGGGAGGGACATCCTATATATGTAAATATGTTTATGTAATATCAAATGATTCTAGTAATACCAGTGCTATACTGGCTACTGGAAAATTTACCTTCTTTGAAACTATTTCCTACATGTAGCATAATAAACCTTAAAGTATAATCTAATCTAATTCTAGTTGTCAAGATAATAAAGTTGGATTCTTACTTAAATTACATACCTCTTTCATATAAACTCTGGAAAAGCTATAGTTTAGAGGGGTTTTTCTAGCAATTAGTAATACTTTGTTGCCATGAGTGATATATTTACTTTTAGCCATATATCTATATATATCTATATATCTATATCTATCTATCTATCTATCTATCTATCTATCTATCTATATATATATATATATATATATGTTCCTGATACTGAGTAATGTCTCATCTTTTTTGAAACATTTAATTTTTAAGCATTTTCTCCTCCTTTTTATTTTAATTCCATAAAATGGTAATATTGCTTTAATGTTAGTGTTTACCAAATTTCTCCTTGTGTGCATGGTTCTGTGCTTGGTGGAAAATAAAAATCAAATAATTTTCAAGGAATTTACAATTTACCAAATAAAGAATTATGTGGTACACAAATACTATGAATATTAACTAATTTTATTAATCTACTTTTCTACCAATACAATTTATTTATAGAAATAATTTACACCTTCAACAAAGGAAGGCTTCTTGATGGGGCTCTTGAAAGAGAGCAGGCAGGTTATCAAAAATATATGTATTAATCTATAACAGGGCACATCATCATAACTGATGAACAGGTATAAAGAATACAAGCTTCTACCTTGTTGTTCATTATTAAAAAGCATTTAATTCAGTAGAATCAAATACTACCATCATAATTCTCAATAAGGTTAAAAAAAGACTATCATACATGCATAAAAAACAATATAAGATTTCTTCAAGTATATAATAATAGCAGTAATTGCTAATATGAAGGAAAGCTTAAAACCAAAGATGTTTGCTTATTCAAGGATACTTGTTACTATCTTGAAGGAGGTTCATTTCAGAAGCCAAGTCAAAATAGGGGATCCTGAATCCTCCTGATTATAGATGACATTGTCCCATTTGCATAAAGAGTTAAAATCTTGCCTCTTAAGCATATTATTCAAAGGAGTTTGGCTTAACTATTCAATAAAATAGGCAAATCATTATTGTTCAGATTACAGTGTACAGTTGGGATTTTTATTTGAATATATAAATATGACTTGCAACTATATATGATACTGAAAAAGATGAATTCTTTAGGCTCATAAGAATTGAATTTTGATGTCTATCAAAGGACAATGGAAGGGTAGTAAATGATGTCCGTAATGAGATATAGTAATTTAAGCAAGGAATTAGGAGAACCAGTTGGAACTATAGTCACAGATATATATATATATAATGAAATTAACTGGTTAGTCACACATATATTATATATCATATATTACTGATATAGTCACAAATATATATTATATATTATATGAAATTAACTGGTTACTCAGCAAAAACTAGGATATCTCATGGATAGCATGTGTGCTTCATTAATATTCATGTGCATGTAATGAAAATGAGAGAAAGTTCCTCAGCAGTGTATGTGAACCTCCTTTGGCTAATTTATAGTCAGACATGGATAAGAGACGCACATGATAATCAGTCATGTGTAACTTACAGTCTGTAAGAATGCAAGAATGCCCAATTTGATGAGAATGCAGATTGCTGAGTCCCTTAAATACCATGTGACCTTGGTTAGAGATAGAAAATCTTTTGTTTTAGAAACACAGATTCATCTAAATAATCATGTGCCAACTGCACATAAGAGATTTAAATGTAAACATTTAAAGGAATAAGAGGATTAAGAGCAGAGGTTGAAGTTTGATGTTCTCTTAAGGATAAAGAAAATATTAAAGATTCATCTTTTATGTAAAAGCAAAGAAATAGAAAACATTTCAATAAATGGTAAAACCATGCAAATTATTACCATAAGGCCAGAGAAGAAATGGATGGAAAAGGAGAGGCAAGATTAGACAAAGAAACAAAGAAAGATAAAAACACAAAAGATTTAAGACAGAAGGAAAAACACATGGGCTAAGGGTAGAAAATAAGGTTGAGAATATGTTGAATATGTATTTTAGGTCTAGCACCTTGATCCAGATAGTTATTACTGAAATTGAAATTCAAAGACCAAAAGTTTAGGTTTTAATATTTAATGCTTATCCTAGAAAACTGGAGTTTTCCAAAGTGACTAAAGTTAAATTCTTCCATCCATAGTTTCTTTCAAATGAGTCATCAAAGTCCCAGATGCTTAACAGTAGTTGGAGCATCAAGTTCCTTAATGACAGTGTAGTTTTGTCCAGTTTTTCAATGCCATATTTAATGAACTATAAATAATAGTGAAATATCAAGCTAGGAAAAAATAAACTGGATATTTTTTCTTTTAAATTATATATGTAGAGAAGTTTTACTATTTGGGGACTTGATGCAAAGCCAGCTTGGAATTAATTTTTTTTTCTTGCAGTTTAATTTTGTGTAAATTTTTGTATTTTAAAAAATGTGCCCATTTCTTTCAGTCATGAGACACAGACAACTTGCTGGGATCATCCTAAAATGACAGAACTCTTTCAATCTCTTGGTGAGTATTGTTTTATTAAATAATTAACTCATGGAATTTCTCTGAAGTACTGAACTCTATAATTATTTAACTCTTCACTCAGTGAACTTTTTTGCCAGCTTATCAGGTAACATGCAGTGTGGTCAAAAGGAACCTACGATACTTTCCTACAAAAGGATTCCATGTCAGGAAATAGATAGGAGCTATATATTCATCATGTGTTTATTCTGAACAATAACTTAATATCAAAAGTATCTAGAAAATATCTTTTTCTTCTTAAATGGTAGGTATAGCTTGGAATTATATGAGTCAAAAAGAAATTTCAAGACACTTGCTTTTGTTAATCTAATTGCTGTATACTACTTAAAGGACTTATATGTTGTATAACCTTACTTTAATTTTTTGCATATCCCTTCATCAAGAAGCATGCTAGCCTTGGAGTCCAGAGATATCTGGATTCAAATTCTAATACTTGGTGTAACCTTGTGCAAGATACTTTCTGAGTATCCTTCTCTTTGTGTGTAGACAGGGTATAATACTATTTGGAGATTACTTCAGAGGGTCGTAGTGAAGACAGTAATCATAACCTACCATTTGTAAGACATGTTAAGGTTCAAAAAACATCCCTTATCTTATTATATCTTAACTCCCATGAGGTCCCTAAGAACAGAAACTGTCGCACACATATGGAAGCTACTTAATAAATAATTGTTAACTTCCCTTAGCTGCATCAGACAGAAATATAAATGTCTCTATTTTTAATAGAATTTTACTTTTCCAAATACATGCAAACCTAATTTTCAACATTCCCCTTTGCAAAACTTTGTGTTCCAAATTTTTCTTCCTTTCCTCTCCCTCCCCCTCCCCAAGACAGCAAGCAATTCAGTATAGGTTAAATATATGTACAATTCTTTTAAATATTTCCATATTCATCATGCTGTACATGAAAAATCAGACCAAAAGGCAGAAAAAATGAGAAAGGGGAAAAAACCAAACAAGCAAACAACATAAACAAAATTTAAAATACTATGCTTTGAACCCTATTCAGTTTCCATAGCACTCTCTCTGGATGTGGATGGTAGTTTCCATCATAGGTCTATTGAAACTGCCTTAAATTACCTCATTGTTGAAAAGAATCAAGTCCATTACAATTGATCATCACACAATCTTATATAATTGTTACTCTGTATAATGTTCTCTTGATTCTGCTCAGTTCACTCAGAATCAGTTCATGTAAATCTTTCTGGACTTTTCTGAAATCAGTCTGGTTATCATTTCTTACAGAATAATAATATCCCAGTACATTTGTATATTATTACTTATTCAGCTATTCCCCAGCCAAGGGGCAACTATTGAATTTCCAAATTCTTGCCATTACAAAAAGAGCTGATTTAAACATTTTTGCACATATGGGTCCTTTTCCCTCTTTTATGATCACTTTGGGATACAGACCCACTAATGGTACTGCTGAATCAAATTGTATGCGCAGTTTTATAGCCCTTTAGTTCCAAATTGTTCTCCAGAATGGTGAATCAATTCACAACTCCACCCACAATGCATTAGTGTCCCAGTTTCTCTATATCCTCCCCAATATTTATCATTATCTTTTCCTATTATCTTAGCCAATCTGAGAGGTCTGAAGTAATAACTCAGAGTTGTTTCAATTTTCATTTCTCTAATCAATAGTGATTTAGAGCATTTTTTTCATATGAGTATAGATGGCCTTAATTTCTTCTGAAAATTATCTGTCATATCCTTTGACCATTTATCATATGGAAATGGCTTGTGTTTTTATAAATTTGAATCAGTTCTCTATATATTTTAGAAATGGAGCCTTTATCAGAAATACTGGATATAAATTTTTTCCCCTGACTTTCTTTTCTGCTTCCCTTCTACTCTTGGCTGCTTTGATTTTGTTAGTGCAAAATCTTTTAATGTTATGTAATCAAAATTACTTATTTTGCATTTCATAATGTCTTTTTGTTCTTTCTTGGACAGAAATTCCTTCCTTTTCTACAGATCAGAGAGGTAGACTCTCCTTTGTTCCTTCTAATTGCTTATCAACCTTTATGTCTATATCATGAACCCATTTAGACCTTATCTTGGTATAAGGTGTAAATATTTCCATTTTACTGATGAGAAAATAGAGTTTGAAAAAGATTAAGCAAATTGCTCAATGATCATACAACAGTTTAGTGTCAAAAAAAGGTTTTGGCTCCAAGTTCAGCAGTCTTTCTAATTTACTAATGTTGTGTCAGCTAGTATGAGAGTATAACTAAGGGTAAAAATGAAGGGTATACTCCATTAAAAGACTAATTTATGCATGGCAGTAGTACTCTAAAAGTCTTAAGCAGATGTCAGCTCTCTATTTCACATTATTCATTCATTCTTTAAATAAAAATGTATTTCTTTGAAAATTCACTGAGAAAATTTAGAAGATAAATTATGCTTTCAGAAGATAAGAAAATATGATCTTGTATTTCTAGTTTAGATAGCTGTAAAGACGGTCAAAAACCTTGGGTACTTATTTTGAACCAATCACAGTATTAAGCACTGGGGATAAAGAAAATGATCTAAAAAAATCTACTTGCACTCAAAAAACTTTCATTCTAATGGAACAGACAATATGTCTGGGTGTGTACAGAATAGACAGAGAATACATACATCTCCTCCATCTCCCATTCAGCCCTCCCAAAAAAACCCTTCACTTGATTCTTCCAACATTACTGTATTATATTTCTCCTGTCCTTTGAGTCTATACTTCTTGAAAGCCCATCTACTTTCTCTCAGCACACTCTTTTCTTAACGCCTTATAGATTGGCTTCCAACCTTATCTATCATTCCACTGAAACTGCTGTCTCCATAGTTTTTAAGATCTCTTATTTGCCAGATCTGATGGTCTTTTCCCAATCTTCATGTTCATCAACCTGTTTGAAACATTGTTGATTAATTTCTGTTCCTTGATTTTCTCTTTTTTTTCTAGATTATCATGACTCCATTCTCTCCTGATTCTCCTAATTATTAGAGTGCTTCTTCTCAATCTTCTCTTCACTCAATCCTCATCCAGGTCATTCCTTCACTGGATGATTTCATCATCTTTCCCAGATTTAATTACCATCTTTATGCTGAAGATTTTTACATCTACCTATTTGGCCCCACCATTTCTTCTTACCTTTTATTTTATTTTTATTTTTACTATATCTTTGTTTATAGTACACATTGTTTATGAATCATGTTGGGAGAGAAAAAGCAGAGCAAGAGGAAAAAACCATAGGAGAGGAAAAAAAAAAAACAGAAAAAAATGTGTTGATTTATATTCAATCTCCATACTTCTTTTTCTGGATGCGTATGGCTTTTTCAATCCAAAATTTATTGGATTGGATTTCAATCCAAAATTTATTTGACCATTAATAAATGGTCAAATTGAGGAATTATTTGTATTCTTATAAATTTGACACAGTTCTTTATAGCCGGGTTTCTGATAAAGGTCTCATTTCTAAAATATATAAAGTAGGAAAACTGGGACACTGATACATTATTCGTGGAATTGTGACTACATCTTGCCATTCTGGGAGAGCGATTTGGAACTATGCTCAAAGAATTATCAAATTGTGTATACCGTTTGATCCAGAAGTGCTGCTACTGGGCTTATATCCCAAAGAAATCTTGAAGGGAAAGGGAACTATATGTGCAAAAATATTTGTGGCAGCCTTTGTGTAGTGACCAGAAACTGGAAACAGAGTGGATGCCCATCAATTGGAGAATGGCTGAATAAATTGTGATATATGAATGTTATAGAATATTATTGTTCTCTAAGAAATGACCAGCAGGATGATTTCAGAGAGGCCTGGAGAGGCTTACATGAACTGATACTGAGTGAAATGAGCAGGACCAGGAGATCATTATATACTTCAACAACAATACTGTATGAGGATCAATTCTGATGGAAGTGGCCCTCTTCAACAATACCAGTTCCATTTGTTCAATAATGAATAAAACTAGCTACACCCAGTGAAAGAACTCTGGGAAATGAGTGTGAACCACTACATAGTTTTCCCAATCCCTCTGCTTTTGTCCACTTGCATTTTTGATTTCCTTCACAGGTTAAGTGTACACTATTTCAAAGTCCGATTGTTCTTGTGCAGCAAAATAACTGTATGGATATGTATACATATATTGTGTTTCACATATACTAAAACATATTTAACATGTATTGATCTACCTGCCATCTAGGGGATGGGGATGAGGAGAAGGAGAGGAAAAATTGTAACAAAAAGTTTTGCAATTTTCAATGCTGAAAAATTAACCATGCATATATCTTGTAAATAAAAAACTACAATAATAATTTTAAAAGTATTTTTAAAAAAAGGTGGGTATTAACTTAAAATAACAACAGATATTCAAAGAATGTTTCCTAGCAAGAAAGCCAGAATTGAGTAGATAATTCATGTCTCCAACACCCCAGATGAGTAAGACATGAAAGGTAAAAAATACACCTGCCAAGGATAATAACAACAGATTAACAATGGAGAAACCATTGAGACAAGAGTGAAAACAGAAATCAAATAGACATTATAGCAGAAAACCAGACCATAATGGACTAAAAATTTACAACGTTCTACTTACAGGTAGAGCGTTTTTTTCATATTCTTTTTTTGGGGGGAACACTTAATTAGAAAACAAGCAAATCCATAAATGAGAAATGGGAATATGAAATTTATTCTAATCAAGGCAAAGGCTAACAATGAAGGGAAAATATTTCCTGTAGTCTCTCAAAAAAAAAGGGGGGGGGGATCTACAAGACTAACTGTAAAGGCAATGTTGTTTCCATGATAGGAGGGCATCAATGATGAATATACATATTGTATAAAATAGTCTTTCTCAAATTGAGGTACAGCAGAACAAAAAGGGACTCTAGAGGCAAGATATTTACAAGGCAATAAAAAATTATTTAAAAAAGGAACTCAATATAGGTAAGTTTTAATTATATGAGGAATATAGAGAATAAAGGACTAAAGTATATGGGCCACATATCCAAGAATAAAAGTTAAGGATAGAACGGGAGGATAAATAATGAAAAGAACAAAGGAAAGATATATATGTACATACATACACACATAAATGCATACATATATGCATACATACATTTTTTTTCTCTAGAAAAATAACTCAGAAAATTAATGAGCCATACGAGGGGAAAGAAAAAGAGGCGAAGTATTAACTAACAAAATAAGTTAAAAAAATATTTAATAAGTACAAAATAAGAAAGTAATTAATAAGCATATGTATATATGTATATATTTGTTTATTTTTTTTTTTAAAGGACTCCCAAACTATGGGAAAAGTAACAACTAGTAAAAGGGTGAGGGGCTTAAGAATGAAGTGATGAAAGTCAGTGTGGCTAGGATCACCTAAAAAGATAGATGAAGTTAAACTATCTGAAGGTATAGGACTATTTTTATACAGGAAAAAGAGAGAGGTGGATGGGGAATGCAACATAAGAAAAAATGGACAAAATCTAAATTTTGTAACTTCAAATGTAAATTTAAATGAATTTAACAATCCAATGAAATGAAAAAGCATAACATTGAATAAAAAGACAAAACATACAATCTATTTCCTTGAAGAAAACAGAAGCAGACTAAAAAAAAATTAGAGGCTAAGAAAAAAAAAATCATCCCCTCCCCCTGAAAAAAAAAAAAAAAAAACAAGCAAATAACCAAACCAAGAATTGTGATCATACTGTCAAAGTGATAACAAACATTCCAAAAATTACAAGTGAGAAAGAAGAAAATTATGTTGAAAGAATCCATAGTCAACAAAACAATATCAGCATTAAAATTATTATTTTTTTAATTTAAAATAATTTTAAAATTTTTTTATTATAGCTTTTTATATATAAAATATATGCATAGGTAATTTTTCAACATTGACCCTTGCAAAAACTTGTGTTTCAACTTTTCTCCTCCTTCCCTCCATACCATCTACTAACTAAATCTACTGGAACTATCAAAGTAAGAAATCTTGGTCCTGATGGATACAGGAGAATATTTTTTTTTAATTTTTAAAAAACCATTAGAACCCATACTACAAAAATTATTCCCAGCAACCAAGAAAGTAAAGTCCCTCTTAGATCCTTTTTATGTGACAAATATGGTCATAATAATTGAAGTATGAAGGAATAAAACACAAAAGGAAACAGGCAAATATCATTAATGGATACCAGTTCAAAAATCTTAAATAAAATCTTGTCAAACTTGCTATGTCAGTTTATTCAAAAAATCATTCATTATAACTCAATTGTATTTGTATCAGACATACAATGATTATTCAACTTTAAGAAAACAGTTTATTTACTTATTACTTATTTATTATTATAACTTAGTTATTTATACTTAATCATATTAAAGGCAAAAACTTCCAAAATCATGTTTTGTCTCAATAGATGTGGGACAAAAATAATTTGACAAGGTTTAATACACATTTATGCTAAAACGCCTGCAAAGCATTGACATAGAAGGATTTTGTTATAGTATATTAGCTACCTAGAAATGCATTGTATAAGAAAAAGTAGTGAATGTAAAGAAATGATGATGACCAATTATAACGCTGGATGACTAAGAAAATAGCTATGTATCCTATGTGGTAATAGAAAATTTGGAAATGGTGATGATTTGGGGGGATTTTGATTTGGATTAAGTATGAGATGCCAAAGGGAAATCCAATTTGAGGTGTCTAAAACAAGAAATCACCAGGTGATGATTTGAAAAAATTAACTACTTAAAACCAATACTTGTGTTTTTTGTTGTTGTTGTTGTTGTTGTTGTTTAGCAAGGCAATTGGGGTTAAGTGACTTGCCCAGAGTCACATAGCTAATAAATGTTAAGTATCTTAACCTGGATTTGAACTCAGATGCTCTTGACTTCAGAGCTAGTCCTCTATCCATTGCACCACCTACCTGCCCCCTTACCTAAAACCAAGAGCAAATATCATACAAAATAGAGAAACACCAGAATTTCTTCCGGTAGATATGGATGTAAAAGAAGACTCACTATCACTACTATTATTTAATATGATTCTGGAAATGCTAGCTATGATAATAAGGTAAAAAAAAATGAAGTCATGAAGAGAGAAGAAAAGGAGATAATATTATTTTTGCTGATGAATATATGGTTTACTTAGAAAATCCTGGAAATAAGCAAAGATAACTAATCAAGATAATTACCTTGAACAGTGTCACAGGATACAAAATAAATGCTCAAAATTTAACCTTATTTCCCTATCATAATAATAAAACCCAAGAAGTCACAATAAAAAGGGAAATTCTGTTATACATAACTATAAAATGCATATAGCATCTGGGAATCAATTGACTAAGGCAGGCAAAAGACTTGTAGAGAGTCTATCACAAAGTTCTCCTTAATGAAACAAAGGGCAACTTAAAAATCTGTGCTTAATAAACCTCAAAAGAAAGTGTTGCTGAGTGATCATAGAAGGAACAAAGGATGTGTGTTGCATTGGGAACAGACTCTTTTTAACTTATTTATTATGAATGGAAAGTAAATCACCAAGTATGAGTGTGAAAGTGCAGCCAATAATAGAATAAGTGGCCAGGGATATACTTTTTAGCAGAGAGCCAGACCTTGATGATTGCTACATGATGAGTAGAAGTAGAGAAAAGAAAAGATTTTGGATGAAAGGAAGTTCACTGTGAAGGCAAATATTTAGGACCCTGTAGAAGGAATGGGGAAATCTAGAGTGGGACATTGTAGGGATAGAGTTGAAGTGAATGGGATTAAGGAACTAAAAAAAAAAAAAAATTAAATAGGAGCCTCAGTCATTCAACAGTTGGTTATTCCATATCTATTTTGTTCCAAAATATATATTTTTCTAACTGCTATAGCAGATATCTACTAGTTCCTATCCCTAGATATCTCACAATTTTAAGAGGGATACAAAATTAACCTATAAGATACTTTAATACAATTTGAACTCCATTTAAAAATGATAACCAAATTCAACACATGCTAATAATAACTTACATTTACATTTCAAAACCTTCCCAACAACTCTGTAAGGTACATACTCAAATGGTAGTCTGCATCCAAGTGTAGTCATTTTTCTACTCTCTCAAGCTTAGGGTGAATAAGTGGAGATGTGTACAACTTGGAAGGATTAGGAACATCTTCATGAAGAAGGTAGCTTTTGAAGAAAGATTTTAAAAATGGGTAAAATTTAGAGAGATGAAGAAGTGACCAGAATCTAAAACTATGATGGATAGTGCAAGCAGAGAGAAGGGGACCAATATGAGAGATGATAGGAAGGTAGAAGTTATGACATTTATATAACTGTATAAAAAAGATACTTATATAAGATACTATATAAGAAAGATACAATACTCTTATATTTGCTGGGGAGATTATGAACTGTAATACAGAGGGCAATGGATGGTTTCTAGGAAATATGACTAATTTTCCTGAAACAGAAAAATACTTATAGAATAGATGACAATTAAGACTGAAAAGATAGTGAGTTGCCAAGGATAAGGTGCTTTGATTGCTACTCTCAGGAACTTGTCAAATCTTGATATATCTTCTAAGCTACCATTTTAAATCAGCTGCTTTTTGGACACCTCCAAATATATTTCCCTTTGGCATTCCAAGCTTGATTTATCCAATCAGAATTTAGAATCTTTCCTTATAACTTATCCCCTTGTCCCATGGTGCAGTGGATAGAGTACTACCATGCTTGGAATCAGGAAGACTTGAGTTCAAATATGACTTCAGATTATTTTGGACAAACTACGGTGTTTGTTTATTTCCTTATCTATAAAATGAACTGCCATTGCACACCACTCTAGTATCTTTGCCAGGAAAATCCCAAGTGGAGTCACAAAAAGTCAAATATGACTTAACAACATCATGGAGGATAGTGATCTTCCTAATCATTCAATCCTATAATCAATTATCTTCATTCTTTTCCTGTCGCTCATCTTTCTTCTATAGTGCATTGATAAATGTCATAACTTCGACCTTTCTATCATCTCTCATATTGGTTCCCTTCTCTCTGCTTGCAACCATCCATCATACTTTTAGATTCTGGTCATTTCTTCCTTGGACTATTTTAATGGCTTCTTAATTGATTTCCTTATTTCAAGTTTCTTCTCATTTTAATCCATCCTTGGCACAGGTACCAAGGACATAGTGTTTATGTAACTCGTTCCCCCTCCCCCCAACTTCTGATCTCTCCATCTCAATAAATTCTGGTGGCTTTCAATTATGAATAAAATAAATTGTAAAGTCCTTTAACATTTAAAAAATCTTCATCAACTGGATCATCTCAGGTTTTCCAAATTTTTAATACTTCATTATCTTTCTTTCATGCTCTTCCCTTTAAAAAAAAAAAAAAAAACAACTGTCTTTGTATGTTCGGTATTTGGTGTGTATCTGATGCATTACAAGTGCTTAATTTAAAAAGAACATTTTTGAACAAGGCAATAACATCATAGAGAAAAAAGTTTCAAAAAGTTTATTTTTCTAATGTTTTGTAGAATGGCTTAGAAAGGGGTGTGATGGAAGTGAATAATAGACCATTCTTGGAGAAGTTCAGAAAAGAAGTAGAAAGCTTCACAACTAAGTTAGTTGCTGACAAGCTAGGGGAGAAAAGCACACAATTTCCCATTGTCTAGGTGAGTGAACAAGGTGATTGAAGTAAATTTGACTGTGCCTTGGAAAGCCTTCACTATTGTAGGAAGAATGTCTCTGGGACCCAACTGTGAACAGCAGGAACTGAAGGCTTCAAATCTCACTCCAAGTTCATTCGTCTTTTCTCATCTTTTCATCAACTCAAGAATATAAAATTCTGCATTCTTTTCTTTCTTAATCCTCCCTTTTGGGAGTAGATGAAAATGATATAATAGCAAAAATTAATAAAGAAGATGAAATGGAATAGTTAGCCTTAGAATCAGAATGATCTCAGTTCAAGTGCTATCTCTGATACATAAAAGGCTTTGTATGCACCCCTTCCCTCTAGCAAGTTACATAACTATCAGGTGCCCCGCTGAAGATTGTAAATTGTAGGAATATACCTATCTAGTATTTTTTTATCCATACCCATTAATTTTTATCCATACCCATCATTATAACAATAATAATGATAATAGTGGTAGCTGAACTTATATAATAATTTATGCTGAGATATATTTTGTACCTTTAATTTTTGCAAAGTTATTTCCATTATTTCATATGATTCTCATAATAATCTTGGTAGGTAAGTGCTATTTTAACCCATATTTTACTTGAGAAAACTGTGGCTCATGTAAACTAATGAGACAGGATTTAAATCCAGCTTTTCCTGATTCCAAAGCTAGCTCTTTATTCACTTCGGTCATCTTTGAAGCTTTTGTGTATAATTCTGCTTATACAACTTTTAAAAAGTAACACAATATTTAATGGCTTTTAAAATAATTATTGGGATTTTTTAAAGCAAGCATTGTAAACTTTGTTTTTTTTGTTTTTGCTATTTTAGGTGACTTGAACAATGTTCGATTCTCTGCCTACCGTACGGCCATTAAAATTCGAAGATTACAGAAAGCCCTTTGTTGTAAGTTATTCTTCAAAAGTTTATCACTCTTGCTCTTATGACTTTTTTTTTCAAATTGAATGTCTAAAGAAAAGAATCCAAGACTTGATCTGATACATGTCAATGAAATAGCTGTATCTCTCATTCTCATTTGTCAGACAAATAAGCAATAACACAGTAAAGCAAAATAAAAAACTTTCCTCAGATATTATGCTTTGATATTATAAGGGAATTTCATTAGAGAATAAGAGCATGGTGGGCCATTGCCTTTTTAATAGTTAAAGTCTTAGGAACAGTGCTAAATTAGAACTGTTTTACATATTTGAACTATATTAAGATATACTTTTCATTCAATAGCAGGCACTGAATAACACCAGATAACAGAAACTTTATAAAATTGATGGCTTAGAAAAGAGTGCTATATCTTGAGACTTCTAAAAAATGATTTATTAATATTTGCCCAGCCCAGGATTATATTACGGTTTTATCTAAAACATAGATTCCTTTTCTGAACTGTTTGGAAGTTTCTTTGTATTTATATTTCTTTCTTTGTATTCCCCAGTGTTTAGTACAATACCTGGTAGATAGTAAACAGTTAATAAATGCTTGTTGATTGTTTTGATTTAGTGTCTGACTAAATGTGATGTGTATCATATTTTCTCTTTGTTTCTAATTTATTATCATCTTATTTATAAAGAGAATTTGGAGGTTAAGCCAAATAAATGAATAGGAAACAATGTTTGATTGTATGCTCAAGAAAAGAGCAGTTCTTCATATTTAACCTATATCAGATTGATTGCTGTCTTGGGGAGGGGGTGGGGAATAGAGGGAAAAAATTTAGAACATAGTGTTTTGTAAAGGTGAATGTTGAAAACTACCTTTGTAAATATTTGGAAAAATAAAATACTATTTAAAATAAAATTAAAAAATAAAATCATATCACAATAATGAAAACAAAAGAACTCCCAAAGTATTCTTGCTTGCTTTTTTCCATACATGTGGATATTGTAAAGACAATGCAAGATATTTTCTAAAATTGCCCTTAGAAAATATTATGAGAAGAGAAATTAGAAACAATAAGTATAGGAAGATTATTGTTGAAGAGCTTGAGAAAATGTTAAGAGCTTAAATCTTATATAGAAAAAAAATTTTTAGTGTACACGTCAGAAAAACAAATGAAGAGATTATCCTATCTACCACATTTCCAGTGGCAAATAAAAGATAAAGTTATTATAGTTGAAGAATTTGGGGTTATTTCCCCAGATCCTGGTAGTATGGATTGTGGCTGAGCAGGGAATATTGTGCTCACCACAGCCCAGTTTGAAGGTCATCAGAGAAGCTAGTGTAGGTGAAAGTAGGAACTAACAAGATCAAGAGTTGGGCAAACATGAAAAACCTGTGGGGCTGTGGCAGGTGATGTCTGAAACATGTGTTTGTTAAAATTGGTAATTATAAGGTCTAACAATTTTCTAGTTCTAGGATTTAGACTCTTAAAAGAGTTTGATGCAAGGTGAGAAGTAAGGGTTCAAACTAGACAAATGAATGATTTCAGCTGGTCTCAATCTCTGACTTGTGCATGAGCCATATTCACTCTTAATTCCTTTGATTGGGAAAGCTGCCATTACCATACCACTTACATTAATTCCCTTAGAAGTTCCATGCCAGTGAACAACAAAATATCACAATCTCACGAATTACTAGTATTAAAAAAAATCCTTTTGCTTTCGCTATTGCTTAGGAATATTGAGCCACAAGAGAAAAGGAAATAGGTTACTATGTTACATACAGAAGAATCTTCAGGCTGTGTTCTTGGGTTAGTAGTGATAGCAGGTTTTGGATTTTTTTTTTTTTCCAAGAGACTCAGCTGCCTGTCCAGTACACAGCTGGCAAGTTTGTAACATTCTCCTAAGATTTTATGAGCTATAAAATGAGAACAAATGACTCAGCCACAAAGGCTGTTTTGGCAGCAACTGCTTCACACAGTTTAAATTCACAGTCCACTTTCCAGTGAGACCTCAAAATGGATGGATATAAATATTGAAAGTCTATTTTTTTTCTGTATGATAATGACTATTAACAATAGGCTCATTTCTTCAACTCACCTTTTTTAAAAAATGCCTTGTCAAAAAAGTTAAATGAATCTTATTTTACCATTACATTTATTTTAATACAAAATATTGGCATGTGTTTGTCTAGAAAGTCTCTGACATATAAAGCTTTAAGTACTTCATCCAGTTGCCTTTTTCCTCCCTTTCCCAATTGTCCCTTTTATTTTTATATTCCAGCTTTGTCCCAGGCATTGGTCAGATAAATATTTATCCAAGCGAACCTCCAAGCTTTTGTTTTCATGTAGAATGCTTTCTTTAAGAGCTTGTATTACATTCTTAAATTAAATCCTCATCCTTCTTTTTCCCTTCACCATCAATGTAGCATTTGGTAGTATATCCTAATGTTCGCAATTCCTTTTCTCTCTCAACCTCCTCTACTTTGGAAATCTACTGAATCTTGGATTCAACTCACATTTTTGTAAATAATTCTCACAACCGTAGTTCACATTCTGACCTCTTTTCTGAGCTGGAATATCCATCCTTCCTTGAGTACTCTATCTTCACTCATGCAGTTTCCACTCTTATCTACTCTTTCTTGGATTACTACTACTGTCTCCCAGCTAGTCTTTCTTGCTTCAGGTCCCATCCCATGCTAATTCTACCCTCCAAATAGCTAATTAATTGCTGTTCTTAAAAAAGAGGTCTGATTGTAATATCATTATGCAGAAATATTCAGTGGCTTTCAGCTACTTTTAGCCACATTAGAGACATAACAAACCCTCTGTAGTCTTGATCTTCTTTTCATTATATTGTTTCCACTGTAGTCAGACTGACTTGCTGCTAGTTGTCTCTTTCTGCTTTGCAGAAGAGGGTACCCTTCTGTCTTTGCATTTGCTTGTCTTCTTTGTCTCCTAGAATCTCTATAACTTTTAAAGCTCTCAGATACTACTTCTTGATGAGACATGGGTAAAATGAAAAGAGCACTGTATTTTCAGCCTTGAAGACTTGGAATCAAATGTCACCTCACATACTTATTTCTCTGGGATCCTTGTCAGGTTATTCATCCTTTGTGGGTCTCAGCTTCCTCATCAATAAGATCAGAAGGTTAGACTCAATAATCTCTTAGTGTACTTCTATTTCTAAATCTATAATTATTTGATCCTACTTATGACCTATCTAGAGTCTCCTGTAGCACTCTGAACTTCTAGAAATTACTTTTTATTATCTGCAAATATCTTGTATTTTCCTAGTAGAATATATATATATATATATATATATATATATTATATATATATATATTTTTTTTTTTTTGAGGAAAGAGACTTGTTTTGGTCTTTACATCTCCCAACTGAGACATTCAATAAATATTCATTTATTTGGTGGATTGATGGTTTATTTGGTGGATCTGCTGGCATCTCAAAGTCAAGATTTCAAAAATGGAGTTGTAATTCTCCCACTAAACGTGTTTCCTTCTGACTTCAATATTTTTCAATCTTATAATCATTTATTTCTATTGTTTGAAATTTTGGTAATAACTTTGACCCTTGCTCTCATCTCAGATCTAATCATTTACAAAATTCTATGATTCTATTTCCCCAATCTCACTCCAACCCTAACATATTGCCACCACTCTAATGCAAATCCTCATTTTCACAGTCCTGGGTTACTCTGATAGCTTATCCTCTCTGCCTTCCAAGTCATCTTTCACACTTCTGTTAATTTTCTTTTTGCATAAATCTTGTTATGTCTCTTATTTACTAAAAAGTCTTTGGTATACTTCTCTATTGACCACTGAATAGAATTCAAACTCCTTTGCATTTATCCCTTTCCATACTCTGGCAGCACTTTCCCTCTTTGTAAGCTTACTGACCATTTAAACTGGCTTATGTCCTTTAAGGATGCCATGGGCTTACCTAGTTGTATACTTTCACTCATTTTGCTCCCTGTACCTCAGAAATCTTTCTTTTCCTTCTTTGTCTGTTGATTTCCTACACATTCTTTAAAACCTAACTGAAAACTATAAACCCTTCCATAAACTCTTTCTTGATTCTCTAATCAGTAACATCTGTTTCCCCACTCCTGTAACAAAAACCACTTTGTTTTATGCCTCTTTGGTGCAGTTATGTATTATTTGTACCATCTGAGTTGTGATAGAATTATCTCTGCATGTTATATCCCCCACTAAGCTTAAGTAATCTTAAGTTCCTTAAGGGTGGAGACTGTTTCTTATCTAAACTTTTTATTGCCTACAACCTGGCTCAATACTTTATATAAAAATAGTTACTTAGTGCTTATAAAATTTTATTTATAAAACAAAAAGTCATCTTCCTATAGAAGCTTCCCCAGGCCAAGCTCACTTGCTGACACTTATTTATAATTCCCACCTTTGTGCAATCTTTATTTATAAATCAGTTGTGTTAATATAGTTAATTAGGTATTTATTATAAGTTACCTTAGGACCAGGATTGTCTCTTATTTATTATGTAAATTTCCAAAACACCCACAGTGATGCTCCAAGATATGCTTAAAATGCTAATAATGAGGATTTCTGAATTGACCAAATGCTTTCTAAATATATTTCCAGAATTTCTTCATTAAAGCTTCAAGATATAGTAGCTTCTTATATTTGGTTACTAAAATATAGTTACTATATTATTTTTAAACACTTCTGTTCAGTTCAACAAGCATTTGTTTCTGTAACTACTATATGCCAGATGTGCTTCGTGTTGGAGAAATGAGAAAAATAAGAGTGTCTAATAATACTTTATACTTATATAGTCTTGTAAGATTTGCAAAATGTTTGGGATTTGAATGACATGCTTAAGGAGGAGCCTCTGTACTACTTAGAAGATAAAATATGTACACAAATAAGCAGAACATAACTAAATGAAATTTAAGATAAACTCATTGCAGGGATGAACTATAGCTGGAGAAGTCTTCTATACATGATGGCGCTTGAATTGAGACTTTAACTGATCTATGGGTTTCCAAAGGTAAAGGTGATAAGCAGAAAGAATAGCCTTAGCAAAGACACATTAGTAGAATATTTCAAATATCAGATATGGGTAAGAATATTAGATAGCCCGTCCAGCATGGCTAAAACATAGAAAGGGGTTAATGTACAATCAGTAGAGAGAGGCTGTAGAAAGATAATGGACTATAAATGCCAAAGAAGGAAAGTTGTATTATATTCTCTCAGCAATAGAATCATAAATTTAGAGCTAGAATGCACCTCAAACACCAACTGTTATAAATCCCTCATTTTTATACTGAGGAAACTAAGGCAAACAGTGGTTAAATGATGTTCTCAGGGTCATTTAGCTGGTAAGTTAAGACAGAATTTTGACCCTGGCCAACATTCTCTCTACTTTATTACCTCTTTGTTTGAGTAGAGATAATGTACTTTATTTAAATCACTTCGGCAACCAAGTGGAGAAAGGATATTCCAGTGTTCATAAGGGTCTGAATTAGGTTAGTTTCCATGAAAGTAGACAGGTCTAGGAGATGATGTGGAAGTAGAATTGACAAGACTTCAAAAGGAATGAAGAGTTGAGTAAGGCTCTGTGTGCTCATTCATCAAAGAGACAAGCTTTCTTTTGATTTTTTGAATAAATAGAGAACATTTATTGAATGCCCGCCATGTGTATTATATCTCACTATCTGAATACAAGTACAAAAGTGATCATCTCTGATCTTACATTTTAATAGAAGACAATATATGTAGGAGAGTAGTGCCCTTGAAAATTTTGGTCTGATAAGCTGAGCAAAAGTTACTGACTCCCGATTCACAAGTCTTCTCTAGAAGCAATGGTAGTATTGATTTAATCATTGTGTCCATGGTAGTAAATGTGATTGGGGTGTGTTGGGGAATGGAGGAGAAGGGAGACAGAAAAATGTCAAGGAATAAAAATGGCATTGAAACTTGTTTAGGTGCCTGGAATTGAGAAATATATGTTTTTGTACTGTAACCTATTTAACATGTAAAGGACTGCTTGTCATCTGGGGGAGGGGAAAAATTGGAACAGAAGTGAATACAAGGGATAATGCTATAAAAAATTACCCTGGCATGGGTTCTGTCAATTAAAAGTTACTTTAAAAAAAGAGAGAGAGAAATATATGTTTTGTGCAAATAAAAGGTTGGTGATAAATTCACCCAACAAGAGGATGTTCCTTATATAGTCTCCTCAAACTTTTGCTGTGGGGGCCACTCCTTCTGCTTTATCTTATAGAAATTGGCCCACAACCACTCCCTGTATCTTCTGAAATCCCACTAATTGATAGTATCTTCCTTTTATAAGAGTTTGAATCCTAGACCTTTTAATAGCTATTGATACTTCACCATGTATATACATATACATATGTAGATTGAAAAAAGTCATTAGTCATAGAAAGTTGATGAGAGAAGCTAATTCTTCTGTTTATTTCTTTTACATTGAGACCAAATTGTCATTTTTGCCTCTTAGAAAAAAAGAAATCACATTTTTCAATGATTCAAATGTGGTCAGTTTTTAAAGGGCTCTGTGATTTATTTGAGAAAAACTTATGCCTATTAAGGCACCAAGGCAAAGAAAGTGTCAAAGTGAATCACTAGAAATTGAAGTCATCCTGGACTCTTAGACATGGCAAATTTACTGTCACTGCTGTAGCTGAGAAGGCATTTTTGGAAGAAATGAAAGTATGACCTGATCCAGAAACTTAGGACTTGCTGGCCTTGGATAAAGCTTTGAGCCATATAGTTACAATTACTCATTAAAGGAGCTCTGTGGCACTGGATTAATTAGCTTTAGAATTCAAATGTCTTCTAGCATTTTGTCTGCTTTTATCTGGCTGGTTCTTAATAATTATGGAAGTATATTATATGGATATAATATCTTTAGGTAGAGTAGGTAAATGGCACGAGTGAATAGAGTGCCAGCCCTGGAATTACAAGGACTTGATTTCAAATCTGGCCTTAGATATTTATTAGTGGTATGACCCTGGGCAAGTCACTTCATCCTGTTCATATCAGTTTCCTTATTTGTAAAATGAACTGGAGAAGGAAATAGCAGACTACTTCAGGATCTTTGCCACAAAAACACCAAATGGAGTTACAAAAAGTCAGAAGTCAATTAATTTGATTCTCCAAAATTTTTTTAGCATTTAATCTATGTGTACTACTGTTTGGAGGCAGTCTTTACCTTTTAAAAGCTTCTATTACAGACAGATTATACTAATGTGAAGAATAAAACGTAAGGATAAGGCAGATTCCTGCATTTCTATGAATAAACAAATTGCAGTTTTTTCCCTGACATCATCTCTTAATACATTGAATCATTAGAATTTATCAGTCTCATTTTCCCCACAGATGGATTGTACCTCTCTATGAAGTGGTATATGGAAACATTAATTGACTACAAAGTCCTCTGTGATTATTTCCTTTAAAGTTTTATTTTTTAAAAAGTCATATCTTCTGAATGTTTTATGATCACTTAAAGTTGCTCTCAGTTTTATGTGGGTAGTACAAATATCTTTGTAATACCAATGTGAAAACTGAAACTCAAAGCAATCAAATCCCACATCCCTTTACTCTTTAAGGGAAGAGTCAGGACTCAAAGAGTCTTCAGTTTTGTAGTTCAACAGTCTTTCAACAATGCCATACTTTGCAGACCTGAAGTAAAGAAAATCACTAAAAAGCTCTAGCAAAAAGAAGTATGAACTAGGCAAGCATGATGAACATATAAATTTGGGAGGGTTAGTACTTTGATTTGTTTTAAACAATTTCTTCTAATTTGTTAACAAGTCAATTTCTTTCTCTCCTCCTTCTTCTGATTAGTGGATCTCTTAGAACTGAATACAACAGATGAGATATTTAAGCAGCACAAACTGAACCAAAATGATCGACTCCTCAGTGTCCCTGATGTTATCACTTGTCTGACAACGACTTATGAAGGGCTGGAACAGTCACACAAGGACCTGGTCAATGTTCCATTCTGTGTAGATATGTGTCTCAATTGGTTGCTCAATGTATATGACACGTAAGTTTACATATTTGCAATATATTCAAATGAACTATGCTGATAAGAGAAAGTCACAAATGTTTGATTTTTAAAAAATGTGTTTAGAATGGAGTATTTAAACTATTTTCCTCACTAAAAATATTGAAATGTGACTTGAAGTGTATTAAAAAATTAGCATTGAGGAGCAATAGCTTTGTCTTTGCCATTTATTTCAGTTGTTATAATGATTTTGTATATGTGCATAATGGTTCTGGTAATGAATCCAGTTTTGAAAAGGTTTATCTCATTACCAGAGATTTAATTTAGCTGATACTGGTTACCATTAAAATCTTCTTTCTGGCTCACAGTAGCACTCATCTAAAGATATTTTTATTCCTTTTTGAATTAAGACAATGCATTAGTAAAACAATCAATACTGAAAAGGCCTGCTGTGGGCTGACATTTTTGACACGTTAGGAATTATTCATTTTTCTGGTAGGGGGTTAAAGTATGCAAAGATGAAGTTTGATTCTTTTGACTGTTGCTTTTTCTCAAGCTGAAAAAATTCCTTCTATTGATTAGTTGTATGCTTATCAGTCTTTTCCCCCTTAATTCTATAAGACAGCTAGGTAATTGAGAAATACTCGTTTAGAAAATAAAATTGATACAATAGTATTTCAAGAAAATTAGAGATGGTGATGTTACTTGTTCTACCTGCAATTCAGCTGAAATCCTTGTCATTTTAAAGAAACTTTTTAGTTTCTAGAAAAACATCTTTAAAAAAAATTTTTTTTAACATTTTAATTCTAAAATTTGAGTTCTAAATTCTATATCTTCCCCCACGTCTCCCTGAGATGATAAGCAATCAGATATAGGTTATACATAGACAATTATGTAAAATACTTCCTTCTTAGTCATTTTGTGTAAGAAGACAAATTTCAAAAAATTAAAAAAGTGGAAAAATAGCAAGCTTCAGTTTGTATTTTATAAAAATCCATTCTTTCTCTGAAGGTGGGATAGTATGCTTCATCATTAGTCCTTTGGAATTATCTTGGATCATTGTATTGTTGATAATAGCTGTTATTCACAATTCTTCATCAAATAGTATTAATGTTATTGTATATGGCTTTCTCCTGCATTTAAGTCCCAGGTTTTTCTGAAATCATATTCATACAGCACAATAATATTCATCATAATCATATTTCATAGGTTGTTTAGCCATTCCTCAAATGGCAAATATTCTTTGATTTCTAATTCTTAGCCACCATGAAAAGAGCTACTATTAATATTTTTTGCAGGAATAAGTCCTTTTCTTTTTTTTTTTTTTGTATGTTTTTGAGATATAGACCTAGTCACTATATTGATAGATCAAAGGTTTTGCACAGTTGGATAGCCCTTTGGGCATAGTTCCAAATTGCTTTCCAGCATGGACATCATCAGTTCCCAGTAACTCCACCAGCAGTGCATTGCTATCTCAGTTTTCTCACATCTTCAACATAAACATTTTCCTTTTTTGTCACATTAGCTACTCTAATAGGTGTAAACTGGTACCTCAGAGTTGTTTTACTTTACATTCTAGAGAAACATGAGTAGAATTCATAGTATTTTGATAAATAAGCAGCAGTTGCTTCTTGAATGTTTTTTATCATTGACATGGTTATAACAAATAGCATTATCAGTTACCATTAAGAATAATAAATTTACTCTTTTTCTACCAAATACTTTTGAATCATTTTAAAATTTAGTTTCATTTTCTCTTATACAACTTGGATTCTGTTCGTTTTGATAAAGAATACTTTTAGTGTTCTCTTACAGTTATTTTGCCCTTTGCTTTAAAAGTTCTTGAATATTTTTTTCAAACAAAAATCTATGTTTTCAAGTTTTAAGTATCAGTAGAAGGGTGGGTACTTTAGCAATCTTCATGAATACCTTATTTAAGTAGGTGAGAAAGAAAGAATCATTACTTTGGCGTCTGTGGTTGCAGTACCGGTATGGAATGGAGAAGAAGCAGAGCAGGAGAAGCACACATGCTTTGTTTTCTGGAAATTAATTTGGATACTTTTCTTCTTAAAAATTTATTTTTGAGGAAGGTGTTATTCAGATATTGTTTTATATTCGTCAATGATATTTTTGAAATAATGAGTTTATTAGCCATGGCAAACAGGATTTATATAACCCTCCTATTGTCATAAGAATCTAAGAAAAGCATAATGAGCTTATCTAGTTTATACCTGATCTATACCAAAGTAATATTTTGAGAAATCATAAGTTTATTTTTGACAGCAGCCTTCCATGATTTCTTTTGAAAAAAACTATATATTATGAAATTTACTTAAGCATGCTTCTACCTCTTTGGACCTCATTTTCCTCCTCTTTATAATGAAAGTATTGCATTAAGTAATCTCGGAGGTTTCTTCATGCTCAGATAATCAATAAAGTTGGAAACCCATCCAAAAGTTATTTGTACTTTCAGTTCATACTACCCTTTAGCATAATTTTTGATACATTTTGTGTACAGATCATATAATTTTAGAACTTTAAAAAACCCAAAAAATCTTCAAATGGGGAAAGTGAATTTTAAAATAAGCTAATAAGTATAACTATACAAGATGCTGTTTGCATCCAGAGAAAGGACATAGAAATATGTATAGATTTATATGTGTATATATGTGTATATATGCATAAATAGACATATTTGTATTCTAATGGCACCCATTTCAAGGGGGGGGGAGTAAGGAAAAGAAATTTTCACAGTGGCTTTGTTATATATTTAAGAATATCAAGTTGTATATCATAGATTTACAGTTACATAATTACAGAAATAATTAAAATTATACTTTCTAATAGAAATGGTTTTTTTCTTCCATAGGTTAAAATTAAGTAAATAAAAATTTTTAGAAATGAGATGCCACACACAAAGTGCTTTCCAAACCCTAAAATGCCTTATATAAATGCTATTTATCAAAAAGCCAAGGGCTCATAAGTTAGTGGCAGAGTTGGATCTAGTCTCTGGTTTCTTAGCCCTCATTTCAGTTCACTGGTGTTTTGCCTTTACATCATTCTGCCTTTACTAACCTCTACATGAAACAGTATATTCTTTGATATATTTTCAAGCTTTAAAGGATACCTCTGAATTATGTTATTCTGAGTAATGTTGAATTAATCCATGAATAATATATTTAATGAATAACCCATCCTCTCATCAAATTTCTATCCTAAGTCTGTCTTCTCTGGCTCAAAGTTGCTTTTTGTTTTAAAAAAATATGTCCTTTGGAGAATGATCTACTAAAATTAAAACTGTTTAAATCATTATTTAAGTGCTAGTTGAAAAATTCAGCTTATTTTAACATGAAATCTTCACAATTTGGGGGAAGATGTAATTTCAATTTTAAAAATAAAAATTTCTTCTCAGATAATTTAAACTAATAGATAATTGTGAAAAATTATTTAAACTAGTAAATACCTATAAAGTTATTTAGTCAGCAGAACTTAAAATATTGCCTTATCTATTTTGTTAATTTTGTTTTCTGTATCTTTTAAAATCATTGTAGTGCTAACAATAATTTCAAACATACAGTAGACTTTTAGCAAGTATTTATTGGTTGAATGAATGAAGATTTCCAAGTTTGTTGTGTTAGCTTTTTCCTTCATTGGCAACATATTAAACCATAGTCTTCAGGGAAAGTCAACAATGATTTTTAGCTTCTTTCTTGAAAAGTTATCAGTAGGTCACAGTTTGTTTTGAATTATTTTTCCTGCTTGAATTACCTTGCCCTTGATGCTATCACGTTCTCCATTGATAGTTTTCCTTGAGGAGAAGTGAGAATCAATATTTTAAATAAGAGTTAAGACACCTTTAATGGTGATACAATTACTAATACCCAATTTGGGGGAGCTAGTTTGAAACAAATATTTCAGCAAAGGTTCAGTACTTAGAATATTTGGCTTATACTTCAAAATGAAGAATAGTTTGTAACAGCATTACTTCAGCTATTAGTTATCAAATTTTGGATTCTGGGAGCACAACAGATGCTCAATAGTTTTGATGTGTATTCACTTTAGATTTGAAATTTTTTTTTAGCTCATTTTCATAGAGTACTTTATGAAACTTAAACCTTTTAATTTCATAAATTCCTAAACAGGTTTATTTTAGTTGTATAACTCTGTTTCCTCAAAAATACATATTCAAGATGTTAGGAATGGCAACTGTCTCACTGAATTCAACTTAACAAGCATTTATCTTTATGTATAGAGCATGGCAAGTGGTAGAGAATATCAAGTTAGACAGTGTCACTTATTTATTTCTTCTTCTGCCCCCCTCCTTCCCTCTATTCAACTCCATTGGGTACCTGTCACTTTAGCATCAAATATAAAATCTTCTCTTTGGCAAAAGCCCTTCATAGCCTGGTCCCTTCTTTCCTTTCCAGATTTCCCACACGTTTACACCACCATCTCCCTGCTTTCAGTTTTTAAAATGTTGAAAATTATATTTATATGTAATTGGGAAAAAATAAAGTGTTAAATTTTTTAAAAGAGAAATAATAAAAGAGTAGTTAATGCATTATTGGTGGAGTTGTGAACTGAGGCAGCCATTCTTGAGACCAGTTTGAAATTATGCCCAAAAGGCTAAAATACCAATTGATGTAGCAGTGTCACTACTGGGTCTGTACCTCAAAGAGATCATAAAAAAGGGGAAAGGGCTCACACAGGCAAAAATATTTGTAGCAGTTCTTTTTGTCACATGTGCAAAAATATTTGTACCAGTTATTTTTGTGGTGATAAGGAATTGGACATTGTGGGGATGCTCATCAATTGGGGAATGATTAAATTATGGTTATATGAATGTAATGTAATATTATTGTTTTGTAAGAAATGATGAGCTTCAGAAAAACCTGGAAAGACTTAGATTAATTGATGCAGAGTGAAGTGAACAGAACCTGTAGAACATTGTACACAGTAATAGCAAGATTGTTATGATAGACCTGTTCTTCTCAGCAATATATTGATCCAAGACAATTTTAATAGACTTGGAATGGAAAATGCCATCATCATCCAGAGAGAGAAAAATGGAAACTGAATGCAGATTGAAGCATTTTTTCACATCTTGTTTGTTTCTTGTGGTTTTTCCCTTTTATTCTGATTTTTCTTTCATAACATAACTAATATCTAATTATATTTTAAATGATTGTACATGTATAACCTATATCAGTTATCTTACTATCATGGGAAGAGAGGTAAGGGAAGTTGAGAGAGAGAAAAAAAATTGAAACGTAAAATCTTACCAAAATGAATGTTGAAAACTATCTTTACATGTAATTGGAAAATGAAATAGTAAATAAAAATAATAACAAAAGAGTAGTAAAGACTCCAAAAAACAACTCTTTCTTTTCCTCTCTCTCCCCTCATACCCCTAGCATACTTTGTGATCCAATAGCTTCCTTGCTGATACTCATTAGGGACAGTCCTTCCTGATATGGCATTTCCACTGTCTCTTCATTGAGTATTTCTATGATTCTCCCTCCTATCTCTGCCTTTTGGATTTCCTGGCTTTCCTGGCTTTATGTCTCAACTAAAGTCCCATCTTCAACAAAATCCCTTAATTAATTGTTGTGCCTTGCACCCCTAATCACTTATATGCTATCTCCCATACCTTGCTAAACTGAGTTCCTTGAGAACTGAAGCTACCTCCTTTTCCCCCTTCCCCCTGCCTTTTTTTTTTTTTTTTTTTTTTTTTTTTTTTTTTTTTTTTGTATCCTCAGCATTTAACACATTGTGGCTCTTTGACATAGTGATTACTAAGTGATATTGAAGATAAATGACTTTGTATCTATCCTTGTGCAAGGAGTGGTTATTCAGCATTGGTTGAATGAAAAAATTCATATGAGTTTACATAATTTTAAAACAAAGAACTCTTATTTTATAAAATTCCCATATTTTGGACTTGATGTGCTATTTAGGATACTAAAAATTTAAGACTTTGGAAAATGCATATTATATCTTCAAATAACTTATATAATGAAATTATATTTATTTATTAAAGAGGGGGATAAATATTTCTAAAAACTATATTTTAATTAAGACATAGATATAAATGTTATCCTAGTCCTCTAAGTATATTAGGGAAGGTATGTCATCAGCATAGCATGAAACCTTTTCCCAATGTGGATTTAGAAATGTTTTTTATATTCAAATTTTGAGAGATATCTCTTCAGTCAGAATTTCATACCAGATTATCCAACATCCAGATTATATGGCAATAGTAACATGAATAGATTGTCTTGGCAATGATGAAGAGTGAAGTCATTATGTGGTTTAAGTGTTTAGGAGGCTTTTGACCTTTTGGGGGATAATTCCTTTCCTGGTCAATGTCTTTAACTAAACCCTTTAAGTAACAAATATCTAACCAGTAAGTAATTAGCCTTTTTTTCCTCGGCATTTTAAATGCCATAATGACATTATTAAGTCTACAAAGGTGCTTCTTCAACACTCTAAATACAAGTACCTGTAATTTCCTTGTATGAATGTGTCTTTGATATGCTAGTATAGGTCAGTACCACTTTATAACTTGTCAGATACCCTTTGAGAATTTCTATGAACAGAACTTGATGATGACTTTCAACCTTTCATCCTACAGACAACCTGAGATGAAGCTCCTAATTTAAGTAGGCAAGGTATATCTCTCTGCCATGACAAATACATTATCACCATTAGAGAGTCTTTAATAGGGCCTGCTATTGTTTTTATTTTGGAACATAACTTTCACATATCCACAATATCTCTACATCACCACCATGAGCCATTGATATATGGTTTTAACAGTAGGCTTTTTCAATATGGGCTTCAACTTTTCTCATTTGAATGTTTATATTCCTGTGTACATAAGCAATAAACTCTTTTAGAATAAGGTAAAAGACAATCAGAAATTGGTTTCTATTTCATGCTTCTTTCCTAATTCTATGTAATGTGGTTTCTGTGCTCTTGTGGACCTTATGAGCAAATCACATTGCCAAAATCTAACATGAAGGAACAGGATTTAATTCCAGCTTTCAGAAGTTATGATGAAATATAAAGAAACTATACAAATGAGTAAAAGAGGATTTATCCTCATTGCTGTTTTTTTCAAATACTTATTTTTCAAGAAAATAAGTTATTTAGAGAAAAATGAGTCTGCTGTTCACTGACTTATTTATATCTAGCATATTGTAAATCTTCTGATTTTAGGGGCCGAACTGGAAAAATCAGAGTACAATCCCTAAAGATTGGATTAATGTCTCTCTCCAAAGGACGCCTGGAAGAAAAATACAGATGTAAGTAAGATTCTTATCCTATGCAAATTTAAGCAGTTTTCTCTTAGAAGGCATCCTTTATTCACATCATGGCCATTTGTTTTCTAATAATGAAAGTCTTTTTAGAGAGAAGGGTATAAAATGTCATTTTAAAAAGAAAAAATGACCTGAAGTATAATTAAGTTTGGGATATGTGTATGTATTTGAAAAATTCTGAGTTCATTTGATTTTGAGTTTGGGGTTTAAAAGAAGGCAGTTGCTTTCTTAGATAACTTGACAGCCAGGAAGGTCCATAAAAATGGGATTAAGGATTTGTGTGAAATGAAAAGCCGATAGCAAGATAAAAAGGTTAAGAATCTTTTTGATAGACCAAGTGAACCAAGCAAAATTTTCCACAAAAGTTTTATTTTTTGAAGCATTTTTCTAAGCAAAAATTGTTTTCATGAGCAGGATGCGTTTTTATCTAAGTAATGGATAAGGTAAATAGTAAGCTAAATGTTACCACCTCATTGTATCACCCGAACTATTCAATACCCTACTAGTCATTCTGCCTGCCAAAATGCCTTTACTAAATTCCAATGGCCCCCATCATCTTCAGAATCAAATAGAATAACCTCTGTTTGGCATTCAGAGGCCTTGATCATCTCTTTCCTTCCTATCTTTCTAATTTTCTTACATTTTATCCTCCTCACCTCACCTATATCCTGAAATATTCTATAGTACATGACACTGGACTCATAGGTTTTTTTGTTTGTTTGTTTGTTTGTTTGTTTTTCACTTAAGATATTTTATATTATCAGTCGTTTCACTGGTTGCTTCCTGTGTTTGAAATTTTTTCTCTCCTCTGCTGCTGCCTTCCATTTCTTCCTTCAAGTTGTAAATAAAATCCCATCTTCTCCAGAAAACCTTACCTTAATCTCTGAATTCGAATGCCTTCCCTCTTTTAAAGATTTCCAGTATTTCCTTTACCTGCTCATTTGTATATAGTTGTTCTTATGTTGTTTCCCCAATCAGTCTGTGAGCTCCTTGAAAGCAGAGACTTATTTTTGCCTTTCTTTCTATTTCCGGAGCTTAGCCCAAAGCCCACTACCTAGAAGAAGGCTTTGTAAATGTCTGTTGCCTACTCTTCTGATTGCTCTCATTCAGAATCACTCCTTGATAGGATGAAAATCGCTATCTTTATTCTCTGTACCTTATCTACCTCAGCACCTACTTCTTTTCAAGTCCCTAGACTTCTTTTCCAGATTTTCTACTATTCCCTTTTCTGTTATTAAAAATCAATAAAATAAAATTTTATTTCATCCTTTATCCTTTGCTCCTTCATGTTTTTTAATTGATTCAAAGAATTATTTGAATGTGTCATGCCAGGCACAGTGCTGAAACCTTGGTTTTTTCCTGTTAGATAGGAGCTATTCATTTCCTAATTTTAAATAGGAAGAAACTGAATTTGAAAAAAGTTTAGTGACTTCTAATGAGTCATACAACTAGTAAGAATCTAGGGTAGCACTGGCACTTTCTACCTCTCGATGTAATGAACCCTGTCCACCATTAAGTTATTTATTCTGTATTCCTTGATATTTTTTGCTCAAAACACCTTCCATGATGACATTAACCCCAAATTGAATAGGTATGCAGAGTTCCAAAACCAGTTAATTTGTGTTTGCTTTTTTGAACACTTTCAATTACATCCATGCTAAGAAGTTGGTACTTTGATTTATTTTGATTTTTATAGGCAAGATGAAGTTTTTCACATTTCAGAAGAAAGTATTCCATAATGTAAATGTATTTTTAGATTCCTAAAAGAGGAAAAAAAAAAAAACAGTGAACTAAATCAAAACTTTCAATGTCATCTTCTACTATTCCCCCAAGTTACCAATAATTGAGCAAATGAAATTTTGAGAATGTGAGTAGTAGTAGTATCTGCTCAAGAGCCTCATCTGTAACCTGATGTGTGGTCTTCAAGGGTTGCTCTGACTGAAGAATTTATTGCTGGCCTTCTCTTAGTCTTTTCCTCAAAAGATAAAAAATATAGTGCATTCCTAGACTCATATGCAAGATCTCTTAAGACCTAGTGGTAGTAATAGCATGCTGTTTTCCTTCCATGGAACTGAGATCACTTTTTTTCTTCTGGAGTAGGACTTTAATTAAGGCCCTGCTTATATTGATGTATCAAATTGTATCAAAATGCTTAGAAAATTAGGAAGATAAAGAGAATTTTAATTTTTTTTTCTTTCTGTATCATAAGCCATTTCCTTTTCCCACTGATGTGGCAAACTGATATTTTATAATTGTATGACATATATGTGATGGTAATGGTTGCTTTTCTATAACAAATTCATTTATTTGGGGCTGGGGAATGGAATTGCTTTGTGGACTTAATGGTAAGTTTCTGGTTAACTGAAAGGGGTCAGTTTTCATCAGTGTTGAGCTTTCCTACTCCCTCTTGCTCCCCTATCTACCTATTCATGCAACTCTTATCCGTTTATTCCCATTATTTTTTTCCATAGAATGTATACCTAAAATTTGGGGAAGCTTTATCTCCTTTCTTTTATTTGTAAGGATAGCACTGTAATATGTGAACTATAACTGGTTATCTCCACAGTTCTTGACACATGACTATTTGACATATTTTTCAATCAAACATTTACCCAATAATATTCTTTGCTTCATTTCTTCATTATATATAGTTGTAACTGTTCATATTCATTATGTAACTTTCTATAAACTCTGTGATGCTCTTTAATTTTTCACTGTCATATTCCACGACACACAGCCATATACAACACTACCAGTTGAATATTACTGTTAAAAAGATGGGTCTTTTTGCATGTGAAAAGTAGTGGCATAAAATATTTATAAAATAGTATCAGATCCAAAATTACATGGAAAACATTTTTATTATAGTAGTCATTAAATTAAAAAAAATGTTCTAATCAAATATATTTGAACAAATGATGATGAAAATTAAATTTATCTTAATTGAATTTCCTTTCTCTGTGTATCCTTATAATTAAAGCCATATTTCATTGTAATTACTGTGTCAATATATCTGCACTTGGCTCAGTTACTTTGAGAGTAGAATTTTGACAATATTAAATCCATCATTACCCTGCTTTTCATCAAGAGTGCTGCATGTTAAACTGACATTCAGATGTATAACAAAATAAGATTTCTCCTAGCATTGTTTGGGGATATCTTGAGATTATATAAGCAAATAAGCAGTATCATTTTGTCTACTTAGCTTCACATGGAGAACATTTATATTTGTGTTCTTATGTTTAAAAATTAGTTTGTAGAAATAATTTATTTCCTTCATTAAATGATTTTTTAAAAATTCCTCCCCACTCAAAAAAAGTAACTTGTTTAACTGCTTTTGCTTTACTTATTTGGAAATAAGGTAAACAATTTTACATCTGAATTGTTGCATTGTCGTGAAAAGAAATTATGCTGCCAAAACTACAGAGAAGAAGGCTTATTAATTGCTGTTGAGCCAAGATAATTAAAAAGCTGTTAGCTTATAGTTTTTCTTTCTATGATTAGAAAGAACTTAAGAATTAAGGGTTTACACAAATTGTTAGCAATTTGTCTTTGAGATCTGTACAGATGTATTTCCTTCTATAGAAAGAATGATAGTAGGTCCTAAAACAATGGAAGACTGAAAAGCTTAGAAAGTTAACTCAGAAAACAAAACAAAACAAAACAAAACAAAAAAAAGTTTAATTATAGTTCTTATAGGGTTTGTGATAGAATACAGGCGATGTGTTTCCAAGCAATGTATTTGGCATTTTAAATAAAAACAGATCTGTCAAAATTTAAATGTTTACTATCCAGAATCTCTCTTCCTGACAGGTTGCAGAAGAAAATTTGTTTTGACACATTGTCTCTGAATAGGAAGGTAAACACATATCGAGTTCATAAAACTAGGTCACAGACTCATAATGTGTCACATTGAAAGATTTTTTTTTTATTTAGGGATAAGCTTATAATTATGATTGGCAGACATAGTCTAATTTTCTGCAAATTAGGTACAGTTTAGCCAATTAGTTGATGGTCAGGTACCTTTCAATATTTGTGGACTATACATTATTGAAGAACTTTAGAGTTCGTGAATTGACTTCCCTAATTTTTTCCTTTTTGAAATGTTTTAGTGTCTTAACGTTGGATTATGATATAAAGCACAGCAATTTTTATGGTTTCATGTTTGTGTGTGTGTACATATGTATGTACAATTTTATGTGTTTATATACACATACCATGTGTTTGTGTGTGTGTGTGTGTGTGTGTGTGTGTATAGCGAAAGAGAGCGAAACAAGAACTCTTAAGAAGATTGAAACAAAACCGATCTTTTTCTCTGTTCCAGATCTCTTTAAAGAGGTGGCAGGTCCTACAGAGATGTGTGACCAGAGGCAACTAGGTCTTTTGCTTCATGATGTCATCCAGATCCCTCGTCAACTTGGAGAAATAGCAGCTTTTGGTGGTAGTAATATTGAACCTAGTGTTAGAAGCTGCTTCCAACAGGTAAGAACAAGAAAGTCTTCCCACCAAAACATTCCCATTAATTTTCTGTTCCTTCTGGCTTTAATTCTCTCTCTCTCTCTCTCTCTCTCTTTTTTCTCCTAAACATCTAGAGATTAGTCTGTACTCATCACCCCAATCACCTATATTTCCTCATTTCCCAGATCTTGTTCTAGTTTCTGGCTTCTCTATAAAACTGAAACTTGACATCCTGTTTCATACTTTGGGTTCTGTTACCAAGGCTTTACTGGGACACAATATGCTTTTCTTTAGTGGACAAATGTACTTTACTTATAAGAATGCTGTGAGAATAACAGTGATCTATTTGAATGTAACATGCTCTGAGCTTTTCAAAGTAAAAGCATTTTGTAAATAAAAAATTGAATCACTGTCAAAGTATCATTTTGTCTTGATATGTATTTGATCAAAGAACGTTAAATAACAGAAAGAGAATTAAATATATAGAGTCACAGGAGAGCCTGGAGCTTATTTAGTCTAATCCCCTCAGGACCCTGAGGCCCATAGAAGAGTTTGTCCTAAGGTCTTACAATTGATATAGAAAGAGCAAGGAAATGACAGAGCTAGTAAGTGGCACAAATAGAATTTGAATAAATCTAGCCCTATAGTGACATAAGTATACCACTATGAAATTTTATTCTGCAAAAACTTAGTTCAAAATTAGGAGAGCCATTTATGTTGCATGTAGTATTTAATCAAGGACAAGTAGCACCTTTAAATATTAGTGTTATTGTATATATGTGTGTTTGTGTGTATGTACATACTTTTAAAATGTATTTATTTATTTATTTATTTTGCTGAGGCAATTGGGATTAACTGACTTGCCCAGAGTCACACAGCTAGAATTTAGGTCTTTCTGATTTCAGGGCTGGTGCACTTTCCACTGAGCCACATAGCTGTTCCCATATATAGATTCCTTACTTCCTTTCTTAATCTCCTTCCTCCCTCTCTCACTCTCTCCCTCTCTTTCTCCTTCCCTCCCTCCCTCTTTCTTTTTTTTATTTTTGGCAATTAGGGTTAAATGACTTGCCCAGGATCACACTGCTAGGAAGTATTAAGTGTCTGTTTCCAGATTTTAACTCAGGACCTCCTGACTTCAGAGCTGGTGCTCTATCTACTGCACTACCTACCTGCCCCTCAAATAGTATCTTTAAAAATAATATGTTTATCAAAGAAATAAAAATGTATGTATGACTTATTCATTGGGAGGGGGAAGATGGGTAAAGAATGAATTTGCATAAACTTTCTCTTTGAGCTGAAAAATGTTACAGTCAACCCCCCAATTTTTTTTTTTTATCAATTTCATTTAGGAAAGAGAGAAGAAATTGCAAATTTGCAAAACCTTGCAATTACCATCTTTTAAAATTGTGCCGCTAGGATTTGTTTTCACACACAGGGAACCTGTGTGAATTCTCAGCCACAAGAGAATAAAGTAATCAAAATTTAATCATGCCCATTTAGATATTATTTCATATCAAGGACAGAGACCTAACACGTTTTATAGAATGTCATTTTGTCCTTTAGAAGTTTTTACAAAATAAATTTGAAGAAGCAAAATTTTATGCAGCCTCCATTCCAACTTCATACTGTTTTTGAGCATTTAATGAAAAAGTAGGAATACTTTTCTTTAGGAAAAATAAATTTCAAATTTCATTTGAAGAGAAGATAGCCAAATATAGTTTAAATATTGACCTCCAAAATTGGTTGAGGATTTTGGTCATTTTTAATAGATATTTAATGATCTTAGAAAGATCATTCAAGTTGTATATATATCAGGAGACTGAAAAGCAATCATCAATCACGTAATAAACATTTGTTAAGTGCCTGTTATGTTCTAGGCACTGTGCTAAGTGTGGAGGATACAAAGAAAGGTGGTACTCATTTCCTGGAGTGGGAGTGAGGGGGAGGGAAAGAAAGTATATTGGAGGAGAATAATAAGTAAATACACATGTACAAACGAAAAAAGGGATGATAATTAAAGGGGAATGAACAAGGTGAGATTTAAACTCAGGCCTGGGGAAAGGCATGAAGTACAGGAAACAAAGGTTACAAAGGAAAAATTAGGAATTAGATAATTTCAGATACGGGAAGTGGTAACGGTAGATAGATGGGGTTGTATCTTGGAAAAACAAAGGGGCCAGTGTCACTGTTTCAAAGGATATATGGGTATGGTGTAAGAAGAAGTGAAGAAATGTATAAGAAGACTCAAAAAATGGAGGTTAGGAGGTGGGGTTATTAGGACTTTGAATGCCAAACAGAATTTTTTATTTGATCATAGACATGATAGAAAGCCACTGGAATTCCTTGAATATCTGGGTGATATGATTGGACCAGTGCTTTAGCAATAATTTTATGATACTTTTGAAAAGTTTGAAAATTAATCCTAAAGGATAAATACTTTCTTCTTATTCTATATAATCTTCTGTTTTTTCTAGTTACAAAAATGTAAAATTTCAGCAGAAAGAACACCTTAGTAATCATGAATCCTGGCCTCCTAGCTCATCCGTTAGGAATTGAGATGGAAAAAAATTAAATGATTTTTGTCTTGGGTCACTAAGCTTCCCTTTGTTGATAGCCTCCAAATGTGCAAAATTCCAATTCTGGAATACAATTGGATACAAATGTTAAGTGTTTATCTCTGCTTTCATTTAAATTCTTCATTTAAAAAAATTCTTGTGTTTGTGTTTTTTTTTTTTTTTAACAGAATCACAATAAACCAGAGATAAATGTTAAAGATTTTATAGATTGGATGTGTCTGGAGCCACAGTCTATGGTATGGCTGCCAGTTTTACATCGAGTAGCAGCTGCAGAGACTGCAAAACATCAGGCGAAGTGCAACATCTGTAAAGAATGTCCCATCGTTGGCTTCAGGTAAGAGAACATTCCTGGTCTAGATCTGGGGTCTCATCATATTCCTTCCCTGTTGTTATGGCACTTTGCCTTCTTTCTCACTCTGGCATTCATTCCTTAACCATACTCAGACTTAGCAGTTTTAAGTATTTCTGCAGAAAGCTATATTGTGGTATCACTTTGTAATCCATGACCTTTCAATAGGTTACAAAAGCATTCATGCATGATTACTCCATGACTGACAGGGGGAAAAAAAAAAACAACAACAATAGCCCTTCCCAGGATTCACTAGACTGTCAAAAATACAGAGAAGCTCAGGTATTTTCTATTTTTTTGAGACTCACAACTTTAGGTTTATTCCCACAGAACAAGAAGTAACTTATCACTACAAACTGAAGAAGTACTAAAATCATGTATTTATCTTCTCTTGAAACTTTACTTTAAAGAAATAAGTGATCCTTAATTTCTTGTTATACACTGTTAAACTATATCATTAAATGTAGATAGTTTACCAAGAATCATTATTTTCTCCTCCTCCCTTTCAAATTCCCTCCCCTAATTAAAAAACAAAACAAAACAAAAAACAAATACAAAAAAACAGACATGTTGTGGAACCAACTTTAACTAAGGAATACTGATTGTTAAGTTTTTGACATAAATATTTATACTTCATAAATTGGTAATTTAAAACCATTGTTTGATTTATTATTTTGTTGACTGTCTAGTCTTAGGAAAATATTAATGATACTTAAAAGTATGCATCTATATGTATTTTCCTCCTAAGAGCTAGATAATTAAACATTTACCAATATAACACCTGTATTCCTCCATAAACATTTCTTGATGAAATGAAGTTATTATCAAAACAGAGGCTTAGCGACTACTGTTATTCAGTTGCTGTTGGTTTTTCCAGTTACATCTGACTTTTTGTGATCCTATTTGAGGTTGTCTTAACAAAGATTTTGAAGGTATTTGCATTTTCTTGTCCAGCTCATTTTATAGATGAGGAAGTGGAGGCCGGTAGGGTTATGTGACTTCCTTATATTATAAGTGTCTGAGGGCACATGTGAAATCTTGACTTCAGGAGTGACATTCTATCCATGAAGCCACCTAGCTTCTCTAATTACAAATGACTATAAGCTAATTATGATTATTATAACTAACATTTATGTAGAGCTTTAATGTTTGAAAAGTGTTTTATGTCCATCATCTTGATTGAACATCCCAATATTTGCCCAAAGCAAATTTATCTTCATTTGTCCTGGTTTTGACCCTGATTGCTTATTGCTTGCTCCAGTGACCTTTTCATAAATCCCCTTCCAAGATATATATTCATCAGAGATGTCATTGGTCAGAGAGATTATTCTAAGAAGCTTATTCAGATTTTTCCACTTGCCATTCAAGGAGGTTAATGGTAAACATTTGCAAATTTAATTTAGAAACATAAAAATTGCATAAAAATTTTTAATAGTGCCACTCAAAATTTCATGCATGCATCTTCAAGCACCCAGATTAGTAATTAGAAATAACATATATTTATAGAGATATACAAAATAAATATAAAGGGTTTTTTTGTGAGGAAGACACTAGTTTGGAATGTTTTCTTGAGGGGAGGGTTTCAAAAAGGATTATTTTATCCAATAGCCTTTGAGATAAGCTAGTAATATCTTTTGACATTGGCCAAAATTGCTTTCCTGATGCGACTCAATATATATTACCAGCTCGTTTCCCTTTCCATTGCAGATAAATAGAAAATATTCCAGTGCTCCAAAATATAGTTTGAATCCTAAAAACACTTCAAAGTTAATGGTCCTTTTAGATGTTGTTAAGAATGTTATATTCCATTCCATAAAAGCCAATGCTCATCTAAAATTTAATGTGTATTTACATTTGTATGTATACATGTATGTATGCATGTGTGTACATATCCACTTACCCACATACACACACTGTATGTATGTGTGTGTGTATATATATATATCTTCCTTTTGGAATATGGGATGCAGAAGTGATGAATCCTAGAATATATTTGGGTTCCAGGATTCTCCCCATATGGGCCACCAAATGTTGAAGTATAGAGTTGAACCTCCAGAAATATATTGGAATTTCTCAGCCTGAGTATCTTGAGGTGTATCAAAAGACTTTATAGACTTAGGATATTTCCATATCAAGAGACAAAGCTTTTATTATTATGCCATTGACTGGAGCCAGGTTCCAAAAGGGAGTTTAGGAGTTAAGTAGGGGAAAGATGCTGATTAAATTCCCTAGCAGAATTCTTCATTAACAAGGGGGAAGATGCCATAAGGAAGAAAACCCCATAGGCTAAATTCCTAAGCCTAAGCCTGACTAAGTTTGTAATGAACTTGCCCTTGTGATACCTAGTAGGTGACTAACCCTAAAAGAATTTAACAAGTCATTATGCCATTGACTGGTAGGATAAATTCTCAGAAAGGAGTTAGCAAAGAAGTGGGGTACCAGTAGGTTCTTTTTTAGGAGAAAAATAATCTTCAGGGTTGACATTTATAGTTAGATCTTCTGATAGGAACTATGAGGTCATGATAATTTTGTCAATACAAGTAATTTAGCAAAGACCCATTGTTACAAAGGCCCACTTAAGGACAAGATCATACTGTTAATGACCCTTTCTTGCTTTCCTCCTGGAGTAACTATGCTAATTTAATTAGGGTCCACTGATGTAAAGGCCCACTTAAATTCTTTAGCTTTCTTCTATCAACTGCCCCTTCTAGACCACCTAGATATCTAAGACCAGTGCTCTTATTTACCTTATCAAGCTTACATATTAAATCTCAACAAATGTACCTAAAATGAAGTATTCTTCAAGTTAATTTCTTGGTTTGGAAACTATTTTTTGCCAAGTATCACTAGAGCCATTAAAGGCTCCACTATACATTATCATAAAAGATAAATTTTGTAATAAACTTTGAAATCAACTGTGTTTATTGTATATTCCCTCTTTTATATCAATATACATTATATCCAATACATAAATGAAATATTTAAAAAAAATTTTAATAAGAAATGAAAGAGGGTCAACTTGATGGCATTTACAAATGGTTAAGTAGGCTCAATTGAAATATATGATAAAAGGTTTCCCTTGATATAGAAATAGTTTTGATGTATTTATTGGGTTAGGCACAAATAATATGGTTTAGGAGATCGATGTAAGCACCAAATGGGTTTGGGTCAAATGAAGAATTCACAATGGCCATTCATTTTGGCAAAAAGTTGATTTATTTCGAAGGGGTTACAGGTACAATAACATAAAATGAAGAAATACAATAGATACTGGAAATGGTAAATATGAAATAGAGTTAAGAGAACATATAGTTAGTTATCTATAAAAGGGAGAAACACACCATGAAGCATAGTGGGAGAGAGGAAGACACCATGAGCCAGGTGCTGTGATGGGCTATAATCCCAAAGAGGGTTTCAGCAAAGATAGTGTGAACTATAGACAGATTTATAAAGCACATTTAACCTCAGGGACATGATTCAGATTTCTGACAGGACATAGGAAGGCTATAAGGTTAAACTTATCCCTATCAGTGCCCTTTTTGCTTGCCACAGGAATAATTCCATCAATGTTCTAGTCCCTCTTGGGTTGATTGGTTACATCAGTCAATTCAAATATCAGTTTAAGGGAATGTAAGATTATTTATTAACTATATTTTCTAGGAACATAATATATACAAATTGTTTTGTTAAAAATAAAACAAATTATTTTAAAGTAAATTATGGTATAGATACTATTAGCATTTTATTTAATAAGATGATATGAGAAATCAAGAAGTATTGTAAATAAATGTAGGTTAAGCTTTCAGGTAATCAGTCTCTTTCAGTTTCAGCCTTTCTTTGAGCCTTTTCATCCTACCCTTACTTTCTGGTCCTCTGACTAGATGAATATAAATTTTGAGCTCTGAAATCTAGGTTAGGACGCTATCTTAAACCCAAATCACTCTGGCTCTCTTTGATTTGCCCAGGATCTAAGATCAAACCACTGTTGGTCCATTGTTTGGACTCTGATTGGCTTGAAATGAATGTAAAAACAATTGCTTCTGTTTTGGCTAGAGACCCTGAGAGCTTCTCTTCCCAGACTAATTTTTTTTTCTTTTGAGTAGGTAAAAGAGGCCATTCTCTGCCTCATTTCTTAACTAGCCTTAATCATCTATTGGGTTTTGATTTAATCAAAACTGAGACCTGGTAAGGACCTTAGCTTTTTAAAAAGACCCAGATGGCTCTAGAGGAGAAAGTGAGGCAGGTGACCTTGCACAGCTCTCCTTCACTTAAATTTAATTCACTTGTATGTCATGGTATTGCCTTCCTGATGTCTTAGTCTTCTTTAGGAATGAAGAACAAACAACATTTAACAATCTAAAATAGCAGATAATTGCTTTCTCTTGATAGAACTTTTATATTCCTAAAAGAATCCAATATTATTCTTATTTAGCTTTGTTTCTATTTTTCTGATGTTCATCTTATTGCTTCTGTTATTTATTTAAAAAAAATTGTACTGAAGATGGGATCACAATTATGGTATGAACTTACTAAACTCACAAAATGTTCTTAGAAGTGACTTTCCTTTAAGAACAATAAAAATTTGTTACAGCATCTCTGTCCAATTGAAAGAATAAGCATTGAGTGTCAATTACATGCCAAAGATTTAAAAGCATTCTTTCTCTGCAATTATATCTTGGAATTAAGCCTTCAGACTTTTCTTCACCTGAATATTTTTTCTCCTTTTTACAGAATTCAATCCAGTTATTGTAATTTCCAATTGTCATATATTTTGAAAAAAGAAAAAAAAAAAAACTATTCCAAATAGCTGATAGATGTAGACCATCAATGGACCTTGAAGGGTATCTCATAAAATACCTTCTATTTATAAATGTGCTCCTTTAAGCTAGGGAATTAATGGAATTGTCCAAGATCACAAAGATACTATCAGAGGTAAAATTTGAACAGCCTAGGTAGCTTGACAAGAATTCTTTTCCAGTAAAACATGCTACCATATTCCTTCTGTTCATGCAGCCTATCATGCAGCCTTATAAACCTGTCTTTACTTTGCCCATTTTGTCTTCATTTTCAGAATCCTACAAAATGTTGATAGCATGCAGACATTGGCTCCTTGAATAACTTATTTGAACACATGAAAACTAGTGTCCTATCTTGTTCTCAAGTGTTTCAACCTTTATATCTAACCATTTCCAGAAAATGTTTTCATTAATTACCCTAAAATATTCAGTGTTCCCTTTTTTCTAATGAGTAGCTAATTAGGTCAATACAAGAGTCTTACTCTTGTCAGCAATTGCCTCTGAAATTTGCCATGGTGATTTTGAGAAATGGTATTTCTTGTGTAAATGACCATACCATGCTGAAATATGTTGCCAATCAAAGGGTACTTATTAGAGATATATGCACCAATGAATTTAACTCTTTTTTTCTCTTTCCCCCTCTCCCCCATATCCAGGTATCGAAGTCTAAAGCATTTCAACTATGATTTGTGTCAGAGTTGCTTCTTTTCGGGTCGAACGACAAAGGGTCACAAATTGCATTACCCAATGGTGGAATACTGTCTACCTGTGAGTACTAATTGCCCTGAACTTTTAAATGGATTATTCTAGAATTTCCCAGTCTAGGTCTTTCTTATTTTAGATTATAAATCAGATTGCTTTCCTCCTATTTGGAAAAGCAAATCAAAGTTTGCTTATCTATATTTATTCAGCTAAAAACACAGAAACATACAACCACATATGTGTGTGTTTAACCCTCTTTTAGTTCACAGATTAATTGTTGCTTAGTCATTAAGCAAAATTAATATATTGAGCTCTTATTCATGTGTGTTTTCCTTATAGAATTGTTCTCTGAAGCAATTGAAATTCAACCTAGAGATTATAAAAATTAATGAAAAAATAAATAATAAATGTAAAATTAAAATTTATAAACTTTTCTTTTTATTAAAAAAATTAAAACTAGTGTTAGATTATTTTTAAAGACATCATAATAATGTTTTTTTATTCTCTTTATTAGCATTTTTAAAAAATCCTCTTTCCAGAATCCCTATTATTTCTTCATAGTGAATGAAGGAAGTATAAGACTCATCTCCTCTATAAACACACACAGAAAAGCTCTGGGTATCTGTCAGTCCGTGTTTATTTTGTTTCTTTTTTTTTTCCCTCTCTTTTCCCTTTCTTCTTTTTCTCTCCTTCCTTATGATATCTGAGAGATTTGGTGCCTCTTAATAAATTTTGATTAATACATACACACACACACACACAAAGGGAACAGAAGCCCACACAGTATATAATATGAACTCCTTAGACTCTATCTCATTCAGACAGTGCTCTGCAGAATGACTCCCCAGTGAACTTTAGACAGCACCAGCTAAGGCAAAAGTCCAAGAAAACTACTAATATTGGATTTTACAGTTACTACATTACTGTCCCATCTAGATGGCAGATGCTGCCCTCCTCTATCATAATTTCACCTGTGAGATGTGGGGTTGTAAGTTTTATGGCTATGCTACCTAGTGGAGCCTAGCAGAGAATAATAATACTAGAAGTCATTGTCATCTTCTGTACTGGGACTGCTATAGAAAAATTGAATTTTATAATAACTTAATTAGATGTTTTTAATAATTGTTTTGCTTGATTTTTTTCGATGTTTGCAAAACTATTTTTCCTTTCTTTCGACATTCTTAGAAATACTTTGAGCTTTTGCTATTTTCTTTTTAAGTAAAATATATTTAAGGTTCATCCATCTTTCACCTAACAGTTCAATAAAGTGGTTTAACTTCCATCTAAGAAAATGAACATGAATTTGGGTTTTTTCAGTGTGGTGGTAATAAGAACTACAGGAGTGCTGAATTAGATTAGACTGCCAACCTTGATTCCAGTCTCTCTATGTTATACAACACACCTTCATTTGTACTTAGGAAAATGCTCTTTTTCTGTCACAGGCCTGAATTTAATCTCATTATTGTACTTACTGCCTTCTAATGGCTAAGCCTGTCTACTAAATCTGAATGTTTACATTCTTCATAGTTTTCTATAAATCTCTTTTTTTAAAATTCTACCTCACCTTAAATCATCTTTAAATTTAAAAAAAAAAAAAAAAAAACTTAAGTAAAGAAGTTAGGGACAAATTTGGAAAGTTAATACATACACATACACACACACACACACACACACACACACACACACACACACACGCACGCATACACACATATATATTTTACAAGAGATAGCATAGTACAATGGATGGTGCTGGCTTTGTCATTCTGGCCAAGTTTTTTAACTTCAATATTTAAGCAACTCTCTAGTGCTATATATTACAGAGAAGGTGCCACCCTGTGTTTTGGTTGAGGGAATTTCCTCATATCAGAAAAATCTCAATTATTTGATTATTTTATAAATATTTAACTTAAATTTAAATTTTAAAATATTCTTCCAAGTAATCAAAATGAAACAAAATTATAGAATTAATCAGATTCCTCAAGAAATAAATAGCAGTACAAGTTATGCTCTACCCTGGTGAGTTCTCCCACCACATTTTAAGAAGGACATTCATAAACTGGGGAGCATCCAAAAAAAAGGAAAAGAGGATGCTGAAGTTGATTCCATAAGAGAATGGTTTGAAGGAGCTGAGAGTGTTTGACTTGAAAAAGAGAAGCCAAGGACACAATATTTATTTGTCTTCAAGTATATGAAGGTTTGTTGTATGGAAGAGAGGTCATCTTTGTTTCTATTGGTCTCATGGGTCAAAAACAGGTACAATAGTTGGAAGTTGAAAAAAGTAAAATGCAATCTTTACATAAAGAGCAATTTTCTAACAGAACTCATTCTGAAATAAAGCTAATCAACAGTGAAATGACCATCTTGTGAGTAGTAGTGGGTTTCTCTTCATTTGATAAGCAAAAGCTGGATCCTTACTCCCCCAGTTGGTCTAGATGTCCCTTCTGATTTTAAGATTTAAGTGATGTAAGATTAGACAGTAAAGAAATTAATCAATATTACTGAAACTCATCTCTCTGTTCCTGATAGTTCTTTTTTAAGGCATGCTTCCTTTCACCTTAAAATGAATTAAAAATTTAGGCATCTATAAAATTCTCTAATTCTAATACATATGGGGCACCTAGATAGGAAAGTGAATAGAATACCGAATCTGAGTTGAAATCTGTCTTCAGACACTTAATACTTACTAGCCATCCTGGGCAAGTCACTTAACCCCAATTACTTGCCAAAAAAAAAAAAAAAGAAAGAAAGAAAAAGAAAAAGAAAAAAAGAATTCTATAATGTGGGTGGTTTCTAATAAAAAGTAAACTAATTTTGTTCTCTGCAAATTTAAGTTTAAAATATCACCTTTGACAAGTCTATTCAATCTGAAGATAACCTAAGTGGTGTTCTGGTTGGGTGGTTTTTTTTTTTTTTTTTTTTTTTTTTTTTGTAAGTACTGTTAATCTGTAATTTGCTAAAGCATTTAACTAAAATTATCTTTTTTATGGATAGTAAAGTATAAGAAAATATTAACATGACTAAAGATTTAACTCTCATGCAAAATGCATACATACATATGAGAAGCAATTAAATTTACCACATTGACTATTTTAGGGTTCATTTTTACTGGTATTTTGAATACCAGTAGTTTCCCCAAGTATTCCACTCTGTTTTTCCATAGTTGTTTTTAAACAGTACAGCATTCTGTATATGTGATCCTGAAGATATTTTCATCAATTTAATATTTATAGATTCTCATAAAGCAGATTTTTTTGGTCATCATTATTTTTTATCTTACTGAAAGGAGGAAAAAGAGACACCCAATGAAGAAAAGATAATTAAACTGGGGGATCAAATTTTGTATTTCATACTTTATAGCTTGATTAACTTATTTTCTAAAAGCTAGTCAGAAACAACTACAAATCCATATAGCTATCAAAATACTTTCCTCTATCATGTGAGTCATAATAGTATTAAAGTACAACACACTTTTATCTTTTTGGTTTAAAAAATTGCTGCATTTTATATTTGTTATGATTTTTGAGGCATTTGATTAGTACACTTACCAAATATACAAATTACTCAAATTATTTGCAAATATTTTTTCTTCTTTAAATTATTTTCTGTTGTCTATCTTTGTAGGTAAACAAGAATTTGTGCAAATAAGAAAGTAAACCATGATTAGATCCTTGAAAGAAATTCTTCCTCTTATAAATGTGAAATATGTTGCTTTAACAGCTTAATCATATCCAAGCATGAAGATCATATTTGTCTCATAGAAGGCATCTCTGTTTGTGAGAACAGTGGATGTAATATACTTTCCCTTCTTGATTACACTCTTCAACTCATGTTCCCAGGTTGGGTCTCAAGGAGTAAATGACTCAAGATTCTTTGTACCTCACGTTAAATTTAATGTGCTTAACTTGATATTGGACAGAAGTCACAATATGCTTAGAGCAGTGGTATTTTTTGAGATTGCAATCTCCACAAACTATGGACACACATTAAATACTCTAGTAGAGAAATATATAGGTAGGCAATGGGAAACAACACATTACTCTGGCTTTCAAAAGCCTTAATGTCTTTTCCTTTTTCTTGTCATGCTGGTATCCCTGGTAAAGCTCACATCCCGCAGAGTTATATCTGTTTTCAGAGATCACTGGGTAACATGGCTGATACTGTGACTAGTCAATAGGACTAGGTGCCCTTCAAGTCCATCACTGTTTAAAGGAGTAACAATGTATAAATATATATATGTATATATATATTTTTTTTTTCTTTTTGCATTTTGTTATTCCTTACCACCACTTTCTCTGTGTTATATCTCCCTCTCTGACTTTAATTTCTTTTAAAATGGTTTTATTAATTTTATTGATATTTTTTATTTCTTATGTAATTATTGTTAACTTAAATAGCCCTCCCCCTACCTCTACCTAGGGAATCATTCTATATGACAAGATATTTTCAGAGGAGAAAAAAAATCAGTATAGCTGACTAGTTAATTGAAAAATATTCAATATGTAACATCTATAGACATGCTCCATGCAGAAGGTGGTGCTTGAGCTTTGTCTTGAAGGAAAAGGAGGATTTTGTGAGATAGGAGTTAGATCTTGCAAGAATAGGAAAAAGAACAGTGCAAAGATGGAGTTGATGATGTTGATGATGATGATGATTGGGGTGTGTGTGTATTTATGTATGGTCTGCTTTTTCATATGTATCTTTTTCTTAAATATATCACCATCTAAATGAGCAGTTTAAAAATTTTTTAAATCACAAAAATTATTGCCTTTAGTAGTTGTTATGTCATTAAGCAATATATATTTAATATTTATATTGTTTCATTGTATATTATATTACTTCCTACTATGTATTTCTAAGGAATAGATATATTTGTAGGTGCCTTATCCAAAACCATAACTGAAACTTCTGTTTTAGGGGTTGCAAAGAATCACAATACTTTTTATTCTGGTCTCTTACTTTATAATTATATGTTTTTGATTTTTTTGGTTTGGTTGTCTGTTGGAATCCTTACTAACTGCTAACTAATTAGAGTTGATCTAATCTTACAAGAAGATTTTGGCCAGAACCTGAAACAAGGTACTAAGTAGAACTAATTAATACAAGGCTTGTGTTCACACCTTTACTCATTGGAGTTCACAAGTATGCCAGCTTCACAAAGTTAACTTTCTAACTTCAAGGGAGTTCACACCTCCCTTAAAGCTCTTTGGGCCAGAGAGCACTATGGGAGAAAACCCATAATCCCATTCTCTCAGAAGATTCACATATAAGGCCAGTGATGAGAGATCTATTCCAGAATACATTTTCCACTTGGCTGGCTGGTCGCAGAAGAGAGTTCAGCTGGACTGGAGAGGAGCGACTCTGGTGTAGACAGAGAGCACTTTGCGGAATTACGCCAGAAGCCCTCTCTCCGAGGCAAGGCAGAATATATTCCACTTGGCTGGCTGGTGGCAGACGAAGATTTTTCAAAGGATAAAGCTACGAGTGAGAGTTCAGTGGACAACCAGATTCATCTTCATCTCACACCACTGTAGTTGGTGGCTGGGCTCCCCAGAAGGAGACAAGAGAGTCATTCCATCTCTGTGTTGGTTGGAGGCTGAAGAAAGCAGAGGCAGAGGCTGAAGGACAGAACCTTTGGATTTGGAGACATCCGGAGGGCTCTAAGCTAAACCAGCTGTGTTTTGAGAAGAACAAGAACTCCAACATTTTGAACTCCCAACAGTGGTCATTGTTGAGTTTGATTTTTTTAAAAAAATTTAAACAGTGTAATTGAACAATTAAAATACTATAGTCTTCTGTTTTATGATAAAAATCAGTCCATTAACATAGGAAGTTATATATATATATTTACTCTCTGACATCGTTATATTATCCAAATTTTTGTAAAGTGATACTAAATGTCTGAATCTTGTATTGCAAAGCAATCTGATCCCAGTATTTCCCCATATTTTAATACCATCTGCAATCTTTTTCTTCTGTTATTGTTGACTTTTATTATTTTGTATTTTTAATTGACTCATTATCTGGAGCTTGTTTTACTTGAAGCAATTTTATCAAAATCTTCATTCTTAATTATAGACTTATTCCCCCACCCCCCACTTGGAGGTCAGTTTTTAATGTATTGATTTTGTTTTGACTAGTATAATCTTTTTCGCTGTCTCTCTCTGGATCAACTTATATGAGTCATCTTAGGACTTCTTTTTAAAATATTCATCCTTTTGTTTGTGACCCTTACCTATATATTCTGTCTCTTCCTTCTTCCAAGATGAATAGTCTTGTCTTATTCACCTATTTGTCAGGTTATGTTATATCTATTCTCTCTTTATTACATTAGTAATCCACAGTGGGCCTTTTAAAAACTGATCATTTTATTTGTTCTCCTCTTTGCATCATGGAAGCAGAGTCAACACTTGATCTTTTTGTGTTATACATAGCATCATTTACCATTATTCAATTTTTAATTATTTGCATTTTTAATAGGATTTGCTTATATCTGGTTTTCTGTGAAGGTCTGTCAGCTTATCAAAAGCTCATCAATTTTTTTCATAGATCTTTTCTCAATTTTAAAATCTATTGGTTATGCTCTCATGCTTTTTGTTCCCTCTGCATTTTTGTGTTCTATCTTGCCATTTTTTTCCATTTTTTTCTCACTTCTTGTTCTGTCATTAGTTATGTTTCAGTTTCTAATTCTTCTTTTAGAACATAATTTATCTTTTAAAACTTTCCAAAAATATTTATAGGTATTTGTCATTATTAATAATATGAAACTTTTCTGAAGTCTTCTATCACCCTTGTCTCCTTCAATTGATTGAAGGTATGTATCTTGAAAAGCTTTGCTCCCCAGATCTTTAGCTATAGCTGAATCATTTCTTGGTAAAATTTGAGCATAGACAGAATCCTTTTAAGTAGAAAAAGCATTTAATTAAGTCAGTCTCTATAATAAACTCATTCTTGAAAAGATTTTAATTTGGAACATTAATAATAGTTATAACAACGATAGATGACATTTTGTATATGACTTTGCATACATTTTATTGGAGAGTCACAACAAATCTTTGAGGGGAGGTACTTGAAATAGCAAGTTTGTTTAAGGACAATGATTTATTTAAATATTCTTAATATTCATTAGTAAAATAGAAAAGAAGAAATCCTAAATTCATATTTTGGGGAGCTTTTAGGAGCACTGAAAGAAAAATGTGTAACTGATTTAAAGAGTACAAGTTTGATAATCCCCATTTTACAAATTATGGATGACAGAAATTACATTTCTTGTCCAAAATTACATTTGTAATGATCAGATACAGTTTTGCTACCTTTTAAGTTTAATTCTGTAATCTACTAAAAGGTGCATTTTAAAAAGGGGAAAAAAAAAACCAACAAATTTTTGAGCTGCCTTTTTTGATAAGAGACTTTGTATTTGTGGTTATAAGATGCTAGCCACAAACAGTTCTCCACCCTTGAAATGAGTATCACTGTATTTCTGTTGCTATGGAAATAGAGCAGAAGAAAGTGCTTATTCGTGTTTTTGGGTTTTTGGGTGTTTTTTTTTTTTTTTTTTTTTTTTTTTTTTTGAGAGCCCCAGATTGAATTACTGTAGTTTCTTGCTGGCAGTTGTGATTCTCCTGATGAGACATTGGATGACTGCCAGGGTGTTAAAAATGCAGCATCATTGCTATTTTCTTTGACCTCAATGTACTGAGGCAGTTTTTCAGTTGTTGCTGGCCTTATACTGTTCTCTCAATAAATTTAGTGTATTTTAAGGTGCCATATCAGACCTTTGAGGTACCATGTCTATCAGATCCATTTTATGTTAGATGATTTATTACTCAGCTTGCTCCACTTGCCAAAATCTGCTGATATTGGCCTTTCTGTTTTGCATTTTTCCAGTAAGACTTATGGTTTTGAGATTTTTGACTGAATTCTTCTTATCCATGGAACTGTTCTTTAAACTCTTTATCATGTTAGAGCCAGTAATGAAATTTTGAAATTGTTTTTTACAAATTTTTAATTATAAGTAGCTTGAAAGGGAAGTATGCTATTTAAGGTCAGCAGTTAGAAGTATGCACATATCTTGAGACCTTTATTTATTAAATGATCCCTGTTAATAGAGTGGTGTTTGACATTTTTTTTTTCATTTTGGGACATATTTCAGATGAGAATGGTGATACTTACACACCCAGTTGGCTGTTTTACAGTTTATAACCTTGTTTTTCCCCTTTTAGTTTTTTGATGTGTTTCAACATTAAGAAGAGTTTTTTCTTGCTCTGTGTCATATTCATATTTTAACATTAAAAACTTCAAATTCTTTTGAAAAAAATTATGCCTAAATAGAGATCATTTAGTATTTTCTTCTTTCTGTAGTATCACTGACCCAATTAGATAAGGTACCAAGAATATGGCACCCCAGAGAAGCTGTTTGGAAGATTAAAAATCATTTTACTTTTAGAGTCCAAGAATAAGAAGTTGAGTTTTTTTGGTTCTATGACAAAATTTCATCTTTTTAAATTATTTTGAGTGATTACCTATTTGGTTGGTAATTATCGAGGTTATCAGTAGGTCTCTAATTTAAGGTTTCTTCTGTTTTCCTTAGTCTACTTGCTCAGAGCTACAAGGATTATAGAATTTGAGAATATTTAGTTTAATTCAGTTTACCCATTTCTCTTGGTTAGAACTGTTATTCAAATTATGTGGAAAGAATTCTCAGCCATCCAGGAAATCATGGCATGTGTTTCCTAGAGTTGATAGTTGATTGTTCACAGACATTGATGTTGAAAGATAAAATATACATTTTTATAATAAAGTATATTAACACAGAATTAAATGAAGAATATTTATAAATTTAAATCTGGCTTCAGACACTTACTATATGTCCATAGTCAAGTCACTTAAACCTGTTTCCTTATCTGTAAAATGAGCTGCCAAGAAAAGCCTCACATGGAGTCACAAAAACTGAGACACAACTGAAATAAATGATTGAATCACAACAATTATCTGGGGCAGAAATATAAAATCTGTGAAATCCTTGTGTCTTTTTCTATCTAATATGCTGAAACTTATGCATTAACAATGATTGTTCAAGTTATAAGTTATAAGTAATTTTTATCATAGTTTAAAATAGTTTGATTTTTGCAGTTTTTTATTTCAAAATTTGTTAGTCTTTTGCCAGAAGATGTTTAATATTATACACCATCACTGAAGAAGGTAATAGAGAAGAGGTAGGCCATTCTCATCTCTAAAGATCAAGCTAAACCAATTTACAGATTTTATAAATATAGAAATTTAGAAATTTTTATGTTTTTTGATTAAAAAAAAAAAAAAGCTTCACCATAGATATCTTACGATTCCTTTTACTAGAATATGGTTGTATCCCAGTGGAATTATTGTATGCTGCCAATGTAAATGTTATCCATAGTTTTTGCAGGATGAATTACTTTTCACATTTCTTTATAAACTGAGTGACATTCCTAATGCTAGTGGATTTATTGATTCTAGAAATTATAACTTGGGCAATAGCTTCTCCATTGAAAGGAAAATGACCAAGAGATAGTGATTAAAATGTGTGATTAAATGTCCTCCAAAATGTCAAGGTTATACAATAAAAATGCTCTGAAATTTTCCAAATTGGACATTTTGTAAATTTACACATCTTTTGAAACTTTAAAGGAAATTTATAACTTTTATTATATATGTTACATGATTTTAAATAATGGACAAAAAGCAAAGGTATTCTTTTGAACAAAATATATAAATTATACCCACCTGAATGACAAATTATGATTGTATCATATATAGAGATAAGAGCTAAGGCAGTAGTTACTAATGTTTTAGAATATGAGAATAATGGATTTTTTTATTTGTAGTTGTAGAATCTACATGCATTTATTAAGAAAATGCACAATAGACTTATTTAACATGTATAGGACTGCCATCTGGGGGAGGGGGTGGAGGGAGGGAGGGAGGGGAAAAATCAGAATAGAAGTGAGTGCAAGGGATAATGTTGTAAAAAAATTATCCAGGCATGGATTCTGTCAATATAAAGCTATAATAAAAAATAAAAAGAAGAAGAAGAAGGGGGGGGGGGGGAAAGAAAATTACCTATGTACATGGTTTAAAAATAAAAAGCTTTAATAATAATAATAATAAAAGGAAAATGCACAATAATGAAAAGCTCCTTTGACATAAATAATAGTTTGAAATGAATTTTTATTTTATTAGTCATATTATGCATAAAATGTAATTAAAAATGAAGACATTACTCATATAGTAATTAAAAATGAAGACATTACTCATATAGAAGGTAATTTTACTTAAACTTATGTATTCATATATAAATGGGGAAATCTTAATTATATATATATAATAAGTGAGTACCTCTTGGTTAGATGAACAGAAATTTTAAAATGTCCAGTCACTTAAATGTTTTCCATTTAAGTAACTGGACATTTTAAAATTCCTTCAATTCTCAACTAAAATCTTGTCTTCTAGAGGAAACTTTCTCATTTCCACTTAATTCTTAAGCTTTTCTTCTATTAATTATTTTCAATTTATTCCGTATATAGTTTGTTTGCACATATTTATTTGCTTATTTCCTTCTTTAGATTGGGGATTCCTTGAGGGCAGGGACTATCTTTTTCTTCTGCTGACCCTTAGAAGCCTTCTTTAGAAAGAAACAAAAATTAAACATTTTTATCGTTACATTAAGCACCTACTGTAATGAATACCTAAAAATGGTTTTGAGACTACTCACAGAACCTGTGCCTGTGCATATGGCATTGTCCTTTTGGAATATGGAAAACTCCAGGACTTTGAGTTCTGGTCCTCCCAACAGCCTCAATATATGAAACCCCGGGCCTTCCTTAGAAGATATTCCTTAGTAGTACCCAAAGAAACTAGATCTAAACAACAAAGTGGCTCCCCAGAAAACAGCTGATGCTGAATCTTTTCAGCCTGCTAGAACTAAAATTTGTTTTGTTGGCTTGGAGAACCCATAGGTATCATCATGCCACAGTGTGGCATACTGACATAAAATTTTAAGGAAGTATAAGTTTTGTTGGTATTGAATATAATTTCTAATTAATGTTTTCTGTTAGTAACTAAGACTCAATTTACAAATAAAGAAAAAAATCCCCTGATTCTGATTTTGTATTACTTTAGATAGGTTTTTTGTGGGATATTAGTTGTTTTTTTTTTTTAAGTAAACAACTTGCTTATTTTAGCTAAAAAATTGAGTATAGACTCATCCTGTGACTCATTTTCTGTGTCTAGCATTTTACTCCAATCCTTTCCTTTTGAAGATGTTCTTCTTGGTGTCTGTTACATTATACTCTTTTGCTTTTCTTTGTATTTATCAGATAGCTTTCTCTTTTTCCCTTGTCTCTTTTTCTGGATCCGGTTCCTCTTAAAGTCTTCCAAATGTGAATGTCCCTCTATGCTATCTCATAGAAATCATAAAATCACAGAATTTCAGAGTTGGAAGGAGCCTTAGCAGGCTATCTGATCTAAGCAGATTCAACAACAAGAAGAAAGTCAATACAAATTACTTCAGCCTAAGGCCTGTCTGTTGCTTTTTTTTTCTTTCCCTGGGAAAATCTTTCCCAGATTTTCTTTTCCCAGAAATCCCACACAATTTTGTGATATTTCTCTATTTTTTTACATCCATTGTAAAACTGATATATTTCTTTCTTTTTTAAAAAATATATAATAGCTTTTTATTTTCCAAATGTATGCAAAGATAGTTTTCAACATTCATCTTTGCAAAACCTCAGGTTCCAAATTTTTCTTCCTTTCCTCTCCTCTCCTCCTTCCCTAGACAGCGAGTAATTGGTAGGTTAAATATGTATAATTCTTCTTAACATATTTCCACATTCATCATGCTACACAAGAAAAATCATATCAAAAAGGAAAAGAAATGAAAGAGAGAAAAAAATGAATAAACAATAACAACAATGAAAGGTGAAAATACTATGTTATGGCTTTCTATATCATAAATCTATTGGAATTCTCTTGAATCACCTCATTGTTGAAAGAACCAAATCTATCAGAGTTAATCTTGTTGCTGTGCACAGTCTTCTGTTGGTTCTACTCATTTCACTTAGCTCAGTTCCTGTAAGTCTCTTAAGGTCTCTCTGAAATCATCCTGCTGATGATCATTTCTTACAGAACAATAATATTCCCTAACATTCGTATACCATAACTTATTCAGCCATTCCTGTTGAGGGGCATCCACTCAGTTTCTAGTTTCTTGCTACTACAAAGAGGGCTGTCACAAACATTTTTGCACATGTGGGTCCCTTCCCCTCCTTTATGATCTCTCTGGATACAAATCCAGTATTTTGTAAATTTTTTTTTTTGGCTAGGTCAAATGGTACGCAAAGTTTGATAGCCCTTTGGACATAGTTCCAAATTGCTTTCCAGAATTGTTGAATCAGTTCACATTCCACCAACAATGTATTAGTACCCCAGTTTTTCCCATATCCTTTACAACATTTATCATCTTTTCCTGTCATTTTAGCCACTGTGAGAGGTGTGTAGTTGTATTTTAGAGTTGTCTCAGTTTGCATTTCTCTAATCAATAGTGATAGTTTTTTCCCCCCATAGTATTAGAAATGGCTTTAATTTCTTCATCTGAAAATTATGTTTATATTTTTTGACCATTTATTAATTGGAGAATGGCTTGTATTATTGTAAATGTATTTCAAAAGAAAAATGATTCTATGTAAAATTCTAATATTGATTAATATAGATGATAATCAAAGAAGTACTAATTACATTGGTAAGAAAAAATATATACTTTAAAGAAATTCTTATACTGTTTGTATGTGTATATATATGTCTTACAGATGTCCCCATAGAAGAATTTCTGAACATTCTAACTATATATAAACATTCAGTTCAGTACTTTGACAATATAAGTATAGTTTTCTTTTAAGACTTTGCTTGAATAAATTATTTTTAAATGTATTTTTGTGAATAAATTTGCATATTATAACTTTGAATTTTTTTTTGATAAAAGAACATTTAAAAATTTTATTATCAGTTTACAAAATATATACATAGTGCATGTTATATTATTATATATGTATATAATATATTATATATAAACTATATTTTCTTTTAGCTTTAAGGTCATTAAGGTTTTGTGCCAAAAGTTAACAACTTTAGAAGTTTAACATTCTAGTGAAAAAAATCAAAGGCACTTGAATTCTGCAATTAATTTTAGATATGTTTCATTCCATGAGTGTTACAATTTAAAAAGCTTTGATTTGGGAGGTTGCATTTTGTGAGTATTTACTGAGATATGAATTAAAATGTGATATGATTTTGGTTTTTCATATGGTCTCAAAATTTTTATGTTTTTTATCAATAAAATTTCCCCCATGCTACATTTCATTTTATATAGGCAGGGTATATTTGGGGGGGGTTTTGTAAAGATTGTTATCAAATTCATCATAGCCTTCTTTTTTCACTGGGGCTTAAACTCTTCTCTGCTGCTTTGAAACTCATGTATACATGAGAAAGAATGCCAGTCACAGTATAATCAACAAATGGTGATCCAGCCTTTGCTTGAAAATCTCCAGTATGGAGAAAACCATCACTTCTTGGGGTAGCTTATTCTACCTTTAAGTAGCTCTTATTATTAAGAAGCTTGATTCTTTGTTTTTTTTTGGTTGTTGTTTTTTAAAAATGCCAAAATTTACCTTTTTGAAGCTTCTACCCATTGCTCTTAGGTCTGTCCTTTGTGGATAAACAGAACAAGTCTTATCCTCTTTGCACATAAAAGCCCTTCAGATATTTGGAGATGGCTATCATATGCCCCCCTTGGGTTTTTTTTTTTTTTTTTAATTCTAGTTTAACTTTCCCCATTTCCTTCAAGTGGTTTTTATTTGGCACCAACTCACCATTGTGTTTGCTCTACTTAAGAAATTTGCCATCTTATCATTGTTTTTCCTGAATTGTCCATAACTGAATAGGACTGTCTACAGATGGTCTGATCACAGAAAAGCACAACAGAACAGTCACCTCCCTTTTCCTGAAGTCATAACTATCTTAAAGGGCATAGATAAACTTTCTTTCTTCTGATTCTTTTGAAATCTGTTCTGCCAAATTTCACTGTGGATGTCATTCTACGGCTGGCTTTCTACCCTTCCATCAAAACTGTTAAGAGGGATTGGTCAGTCCCTTCCAAGGTAAACATTATTCCCTTCCCTCCCTGTCTAGCTACCAGCAGTTCTAGTAGTGAGATTTAGCTGTATAAGAAAATTTCTCCTCTTTATTTCTTCTGCCTTTTGAAAGGTAAAATGATTTTTAAGACAAATTGTTAACTGTTCTGCTTTTGACAAAGAGAGTTCCAATAGATGTCCACATATAGACAGTTCTTGCTTTATATAATGTGGCCCATTCCACAAAGCCCTACTTAAAGCTACTTTTATATAATATGAATTTGCCCATACCTACTCATTTCAATTAGCCTATATAACACAGGCATATACAAAATAATAATACATTTACACAAGTCATAAAAGGTACTAAAATGCAGACATATTAAATGCTGTAATATAATAAATAAACAATTATGAAATGAAAGATAAAAGTTAATGATGTAGTCACAGTAGCATATAATAAAGTTAACATAGGTATACAGTATCTGTTGCCTCTTTCCCACCTATTGCACTATCCTTTATCACTGCTAACTGGCTGCACAACTTTTTTAAATGAAGCTATTGAAAGATTTTTGGATAATGATTTTCTTTTCTCATCTATCTGATGATAAGCAATTTTATCCTCACCTAGTCTTTGAACTTTTAAATTCTTGGAAGAAATTGGATCCATCTTTTCCATAGAAGAAAAAAATTAACTCAAATGATGAAATGCTTCTGGCATCTGTTTCATTGTGAACCTTTTCCATTCGACCTAGATTCCAAAGTTTCCTTTTCTTCTTCTGCATGCAATCTTTGCACCTCGTAGTTCAATTAGGTCCTCATTTGACAGTTCTCCTTGAGACTCAGTAAACTCCTCTACATCATTATCAACCACATTTTGCTCCAATTCTTGTGCTGATTTTACAGTCTTGTTATCCACTTCTTGGAATGTTTCATATTTGTCAAATTTTTTGGAAAGCAGATTTCTTTCAGAATTCTTTAAAAGTTGAATTTGGTGGGGCAGCTGGGTGATGCAGTGTATAGAGCACCAACTCTGAAGTCAGGAGGACCTGAGTTCATATCTGATTTCAGACACTTAACACTATTGGTGATTGTGGGCAGATCACAATCCCAATTATCTCAGAAAAAAAAAAAAGTTGAATTTGAGTAATACAAATTTGTATAAAATGAGAGCTGTGTCTATTTATTATTATTATTATTATTATTATTATTATCTCTATTAGATCATGCTTTTTGTTTATTATGATATGCTAATTCTTCATCTAATTCTTTTTTTTTCTGATCGTCACCTGTGTCATTCTTCCATGACAAAATTGCCTCCTATTCTTCCTTCATTGATTTTTATCTTAAGTATTCACCCTCTTCTCTGCTTTCTAGATTTCCATCCATGAGTATTTTCTCAACTATCAGTGCCTGTTTTATTTTTAGCTGTTGATTTTGAATAACATAGAGCTATATTCCAGTCATGTTATCAGTCCACTATCTCATGATATACCAGCGGTCAAATTTGCCTCTTTACATTAGGTATCTTTGGGTTTCCTTGCTCTTGTTTATATATTACCTTGGTTGCTCAATTATAAACTCATCCATTCCCTTAGCTTCAGTTATTACTTCTAGAAAATGATTCCCAAATCAATATCCTAACCTTGATACATCCTATAAATGGTAGCTTCATATTTCCAAACAACTGTATTATAGATCCTTCACTGAAAGTGCTAACAACTTCTCAGACTCATGTTTAAACTAAAACCATTGTTTTCTTTTCTAACTTATAAATATCCTATTTCTATGCACTAATCCCGATAAATGAGAGGCAAGAATGTAATGCCAGAGAAACTGAGGCAAGATAAAGATTAGAGAGTGTTTAATAATTTATTAAGTGGGAGAGATATACTGGGACCAAATGGATCCATGGTTTGGTCCCAGGGCTTAATGAGACTATTGTCTCCACGAATCCAGCAAACAGTGTGAGTTCTCAGTGACCTATATACACATGGTTCAGACTCAGGGGGTAAATTGAAGCAGGGGTGGAGTCAGTGTGCTGAGTAGGAACGGGACTCTGATAGGGTGGGGTGAGCCTCTGGAGACGGGGATGACATAATAGGGGGAGGTACCCTGGACATGGGGAGAGGCATCTTGATAAGACAATATCTGATATTCTCATAGCTTGGGATGGGGAGAGGCATTCTGGTATTCTAAAACATAAGATCTTTTATCCATATCAAATATTCTGATTAAGAGAGAAGGGTGGTTTCGCAGGACTGAGCAGACAATTATAAGCAGAACAATTAGGAAAACTGAGTCAGAACTGGGTTAGGATAATTAGGGAAACTTAGGGCAATAAAAGAGAACTGTGGCTTAACAGAAGCAAATTATTGCCTCTCATTTATCTTCAAAATCCAATCAGTTTCCAAGTCCTGTCAAATCTATGTAGTGTCCTTTCTTCCTCTACCATTCCAGCTCAATTTCTCTTTTTCCTTCCTTGACTTTGGGAATAGCTGCATAATTAATCTCCTTGTTCTCCATTTTCTTCCCTATCCTATTAGTCTTTGCACTATTATTCCAAAAATTTTCCTTATATATAGGTCAGACCACATCATACCTCAGCTCAAAATTTTCAGTGGTTCCTCATTGCTAACTAAAATAGAGACTGTTTAGCTGGATATTTAAAGCCATCCACAATCTGGATCCAGTTTATATTTCTAACTGTATCATATATTCTCCTTGATGCATATTGAAATCTAGCCAAACTAGAAGATTCACTATTCCCTGATCTTTTCTCACTCTTTGTCTACTCTTTGACTTTACATATGTTGTCTTCCAAATCTGTAGTAGTATCACTCTGTATCTTTGCTTATTGAAAATCCCTTCCTTACTTAAAGGTCTATATGTTCCATGAAGCCTTCCCTCATCTTCTTACCTATAAATGATCTCTTTTTCACATTTTAACTACTCAATTTGAAGTCTCCAGTGTAATATTATAACTCTTACAACATAGTTGTGTGTGTATTTACCTGATCTATCCTTCTGAATGAAGGTAGTTTTAAGGCAAGACTCCTTTATATTTGCCCATAAATGCATCTCCCCTTTCCATTTAGCAGTTACCTGGCTCAATTATATTACACATTAAAGTGCTTAATATGTTTGCTGAATGGAATCATATAGGTACAGGACAAGGAATCAGGAGATATGTTTTCTAGTAGAGACTCCATCACTGACTTTGTGAGTGCCTTAGTCAAGTTCTCTCTGATAAATGTTATAATTATTATTATATTGTTATTAATGTTTTATTCATTCGTGTTATCATTATATTATCTAATGTTGCATACATGTTGCATGCATGCTAATGAATTAGCAGAGGACCTATGATTCAGCTTGTCAAATAGAAACAATCATTGCCAAGTTTTAATGATATTTTTAAAAAATGTGTTGAGGATCAACAACAATCATTTGTAAAACCCACCAGTTTTTGGTGTTTCTCGATCTGTTACCTGAGCTTTAAGGAACTGAAAGTTGATCATTTATTTCTGATCAGATGGAAGAAACTTATCAATTGCCTCTAGTATATGCAATAGTCTCTGAGACCTTCTAGCTTTATGCTTTTGGAACTTAGATTATGTCATTTTTCAGAACCACATAATTGCTGAATTGATATGCCCTCATTCTGCTTTTACTATAAATAATTGTCTTTTATAATTCTAATTAGAGATGTTTAATTTACTTACTTCATAGACTACTTCTGGAGAAGATGTACGAGACTTCACAAGAGTCTTAAAAAATAAGTTCAGGTCAAAGAAGTACTTTGCTAAACACCCCCGGCTTGGCTACCTGCCTGTGCAGACAGTTCTTGAAGGTGACAACTTAGAAAAGTAAGTTTCCATTTTTTTCTAGAACCTTGACAAACATTTACTTAGTATTTTTCTTTATAGTAGGGATAAAAAAAAGAAGTACAAAGAATTTTAATAAGAAATATTTCTTAGTATTTGTGTAATCATTATTTGTTTTAAAAAAAAAGTTGGGGTGTTTTGTTTTCTCTTTACCATTTACTTTAGTCTGGTATGTTTGACTCAGACTCATAAAATTTATGTTTATTTTTCCATCTTTTCCTGATTGGTCTTCTGTTCTTTTGATTATAAGTGAATTTGGACTTTAAATCATTATCCATTGTTTTCATAGATTTTTCCATTTATATTGATGTTTTTATAGCTGCTGTTAGCATGTCTTGTACTTATTAAGTATAAACTTTTTATGATTTCAATTGTAAAACTTACCAAAGGACACAAAATTTCAGTTGTCTCTAAAATTTTTGCTCTTCTTTAATCTGTAACAACTGAAAGAATAAAGAAATGGAATATTGTGTGAGAATAGACTAAAAGACAGAATTAATTCTTTTCCCAAAGATTATAATTGGGGACTGGAAGGCATCATTCTTAAAATAGTAAAATGATTTTGGATTATTATAACCTAAAGAAATACGGCTTCAACTTAATATACTAAAGGATAAAAACTTTTTATAGAATAGAAGTGCAAAAGATGATTTGAAAAATAAATAACTACAATTTGAATTTTAAGAAATACTTATGTTTATATTATGTTCCCCAAAATTTTCTTAGAGATCTAAAGGAAATAAGATGTTAACTCACTCTTTAGAACATAGAATGAATAATTCTTAGACAAAAATCATGGTGAATCTCTACCTACACAGGCATCAATACTTGTGCTTTGAATATTTGGAAAATATTCTTTATTGTTAAGAGGAATAATCAGAGTTCATAATGGGGTAGAAAGAAACAATAATGGTAAGAGAATGAAAAAATTCTGTCAAATGTCTGTGGCAAAGTTTTTCTGCAATTTTAATGTTTCATTTAAAATGAATGAAAGAATCTTTTTTCTATCATTTCCCATGGGAAACGCTATAGTAAAAAATAATTGGAATGCCTTGACTGTGAAGTAAATTTCTTGGTTTTGAAAAACTTACAGCTAATTCTATTTTGCTAATGAAAGGTATAAATCATCTAATACAAATGCAAGATTGTAGTGTATCTTGCAAGTAATTTCTCAGTGATGTTGAAATCAGTTTGGGAAATCATTGGATATGACTAGGATGCATCACATGGGAAAAAAAAAAGAGGTCAAGTGTTCTATCATTTCACTTCAAGTAGAATCATAGAACAATTTTATTTCATTTATTTATGTATGCATCACAGACAAGGCTGTAGACACAAGTGGCTTTTCTTTTTTTTTTTTTTTAAGAGAAATGAGATAATTTTCTTTATTATAGCTTTTTATTTACAAGATATATGCATGGGTAATTTTTTAGCATTGACCCTTGCAAAAAGTTTTGTTCCAACTTTTCCCCTCTCCCCTCCCCCAGATGGCAGATAGATCAATACATGCTAAATATGTTAAAGTATATGTTAAATACAATATATGTATACATATCCATAGTTATTTTGCTGCACAAGAAGAATTGGACTTTGAAATAATGTAAAATTAACCTGAGAAGGAAATAAAAAATACAGGTGGACAAAAACAGAGGAATTAGAAATGTTATGTAGTGGTTCACACTCATTTCCCAGAGTTCTTTCCCTGGGTGTAGCTGGTTCTATTCATTATAGAACAAATGGAACTGATTTGGTTCATCTCATTACTGAAGATGGCCATGTCCATCAGAATTGATCATCATATAGTATTGTTGTTGAAGTATATAATGATCTCCTGGTCCTGCTCATTTCATTCAGCATCAGTTCATGAAGTCTTTCCAGGCCTTTCTGAAATCATCCTGTTGGTCATTTCTTACAGAACAATAATATTCCATAACATTCATGTACCACTATTTATTCAGCCATTCTCCAATTGATGGGCATCCACTCAGTTTCCAGTTTCTGGCCACTACAAACAAGGCCACCACAAACATTTTTGCACATGTGGGTCCCTTTCCCTTCTTTAAGATTTCTTTGGGATATAAGCCCAGTAGAAACACTGCTGGATCAAAGGGTATGCACAGTTTGATAACTTTTTGAGCATAGTTCCAAATCGCTCTCCAGAATGGCTGGATGTATTCACAACTCCACCAACAATGTATCAGTGTCCCAGTTTTTCCACATCTCCTCCAACATTCATCATTATCTTTTCCTCTCATCCTAGCTAATCTGAGAGGTAGGTAGTGGTATCTCAGAGTTGTCTTAATTTGCATTTCTCTGATTAATAATGAACAAGTGGCTTTTCTAAGTGATGAATTTATTTCACTTTAGGTAATAATGACAAAAAAAAAATTTAAGAGCTACTGGCAATAGACAAAGTATTGGATTTGAAATCAGAAAACGAAAGGATTTATTAAGCACCCATTATGTGCCAGGCACTGTACTAAGTGGTTTATACATGTTAGCCCATTTGATCCTTACAATATCCTTGCAAGGTAGGTGTTGTAGCCCCCCTTTTTACAATTTGCCAAGTTAAGTGACTTACCAAAGTCACATTGTAAGTGTATCTGAGTCAGATTTGAATTTTGGTCTTCCTGACTCCAAATCCAGCATTTTATTCACTGTACTATTTAGCTGTCTCTACCGGTGATGATGTTAAAGTTAATCTCTTGTCCATGGCTGTATGAGGTCACTTTGCAGCTCATTAAAATTCCCTCATCCTTAGCTTCCTTATCTGTAAAATAGGGACAATAATGTTTGTAGTGCCTATATTATAGGATTATTAGGAGGATCAAATATGAGATGTGGTATTTAAAGTACTTTGCAAATCCTTGAATTACTCTTTAAACCTTAGTTATTATTTTATTTGCCTTTCTGATAAGCTAGAGAACTACTTTCATGATGTAAATTGTTGTTTTCCTATGTTTTTTAAAACGTAAATATCTGTATATCTACCAATACGCATAGTGAAAAACAGCCTTAAATCAGAGGTCCTTAACTTTTTTTTTTTTTTTTTTGTATTATGGACCCCTTTGGTAGTCTGAGACTTATGGACCCTTCTCAGAGCATTGTTCTTAAATGGAAAGAATACAATACAAAAGATTAACCAAAACAAATAAAAATAAACCCAAACACACAAGTTCACAGTTTCTGGGTTAAGAACTCCAACCTTAAATGCAATAGAACTGTCTAAATAAGAAATATGGCTTCTTGAGTCATTTTATATATGGCTTTTTAAAAAATTTGTTTTTAATACTGAATCTTTCTATCTTCCCCTAGCCACTTATGGGTCTGAACCTTCTCCCTCTGTTATCTATGGGGCCAATTTGCCTTTCTTTAGGCAATCTGGTAATCCCTCAATTTGTGGAGGCTCACTGTATTAATGTTGATTGATGTTATCTACATAGCCCACTGCCACACTACCTTGTTGCCTTGTTTTTAGTGACCCCATTTCAGAGAATTAAGAATTTGCCCACAATTAAAAGTTATTCAAGCAAGAAAATTGTTGTTTTTTTATTTTAATCAAGCAAAAAAAGAAAAGGACTGCTATCACTATTATTGTTGTTCTTTACATTTTTAGACATCTATATAGCTATATTTGTGCCTGATTTCTATAAGTAATGTCTCATATATCCTCCTCTCTATGTTATGTGTATATGGTTATTTTCCTCAGTTAATATCATATCTCACTTGTCTTTTTAAATAATAAAAACACTATTGGCCTGAGAGTCAGAGGATCTTGCTTCAGATTTTCCTCTTTTATTACCCAGAGGCCTTCTGAAAATCAGGAAATAACTCAGGATCCTAGTTTCCTCAGCTGTAAGATGAGGAGGTCAGATCACACGACCTATGAGGTTCCTTTTTATTCCAAATCTATGATCCCGTGAAGTATTATCCCAGAAAGCTGACATTTAAAGTGATAATTTAAAAGGTCTGACCTAGTTGCATTGTTAATTGGAACAAGTTTTTAACATTTGTGCCTGAATACCGACAAACCAATATATTTCACATGATTTGTTATGATGGATTTGATCATTTTGGGCATTTGTATCATCATTTGCTTTCTTTCTGTCAAATTTAATGTTGTTATTAGTTATATCATTCCTTATTAACTTGCTATTCCAGAGATTACTGAAGAAGTAGAGCAGGATGGCAAAGAGCATCTTTGCTATTCTCAGTAATATGTTTTGTGATTTCTTTTGGATGATGGTGAATTCATCTCACAACACTTTGCACATTGACCTGACATTTTATACCTCCCCCCCCCCAAAAAAAAAAAAATGAAGCTAGATTGTTCTGCAAAACCTAATTAGAAACAAAAGATATGAGCATCAACTACAGCTAGCCAGTATATTTTACTACCTAGAATAAATCCCAATGTTCTAATATAAATCATATTGCTAAAGTTCATAAGGTCTAGCAGCTGCAGCTGCATTTTTACTCTCATAGAATGAATAACCATTTATGTGGGTGGGTATTTGTTTTACTCTTTTTAAGGTGCAGTGACTGGGGAGCAGCAGGGGGTTGGTGCATCGGTAACTTGTTTTATAGTTATTTATATAGTAGTCATTCTAATAGGCCTTATTGGGCCTTTTTCTATTTGTACCATGTGACAACCTAGCATTTAGTAGCCACTAATTATAGATGAATTGTGTAAATGGTTACTGAGATTTTTTTTTTTTTGTAAAAGAACAAAAGAACAGTTGCCAAAATAAAGAAAGGGAAATCCAGGCTAATATTTATTTATTGAATTTTATAGCTGTTTAGGCAGACTTTGTCTTTCTGAGTAAATGAAAATACTTAAGCTGAAAGTAATTAGAGAATGTTGTTCAGTTGTTTTCCATTTTCCCCAAAGTTAGTTAAGAGAAATTGAACTCCAAAGGTTATAAAGGGTACATAAGAAATCTTATTTACTTTAGAAAGACATTTACTGACTCCTGAGAAAGTACGATTGATTTCCCTAAATACCTTTAATAATAAACACATACTTTGTCCTCCAATATCACTGTGGCCAGTGGATTGTGGCATGTAGGACATGACTTCCTTTCTAGACATTCATTCTTTATGATTATTTTCATTTTGAGAAGAGGAATGATTTATGTGTGCAACTATAAGAGAAAAAAAAATTGGTAATCAGAGTCAAGAAAATAGTATATCCAATGACTACAATGGAAACAACCACTACAAAAAAATAAACAAAAGTTAAGTTTTTTTTTTTTTTTTTACTTAATTATAAACTACAGGCATAGTTTGAAAGAAGAGATATGTGAAGAGACCTCAATCCCATGCATCCCTTGGCAGAGATAGGAAGATCACTAGTATTTGTACATGACATATATTTTTTGGTATATCAATCAATTATACTAATTAATATTTCTCTTCCTCTTTTTTTTTTGGTTTTAAAATATGCAATTTATTATGTGAAATAGTTCTCCCTGAGAGTGGGAGAGACAAGATAAGATAAGATATTGGGGAAAACTGGTGATACTTAAAAAAAAAAAAAAAAAAAAAGACATCAATAAAAATTTTTTTTTCAAGAGCATTGATGATATGATTAAATTGCCACAGGTCTATTCTGCTGGTAGAACTCTTAGTTAACTAATAACATTTATTAAGGATTTTAACCTTAGTCTCAATACTGTGGATAAAGCAAAGAAAAACAAAAAGGTCAGTCCCTGTCTTCAACTACTTAATATAGGAAGAGGAGATGGTAGGCAAACCAACGATGTTTATATGAGATTTTATTTAAAGGAAATTGGAGATATGCTTGGAAGGAAAACACACATCTTGTGGAATCCTTCTAGAAAGGATTGTGTTTTATCTGAGACTTGAAGGAAGTCAGGGAAGAGCTAAGAATTAAAAGAAATCAACCATAGCAGAGGAAGGGTATTAAACAACAATACTCAGTCAAGTTGCTTAAGTTGATACAAATAAGGGATCCCTGCCTCTGTGTGGTGATCAATCAGCAGGGAGAAGCCTCTTGTGATTTTTTGACTGAAATTTAAAGATCAGGGCCTGTACATTAAGTCTCTTAAGCAAAGCTAGTTTTAAAGCTGGTTTCAGTATTTTATAAAGAAAATAATTAGGTTAAATCACATGGTGAGGTGCTTGAGAAGATAGATATTTTTAATACAATAACTGGTCCAGGCTTTAGGAAATAGGGTCCTAGAAAGATTGCTACTTGTCAACTTGTATTTGGATAATTACTTAACTGTCTCACTAACAAGTTGGCTGCTTGATATGCACCCTATATTGATCCTTTTGACAGGTACATGCGAAAGAATCAATTCACTTTGTAAGGTCAGTGGGCCTCAAAAAAAGTAAAGTGAGATAGTAGTGCTGAAGAACATCATTATTATTTTACCCATCATTAATTAATATGCATATAAACTAATTTATCTTGAGTCTAAATAGATAACAGAATTCAAATTACTGAAATTTTTTGTGTAGTTTTTACATCACTTTAATGAGATGGGATAAAAGGCAATTTAAAAAGCTGCCAAAGATGTATTAAGATAAAACAATTTAATAGTAAATTGCTTTGGGTCAGTAGATAGTCAACTCTATTTTTCATGCATTATGACAGGAAGAGAACCAGTGTTGATAACAAGTACCCTATAGACTTAATAATAGTTGAAATTTTATTTTATGAATTATCAAAAAATTAAATTATTCAGAATAATTGTATTAAGTATGTTTTATTACATTTGAATCATTTTTAAATTAGTAGTTTATGTATGACAACTGGAATATTCCATTACCAAGAATACTTCCTTCAGTAGACACTCTAGTATGTGGTAACTTGTTTTATTATTTAAACTTGTCCTAATAAATACATAAGCCATAACTTTCTTAAAAGGTAACTCCTAATTAAACAAGAATGATTTAACCTTGGATTTTTTTTCTTTGTTCTCATGAACCAAATGCCAATATGTTATAATATTGTTGACATCTTTAGTCTCTGGCCTCTTTGAGGGTTACTGATGACCCCAAGAATACTTAAACGTTGAATAAAAAATGTTTTAAAAAATCTTTTCCTTTTCTTATAAATTTGTACCAATATATGAAGATCTGTGAACATTTTTCTATTCAGCTGCCTGGATCTGCCATTCCTAACTCAGTTCAGGGAGTTATTCTTTGTGCCAGCTGAATTAACTTCACAAGAACCAGTCAAGTTGCCTCACAAAGCCTTTCCCATTTCCATTAAGATTAAACTATATTCTTTTAATCATAAAAAACTTGTGAGAAATACCCTAGTGCACTTAAATATGAGATATTTTCTTATGCAATTTCTATTTAAGGAAAGTATGTAGCAAATACAATTCGCAGAGCCCCAAAGTATTGTGCATAGAAAATTGTTCACATAATTGCTTGTTACTTATTTACACAGTGTTTTTAATAATTTAAAAAATTGCAGACAATTGTTGTTCAATATTAAGCAGGTTATATATGTGTTGTTATACTGATTTTTATGAAAACAGGTGTTTTGAAGATATTAAGATTTACTAATAGACATCTGAAAATATCTTTTTTTGAAAATAGATCCAAAGAGAATTAATTTAGTTACTAATTTGAATTAGAAAGTCTCTGTTCTTTGTAATTTATTGCTACAGAGGCCAAACTAATTTTTATTTATTTTGAAATAATTAGTTTTCTTTTGTAGCTGATGTATAATAGAAATGGGAACATTAGGTGTTGGTGAAATAATTCAAATGCTTCTTTCTCTTGTATTTTATTGAAGCTATAGGAGCTTTTGTTAAGCTGGCTTTAAGTTTAGTTCATTCAGCAAATAGAGTTAATTTTTACATGTTTTATAGTTGCACTTTTATGCAAAGCTAGAGTTTGAATTTAGTTAAATTATCTAAGTGATTTTCAAATATTTTAAGACTGTAAAATCTTGTTTCATTTTTATTGTCGTTTCTCAATTCTGTTCCCCTCTGCTAGTCCCCCATATTGCTCCCCCATAACAAAGTTGATAGATTATTAAGCATTTACAACATACCAGACACTGTGCTATAAGCACTGGGAATATAAGTACAAGCAGTCCTTGCCCTCAAAGAACTTGTATTTTTAGAAGGGAAGATGGAGGATAACATATAAAAGGAAGTTGGAAAAGGGAAAAGGGTGAGGTGGTAAATGTTGGTTGAATTGAGATAATTTGTGGATGTATAAGGTTTTATAGAGCTTATTTTAGAAAATGTAGAAATGAGTGAATCTTCAGTCTCATTCAAATGCTGCATTAAGCTTGGATATAATTTATTCAGGGAATTCAAAGTCTAACAGGGAGCCAAACATATAAACAAATATGTTTAAAAACAAGATATAGATAGGTTAAATCTGAAAGAATCAACAGAAGGAAGTCTGGAGATATTGAGAAAGCATTCTTAGGGAAAGTAGGAATTGAGCTGATCAGGAGGCAAAGATGAGTCAGTCCATTCCAGGATTAGAGGATGGTCTTTGAAAATGTCCAGTGGAGAACTGGATTGTCTTGTTCAAAAACTAACAAGAAGGCTGATGTTATTGGTTTATAGAGTACATGAAGGTGAGTGAGGTATAAGAAGAATTGCAAGATAGCACAAGGCCAGATTATGAAGGAATTTACAAGTTCCAGAGTATTTTATTGATCCTAGAGTAGTAGGAGCTGCTGGAATTTACTGAGTAAAGGGGAGATGTTTTCAGAGTTACTGTATAGAAAGATCACTTTTTATTCCCAAAGGAAAGCACCTAAATCTCTATTTCCAAGTCTTAGTCCCATTTCCAGTACTCTTCCCTGATCTACTTCACTCCATAGCCTTCAGCTTTGTAAATTTACTCTTCTATTTAAAAAACAAAACAAACAAAATCAGTGATGACCATCTCATCTCAGTATATATAGTAAAATTTTATTTTATCTTATCTTAAAATTTCTTTCTCAGTGAGTGATTTGGCATTTTATTTGTTTTAAATAAGAATATTTTAAATGTTTCTTAAGTAGCTGTAGTCTGGCTTCTGTTTATTTTGATTTTCTTATTTTGGGCCTGACAGAATTCAGGTATATGGGTAGGCCACATTTAAGAAGTGTTTCTTTTATCCCCAGTTGTTTTGAATTGCATTAAAGTATTTGTTCTGTGGTTTTTTTCCCCCTTTCCCCTCCTTACAGTCCTATCACACTCATCAGTATGTGGCCAGAGCAATATGAGTGAGTATATATGGACCTTATATGCAGAAGGCTAATGCTCAGATTATTTTATTAGCATGTGGTAATTACTAAACTCTTGGCAATAAATAATACTACATCCCTGGATAACAATCCTAGTGGTCTCTTTGCATGGCAAATTTACTCCTTTAATTGATCTAACATTTCTGTTAATATAATGCATCTATATTTGAACACAACATGATGTAATTTTTTTTTTCTTCCTTTGAAGCCCCTCCCAGTCCCCACAACTATTTCAGGATGACACACATTCCAGAATAGAGCAGTATGCCTCCAGGTAAGAGACTTTAACAAGATTGTTTCTCTGAATTATTTTTTGTATTAATGTTGTGTAAAAAGAATATTTTGCTGCATGGAAAATATAATTCCAAAACGAAAAAACTGTAGAAAATATTTCCCAAAACTTTTTTGAAATTTAGAAAATATAATTAATTATGATATAATTATATTTATTACTAAATATTGACTATATTATAGTACCCATCAACTCACCATATTTTGTATTAAAGTTCTTTGTACAAGTATAATGGAATAATTTTCTCAACTCAGAAATTATCTGATTATTATTGTATAAGTTTCATTTTTGGGAACTAGGAAATTATGAATTCTTAATTTTCATGAAGATATTTGAGAATTGAGTAAAATTTTGTTGTGCTTTGTTACTAATCACTCTCTTTCAAAACTTACCATTCCTATGAATGAAAATAACAACTGAAAATCAGATCAGAACAGTTCCAGACCTTATAATTGCAGATTTCAACTTATATATTTCTAGTATCACAGTAACCACCTTATTCCTCAGTTTCTCAACCACCATGATCTATTCCTTCATTCCACCTCGGCTGTCTACAGAAATAACAACACCTTGACCGTGTCATTACCAATACATTAACATTTTGAATGAAGAGTCCCAAAATTCCTTTATCTAATAAAATCTTATAATTCCATCTGTCTCAATACCCTATACACCTATTATTTGTTATTCATCATGATTTCTAATTCTTTTCTATACCTTAATACTTCCTCAGATTCCTACCCTGCCCAGGCTACGTTTCTTCCCAGTTTCAGTGCCTTAATTAACTAGTTCAGTGGAACATGGTCCTCTGTTCTTGAATCCCTACTCTTTTTGCCACTTGCCTTACACCATTCCAAACTCCAACTTTGGATTACTCTCAACATCCATTTCCTCCATTCCAACTCACCTAAAAAAGAGTTGGATAAAGTTACTCAACTAAGCCAACTGTATCTGCTACAAATTTGATATCTGATCTTAACTGAGCTTTCACTCGAGCAAAATAAATTAATCATTTTCTCCTCCAGGATTGATAGTCTATACCACTTACTTCTGTCCTCAAGAATCCTCACATAGTTCTTAGGACCTTGCTTCATAATTTAGTATGAAAATTGAAGCTATTTGTTTTGAGATTCCTATTTTTTTATCTTCTCCTAAACTCATAATAATCCCCTACTATCTTCCCCTATACTTCATTCTCATGAAGAAGGTGACCTTTCTGCCAAATTGGTCTGCTTATACATAATTATACAATCTTATCCCAGTCTATTTTTTTTCTGACAGATTGTATGCTTGTGCGCTTGCTCTCTCTCTCTCTCTCTCCCCCCCCTCTCTCCCTCCTTTCCCTCTCCCTCTCCCTCCCTCCCGTCCTCCCTCTCCTCCTTCTCCTCCCTCTCTCCCTTAGCACAGTACTTAGCATATTGTTGGTATTATATAAATGCTTATTTCCTTACTTTCCTAATGCATTGTTCCAGGCCTTCTTCCTTTTCCTATGGGTACCCATTCATTTGATGATGATCAGGAATTAATTTGCATCTCTATGAAGATGTCTCCCAGGTCCATATTCTATCTATGGGCTCTCTCTCAAATTGCTAACTACCTTTTGGACATTTCAAACTCAAGCCATTCTCATGATTGCAGTGCTTGTTCTGAACTTTTCAATGAATACAAATGCTACTATTTCCAGGATTCTAAGTTCATAGCTTTCAGTATATTCACTGTCATTACCTCTATGTTCAATCATTTGTTACATCTTGTTTTTGTCTCCATCACACCTCTTCCTTATGTCTCTTTCCTGTCACTTATACATTGACTAATGCATCCCATGCTCTCTTTCTGGATCTATTATAATAACCTAGTTGGTCTTTCTGCCTCAGGTCTCTCCATTTTAATCCATTCTCCATTGAGCTTCCATAGTTACTTTCTTAAAGTATATATCTGACCATTACATTGATCCACCATTCAAGAAATCTTGTCAAAAATGAAAATGAGGTTAGTCTGGCATGACCCATTCTTGATGAAGTGACTTGGTTCTTGGTTATAATCTGTAATCGAAGTCAAGCTCACTGGTTCATAAATTTACAGTCTTTACTCCACCTCCCCCCCCTTTTTTTTTGAAAATGGAGACATTTGCCCTCTTAGCACCTTTCCTATTTTCCATGGTCTTTTGAAAATAACTGACAATTCAGCAATTACATCTGCCAATTTTCAGCATATGAAATCATATGTCTGATCCTAATTGCTCTTATTGTACCATCTATTATAGCTATAAATGTCCTTTTTGTCCTTACTATTCATTCCCAACTTCAATTAAACTGGATTTTAATACAATTTATAGAATACTGTCCTTATAGTGCTATAGCTTAGCTCCAGACAGAACCATATATATGTGGCCAGGAGATATGTGGCAGGGAAGAGGGGACGTGTCCCATTTCTCCAGGGTGGGCCCAATTTACATCTTCTCAATTTCCCAAATAAAAGGATTTGAAAGTCTCACTGTAGAACTTCTGCTTGTCTGAGAAGTCTTTGGAGAGGAGTTGAGTTTTATTTCATGTTTTAGGCTAAATAGGAATAAAAATAAGGTTGAAAACTGTTGTCATCAAGAATTTTGAGGAGTACCATATTTAAGTGTTGTTATTTAATTCTTTCAGGAGTGATTGGCCCTTTATGACCCCATTTGGGGTTTTCCTGGCAAGATGCTGAGTGCTTTGCCATTTCTTTCTCTTGATCATTTTACAAGTGAGGAAACTGAGGCAAACAGAGTTAAGTGACTTGGATATGTCACACAGCTAATCATTGTGCAAGGCCAGATTTGAAATTAGTTCTTTCTGACTCTAGGCTCAGAATTCTGTCCACTATTCCACCTAGTTGCTCTCTTATTTAATTACCTTGAATGATATTCATCATAACATAACTGGATTGTTTTATTCATTACTTAAGCAATTTATACCATTTTTCTTTTCTCTGATATGATTTCCTATTCTAAACTCAATTATCCTCTAAATAAATTTGGCATATTATACATAATAAATAATATGGCACGTAATAAATGTTATATACTATATATACACCTATGCAATGTATCTCGAATGTCATAGAGCAGTTTTAATAAATTAAAGCTATTAGAGCATAATATTGTTGGGTTTTTTTTTTTTTTTTTTTTTTTTTGCTTTTTTGTATATATCTATTTTTGTATACACTTAACTGTCATTTTCCAAAAGGAGAATGTAAATTTCTTTTTTTTAAAAATAACTTTTTTATTGACAGAACCCATGCCAAGGTAATTTTTTACATTATCCCTTGTACTCACTTCTGTTCCAATTTTCCCCTCCCTCCCGCCACCCCCTCCCCTAGATGGCAAGCAATCCTTTACATGTTAAATATGTCACAGTATATCTTAGATACAGAAGGTAGAAATAACCCGGGAAGAAAAATAAAAATGCAAGCAGTCTACCTTCATTTCCCAGTGTTCTTTCTTTGTGTGTAGCTGTATCTGTCCATCTTTGATCAATTGAAACTGAGTTAGATCTCTTTGTTGAAGAAATCCACTTCCATCAGAATACATCCTCATACAGTATCGTTGCTGAAGTATATAATGATCTCCTGGTTCTGCTCATTTCACTTAGCATCAGTAGAGCATAATATTGTACTGTGACTTTGGGGATCTTTTGCATGTATGTGTACATGTACACATATAATGTCCAGGCTAGCTCTCTGGAGGGCCTCAGGCTCAGTCAGAGTCAGGATCAGTCCTTGATCTTTAAGAGGAGAAGTGAAGGAGGCAGGTAAACTGCCACGTGGCTCACCAAAGATGAATCCTGGACTGTGGGGAGTCTGGAGCCTGAAGTCTCTCCTCAGCCCTCCAATCCTTCCCTAGGATTACCTCACCACAACTCAACAACCACCAATCATGAGGAGAGCTGTCACATTACCATATTATCTAAACATATGCTTATAGAACCATTATCTCACATTGAGTAGGTAATTAGTCTAAAGTGCTCTGCTGTCTTAGATTCAAATATACCTTTTCAGAGTTCCAGCCTTCTACATACACATAATGAAAGGAAGGTGTTAAAAATGACCAGAGAACAGATTCCATTGTCTTAATAGAAAAATTACAGTTAATACGGGCTTTCATTAACACTTTAAAACTTACAAAGAGCTTTATCCAGTTATCTCATCTGATCCTTATTAAATCCTCAATGGTATATTCTAATTCTCTGTGAGTTATTTGGAGTATTATTCTCCCCCAAACCACAAGCAACTTGACTTTAGAAAAATCTGGTATTTTTTTCAGTGATCTCACAGATTGTATTAAAGTCAGGCAGGGAACCCAGATCTCACCTCACTGTACATACAGAATTTTTTTCTACAGTATTCTGCTATTCTTTACTTCCTCATGCATCAAGAAGAAACTGCTCTTTAATGGAGAGCAAACTGACTTTTTAATATACTAATAACATAACTAACTGTAATTAATAGAAGGACCCTCCATGAAGATAGATGATGATCAGAGGAGGGTATCTTAAAACCTTTAGGAAATGAATACAATTTCATATCATGGATCAGTCATTCATTTTATACAATTTAAGTCTTCTTCAATAGATATCACAAATGGGCAATTTAAGTATCTTCAAGAAGGTTTAAATACTTAGTTGAATATATTAGCCACTTGAGTGTTGATAGAATAGAGGAAGTTGGGGATGGCAGGTCTCCTTCCGTAAAACTGGAGATTTTGACGATATCTTCCTACAAAACGTCCATTGGATGAGAAAGCATTTATCAAGTGCCAGATGCTTTAACCAAGTACTGGGTAAACAAAAGCAAAAAAAAAGTCTCAAGGTGTTTACATTCTAATAGAAATGTAAAAGACAACATGGATGGGGAGTTGTACCAGGGAAGGGTGTGCTAGTCTGGCAAGTTGAGAGAGAGTGAATTGACGTATCAGGCACTCATTTGACATGCCTCTTGCAGAAGCATTGGTTCCTTTGCTTTGATTACTGCGGCCAGGGAAAGGGGAGATATTGAAAAAAAGAATTTGTACTTTCTCTATCACTTGGGGCTAGCTTCCAAAAATTAATTTCCCCATGGATTAGGAGTATGCAGAGTGTGGTCAAACTGAATCTGAGAGATTATCAGTGCACAGAACTCTAGAAAGTTATGTTATACTCTATATGATTTGATGATTAATGCTAGGCTCTGAGAGTTAAGATAGGATAAGATCTGGCTTTTAGGCCTTACCACTAATTACATATAACCTGTGAAATGAAAGGACTAGTCTTAGTGAACTACAAAGCCCTTTTTAGCTTTTAATATTTTATGAGCCTATAATTTTTCCTTTTCAAGGTAATATATGATATTTAAGATTTCACCATAGTATCCAAATCTTCTGCCTGCCTTTAATTCATTTGCTCTAAATCTGTTTCCTGGAGCTTCACAAAATAAGTCTAATGTTTCCAAACATTTAGAGAAAGCCACCATTACTTTCTCTTCCCTACCCCCAAAGCTTCTTTTCTTCAGACTGAGCATCCTCAAGTCCTTCAGTTATTCTTTATCAGCTAAAATTTTTTCACCCTGAAATGTCCTGATCACTAATATCCAGATACACTATAGCCTGTCAAATCCCCTGCTTTAAAATATTCCTCCTTAAATTGAACTCATCTAGATATTTCAGATGAAATTCAATTAAAGAACAGCTTTACATATAGTAAGATTTTAACTTAACCTCTTTTTGTTAAACTACACCTTTTAGTAAAATATTCCTTTATTTGTTCAGCTAGAATTTCATAAATATCTACTCTGGATCTATCTAAATATCTAACAGGATCCCCACAGACATGAGATAAGACACTGTCCCCGTTTCCGCAGAGATTAAGGTCTAATGGTGAGGAGATGATACTGATATAAATAAGGATAATACAGAAATATTTTGTAAGTTCAGTGATTGGTGAGATCTCAGAAGAAGGGAATATCACTACTGATTGTGGAAATTGATGATTCTTTTGTGGAAGGACATCTTATATCTGAACTTTAAAAGTCTCATGTGTCTGAACCTGTGCTTTTATTGGAGTAGGAAACTCCCTGTGAGAAAATTCCCTCTTCTGATGCAAATCAAAAGCTACTTTAAAATATGAAATCTTAGAAGAGTTGCCCGGGGCAGTGTGAGGTTAAGGGGCTTGCTCAAGATCATACAGCCGGAATGTGTTAGATGTGGAACTTCACCCCGGTGTCCCTGACAAGCCTTCACTTTTCTGCTGCTTCTCTTTAGGAGAAAAGAAAGGATATAAAAAAAGGAAAAGGACATCATTGTCATAGGGACCAACGTAAAGCAAAGTCACAAAGGTGGAAAAGTATAGAGCTTGAATGGGAGGAAGGAGAAAGTTATAAGCTTTTATTAAACACCTCCTATGTGCCAAGCACTCTGCTAAAAGCTTTCTAAATATTATTTCATTTGATGCTCACGTTAATATAATGGATGGACCTACTTAGGAGGTAGGTACTATTATGATCCTCATTTTATTGTTGAAGCAACTGAGGCAAATAAATCAAATGACTTATGCAAGATATTCTCCATCATATAGTTGTTCTCCTATTATCCCATTAAGGATACAGTTAAATCTCACTCCCTTGTTTGGTTTTGTTGTTGTTAGGCTTTCCCTTCCACCATTTTTATAATTGCCCATTTTACCCTATGTTATCCAGGTACATAAACATTTGCAAGCATTTCATATCACCAAATACATTTTGCATTTTCTGTTGAAATAGTTGGCATTTATACAGGGTTGTAAAGTTTGCAGAGCACTTTACAAATTTGATCTCAATTTATTTCACAGCCACCCTGGCAAGTAGATGTTTATTGTTATCACCATTTTACAGATGAAAGTATTGGATATCCTAGTAATTCCCTGGGTTATTCACTAAAACTGGCAAATTCTTATTAGGAAGATGATGACCATGTTTTTCTTCTTTTGTTCTGTTATGGCCAATATAATTCTAAGGTTGAAGTCCACTGAACTCTTGGTGTACTAGCCACATGTTCAATGTCAGATCATCCAAATACAATCTGCATTTTTCCAGTCTTTTTCGTACCCATACCATGGTACTTTCAGGCCATAGCTCTCCTGTCATCATATTGGTGTACATGGATGGCCTAAATTTAGGATATAATAACCAATTTTCTCTCATCATACCCCATATCTCACACCTGTAATTCTCCAGTGTTGCTTCTCATCCTTCGCAAAACTTCCCCACAGCTTAGCTTTTTCATATGCTTCAACTCACATACAACTTTCTGCATAAATCTGGAGAATTTATTTCCAAAAAGAGGAATGAATTTGCTTGTGTTTATAATTCCTGACAAAAGAGAATTAACTGACCCTCAAAGCTTCTAGGGTTAAAGAGCACTTTACATGAATTATCTCTTTTTATGCAATACAACTCTGGAAGTCCTTAAGCATTTTATAAATGTATTACTACTGTCTTGCTGTTTTAATAGCCGAGTATTAGAAATTTATTTTATGTGTATTACAAGCAATTTTGAAGTCTTGTGCCTTTTTATTGTGGGTAATAAGAACTACTCTAATCAGTGAATGTGTCCAAGTAAAGTGAGAATAATTTTTTAACCCTGTTTTTAATGTCCTCATTCTCATTTTTCAGATTGGCCCAGATGGAAAGGACTAATGGCTCCTTCCTCACAGACAGCAGTTCTACCACAGGAAGTGTGTAAGTAAATCATGTAATTAGAGCTGCTGGGAAAGGCTATTGCATTTGATTATGGCTGTCTGAAGCAATCTTCATTGATTGTGGCTCTGAATTTTGATCCCAATCAAAGTAGTAAGTGAGGTTGCTTAAAAAAAAAAAAAAAAAAAGAAGTCTGCATAAATTTTATGCTTTTGATCCATAATGGGATAAATTGCCTGCATTTATTTATTTGATATGTCGTTTATGCTAAATAAAACACCTTACATTTGTCAACATTTCTTTCTAAAGAAATCAGGTTACTTCAGTTAGAATAAGAAGTGGACTCATTCTATTTTTTTTTCCCTCTTTCTCATTTAACCTACTTAATTTACAAAATCATCAAGTGATTGTATGTACAACTCAGATTCATATTTTCTCCAAATTTTCCTACCTTTAATAATTCATGTTCTACATAGATAGATGTTCTATTCTTTTACCTGCTAAGAGTTGGAAAAGCTGCATTGTTCTTAGAATGAGAGATAGTAACATAAGAAAGATAACACAAAAAAATTTCTACTACCTTTCCTACTGCTTGATTTTTAGACTTTTTTCCTGATCTTTATTTTCCCATTCCACCTACCCCTTTCCTCCTTCCCCCAATTCATCCTCATTAATCTTAAGCATGAGAGAGACCCATAAAAAATATGAATTGCAGTTATATAGTTTTCTTCATTTTCTTAGAAAAGGTAGCAACTTCAGTATTCTTTGAACTTGGAGCTTATGAAGAAGTCATAAAGCTGACAGCTATTCCTAAAATCTCTTTACTGAAAGTGAAATATTTGAGAGCAATATAAGTTGATATGTACTCCAAACTTTTAACTTAACATTCTACCCAGTAACTTTAATTTTTTAGAATCCCAGAGATATGACATTAAATGCATAGGAACTCACTAGCTTTTAGTCACAAGACTAATCTTAATGAATTTTAAATAGTATAACATCAATTTATACCATATAACATTTCAACAATAAAAGGTCTTTTCCTGTGAAAATGTAGTACAGTTCATTTTTGTTATGTTATTTGTTGCTTACCATATCCAAAACCTATCAATTCTCTTCTTTGAAAAAAAAGTTCATGATGTAAAGAAAATCTTAGGGTTTTTCTGTAGTGTTCAAGGTTCTATATTATTTCATTCCTTTACAATGGAACATTTGTTTGTGTATGATCAATCTGCCAACTTTTCAGAACAAACATCAGATTTAAATAAAAAGCTAAAAGAAAGAATGATAGTTGGAAAACAATGCAGCATACAAGTAAAGCAGTTTAATCTTAAACCAATTAAAGAATATTGATTGTGGAAAGGTAAGAAAATAGCAGTAATTATATAAATTACCAGTTATAATAATTTTATTCCAAAATATAACCAAAGTCAATTTTTTTTTAACAAGGAGACCTAAAAAGCATCTTAATCAGGAAGCGTTTTACTTTCCTGACAGAGAAGAAAGGTGACAGACAGTGATTTAGAATATAAACTTTTCTTTCACATTAATAAGAATAATGATGGATGATTATTGAACAATATCACCTTAGCAGAAAACATTCAGGAAGGACAAAACTAGTTACTTGATACTAAAGTCATCATGAGAAAACACTTAAGCATGCAAAGAAGAGGACGACAACAACAAAAAAAGATAAATGGTCGAAATCTGCAAACATTTTTATAGCAAACTATTTTCATCATGAAAAACAATAGAGCCACCTCATTTGGACTCTGACATCAAAGTTTCAGATGTACTTTTAGGAGAGGTATAGATGGCACTAAAGGAACAAAGGCAAAAAAAAAAAAAAAAAAAAAAAAAAAACACCTTTCTGGAGTAAGTACATAGAGGAAATCCATGGGAGGCAACATATTTGAAAAGTTTGTTAAAAGACAGATTCACATAATATCTGAATGAAGAAATGCCAAATGATGACAAAATTATCAGGCTATATTAATATTTTAAAAAGGTGATTAAAAGAACATCAACAGTCTCCAGCCTATTTCCCATCTATATAAAATCTTCATGATACTCTTCTAATATTCTCAGATCAAGAGCATCTGCAGTGAGAGTATTAATTAAGCAGGCTTTCACAGTTGACTAAAAGATTTAAAGAATTTGAAATTTCACAGTACTTGTTTGTTGGTTATGAAAAAACATTTGATCCAACAGAACAAAATATTACTTAAAACTTTTTTCTCCCAACATGGTATCATTCATCCATACATCATAGGAGTATTCAAGATTCCTTAATAATCCAATTGAACAACCATCTAACCATAAATATTAGGTAAAACATATATAAAATAGAAAAATATGTACTTACCAAAGGTATTTGCTACTGAAATGGAATTCTGGTGCAGAATCCTGTCCCAAAAAGGGTTTCCTGTGAACATTGAGATCCTCTAGATATTCTTGTTTACACATAACATTATGCTGATTGCATCAGGTCCTGAAAATATCCTGCATTTCATATACGTATCCATGTCCATGACAATAACCATAACAGTTCAAGAGTCAGCCCTGATCATCTACATAGGATAGATCAAGGAGATGAAGGATATTTATTTCCTTGATTAATAGGTAGATGAAGTGATATCCTTTGGAACCTGCCCATCAGCATGTATACTTGGGACAAAGTACCAATAAGAAATGAATTCAGTCCAGAATTTCACATGGGGTGATAGTCTTTAGGTAATTACAAAATTCCTTTAATGATTACAAGATTCTTGTAGAAATAAAAGATCACTTTTTAAATAACCAGTATTCTATTAACAGTAGTGTATGACATTGAGTTATAGATCATATTGAAAATGAGATCATAGAGTGGTCAGTGAAAAGGTGTTTAATAATCACAAGCATGTTGCAGCATGATTTCAGTGAGAAACTTCAAAGAACAGGAGGAATAAAAGATATCCCTAGAGAAATGTGACAGGAAAAGAAGGATCAGGAATTATGAATGATCAGATTAATAGTCTTTGGTGGTCCTCTGCAGTTGGGAGGATATAATGACTAATGACATCTTAGTATAATGACCTTATAGGAAGGCATGTCCAAGAGCTGCTCAGAATTGGTCAATAGTTGGTTCAAGGAAATATTCATAATCCATAAATCCCAGATCCTTTTAAATATTTAAGTACTTGTGCATTGGACAATGGAATAAATGACTTCTAAGTCAATTTAACTTGTAACACAAACTCTTTAGGATTTTCAGAAACACTCATTAATATTAGCATTATTTTATGTCCAAAGAACTCCATATTCTAAATATATTCTTATCCTCCAGTGAATCTCTAGCTCCATTGATGTAATTGCTACCTTGAACAATATGAATATCATTGTATTGATTATCAACTTTTACTCATGTCATTCTATAAATCCTGGACAGACAATGCACTTAACATCCTGAGGTTCTGTTTTGACACAATGTGAATATTAATAAAGCATAAACTATCTCATAGCATACATTCTCACATATATACCTATTTTTCTCTATTTTTGTTTGTTTTATTCTATAGATTACAATATTGTTCAAATTCAGTATTTCATGTAATAGAATTCATGACAAAATTTATCACTTCTGAGGATCTTTAATTGATTATATGTATATATATACATATTAACATATATAATATATATGTATATGTGTGTATATGTGAAATATGTAAAAGAAAAAAAATTTAAAGAAACCACCAAGGTATAATGTCTGAATAGATTTTGTTGTTTGGTTAGATAGAATCAATTTGGGAAAACTCATTTATTTTTAAGTCTTAATAAAGGTATGCATTATAGGTGTTTGTGGTTGGTTAAGAGTTTTTGTTTGTTTGCTTTTTTTTTTTTTAATTCAATCAGGACAGAACTAGAGTTTATATTTTATATCGTCTATGAAGAAATAATGTGTGTGCAAAAACTGATATTGTAAACAAAATTACTAGGAATGTGCAAACTACTAAATATGTATTGTTTTCAAGGGCTTTATCAATATCCATTTATATATAATGAATGTACTAGTTACAAATACACTGTTACTTTATAATAAGACTCTGAAGATTCTTTGCTTAGCCATGCTTTACTTAAATGTAGATTATGTGTGTATTTTCGAGAAATAGTGATATCTCAAATTTTTTAAAGATTGTTCTGACTCTTAATTAGCCTAATTAGTAAAGCTGTTGTATATTAATATATGGCTACTTTTCTGAATTTTTTGGAGTTTCACAATAGCAAATTATTTTCCTCTAATAGCTACAATCCTCAGGAACTATTTGATCTTAAATTCCTATCTTTATCCATTTACCCCAGATCTAGTTGCAAAATCCTTCATCTTCCTTTTAATTAAATTTTTAAAATTAATCCAGTCACTTTTATTGGCATGTACAAGTATTTAAGACAAACAAATACATTAAATGATTCCATTGGAATTTCAACTACTAGTTGAACAAGTGGTGACACTTGCTTTTTTAAAAAATTATTTATAAGTGACAGAGTAATATGCTTATATTTCTCTTTTTAAGTTTTGTTGATGTTTTTTATTTTAAACCAAAGTAATTTTCAAATCTATTACTTCCATTTCACCCTCCTTTTAATAAAGAAAATCAATTAGCTTTTCTTTTCTTTTTCTTCTGAGGGAATTGGGGTTAAATGACTTCCCCAGGATCACACAGCTAGGAAGTGTCTGAGGTTAGATCTGAACTCAGGTCCTCCTGGCTTCAGGGCTGGGGCTCTCTCCACTTTGCCACCTAGCTGCCCCTTCTTCTCTTTTCTATGCAAAGTGATGAAAATTTGCTCCAAACCCTCCAAGAAGAATCTCTTGTTTGTTCTAGTTATTCAAAAAATAAAAGTATTGGGGGAAGGGGAAGATTTGACCTTGGCTTTAGTATAGAATTAAGTATTATTACTTTGTACTTCGCAGGTTTTTTTTTTTTTTTATCTAGGTTTAATCAATACTTTTTTTACTTCTACTGATTTGCGGTTCATGCCCCTTATTGCTCTTTTTCCTTCTTGTCATCTTTTCCCTTTTCACTAGTAGTATGATCACAAGCTAGCTGTGCCATCAAACAGGTTCTGTGATACTGCCCAAGACAAATTGTGTCTAGGGACAAGTTCTTTAACCTCACAAAGCCTTAATTTCTTCATCTGTAATACATGGAACACACCTGCCTCCTAAAAGTCTACTATGTCAACATTACCACCATTACCATAGTCATTCCTCTTTCCCCAAAGCTTCCTTCCTGACCAGTTGATCCACTAAGACATGCAACTTTGTGGGGAGATAGTTGTCCCTTATGGGTACATCAGCATAGATACCAAATAATTTCTGCCCCTAATAAAGGTGCTTAAGCCTTTAACTTTCCCCCAGAGGGGGGAAAAAAAGAACTTAAAATGATTAGATAAGAAAGGTAAAATTAAAATTAATAATGTCCTACATATCTGCGAAAATAACTTTCCAAAAGCAGAGGTCTGACCATATCATTTTTCCATTCAGTAATATTCAGTAGCTCTCTATGGCTTCTAAGTAATTTTAACCTTGCTTAATTGAGACCTCCAATAGTTGGACAGTATAATTTTTAAACTCAAACTAAAAATATAAACACATGAGATTGATAGTTAAGATTATGTCTCCTTGCTTTTATCTGTGCTTTATTACTTTTAAGGGGAGATAATTAAAATCAAAATTCCTAATCCCTTAAAAAACCCTGCAAAGATATCATCCTCTAAATTTTGAAATAAAAAGATTATTTCAAAACCAGCTTTTTATCAGTCTACCATATTTTATCCTATTTTCAGAAATCATCTCTTTGTTCCTTTTAGGTGTAACAGCATCCTTTATCTTATTGTAATTGCTTAGAATTGCATGTCCTAAAAGAGAGGGTTTTTTTCTCATTTGTATGTAAAACATCTGTTCATTTTGAGTTTGTAAGACATGTCTGTTAGAATAAAATGAGCCAGAAAACGTGGGTATGTTTAGTACACACATAATTCCTGCTTTGTGAATTGGTTCTTAGCCCTTCAAAAGAGAACTATAGGGGAAGTTCAAGGGAAACTTGGCCAAGCTGTCAGATTGATCATCCCTGTTTAATCTTTACAGCCAACACACTTACATGAGCTTTTGTTGCTTTTGTTACCCCAGAGAGGATGAGCACGCGCTCATCCAGCAGTACTGTCAGACACTGGGAGGAGAGTCCCCTGTGAGTCAACTTCAGAGTCCAGTGCAGATCTTGAAATTAGTGGAGAGAGAAGAGAGGGGAGAACTGGAGCGTATCATTGCCGACTTGGAAGAAGAGCAAAGGTGGGTACGGTTTTGCAGAGGATAAATCTCCCAAGTGAGAGGAGTTAAAAAAAAAAATCTTTCAATACCTTAAATTAGGAACCTGGTGCACATTTTCTGTTCTTGTTCACTAAACAAGAAATTAGTATTAAGCAGTGAAACTGGTTTTGTAGGCAAGTGTCTTATTGGGAAGTGGACTGCTATTTATGTTTCTACATTTAGGTAAAATTGTGAAAATTGTATCCAGAAGAAGATGGTGTGCTCAAAACTGCATTTTTGTTCCTTAGTTCTTATGAAATTTAGATGGGAAAAGATTTATAAAATTAGGAGGCAGGTGAGAAGACAATTTAATGTATACTAGTACCAAATGAAATTCCTTTTCATCTTTCCGTCTTTCCATGTTAGGAGCCTACAAGTGGAATACGAGCAATTAAAGGAACAACACCTTCGGAGGTCAGTGAGCCCCCTCAGTTCACCTCCAGATTCCATCGTCCCTCCCCATCACACTGCTGAAGACTCAGAGCTCATAGCGGAAGCCAGGCTCCTCAGGAAGCACAAGGGTCGGCTGGAGGCCAGAATGCAGATTTTGGAAGATCACAATAAACAGCTGGAGTCGCAGCTTCATCGACTCCGACAGCTGCTCGAGCAGGTATGGCATGTAGCCTTCTGGCCCCCAAAAGATGCAGAGCCTGTCTCTGCATCAAACAATTTAACTTATCAAAAATGTATTTTAAATGTCTTTGAGATCTCTCTCACTAAACTCGTGCATAGTGTGTTCAACAGAGGAAACATTGACCTTTTTTCTAGATAGTTTCTGAAAGAATAATGATGAGAAGGGAATCTGTATGGAGCTTTTTTTTATTTTTTTGCTGGCAAAAGAGGAAATTTTGTAATTCTAAGAGGAAATCTGGAAATTTTTGAAGCAGCTAGGTGGTACGATAGAGCACTGTTTGTGAATTGAGAAAGAGCTGAGTTCATATCCCGCCTCAGATACTTAACTAGCTGTGTGACCCTGGTAAGTCATTTTACCTCTGCCTCAATTTCCTTATCTGCAAAATAGGAAGGCACCTGTCTCCCAGGATGGTTGTTGTAAGGATTAAATGAAATAATAATTATAAAACATTTAGTATAATGCCTATGCTATATAAATGTTAGTTGCTTTTATTGTTAACACATGCTTAAAAATGGAGATAACATTAACAGTTATTTCCCTGGACTGTTGTAGAGATTAAATGGAATAATATTTGCAAAATTTCTAGCACAGTTTCTAGCATATCGTTGTGGTTGCTCAGTCATTCCAGTTATATGCAATTCTTTGTGACCCCATTTGGGTTTTCTTGGCAGTTATACTGGAGCAGTTTGCCATTCCCTTCTCCAGCTCATTGTATAGATGTGGAAACTGAGGCAAAAAGGGTTAAGTGATTTGTTCAGGGTCACACAGCTAATACATGTCTGAGGCTGGATATGAACTCATGAAGATGAGTCTTAGTTCCAACTCACTGAGCATCCAGCTTCCCCAGGCAAACATGTAATAGGTGCTTTTTAAATGATAGCTGCAGTGATAATGATAATGCTGCTGCTGCTGCTGCTGTACAAACTGACTTTCTAGTCCTAAACTGAAACCTTGATCTTTTAAGTACATATCCCCACTCAAAGCCCCAACCTCACATCCCATTTTATAGATAAAACAACCAAAGCCCCAGGGGAGAATTTTTTCAATGGTGGAATTAAGGTTTTAATCCATTTTCTCTACCACGAATCCAGTATTCTTTTCTCCATCATGCTGTGAGACCTGATTTGGGTTCTGGTTATGACACTTATCCTGTCATCCTTTAAGGCAAATCCTCTTCAAATTCTTGGTCTTATAGACCAAGAGCTGTGAAGAAAGTGCTCTATGAAAAGAAAAAGGACTACTTAAGTGTGAGTTAATATTACAAGATTTTGTACACATGGCATACAGAAGAACTCCATGGTTGTTCCCTCCCTATATGCTGCTTATTTGGTTAACAAGACTAAGGAAAAACTGAGATAGACTGATTGAAAAAAAGAAAAAAAAATGTTTCCCTGAACCAGTTATTAGGTTGTTTGTGGGTGAGTTTGGCACAAAAATAACTTTCAGAAAGTTTATAGCCATTTATTTTTAGATTAAAAAAAATTATATTGCTTTATTCTCTGAATCATGGATGGAATTTTGGATTCTAATGTAGCCTGAATCAGATGCCAGAATCAATGGAGTTTCCCCTTGGTCTTCTCCACAACATTCAGCACTTGGCTCTTCACTGGATCAAGATACCAGCTCTCAATCACAAACAACAGGTTAGTGCTATCACAGCTTCTCCACAAAGGGTGCATCACTTGATGAGTGAATAACAAATGGATAATGATGATTTAACATAGTGGGCATATATTAGAGACTTTAGGTAACAGAAGTTTTATATTTTCCAAAGCGAGTAGAAATCTCATGTAATTTAATACAGAAAAATGTGACAGACTATTGTAGACTTATTGTTATGCCCAGTTTGCTTTGGACATCCATACTCAATTTCTGTCAATATTTCAATATCTGTTCCCTTTGACTATGGAAACAAAATAAATCACTTATTTTGTTGTTTAACTCTTTCATATTATGAAAGAATGGATCTTTTTACCCTAAGTAATTGCTTGAGAAAACAAAACAAAAACTAACATGGATGTCTAAGACTGATGCTTACTTAGTGCCTGTGTGTCCCAGAACTAGTAATTTTTTGGTAGCTAGGCAGTATTGTGGAGAGAGTGCCAACCTAGAATAAGAAAAACTGAATTCTTAATTAGAATTAAGCTTTAGATGCTTACTAGCTGCATATAGCTTGGGTAAGTCACTCAGTTTTTTCAACTACAAAATGGGGCTTACAACAGTATCTCTCTTCAAGGATTGTTGTGTGGATCAAATGAGATATTTGTAAAGTACATAGCATAGAACCTGGCACTTAGTAGGTGCTAGCTACCGATTTTGTTGTTGTATTACTATTTCTGGATTTTAGATTTTTAATCTGTTAATGAGATGGTTCTATGAATAGCCTCTGAAGATCTTTCCAGCTCTGGATCTGTGATGCTTTGATTTAGGGTTTTATGATAACTAAATACTTATTGGTTTTCCTTCTAAAATATATTATTTCCACACATTCATAGAAGTCTAACAAATAGTACAAGGAAAATAGAGATGCCTCTGTGGTTGTGCTTCATACTCTGTGGTTGATACTCATTAGGCCTTTTTTTCCATGTCTGCCCGTGGCCAGTTAGTAAAAGTATAATCAAAATACTGGCTCTGTTGTAGGTTTGATCCTATGACAGGCCAGTTAGAATTTGCTAAAGAGTTCACCTTGCCCCATCCTAAGCCACTGTATCAGTGATGTGTGCTTTTGCTTGTTGGGTCAGAGTAAGGAAGGAAGTCAGGATGGCCTTTTTTCAGCTTTGGAATAACATTATAAATCATGACTACTTGTATGTCCTCAGGAATGTCATTTTTGTATAGAAAAAGCTAGTCCCTACCTCCAAAAAAGTATCACATTTAAAGGCTAGTAGAATTGAAGATCTACCCATATTCAGAGAATTAAAATAGCAGTATAAGATAGTAGGAAAGCCATTGCTAGTGCTTAAAATAACCTGTTTATTGAGTTTTTTGAATTATAAGAATTAATGAAAGAACTTTAATCTCTTATTTGAAGTTCTTAAGAATTTAAGTATTAATTATTATTATTATTATTTTTTGCTGAAGAAATTGGGGTTAAGTGACTTGCCCAGGATCACACAGCTAGGCCATATTAAGTGTCTGAAGCAGGATTTGAACTCAGGTCCTCCTCACCTCAGGGATGGCACTCTGTCCATTGAGACAATCAGATACCCCTACTAAATTATTTTTTAAAAAAAAGAATGTTAGATGTCTTACAGAATAACCTTAAGCTATGTGAAAAATTCAAATGGAAATGAAAGAGGGTAGAAAAGGTAAGAAAAGAGAAAAGGAGATAGAATGTGCCTTTACTTATAAGAAAGTATATCAAATGAATATAAGTAAAATAATAAATTTGTGATTGATAAATGGAATTAACAAAATTAGCAATATGCTTGTTTTTTTCTCTCCTAGTTAATTTTCTTTTTATCCTAATACACACTTACCTGTAGCAAAATTTCTACATTGGCTGAACATTCATATAAAAAATTTATACAGATTTCTATTGAAATCTATAAATTCTCAATTTTATCTCCAAAGGCTGCCATTTCTCAGTGAGAAATGTCTTAATAGTAAATTATCACAGAGATCTAGTGTTTTCTATCCTACTCAAGTCTAACTGGAAGGTTGAATACAGATTGGTTTCAGAATATGTGTTATTTCTTTTTTCTCCCATATTAAATTCACTGCTCACCTGGTTGTCATAGTTGCAGATGACTTGTTGGTCCCACCTCACAATACCAGCACAGATCTGACAGATGTCATGGAACAAATCCACAGTACCTTTCCATCGTGCTGCTGTAAGTGTTGAGAGTCATTGAACCTTTTCATTTATTTTTCGTTTCTTTGTTTCCCACATCCTCCTCCTTCTCCCATTTTTAGTAAGATAACAAAAAGTAATATTGAAAAGAAGACTGAATATTATTTGTGAATAAGTCACAAACACATTCTCTTGACAAAGAAAACCAGAGCTTTAACCTTGATAAGATCATATCACCAAGATGGAATGACAATATAATCCTATATTTTGAGATTGTTTGGTACACTCTGCAAATGGCAAAATGAAACTAGATAGAATTATAGATAGGTTTTTAAGAAGAAAATTGTCTTTTTTAATGTATGTTATATTAAGGAAACCATAATCCTTCAAAGAAGACAATATAATATGGCAAAGAAAATTTTCTGAATTTTCTTTCCTATTCATAATAAATTCCTCCCTTTTCGTATCGCAGGTGTATTCATACTCAATTGCAGAAAGTGTGGGTGTTTTTTTTTTTTTTCTTGGACCTATCCTGTTTTGTTTTACCTTTTCTATTTCTATTCCTTTCTCTCCTGTTATACTGAATCGGGACCATTTTGGCTGAGATTGAGTATCACAGGTTAAGATGTTGGGTATTTGGGGTCTTAATCACAAAAAAGATGAGAGACTCCAAGGGGACATTTTTTTTTAGAGTTTTTTATTAATTACATTTGAAAAATCTAGAAAATCACTAATCAATGGTGACTTCAAATATTTGAAGAAGATAATTTCTTTGAAACCAGTCTCAATTTTTTGTCTAACTTTGGCAAGTCATTTAATTTCTGTTTACCTTGTTTCCTCATATGTAAAATGAGGACATAACAACACCTACCTTGCAAGGGTGTCATGAGAATCCAATGAAATAATATTTGTGAGGCACTTAACACGACAACTGGCACAAAGTAAGCATTATATAACTGTTAGCTGTCATTGTCTCATCTGGAGTAAGCTAGCACAAGATGATCAGAAGGAACTGGCCTTTAGAGTTGGAAGACCAGAATTCCAAATTCCTTCTTCCTTCTTTACTTTTCTGCTCTGTATTCCATGGACATTTTCAGATACTTAGATTTCCTCATTATTAAAATGGAAATGGTAATACACATACACACACACACACACACACACATATGTTGCTGAGGCAATTGGAGTTAAGTGACTTGCCCAGGGTCACACAGCTAGGAAGTGTTAAGTGTCTGAGGCCAAATTTGAATTCAGGTCCTCCTGACTTCAGAGCTGGGTGCTCTATCCACTGCACCACCTAGCTGCCCTGATGATAATATATTTTTTAAATGAAGAAGAGTAGCCTCTACCTTCACCCTAAAATTCCTGAGCACAATTCTTGAAATTCCAGCTCCTGGCTAAACATATTCATTGATCCTCCTTGAGATCAATGTGTCAGTAACTGATCTGACAAAACCTTTACCTTTCCTAACTTTTCTGCAGAACCATAGAATTTGACAGTTGGACCCTTAATTGGCATCTAGCCCAATGCTTGTATTAAAGTCATTCCTGACAAATGGTTGACCAACCACTTGAATATTTCTGAGAAGGAGGGACTCCATAAGCTGTCAAAACAGTTCATTCTCTTTTTGGATCACTCTATTTGTTAAGCAGTTTTTCTGAACTTTAAGGCTAAATTAACCTTTGGCCACTTCCACATATTGTTCATGATTCTACCTTTTGGGGTCAAACAAAAAGATTCTAATTTTTACTTCATATGACAACCCTTCAGATACTTGAAAATAGCATTCTCATATTGTCTATGCTAAAAACAACCAGTTCTTTCAGCCAATCAGATTTTAATCAATGAGGATATACATACCATAATTTTTTTTATCAATAACATCACAATCATTCCCTGTCACTGAGTACAAAGCCTTGGAAATCTCCAACACTTTCCCTTTTTTTCTCATCCTCTGGGATATGTTTTGTCATTTCTTTGTACTTTGGCAACATATATGCCATTCCTCCCTTCATGTACATTACTTTTGTCACTCTCCTGTCTTTTTTTACACTCATTACCTGGGCTATTCTAATAGTTTACTAAATGGTCTCTGTATTTCATTCTTTTTCTCCAATTTTTTTTTTTTAACAGTGCTGTCAAAACAGTCTTTTAAATACACAAATCACTCCTCTCATCAGAGACTAGGGTTCTTTATTGTCTATAAGATAGTTATTTTTCTCAACATTTGACACTCTCTGCATTCTGACTTTAGCCTAACATTCTAGTATATTTTATACAACTTAGCTCTGAATAGTCTACGTTATATCCATTCCTTTGCTTTTGTCCAAACTGTCCCCTGTAACTGCAATTGGACTTGCTCCCCATTTTTGCTTATTCTTTCTTCAAGATTCACATTCTTGATGGCAGAGACTGTCATTATCTTTGCGTCTCTAGCACCTATACTAGTTTTCTGTCTATCAGTTGTCAGTAGAACCACAAACCTTATGAAGTTATTATGAGGAAAACACTATAAACTATAAAAGTATAGAAACTTATTATATAAAACAAACATACCTCTTTTCTTTCTAGTAAGCACCATCCTAAATTAGGCAAAATACATCATTAAACATGCATAAGCTGTGATTTTTTTTGGAAAAAAATAGAATGGTAAAAACTTAATTTTGAAAGCTAAACTCACCTGGCATCTAATCATAAATGTCAAAGATTTCTTTTGTAGTACCACAAGTGCAAGAAAAATATGGCCATCAAAAAAGATATGTGTGATCTCTTTCAAAGTAGTTAGATAAAATCCTGTGATTCAGCTTCTCGTACTTCTCTGAACTCTATTAAAATATTCCCTTTATCTCCAACATACTCTTTCTTTGGCTTTGAAGAAGCTTATGAAAGAAAGGGTAGAGTTTCAAAATTAGCATCCTAGAGAGAAGCGTGCACACACACACACACACACACACACACACACACTCATATGAAACATATACACATAGCATTTGGTTTGATTTGGTTTGATTGTTCTCTTAACGACTCAAGTTCAAGATCATCAGCCACAACCAATTTATGCTGATTTTAAAGATGTGTGGGGTTTTATATTCATCATATCAATTACAAAAGAAAATAAACTAAATTTGTTACACTAATACATTTAGAGCTGATGCCCTAACAATTTGAATTATTTAATGACTGATTGAAATTTTAGTATAGTCTACTAAATGACACTTATTTACATAAATTAATATTTATTAATTATGATAGATTCCATTTATGTAGTGCTTAATGGCTACAGAGTATTTTTATATGCATGATCACATTGAGTCTTTATAACAACATGTAAGTTAAAAAAAAATGCCACCATTTTTCAATAATGAAACTACATTTTCAAAATGAAAAAGAGATTTGTCCAAAGTTATAGAGCTAACTAAGGTGCAAACATCAGAGGTTACAAATTCCAGCTAAGGGCTCCTCTTTATGACATATCTGTTGTATAAAACTAAGTTCACAGGGCAAATGCTTATAAAATATATAAGTACCATTGTGAAAATTTTACTTCCAAAATAAATTGGCAATGTATATTTAATGGGAAGTCCAAGAGTATCTAGCTTTTATGTGAATAAAAATGCATAGATAAGATTTCTATTATCATGGTAAATCAACCTCATTCTTGAAGTTAAATCATCTATAGATAGTATTTGCTAAACAATATACTTTGACTTCTGAGTATTTTAGCACTATTGGCTTGTAATATAATAAAGAAGAGAGATTTTGCTTAAACTATATAATGGAATATAAGCATGTAATTATAAATCTAGAAAAGATGCCCATTGGTTATGAAATGGAGTGGTTTTTTTTTTTTTTAATGCAATTTTCAGGAGCCCTACATTGTTCAAGTTACACTTGGACTTAACTCAATATCCTGTTGACATATCTTTAGAATGCCTGGAATGTATTAATGGATTTCGGCTCACTCTTATATAGGCAATAATAAGTGGAGACATTAAAACTGCAAAATTGTAATCCTTTTAGATTCTTGTAGTACTTTCTATGAGTGATATTAAACATAAACATTTACTGGTGTAAAGAGCCAAAGTACATTCTGTTTAAGATATGAAGTGCACATTCTGCAAATATTGAAAAGTAGACAATATTAAATGTATTTTCTAAACTTCTGTTGAGATTTATTTTTACCCCCTTGGTAAATGCTTTCCTTATGTTTCATTAATTAATTTAGCCCTTTGGAAACAAACAACTCTTTAGTTTTAAAAATTAGACTCGGTTCAGTTTTGGAGCTTTTTTTGCAGTTATTAGAAAGTGGAAACAAATTCATAAGTAGTAAAAATAAAATTCCCCTTAGAAGAAATTAAATCAAACACTAAAAATGTTCATTCATTAAGTTTTCTGATAGTATATTTCTTAACCAACAAAGCATAAAGGACACCAAAAAAGCTAAAATAGACAATTTGCTCAAAATTTTGCAGCCAGCATATTAAAAAGAAAATTGTCAATTATGAAAAAAAATCTTTGCATCATATATCTATGTTGATTCTGATAAGCAAAACATATAGGGAATTAATACAAATATGTAAGCCCTGTAGATCAGAAATAAAAATTAACAATCTTGGGTATGTTTTTAGACAGATAGCTGGGAAGGAACCAGTCAATAAGATTATATAAGAAAACGGAGAGAGAGAAAGAAGAGAGGAAAGGGGAGAAAGAGAAAGTGAGAATGAGAATATACTAGGTAAATGCAACAAACACATTGCTCTTTCAAATACACAAACCTCCCAGTTCAGTCTAACACACCCTTATTACCTCATTTCTACACAAGATAGTCACAGCCTTGATTTTTGCCATCAGTTTTATCATTTCAAAGTTTTAAAGAACAATGAAATTCCATTATCTGATCACAATCCCTGAATTTTTTTTTCATCTGCCTTATTAACTCCTAACCATAATCTACATCTTCATCATTACCTCTAGATCCTTCATCCCTCAGTACTTTCCCAGGCTTTCCCTGCTCTGACTATACTCTCCTTCCTCTCTAATCTTGAACTTTTAGTTAACCACTTCAACACCACTGTTCTACTTCTCTTGCGTTATCTTCTTCCTTTGTTCTCTTGCCATTTAGACCTGTTGAGTCCCCAACCTTGAATTATTCCCATTATCCTTATGCTCTGTTCCTGTTTGTATAATTCAGAACAAAGCTGAAGAAAGTCATGTGATAGTACTGACTGTATTCACTATAAATTTATGTTTCCCAATCTCAACTGAGACCTCACTGCAGCAGGGCAAATACGTTTTTTATTCCTTCCTAATTGATTTTTCTATTTCATTCCACACAGCAGTTTTTTTTCTAAACCTCTTCTCTAGCCCTTCACAGTACTCCCTTTTTCACTAAGAAAATAAAAGCCATTCACTACAAACTCTCTTTTCTCCTGTGCCTATTCCTAGGCTCCTTTGACATCATCCCCAACTTTCTTCTCCTTTTAGACTCTGTTGACTAAGTGATCCTTTTTTCATAGAGCCAGCCCTCCCTCTGAATCCTTGATTCCTCCATCCTCTCCTATATTTCCCAGCAGATTGTTCTTACTCCCATCATTCTTCTCTGTATCTAATCTCTAGTATCTCTCTATTGACTGGTTCCTTCCCAGCTAGCTACAAAAATAGTCAAGTGTTCTTCATCCTTTACCAGTTCCTATCACCACCATTATCCTATTTCCTTTGTCTCTTCTCAAAAAGAAGTATCTGTGCTCATTTTCCCCCTACTTTTTCATCATTTATTGTCCTAAATCCTCTGCAATCTAGTTTCCTCATTATTAATTTATCATTAAACTAAGACTGCTCTTTCCAGAGTTAGCAGCTATACCTTAGTTGCAAAATAGAATGATTTGTTTTTCTTTGACTTCATATTATTTCTTTAGCTTATTTTGTCACCCTATCCTGCAGGATACTACTTCATCTCAAGGTTTTCAAGTGATTTCTTTCTCTCTTGGTTCTCTTTCTTTCTGGATGATGACTCCTTCAAAATTTCTCTTGTTGGCTCATCATCCATGTCACAGTCCCTAACTATGGTATAATTTAAGGCTCGGTCTTGACTGCACTTTTATTTTCTCTCTGTACATTCTTTTAGTGATTTAATTTTTCCAACCTTATTCCACTTCCCTTCCCTTCATACACCCAGTAATCCAGCCCTGCCCGCCTTCTTGTTGTTCTACATACAAAAAATTCCATTCCTTATCTCCATGTCTTTGTACTGGCTCTCCCTTCTTATCTCATTCTCTTCGAATTTCTAGTTCTCTTTAAGTCTCAGTTCAAACATCATCTTCTACCTGAAGTCTTTCTCATTCCTGGCAGATATGAATATCCCTCTCTTCTCCCTCAACTCTTCTCACTTTGTACATATTTGGCAAATGCATGATTGGTGTCCTATCATAATATAAAGATCCTTATTATGTGCCTGGAACATAACAAGTCCTTAAAAAGTGCTTGTTGATTTAAAAATTTAAAGATGCTTCTCTGATAATGTCCCTATCAATATCAGTAATAATATTTATTATCTAATCTGAATAAAGCAGAATTTGTTTTTCTAATGCCATTTAAAAGGAATGACATATTTCTTGAATAAGCATTTTATAAAGCCATAATGACCTCTTTGGAAGATTTTTCCAAATAAGCAAAACTGGACTTCTTCAAAAATAAAATCAGTCCTTATGGCAACTATAACAAGAACTTTAAAATGGCATATGACTAGTATAGCTTGAATTTGTATCCCTTTTGTGAATTAAAAATTAACACTAACACATGTCAGTTACTCCTCTGAAATGAGTTAGAAATCTTTAAAAGTTTTCTGTGATTATATAAATTCTAATTACATGAATGACTACTTTGATAATATGAAGTATTTTTGCACAGGATACATCTATATCTGGTTACACTTACCTGTCACTTGAGCATTCTTATCCTCTGAAAAGCTAACTCCACACATCTGAATTTATCCTGTATTTAGTTGTCTTTATAATGCTCTTTTTTTCAGTCACACCATTGACTTTTGGAATAGAAAGGATGACAACTATAATTTCTTCTTAATGCTGCTTGTTTATTCATCTGTGAACTTGCTTAATTTGTTAATGAATGGATTTTTTTGTTTAATAATCAGTTCTTGTTTTCCTCTCCCCTACTATTTTAATGAGGTAGATACTGAGCATTGAATGAAGCATGACAAATATTTTTCTGGTGGACTGACAAAATGCCTTTTTATTATTGTGCCCTGCTGACTTGTTCTGACTGTGACTGAATGTATTTGTATATTTATGACAGTCATACAAAACTAAAACCCTGGCAAATTCAGTAATTTCCTTTCCTCCTTTGAAAAATTTATTTCTATAAACTATATGTAGGCAAACTGAGAAATGATAATATAAAGCAAATACATGAATGACTACTTTGACATATGAAGTATTTTTGCACAGGATACATCTATATCTGGTTACACTTACCTGTCACTTGAGCATTCTTATCCTCTGAAAATTATATTAGATTATTATATGAATTAAAGTATAGATTTGGTTATTCAACATGCTTTCTTGTTGCTTATAACAAAAACATAACTATATCCAAGAAACTGTGTGCATGACAATATAATCTATTAGAGAGGATAGAAGAATCTGAAAAGAGGTTTCACTCAGTAGAACTTGGTTTTAAGTCTTGCCTGATTGTGTGATATCAGGATGTGACATCACACAGTGTAAGTAACTGGGCAAATCACTTAATCTCTCAGTGCCTCCAGGTAACCCTTCTAAGATTGTAAGAGGCAAAATGCTCATTTGAGCATTTTGTATAGGGATAAAAGTTAAAATCAGTCACAGATCTCCATCGTTCACCTTCATATCCTGCCTCCAAGATGTAGTTGAGATATTTTTTTCAAGTGAGTGACTTGGAAATGTATTTTTTTTTGGTTGGGAGAGGGATCACCACAAACTAGAGTAATAAACAAAATTTATTGACATAATACTTTAAATTAACTCCCTGGACCTAGTAGAACTAGATTCATTTTAGCCTAAGGTAAGAATAGAATAAAATATAGAGGATTTTTGAAATACCTTGGTTAAATTGCCTCAATCTACTCAATAAAGATAGAAAAGTTATCTGTTGCTAAGTGGGAAAGCATGGAATAGTGCTGTACTTGATGGCTCAGAAAGAGAGGTTATGTATCCACCATGTGAACAAATGGTAAATCAGAAATTGTTTGTTGGAAAGTGATGTTGAAAATAGAACTCATTCTTCCGAAATAGTATGCTATGAATTTGCCTATTAAGCACATTATTTGAAGTCAGCTCTATTTTGATGTCAGCTATTTAACATGGCAGAAAGTGATGTAACTAAAATAAAAGTTTAGTGTTTTTTGCAAAGCTTTTTACTCATTGGATGTTTTGTTATTTTTTCTATTTGAAAAGACTAGCATATGTTTTGCATAGTTAGATGGGAAATTTGCCTCTTTAAGCATATGGAAAAGCTAACTTGGAAAAAACTTAGAATTCATTAAATCATTTAAACAAACAAACAAAAAATTCCCTGTTTCTTATTATCTTCAGCTTAACAGTTGGGCCATTATCTTACACACAGTGGTAAATGCTGTACATCTGCATGTCTGAAATCATGTTGTCAGCAAACCAGATGCATATTAAGACAGCCCTGATGATTCAGTATTTATTGACATTTCCCTAATTGATTTCTTTTGTTTTCATTTTCAGCAAACCTCCCTAACAAGCCACAGGTAAGAAATGAGCTGCTTGAATTGATGGTTTTAGTTTTACTGAGAAAAGAGAGGTGGATTGTCTCCATTTGCTTTTTCAGGGGTGCTTTTCATCAGGTCTATGCCATGCAGCTCACATAAATAAGAAAATCTGTTTGACATTTAAATGCTACTTGACTCATTATGGTAATTTGTCAAAGATGGGGAAAAAAGCCATCAAGTCAGTGCCTCAAAATGCCTTTTCATTGTAGAGAAACCCAAAAGTAGCATGTGTTCAGTGTTCTGTGTTGTATTAGAGAAGTCGCTAATGGTGTTATGTGCATAGGGTGCGATCGCCCAGAACAAAAATGCAGGACTATTGTTCTTCTAAGCCGTCTTCTAGAGAAGATGTCAATCCAATACAGCTGTCACAGTAGCTGACTTTAAAAAAAAAATTTAATCGAATGCCACAAAAGTGCTTTTGTTCCTTGAGAAAACCAGCTTTAATTTTAAATCTTGCTTGGATATAACCCTTCACTGGTTTCTCCTTATGACTTTTCAGTATATTTCATAAAATAGTAACATAATAACTACACTACCTGTAACAGATCATGGTTAAAATTTTTAATAGAAAAGTGCCACACAAAAATGATAAACTGTTAGAAAAAGCATTTTCCTGCAAGAACTCATCAATTGCTCTCATCAAAGAAGTAAAAAAGAAAAAAAAATGAGTTATCTTCTGTGCTAACAATTAATTTGGACCTTTGAAAACCTTCAGACCTGGAGTCCAGAAGTTAGAACAAGAGGAGGAACCTAAAAGATCATCTTGTTCAACTCTGCTCATTTTATGTTTGTACACAGAGGGTAGAGAGGGTGGCAGTTACCCCAAGCTTATCTGTTTAGTTGCTGGCAAAACTGGGAACTAAACCTTAGTTTTCTAATTCCTGATTTTTTTTCATTACATATTGCTGCCTCTGACTCCCTCTTAATCAATCACTCAATCAATATGCTTTTATTAAGGGGCTACACTATGTCAGACATTGTGCTAAAGCATTGGGGATATGAAAGGAGGCTAAAGACAATCCCTGTCCTCAAGAAACTTATGGTCTAAGAAAGGGAGACAATGCACAAATAAATGTATAAAATGAAAAGCTGTATATAGGATAAATAGGAAATAAATAACAAAACAAGAAATTCATTTCCCTTGAGAAAACTCAAGAAATCAGAATTTTATCACATAATTGACCTACTTCTAACTTTTCAATTTCACACATTATTGTTAGTACAGTTTTGAGGCCTTTACAGATATAGCTAACTCCCAAAATCTGTGGTTATTAAGGACAAGAATTGGCAGAGCTTATTGTCTTTATAATAAAGACTTAAAAAGATAAAGGCTTTAAGACTTATAATGTACTTCATCGTTATTATTAGCAATATTAATAGTAGCTGTTGCCTGTATAGTACTTATTGCTTATCTTCACAAAAGCCCTGTGAATTAGATATTATTATGATTATTATCCCATTACACAGATGAGAAAACCTTTTCTTAGTTCAAGTTCATAGTCAGAGCCCAGTTCTGAACTCACATCTTCCTGTCTTCCTGTTGAGCGCTCTTTTAGCTGTACAACAGCTGAACGACAGCATAAAGAGGCCTTTTTAAAAAACATATATATGTTCTCATTTGATCTTTATAATGTCTTTGTGAGTGTATTATTGTTTTTATTAATGAATGAGGAAACTGAATCTGAGAAATTCATAACCAAGACTCACTGATCCCAGGTCTGATGACATACTCCATTGCTCCCCTATGTCTGCAGAAATAAATCAGAATTTCTTTTGACCCCACATTGTTGCTGAAAATGACAATAAGTAAGCAATATTTGAAACTCTTGCTTCTCTGAGCAGCAAAGTATGAGGAAAAATTTAGGGGGATGATGAAGAAATATTCTTTATAATCTAGATCATATAATAACTTTCTGAGTAAATTTTCTATAGTATAATAGAGTAAATTTTCTAAAACTATACATAAACAGGACAAAATGTCTGTCGTGAGATGTACTCCCATTTAAAGGAGTATGGATTTGCAAAAATCTTTCTGTGGTTTCATCTTATTTTATATGAGGTATAGAATAACTGTCCATGAATAGACATGGGATCCTATAAGAAGCATGTGTGTAGGACATGGAAAGGTGACTCAGGAAGAAAGGAAATCGTATTCATAGACAAGTAATTTTCCCTTCCCCAAAAGAAGAAAATGATTCCAAACATTACAGTGACTAGAAGATGATTAGGTGACAATAAGATGATAAGGCTAGTGGAAAGGAAAGTGGACATGGAGAGGAATGAAAAGTCACACAACACTATTGTCTGTTTGAGGAAAATAATGCTTGAGCTTTTTAGAGAGAAATGGGATGTTTTTGTTTTTGTTTTCCTTTAAAAAGTTGGCAAGTCTGAGCTATCTGAAGTGGGTTTTTTTTGGAAGTACTGTCTTGATAGTGCTGTGTTCCCTTCACACAGGCAATGTGAAACATTCACCTGGTTGGCCAACACTTCCTGACATACGATCCTACCCTTTTCAACAACGCCAATTTGAAATTTCCTTGACTCAGACTCTGCATGGCACCTTGAAGTTCACATTGTTTCACTCTGACTGTGTCTTCTACTGAAGGAGTAAAACATGGAAGATCCAAAGATGGGGATGTCATGTTTTTATAATAATAAGTTCTTGTTTTCTTCCCTTTCTATGCAATTGTAAATTGATGAAGAGAGGTATTTGGAAATGGTTATACATTTGTCCTTGATTTGTATAAATATACAGCATTGGGAAAGGGGGTGGGGGCTTTATATATTGTACCTTCTTTTTTGATAACCAGGAAGAGAATTGCATAAAATAATTAGAAGCAAAATGTTACATTTATACATTCCTTTCTGCTCCTCACATTTACTTTTGACAGTGACTTCATTTATCTACTGATATTTTGATGATGTTGTTGAAGTTATTGACATACATCAGCCATTTGACCAAGTAGGTATCTGAAAAGCCTGGAATTATTTTCCATGACTGGCCACAATAACAGGATCACTTAATTCACTCAAATGTTATTTATTAAAAATTAGGCTCTCACCACTCAGCTATGTGCAAACTGTTTAGCTTCACTAACAATTGCACACTCACCTACAAAACTTTTACTACCTGGAATAATATTTCTTTTGGATTATCTCTTTTTTTTTTTTTTTTCTTTCGTTTGATTTCCCAGCCATATGAGAAAGTGTTTGCTCTTGGAGATTAATGTCAAATTCTACCCTAGAGAAAAATAACATTTAAGTGTATAATTGTAATCTTAAAGAACTTTTTAATTGAAATTTTCCCAAAGAGCATTTCTGTTTTTTTACCCAGAAACAAACACCCTTTCCAGCTTTCCAAGATCTAGATTTTCAGCCATGAAGTACAAACTATTCCCATATCTAATTGTTATGTCAAAGCAAAAGAATGTCCTTTATTCCTTCTGAGCGTGTTTTTGTTGTTGATGGGGTTTTTTTGTACTTAAAAAAAAAAAAAAAGGAAAGAAAAGAAAAGAAAAAAATAAGCCCTTTCCAATACTTGAAACTTTTATTTTCTTTCTAAATGCAATGATCAACCATGGAGTTTGAGTCAGTGCATTACAGAGATCACATGACTTCTTTAGAAGTACTTTTTAAAGGCTAATTAATGGAAGACTTGATTTCCCTTCATTGATTATCAAATTTAGGAAAGAACATTTTATAGGCGATTACATGAAATTTAAATTAACACTTGGAGGACGGGTTCTGCTGCACTGAGTACATTTGGGCATTTGGCTCAGCATCAAGTTAATATCTGATTCAGTAAACATACTATATATTTACCAAACAGAGAAAGCAAAAGCCTATTCAATGTTATACTCATAGATACATAAGAAAGTCCCTAAATGAACTGAGACTCATCCCCAAAAACAGAGTACTTGGATTGTAGAATGTATGCTTATAAGTCATCAGGACATGGTAACTTTGGATTCTCTTTACTTGGGATATGGCCCAGGAGGAGATTCAAAGTTAACAAAATTTGTTCTTTTGGAAAGGGTTGGGTGGGGAGGGTTGGGTTGGGATCTATTTGCAGCATAGATATTTTGAAAAGAAAAATTGTTTTATATGAGAGGAAAGCCATGACCACCTTTCTACCTCAAACCCATCTTCATTCATAGTATTGGAAATAGCTTTATGCTACTGTATTCTGCAAAGTCTATAGCTTTTACCAGACCACACTGTAGCCAAGAAAAAGAAAAAAGCACCCCTTTTTAATTAAGGAAAAAGAAATATCCCTGAACACTGAAGTTCACAGCTGTAGATTTGGTGTCTTTCTTGTTATTACTTTGAGAGGTTATGTATTAAATTGTTTTTCTGCCTGTATTTGTATGCAAAGTATGTCCTCTGTTCTGCTACTGAGTAAAAGCTACTTAAAACACTACATTGTAACATTCTTCCTCTGAGTAATAAGAAATAAAAAAAGGAATATATTGCAGCAATTATTAGAAAAAGTTATGTAATTCTTTTGAGGTATGTGGGAAAGAATGGATCATACACCACCATCTAATCTGGTTATATACTCTATTTTTCATCCAGAATAAAAGTAATTTTTAACACAAGATTGCTCTGATATTACTCAGCTAAGAAATAAATTATATTTAAAAGGCTATTGTTCAGTGATAGAACTAGAGGCTTGAAAATACATTTATGAAAGTAAAAATATATAGAGATAATGTTTCTCAATAAATCTACATATTTTCTGTGATTTCTCTTTCTTTCTCACATATAACACTCATTGGTGCTTTCACACACGTACCAATTTGCACTTACTTTGCAAATTTAATAACCAGGTTTTGGGGGGCAAGGGGTGGAATTGGTGATGTTGATCTTAAAGAGTACACAGAGCCTATTGGCTAGTGAATAATTTTATAAAGATGTCACCACAATGATATGATTGCCATTTCAATTTTATTTCTTGACATTACATTCTTAGAATTTTTTATTTTTATATGATCAAACGGGTGTATTATATAGGATGAGTATTAAGAATTGACCATAAGCTTTTAATAAAATATTTCCAAAGGGGGAAATAATATTCCTTGGGTGTACTTGGGATGAAGAGTTTTCCCCCAATAAGGTTTAAGAAACACATAGAGTAGCCTACCAAAATAAAGAAAAACATAAAGATAAATTCAAATTAATCAACATTTTTAGAGTAAATTTCCTACAAAAGGATACCAAACAGGGAAAAATGACTGATTTCTAGTAACTGGTTGGGTTAGTATTTGCATGTGAAAAGAAATGAGAATGTATTATTACAGTGAATCTAAAACTCTTTCCTTGTCATACCTTGATAATAATGTATTTTTTAAAAAATAGTCTTCCAAAATTACCCTCCAGCTAAACTTGTTAGCTCATTATGGTGTAAATGCCAACATCTTGGTCCTCCTGTTGCTTATAGAAATGTATTGCTGATAAGCTCCCAGCTGGAAGAATCCTTACCTTTAGATCAATGGGCTAGTTAAGGCCCCAGGTGTGCCTCTTAGAACAAATTGCCTAATAAATAAGGAGCACAGGAAGGGACTGAAAAGTCTCAGAGGCGCTGGGTCACTTTACAGGAGAATCTGGAATAGCTGAATTTGGCCAGCTTCACACCCAATTGGAGGACAAAGAGCTCTGGACTGCTGTTGGAAGGTTGAAGGAAAAATGAAAGGAAGAACTATGATTACAATTTACTTAAAAGGGAAAAGGGGTCTCCTCCACTCAGACTTGAACTGTTTTTAATCCCTGGCTGTGGAGTTGAAGGCCAAAGAAAATGGAAAAGATCTTCAGTGAGATGCCTCAGGGTCCCAAAGTAAATATTTTCCTTTAGAAAGAATATGAGGGCAGCTAGATGGTGCAGTGGATGGAGCATCAAGCCTTAAGTCAGAAGGACCTGAGTTCAAATCTGATCTCAGACAACAATACTTCCTAAATGTGTGTCCCTGGACAAGTCACTTAGCCCCAATTTCTTGGGGGAGGGGGGAGAGAATATGAATATTATTTACATAATCCTTGCATGTATTCTTTTTTTTTATCAAGAATTTCAGTTGACATTTTGAAGAATAGGTACAGGAATCATAATTCTTTTTATGATTTATGTGCTCCTGCCCTCACCATCTTTTAAGATGGCTAGTATATGCCAATATTATCCCCATTTTACAGATGAAAAAACAGACTTTGACGGGGATAGGGACATAGAAATAATTGCCTTAATAAGACACTTAGGAAGGTTGAGAATATTGATCTCACACAAGGAAGCAGTGCTCAAAAAAAAAAAAATTGAAAATGAAACAACGAAAGGTAAATAAATTACCTTATCCCCCTACTCTTTCCCCCACCCCTACCTCCCAGCTGTAGATTGGAAAGGATTAGGGAAATCCTCTTCCCAACCAGTTGAGTCGGGAGGTTTTTAATTGGATTCTTCTCTGTGCCTAGCAGAACCAAGCATTGAGTACAGGGAGAGAGAAGGCTGGACCTAGGGACTGGTAGTGATGCATGGTACGGGGGTAGAGGGAAGATTAATGAGCTTTTATTAAGCAACTATTTTTTGCTTGGAAATGGACAGAGTACCAGACATAGTTAGGAAGACCCGTTCCTGCCTTCAAATCTAGCTTCAGACCCGTAGTAACTGTAGGAGCCTGGGCAACTCACTTAACCTAGTTTCACCTCAACTTCCTCACCTGTAAAATGAATCTGAGAAGAAAACGGCAATCCACTGAAGTATCTTTGGCACAAAAGCCCCAAACGGGATCATGGCATGACTGAACAAGAAAAATTAGCTAAGCATTGTGCTAAGTACTTGACAAATATTTCATTTGATCTTCTAAAATATCCCTGTAAGTACTGTTGTTACTCACATTCTATAGTTGAGGAAAACGAAGCAGTATTTTAGTTACTTGACTAGTGTCACAAGAAATAGTTGAGACTATATTTGAACTTGGGCCTTCCTCTCTTTCCATGGATGCTAATCAATATTCAAGCTTCCTGATATCAGAAAGGGGAGTTAGAGCTTTTACTATTAACAAGGTTCCTTCTTTGATTTTTGAGCATCCCTGCAGCTTTTTTACTTAGAAGGTTGAGAAGGCTGCCATATTTTAATACTGGGCAAAATCAGAGCTGATATTCAAACCCAATTGTCTCTCACCTCCAAGTCTCCTGCTCTTTCCACTTAAGCCAGTGGTTGAGATAGATAGGGGCAGATCCCATTCATTTTTCACAAATTGTAGTGTTTTCTGACCAAACAAGTAGATTACTGGAAGAAAGTAGAAGAAAATGAATAGAAATTTTAAAATCATAAATATTGATTCTACAGGGCAACCCACAGATTGTAATTTACCAAAGTATTCATTGTTAATCGGGACAATTAAGTAATTGCCAGTTCCATAATTTTTTTAGCATTCCCTACATTCACCATTTAATTACAAAACAAAACCCAATCTTTTAATATTTGTGTGTGGCACAACAGTTATGGAGTACTACACATTGACATAAATTAGACTTGGAGACAAAGCCTGAGAACTGAAGTAGGAGTCTAGTCACATAGAACTTCTTTCTCCTGTATGTCAATAGGTAAAGATTAGATTATAAGCTCACTGAGGACAGGGGCTGCCTTTTTTTTTTTTTCTCCAAAACCCTGAGCACTTAGCACCATTCCTGGCACATAGTAGGCACTTAACAAATGTTTATCAAATGAATGATAGAGTGAAAAGCTGTGGAGTTTGAAGGAGCCGGACACAGGTAAGTAACCATGTGAGAGTGTGCATATTTCAAAAGGCTTGAAAGAGCTGATTGTTAAATATTCAGTGTGAGCATTTATACCTTAGAATTGCCAACCCCACTAATTAGAGCTTGATTTATTGATTGTCTAGACCAGTGGTTCTCAAAGTATGGTCTAGAGAATCCTGGGGATCCTGAAATCCTTTTAGAGGGTCTACAAATTCAAAAAATAGTTTTTATTTCTAATATGGTAAATGTCTATAAATATAATCCAGATAAACATGCCTTGGAGAGATCCTCAATAATTTTTAATAGGATAAAGGTACTGAAAACAAAAGTTTGAGAATCACTGGTCTAGACTTAAGAACATGATGGGGGTCTTCCCAATTCTACATTTGGCATTCTATCTGCTGTGCCACCTAGCAGCCCAATTTCTCCTAAAGAGCCCAGTTAAGTATTTGTCATTTCTCTCTCAGCCTGTGACTCCACTCATACTCTTATAATTATGCTATTTGCAATATGTATGACCCAATATATGATCTTGATTTCTCTGTGCCTCAGTTTACACAGTTGTAAAAAGAGGGGATTGGAATTAATTATTTTTAAAATCCTTTTAATATCTTAAGTCCTTGAATTTTTCCTTTTTCTGATTTTCCCTAATACTTTTGGGTTGCTTTTCTTGTTAATGATGAATATAATAGACCATCCAACCTCGAAAAGATGCCATGAATATAGGAGAAAGAATGCTCAAATCAGGAGTTTTAGATTTCAATTTCAGTTCCAGAGCTTGGGTGGGGGACTTCTCCCAACCTGTTTCCTCATCTGTAAAGTGAGAGTGATAAAGGATGAACTTTAGCCACAAGGAGGTGAGACTGAATGAAATATAAAAATGCTACTTTACTGTCAGATATTATTAAATCAGTTAAACTCCCAAACCTGTCTCTAGTCTTTACATCTATGAAAATGGGAAAAATAATATATATAAACCTACCTCAAAGGGCTTCGAAGGAAATGTTTTGTAAAACTTAAACTATAAATGTGAGTATATGTTCTAATTTATGCTACTCTTCCATATGTGACATTTAAATGTTTTTCAAAAAAATTAAAGATAGAAGTGTGAAGTCTCAAAACTTGAGATCATTATTTGTGAATCAAAAATTTGCATTTTTGGTACTTTAAGGTAGATATGCCAATTTTAGTAAATGGATAAAGGCTTATTGACCCCCCCCCAAAGTAAATTTTACCCTCAAAATATAGAGTTTAAGTAGAATAACCACCAGCAAAATATGGCTAGGATGAACTATTTCTCAGAATCATTCCAGAAATGGCATCTTCTACATTGTGAGTTTACTAACAAACAAGATTGAAGTACCTGAAAGCAGCTATTCTAAAATGTTACTCAGTGAAGTTCATAGGCTTCTTGCATTTATTGTTAAGTGGCATTTGGGGTCAGCTGATGCGTAGCTTTGCTTTAAAGAAAAGAAGACCAAGACTGAGAAGTCACATGACCAATAGGAGTAATATAGACCTTCCATTAAGCCTGTTTTGTTGAGTCTTTTCAGTTAAGCTTGATTCTTTGTGACTCTATTTGGGATTTTATTGGTGAAGATACTAGAGTAGTTTGTCATTTCAATCTCCACTTCATTTTACAGATGAGGAAACAGGCAAACAGGGTCTGAGGCCACATTTGAAGATGAATCTTCTTGACTCCAAGGTTGACACTCTATCCATTGCCCTTTGATGCTGTACTCATGGATATATTTTTAAAAATTTTTTTTTTATTTGCCAAATATCAGATAACAGAAACAGATTTTTTAAAAATCTTGTAAATTTATAACAGAAAGTATTTTTACTTTAACATTTTCTATCAATAGAGGGCATAATGAAAAAATAAAAGATTTTAAAACATTAAATACTCATGGATATTTTAATACATTAATAGCACCTAAAAATGACAGTGGTTTCCATGGCATCTAGAAAAAGCTGGTTGGAAATTGTCCTTATTTATTTCGTATTGTTCATGGAAAAGGAGAATTGCTTGACAGATACAACTTATGCTAGTCACTTTAAAAAAATTCATTCTATAGTGAAATAGGGATCATTCTCAAGACTTGATCACAGCCTGAAATGAACTACCTAAGAAAGCATCTAATCCCTTTTTTACATTATACATGGAGTCAGGACAACCTTCTGACTACTAATTCAGTTTCCTACTTTTTTTTTTTTCTTTTTTTTTTACTGAGGCACTTGAAGTTAAGTGACTTGCCCAGGGACACACAGCCAGAAAGTGTTAGGTATTTGAGGCCAGATTTGAACTCAGGTCTTCCTGACTTCAGGGCTGGCACTCTATCCACTGTACCAAGTAGCTGCTGCTTTCCTACTATCTTGATAGCAAAGTGAACTAGTAGTACAGATACTTACAACCCATAGGCTCCATTGCAAATGATTTATAAATTATGTTTTATATATTTGTTTTTAGCAACAATTCATCAGAAAAAAAAGTTTTCTAAATATGATAAACTTGAGGACCATGCTCTACAGGATACAGAGAGCCAGAAATACGAAAGAAAAAATAACCATTTGGGCTGCCCCCATGTATGATAACAATTTTATCAAATATATCTGGTCATTATTAAATTCTGAAATAAGTAAAAGAATACTCTTTTTCTGATTTCTGAACTTTTAAGTGCTATCTTGTTCATAGAATTGAACTATTTCTGATTTTTAAGTATGATGGGAATGTGTCTATCTACTTTATTGTCTTTCGCATGGCTGAAGAGGAAGAGAAATTGAATGACAAATATGCTGAATCACCAAAACCCAACAATTCCATAAGAAAGTCCCTTGCGTGGGTAAACTTATCCTGAGATAGAAAATAGGCCAATAAACCACATCTAGTATACCTTAGATAAAATGAATTCCGAATTTGCTTAGACAATGGATCAAAAGTCATGAAAAAGTAGAAAATATCTAAGAAATAATCATTGATGGCCATGGACAATTATAACTAAATAAAGTAGCTTCTAAAGTTTTCAGACCTGTAATGGGCTGAGGCTTGAGTTGATACACTGATGTCCCAAGCATGTGAGGCTAAATAGTAATTGGACCATACTCTATTAATATATAAGCTTGGAGAAAGAATGACCCCTGCCCACTCCTTGTGCAAGTCCTGATGTGTTGTATAGGAAATGACATTTTTGGTGGGTGGAAACAAGGGGGTGAAAGGGGAAGCGGAAGGAGAGACTGCTGGCTAGTGTCCTGACACAGCTGCTCTCATTGCTATCATGGTGGCCATTCATCTCTGATTTCCCTCTGCTAGCTGGCTTCCTGTTGCAGCTGCCCATATTGCTATCACAATCCTTTTTCACTTCTTCACTTCAATAAAGATTGAAGATTTTTCCCTTAACCTGAATTCCTGACTCTGGCTGATTTTAAATATTCGGTTATCACACAGACCCACCTAACCCTATAAAATTGAAAACAAAAACACTTTATATTAATTACTTATTTTGATCCATACAACAAACCTCTGACATGAATTATGTAATTATACCCAGAAAACAGATGAACAAATTGAGACTCAGATTTAAAGCCTGAAAAAAAAAAAATCTCAAAACTGATCAAGACCAGAGTATGGATTCAAAGTTATGTCTAAGGGCAGCTAGGTGTAGCATCAGCCCTGAAATCAGGAGGACCTGAATTCAAATTTGACTGCAGATACTTAACACTTCCCAGCTGTGTGACTCTGAGTAAGTCACTTAACCCCAATTGCCTCATCAAAGTTATGTCTAACTTTAGAATTCTATGCCCCATCATGCTGGTGACCTAGGAGACTTACACTCATAAGGAAAGTCTAAGGCCCAGGACTAGAAATGGAAGAAAAAGTTCTAAGATTATAACTAACAGAATTGAAAATCAACAAGTATTGAAAATACTTCTTTAGAAGCACTGAATCTATTTCTATTTTTAAAAATCATAACAATAGTTGTAATTTAGATATTAAGGGGTTTGCAGGATGAGATTTTCAGCATTATTTTTTTAAAAAATTATATCTTAGAATTCAAATCTACTGAAAATCTCATCCTGCAGTTTCTGTTTTAGAAGAGATACTCAAGCCACATCTTTTTTGACCAGGCCATTGTTAAATGCTAGTGTAGTACAATAAACAGACCATTTCTCCTAAGGTCAATGGATCCAGATCTCAGAGAGTAGCTCATTTTGATTGCCAAACATGTGCCTACAAGCTGTCATAATTGTGAATTGGAAACAAGATATACAAACAGCTGTTTGCCTGAGCCAGTACTTGGAGAGCAATCAGTGTTTACATTTCCAATTCCACAGAATGGCCTGGGAACATAATTGCATATCATTGAGTAACTTTAGTGGGGGAAAGCAATGAACTTTGAAGCTTTGGGTTTAAAGAACATCCCTTTTAACTAGTAAATATTATAAAAGGCAATTTCCAAATGAATTCTCTTTTCCTCTTAACACTTGGACTCTGGATGCTGAAATTATCCTTATGGTCAGGAGATTAACCATAAATTTCATTTTGGATGATGGTTGTATTGTTTGTGGTAGATATCTTTTGTTCATCAGCTCTTCTGAGAAGTTCTAGTTATCTCAAAAAGCTAATGTGCTAATAATGGACAAGCTCATAGTTAGGAATGTAAAAGGCAATTGGATGGTACAGTAAATAGAGCCGTGGGCCTGGAGTTAGAAAAACTTGACTTCAGATGTGATCTTAGTCACCAGCTGTGTGATGCTGGACAAATCACTTCATTCTCTTTCTTCAGTTTCCTCATTTGTAAAATGAACTGAAGAAGAAAATGGCAAACCCTTCTAGTAACTTGGCCAAGAAAATTCCAAATGGGGTCACAGAATCAAACACCACTGAACAAGAACAATAAAAATCTTTACAATATTGCTTTACCTTGAATGTAAAAATCAGATAAAACTTTTAAAAACAAAACCTTGACATAAGTTTTTATTGATGCCTTTTGTTTTTTTTTTTTTTTAACATTACCCTAATTTTCCCACTGTGTCTCTCTCTCCCATTCCTAGAGAGCCATCTCATATATCAAACAGTATTTTTAAGACAAGACAGAGAGACAGATAAAGATACACACACACACACACACACACACACACACACACACGGTAAGCCAATAACAAACAGAGAGACAGAGCAAGGGAAAGACAGAGAGGCAGAGCAAGCCAGAGAAACACAGTAAGCAAGACACACAGAGCGAGCAAACAAGAGATAGGCAGAGTGAGTGAGAGAGAGCAAGCAAGAGACAGAAGCAGAGCGAGCAAGAGACAGAGGGAGAGTCGGGCAGAGTGAGCGAGAGAGCCGAGCAGAGTGAAGAAGAAATAGAGTGAGCCAGAGATAGAGTAAATGAGAGACAGAGGCAGAGCTAGTGAGAGAGAGAGCAAGCAAGAGACAGAAGGAGAGCGAGCAAGAGACAGAGGGAGAGTCAGGCAGAGCGAGCGAGAGAGCCGAGCAGAGTGAAGAAGAAATAGAGTGAGCCAGAGATAGAGTAAATGAGAGACAGAGGCAGAACAAGTGAGAGAGAGAGCAAGCAAGAGACAGAAGCAGAGTGAGCAAGAGACAGAAGCAGAGTGAGCAAGAGACAGAAGCAGAGCGAGCAAGAGAGTGAGCGAGAGACAGCAAGCAAGAGACAGAAGCAGAGGTAGAGAGAGAGGCAGAGCAAACAAGAAACAGCGAGAAAGAGACAAAGGCAGTGAGCGAGAGACAGAGGCAGAGCAAGCAAAAGAGGCAGATCAAACAACAGACAGATCAAGCGAGAGACAGAGAGGTAGAGCCAGTGAGAGACAGAGGCAGAGAAAGTGAGACAGGCAGAGCAAACAAGAAACAGAGCAAGCCAGAGATAGAGCAGCGAGAGACAGAGGCAGAGTGAATGAGAGACAGAGGCAGAGCTAGTGAGAGAGAGCAAGCAAGAGACAGAAGCAGAGAGAGCTAGCGAGCAAGCAAGAGACAGGAGCAGAGCTAGTGAGAGAGGCAGAGCAAACAAGAAACAGAGAGATAACGAGTGAGAGACAGAGACAGAGAGAGGCAGAGAGAGAGAGACAGACAGACGGTGGGGGCGGGGGGGAGACTGAGACAGACGGACAGAGAAAGAGAGAGAGTGAGTCCACATAATCAATTGCACTTAAAAAAAAAAAGTCTGAAAACGTGCAAATGTGCAACAAGTGTGTACCTCTTATCTCTGCAAAGGGATTGGTTGGGGATATCCTCATCTCTTCTTTTGAGCAATGTTTGTTCTTTATGATTTTGCAACATCACTTTTGATTTCTTTGTGGTTCTATTTACATCATTGTAGTAAATGTGTGCATATATTGTTTGCTTGGCTTACTTCATTCTGCATCAGTTCATGTACATCTTTCCATGCTGTACATTTATCAGTTCATCATTTCTGACCACACAGTAATATTCTATTACATTAGCATCCATTACAATTTCTTTTAGCCAATATCCAATTGAAAAAAATTTTTTTCAAAAGAATTACAAAATATTAATAGCTACATTAAAATGCCTCTAACTTTTTTATAGAATGATCTTTAATATTGTCATAGTCATTTAGAATGTATTGTGGAATATGGCAGAAGGTGTATGTGTTTATGTGTATGATGATATAAGCTTAATTTCTTCCAAATTCTTTTCCATTTTTCCTGACAGTTTTTATCAAACAGAAAGTTCTTGTCTAAGGACTTTGTTTTTTTCAGTTTATTAAATACTAGGTGACTGAGTGCCCTTGTTTTTGATTCTCTCTTATCTAATCTTACATTGATCTGTCTTTCTATTTTTAAAGTAATAACCAGTACCAATTCATATTCTTAAGAGGTCTAGACAATATCTACTGACTTTAAACTATCTAGTTAGGGCAGAAAGATGCTCACAGGACCAGAGGTTTTTATCTAATAGAGACTCCGGTGTTTTCAAACATCCATTCAAAAAGACACAGAGTGAGGATTGCAGCAGTTCTGCTACTTCATCAGTATGCCTTTACAAAATGGTGCCAGGGGCTTCTAAGAATCCACAGAATCAGAACAATCTCTTTACATGCAATAATCACTTTGACCAGGTTTTAAACACATTTCTTCAAGCTGGACGTTTATTGAATACATATATGATCTGGATTTTTAAAATTAGGGGTGAGGGAAAGAAAGATTTAAGACCTAGATTTTACCCTTCAGACAAGGCGCTTCCTGTCTGGTTGAGAAGATAAAGCTGTGGTACATTTAAAATGATAACTAAAATACAATGTAAATTATGGAAAATCATGATGTCTAAAGAATCAAGGTTGTGAAGTGACCCAAAGGACGATGAAGAGATGCAAAGTGGACATAAATAGACTCATGCATGGCACCAACATTGACGAGTAGATAATTGATGATAATGTTAACATGTATTTGTATGACTAGTATAAATATGATCAGTATAGAATGATGACCTATGTAACTATAACAAAAACAATAGCAGGAACAAATGGAATAATAAGAGGACAACTCAAGTAATGACTACTAGCATTGATGAAATATTGAAAGACCTGAGAAAAATGTTCAATACTTAGGTATGTTAGTTTCAAATAAGAATTCAAAAAATGTTGACACAAATTCAAGGATTCTTAACCAGGGATTGGCAGATTATTTAAAATTATATTTTGAAACTCTTTTAATAAAATTCATTTCCTTTGTAGTGATAGCCATTTTATTTTGGACATTTACAAACATCATTTTGAGAAAGTATGTTGAGATTTTGCTGACTGGACTGCCAGAGGGACTCACATAACACACACAAAAAGTTTAAAAATAGTCTAAGCAGAATATTTATTAGTAATAGGAAACCTGGTGTAAAAACTCAATTGGGGGATATATGGATAAGCAAAAAAAAAAAAAAAAAAGATATTGCCAATAAGAAGGGCTTTAAAAAGCCACGTACTACAATGTACTTTACTACCTTATTTAGTGTTCTAGTCATTTTTTGACCCACAAAGCAAAGCTGTACATTTAGCCACGTTACAGGAATACCAATGTTGTCCAAAGCTGCAGATTTATTGAACTCATTAGGGTTAGCACTCTTATAAGCAGGAGGACAGAACAACAAAAGCAATTTTCAAATATACTAATTTAGAGTACACAGAACCCAGGAACCTAATCATGGGTAGACCAGAGAAGGAGAAGGATAATGGTTGGTAGAAGTTCTTTGGGATCAATGTCTGAACACATGAACTTGTCAGTTATTCTGTTTTTCTCTGCATGTCAACTTTCTCCATAGAGGAAAAGTCTAACCAGACTGTATCTGTCAATTGGGTAGACAGTCTATAGAAGATATATAAAATCTTGAGCTAACATAGCAAAAAGTGAAAAGACATGGATGGTTTTTGCTCTGCATTGGTGAGGAAGTAATCACATTGACAGGATCAAGATACCTAGATACATTAAAGCAAAATTCCAAGGTAATACAGAGTGTACCAAAAGTCTTGTTTGGTCTTTCTTTTTTAATTTTTCAGTTAAGTCTAATTCTTTGGGACCCCATTTGGGGCTTTCTTGGCACAGATACTGGAGTAATTTGCCATTTCCTTCTTCAGCTCATTTTACAGATGAGGAACCTGAGGCAATCTTTCCCAAGGTCACACAATAAGTAAGTGTCTAAGACCAGATTTTAATTCTAAAGGATGAGTCTTCTTGATTCCAAGCCTGGTGCTATATCCATTGTACTACTTAGCTGCCTTCAAGTCATAGTATAGTCTTAAACTATAAGAGCTTAAAATGTTTAGAATATTCTGTATATTGTATATAAAATAATTTGAGTTCATAAAAGACTGTGAATTTTTAATATGTGTATTTTGAACTAGGAATTGCTATCCTGATTCATCAATTATGATCTTGGATAATCAGGGAAGGCATCATGGAAGAGGAACTAGAACTTAGTCTGGGTCTTAAAGAACAGGTATAAGTTTTACCAACATTTAAAAGGCTTGGGTTTACAAAGACAAAGACATGTGGCAGCCATTGCTACACACACTGACAATTATAATGTAGAAAATGAGGGACTTGGTGTCAAGAAGATTGGAGTTCAAATCCTATCCTGGATAGTAGCCATATATGGGCATTGGTAGAATTTGAACTAGGCTCTGAGGAAAACCAGAAGGCCTGGATACAAAAGTTGTAGGAAAATGGAGAATATTAATTCAGCATGTATATTATAAAATCAAGAAGATATTTAAAAGCTCATCATTTTACAAATGAGGAGATTGAGAGGCCAATATATATGGATGAGTGAGTCAAAATTCGAATCCAGATCTTGTGACTCCATCACCATCATCCTCTGTATTCACTGACTCTAGTTAGTAAAAAAGAAACTCTTTTGATTCATAATTCATAATTCTTAAACTGGAAGGAATTCAGAGTAAGCCAACTCCTTTGGTTTAACAAAGGAGAAATTTTCTGAAACATTGCTTTAGGGATCCATATTTTCTGATGGTGCCATTAAACTAAGATGAAATATGCTTATCCCATTTGCAGAAGAGGAACAAGGGGTGGAATGAGCCAAATGCCTAGGGATAACTGGACTTAATTCTCCCCTAAATCATAAAACCCCATGAATAAAGGAAAATGCTCATTATATGTAGCCCTTCTCTAACCAGGCTATTTAATAGGGTAATTTGAACTTTACCAGTATCATCCAGCCAATATGTCCCTAAAACATTTTCTTTCCTCCTACCCACAATATGGATAGGATTTAGCCTCCAACTTCCCTGAAGCAGCTTCCTTCCCTGCCCCACCCTATCCCACTCCCCATAACCCAGCTAATATGGGATAGAACCATGACAAAATTTTCCTTGGGACTTCATTGGTTTAGTCTGTTAATTTGCACCCAAAGGTGAGATTGATGTAGGCACTAGGTGTTAGGGTTCGATCATATGATGAACTGAGCCTTTCTCCTTTGCTAAAAAGTAGGTTTATTTAGGAGAAGATAAAATGAGAGATACAACAGACGCCAGGAATAATAAATATGGAATAGATTTGGGAGACCATATAGTAAGCATATAGAAAAGGGGTTTTTAACAATTAACCATGAAAAAGACAAGTTGCCCAGCAGAACTCACAACTAACTAGAAGAAAAAAATACACAATGAGGTGAAAACATTCATAGAGTTTAACACCTTAAAAATTAGTTAGAAGGAGAAAGAGACCATGAGACATGGAGGAGGGAATGGGAAGAAACATACCATGAAGTGTCTGGCTAACACAAAAGGAATTCAGCAAAGATGGGGTTGGTCATAGGCAGATTTATAGGGGAAATTTAACCTCAGGGATTTGACATCATAATTTGATTTTTGATTGGATACAAGTGAAGTAGACTTCCACAGTAGTTGAGACTATAAGGTCTGCTTGCCTTAGGGAGGAATCTTATCAATACTTCAAACCTCATCATTCTCAACTTCCCTGACACTCTCCTAGTCTTCTAAGGGCATAAAAAAAAAAAATCCATAGATTCCATAAGTAATCTGGGCCTAAAAGGCCCAAATTTACCAGAAGATAGATTTCTTCAATTTTTATTTTATTTTGTTTATATATTATTATTATTTTTTAAGACTAGACCACCACTTTATTTTGCTCTGATTGGTTCAGGAATATTGACAGACAGGTAGCTTTTTACATAGGGGGAAGTCTGGGACAGCACCAGGAGGTCTGAAGCGGAGTAGGAGTGTCCCATCCTTTTGCATCTCTTGGGATTGATTCCTCATTACCTTTCTGTGAATCGCATAGTTCACAAAGTAATATAGTTTCACATACAGTTTGGGCAGCTCATAGGAGCCAAAAACACTGACTTGGGAGATGTTTCCGACAAATGCAGCTTCCACTTGTCCATAGATACACAATGTGGGCAGTTGGTACAGGAGCTGGACTGCACATGGCCATGGACCTTCTTAGCCCGCCCATTGTTCCTCCTTTTATTGGTCATCTTGTAAATCAGGAATTGGAAAAGGATCTCTTCTTTTAAACAAGGATTTATTTCTATCTGGTAGGATTGACTCTTTGTCCCATGAATTTGTCCATGGGTTTTTTTTTTTTTTTGACAAAGATACTGAAATAGTTGGTCATAATAGATCACAAGCTCCTCGTTAGATTGTAAAATCCTTGTGGCAGAGAGACTGTCTCTTGTCACTTTCTATATCCCCAGAACTTAGTATAGTCCCTTCTATATAGTAAATGCTTAATTATTGTTTATTACTGATATTATTGAGAAAACATTGTTTTGTTTTAGGATAGGGATACTCAAGTGTCCATTTTTTTAAAATTTAATTTTATTTATTTAGTATTTTCCCAGTTACATTCAAACAAAAAAAAATACATTTAAGAGAGAGAGAGAGGGAAAGGGAGAAAAAGAGGGAGATGGAGAGGGGGAGAGGGAGAGGGAGAGAGAGGGGAAAAGAAAAGGGAGGAGGAGAGGAAGAGGGAGAGGGAAAGAGAAAGGGAGAGGGAGAGGAAGAAAGAAAGGGAGAGGAGAAAGAAAGGGAGAGGGAGAAAAAAAGGGAAAGGGAAAAGGAGATGGAGAGGGGGAGAGGGAGAGGAAAAAAAAGGGAGAGGGAGAGAGAGGGAAAAAGAAAAGGGAGGAGGAGAGAAAGAGGGAGAGAAAAGCGAGAGGGAGAGGAAAAAAAAGGGAGAGGGAAAAAGAAAGGGAGAGGGAGAAAGAAAGGGAGAGGGAGAGGGAGGGAGGGAGAGCGCACACTTCAATCTGTATTCAGACATAATCAGTTTCTTCTCTGGGTTCAAATAAGGTTTTTCATAACAAGTCCGTTATAATAGTTGTGAATGATTGTACTACTGAGAATAGCAAAGTCATTTATATGTGGTCTTCCCAGAATATAGCTTTGTATACAATATTACACTTTACTTTGTATACAATTTACAATTTGTACAAGTATACAATTTACTTTGTATTCAATACATTTAACTTTTTTTTTGAGTTCATGGAGGACTTTCCAAGTTTTGGGTTTTTTTTTTCCCCTGAGAGCATCCTGCTCATTATTTACCATAGAAAAATAATATTCCATCCCAAACATATACCACAGTTTATTGAGCCATTCCCAAATTGATGGACATCCTCTCCATTTTTTTTTTCTGGAGAAGAGAGCTGCTATGAATATTTTTTTGTACGTACAGGTCTGTTTTCCTTTTTTCCTTCCCCCTCTGCCCCCAGTTTCTTTTGGTATTCATATCAATTAATGCTATTATTAAGTCAAAGGATATCATGAAATTATAGCCTTTTGAGCACAGATTATATTTTTGATCATTTACCAATTGGGGCATAGCTCTTATTTTTTGTAAATTTGACTCAGTTTCCTCTATGTTTGAGAAATGAGGCCTTATCAGAGAAACATACTTCTTTTTTTTTTTACAATTACTATTGATAACTGTATTTTCACCTATTTATTCTCTCTCTCCGTTTATTCTCCCTCCTCAAAAGTGTTTTGATGCCAACCACTTTCTTCTTCAATATGCCCATTCTTTTATCACCCTTCCCCCCTTTCCCATATTCCATGCTCCTCTTACTTTCCTGCAGGGTAAAATAAATGTCTATACCCTTATTAAGTATATATGTCATTTCCTTTTTGAGTCAATTCTGATGAGAATAAGGTTCACTTACTTCCGCTCTCCTCCCTCTTTCCTTCTCCACTATAAAAGCTCTTTCTTGCTTCTTTTTTTATGGCAGATAATTTTCACCCTTCCAGTTCTCCCTTTCCCTATTCCCCAGGATATTCCTTTCTTGTCCCTTAATTTCATCACTTTGTAGGTTGTTTTTTTTAAATTTTTCATCATTAAAAAAAAAGCTATTATCCCTTCATATTCAACTCACACCTGTGTCCTCTGTCTATATACTCTTCACTGCTATAATAATGAGAAAGTTCTAAGGAATTACAAATATCATATAATGGTATAAACAGATAAACCTTATTAAGTCCTTTATGATATAACTTTCCTGATTATTTCCTTATGCTTTTCCTGAGTTCTATATTTGAAAATCAAAATTTTCATTCAACTCTAGAGTTTTCATCATGAATGTTTGGAAATCCTCTATTTCACTGAAACATCATCTTTTCCTCTAAAGATTATATTTAGTTTTGCTGGGTAAGTAATTCTTTGTTGTAATCCTAGCTCCATTGGTTTCTGGAATATCAAATTCCAAGCCCGTTAGTCCTTTAATACAGACGCTGCTAAATCATGTGTTTTCCTGATTGTGGCTCCAATCTTTCTGGATACTTGGAATATTTTCTCCTTGACTTGAGAGTTCTAAAATTTAGCTATAATCCTGGAAGTTTTCATTTTGGGATTTCAGGAAGTGATTGGGGGATTCTTCCAATTTCTATTTTACCCTTTGGTTCTAAAATATTAGGAGAGTTTTCCTTGACAATTTCTTGAAAGATGATGTCCAGCCCCCCCCCCCTTTTTTTTTTGATCATGACTTTTAGGTAGGCCAATAATTTAAAATTCTTTCTCCTGGATCTATTTTCTAGGTCAGTTGTTTATCAGTGAGATATTTCACAATTTTTTCCTATTTTTTCATTATTTGGGTTTTGTTTTATTGTATCTTGCTTTCTCATAAAGTCATTAGCTTCCATTTGCTCAATTCTAATTTTTATTTATTTATTTATTTTTATTAAAGCTTTTTATTTATAAAACCTATGCATGGGTAATTTTTCAACACTGACCTTTGCAAAGCCTTCTGTTCCAAATTATCCCCTCCTTCCCTCCACCTAGATGGCAGGTAATCCAATACATGGTAAATGTGTTAAAATATATGTTAAATCCAATATATGTATACATATTTATACAGTTATCTTGCTGCACAATAAAAATTGGATCAAGAAGGAAAAAAATTGGAAAGAAAGCAAACAACAACAGAAAGAGTGAGAATGCTATGTTGTGACACTCAGCTTCCACAGTCCTTTCTGTGTGCAGATGGCTCTCTTCATTACTGAATAATTGGAATTGGTTTGAATCATCTCATTGTTGAAGAGAGCCACATCCATCAGTCAATTATAATTTTTAAAGAATTATTTATTCTTTATTCTCTATTATTAAATTAAAACTTTTTATTTACAGAGCAAATGCATAGGTGATTTTTCCAACATTGACTCTTGCAAAACATTTTTTTGTAAAATTTCCCCTTCTTTCCCCCACCTTCTCCCCTATCTGTCAAGTAGTCCAATACATGTTAAATATGTTGAAATACATGTTAGATCCAATATGTGTATACATATTTACACAGTTATCTGGTTGTGCAAGAAAAATCAGATCATCCTTCTGGTCATTTGGAGCAATAGTATTTCATAACATTCATATACCATAACTTATTCGGCCATTCCCCAGCTGATGGGCATCTACTCAGTTTCCAATTCCTATCACAAATATTTTTGCACATGTGGGTCCCTTCCCCTCCTTTAAGATCTCTTTGGGATATAAGCCCAGTAGAAACAACTGCTGAGTCAAAGGGTATGCACAGTTTGATAACTTTTTGAACATAGTTCCAAATTGCTCTCCAGAATGGTTGATTCATTCACAATTCCACCAACAATGTAGCAGTGTCCCAGTTTTCCCACACCCCCTCCAACATTCAACATTATCTTTTCCTGTTATCTTAGCCAATCTGACAGGTGTGTAGTGATATCTCAGAGTTATCTTAATTTCTTTGATCAATAATGATTTGGAGCACCTTTTCATATGGCTACAAATAGTTTCAATTTCTTCATCTGAAAATTGTCTGTTCATACCCTTTGACCATTTATCAATTGGAGAATGGCTTGAACTATTATAAATTTGAGTCAATTCTCTATATATTTTAGAAATGAGGCCTTTATCAGATAAGAATTATTTTTCTTGGGGCAGCTATGTGGTGCAGTGGATAGAGCATCAGTCCTAAAGTCAGGAAGACTTGAGTTCAAATCTGGCCTCAGATACTTGATACTTTCTAGCTGTGTGATTCTGGGCAAGTCACTTAACACCAACTGCTTCAGCCAAAAGAAAAAAAAAATGTTTTTCTCAGTGAGCTTTTGTACTTCCTTTCCTAAATGGCCAGTCTTGTTTTTTAAGGCATTCTTCTTCACAGTAGCTTTTTGTATTTCCTTTTGCACCACTCTTAATTCTTTCCCTAATTTTCCCTCTATCTCTCTTATTTGATTTTCAAAATCCTTTATGAGCTCTTCCATGGCCTAAGCTCAATTCTTTTTGTTGTGGCTTTATGTACTTTTCTCTTTAATTTTTTTTTTTATTATTTTATTTAAAAAAACAGAACAAGAAAAAAAGTAAAACAGAGAAGGAATACAAAACAAAACAAAACTAAAAAAGAACATTGTCATGTGCTCAGCAGAATATCAAGGAAGGTTTAAAATGTATAACAAATTGTCAGTTCAAGAAAGTTTTATATATATACATATATGTGTATATATATACATATATGTGTATATATATATATAAATTAGTAGAAGAAATTATGTTTATGAATATCCATCTTTTCTTTACTTCCTTGTAAACTGTTCTTTTGTTCTCTACTAGTCTTTTTTATTTTATTCTTTTTTCCCCCTTTCATTTCCCCCCCCCCACCTCAAGCAGGTTATAGTTAAAAAGGATATATTTATATATACTGATTTTATAGATATATACATACACATACACACACCCACACCCTGCCCCCCCAAGACATACACACACTTATATCTTTCCTATCCCTGTTGACTCTGCTTTAATTCTGTTCCTTAATTTGCCTTGCTATTACTTAACCATCTCCCACCCATGAAGACTCCTTTGTCTTCTTTTACCCTTTGCTTCGCCATCTACCCATCCCTTCCCCTTTATTTCTTTATAGATTTTGGAGGGTGCTATACCCTTTTATGGTATAAATGTAGTGGTGTGTGTGTGTGTGTGTGTGTGTGTGTGTATACATATATATATGTATACATATATACATATATATATATATGTAGCCTATTTAACGCATTCCCAGTGTGAGTAGGTTTTCAGAATTAGTAGTTTCCCCTTCTAATGTCTCTGTGTCTGTTTTTCCTCTATATGTCATTTGTTTAACATAACTACTATGTTTGCCTTAAATCTGACTCAATCTTTCTTTTGAACTACCCTATTGTTGATGTCAGTCTTAAACATAGAATACATATTTCCCATGAGGAAAAAAAAACAAACATAAACAATTTGCCCATATTGAAATTGAGCTTTAATATTGGCTCTTGTACATTCAATTTTCTATTAAGTTTGGGTTTGGTTGATAGAAAGTCCTGAAAACTTGCAAATTTGTTGAATGTTCATTTTTTTCTCATTCAATATTATAGATAGTTTTACTGGACATGATAATTTTGGCCACAGGCCTAGTTCTTTTGATTATTAGTAGATATGATTCCAGGACCTATAGTCTTTTATTGTGGCTGCTGATATGTTATATATAATTCTACCTGTAACTCCATAGTATTTGAACTTTTTTTTGAAAGATTTTTTCTTTGATTTGGGGTTTTCAAAATTTGGCAATAATATTCCTATATGTTTTCCACAAAAGATCTCTTTGAAGTGGTGATTGGTGGATTTTTTTTTTTTTCTATTTCCACTTTTCCCTCATGTTTATCACTCCAGGATAGTTGTTTTTTTGGATTATTTCTTGCATTATTGTGCCCAAAAATTCTTTTTTTGGTTACAACTTTCAAGCAATCCAATTATTCTTATATTTTCTCTTCTTACTGTTCTCCAGATCTGTTGTTTTTCTTATAAGATGTTTTACATTCTGTTCTATTTTTTTCACTTCTTAGAATTTCTTTTATTTCTTGGTCTCTCCTACCCCTTGCCCAATTCTATTTTTTGAAGAATTATTTTCATCTTTGAGACTATCTCCTTTTCTATTTGGTTAATTTTTCCCCATAATCTATTTGTTTTTCTTGGATGGTTTTTATTTTTATTTTTTCCTCAATGTCTCTAATTTGAAATTTAAATTATTTTTTCAGTTTTTCTATAATTTTTTTCTGAACAGGGAGCCATTCCACATTACTCTTTGAGATAGAAGCTTTTTTTAAACTTCAGTGTTCTCTTCTGAAGACAAACCCTGATCTTCTCTTTCCAATGTTAAATTTCTATGGTTGGGGTCTTTTTCTTCGCCAGTTAATTTTTTAAAATAATACATATTTTATATTTTTTATAAGCAGCTCTAATCTTGGAGTGGGGGAGGATGGTTCTTCTAATTTCCCTTTAGCTCTCTACTCTGACCTGGAACCCCAAACCAAGAGCTCCACTCTCTTGCAAGTTCTCATAGGTAGCATTGTTCCAGCCCCATTGTTTCTGCACTCACAGGTATGTTGGTTTCTTCTCTCTCAGGGCCACATCTTTATAGCACACTTGGGCCTAGCATTCCTAATCAGCCAAAGTTCACTCAGTCTTCCCAGACTAAGATCCCTGACTCCACAAATAGCCCAGGAGGTGTAAGTGTCTGTAGTTCCTGCTGAGGCTCCAGCCACACCTACCTTTCCCTGGGGCTTCCCACTTGACTTCTAGGGAGCTAGTCCAGAGTGTTAATCTGTAATTTTTCGGACCAGCTAGCTTTCTGGAGGTCCTCCTGAAGGGCCTTGGTCTCAGCAGGATAATCACCATGAGAATGGTCAAGAATAAAGTCCAAAGTCTTTATTGTCTCCTTCACACTCTGTGTCTGTCATAGTCTGACCCAGTCTCAGTCTGACCCAGTTTCCTCCAGCAGTCTGACAGTTTCCACCAGTCTCCATCTGAGTCTGACTTTGTCCCCAGTTTATATATGCTATTATAATTACATCATTACAGTATACTGAGTATAAGCTAATCTAAAGTGATTATATCATATCAAACTAAAGTGATCATATCATTATGCCATATTTCCCAGAGTTCCAGCCCTCTACATTAATCTCCAGCCAAGGGTCTTTCTTCAGATACTCTTGGGTTGTACCTGGAGGACCCTCTTCTGCCCCAAATTGTCTTCATTTTCCACCAGTTAATGTTTACCCTAAATTACTAATTGTTCTATTGTGAGGGAAATCAGGAGAATTTTAATTTTATCAATCTACTCTGCCATTTTCCCAGAATCCTCTCATGAGTCCCATTTTTATTTTTCCTCAAGGCTTTGGGTGTAGGAGCTTTGACTTTGTTATCATTTTCTGAGTGTATGTTTTGATCTTCCTTATTACCATAATAGCTTTCTATGGTCAGAAATTTTTTCTGTTGTCTGCTCATTTTCTTAGCTTATTACTTGGCTTTTAAAGTATTAAAGTACTTCATTAAAGTATTAAAATATTTTAATTAATTTTTTTAAATTTAAAATACTTTAATTAAAGTATTTTAAAGTATTAAAGTATCTTTATTAGCATAGGGCTCTGTTTCCAGGGTGATGGATGCTCTGTCCCAAGTTCAGGGATTTTGTGCAGCTGTTTTCAGAAATCCTTCTAGGAATCTGACCATAAGTCTTCCTTTCTGACCTGGAGTTGTTAGGAGTATCCCTACTTGTAGGGGGACTGTAGCTTGAAGATGTAATATGTTAAAGTGAAAGAGTCCTACTTTGCTGAAGCTGGGGCCTCTAGGGATAGAGTTGGGGCTGTGCTGACACAACCTACATTGGGACTGCACATCAGACTCCCAACCCTTTGCCACAGACCCTCTCCACTGACCTACTGAGTGTTCCCTGGTGTCTCTGGGCTGAGAAGTCCAGAAGCCTCCAGCACTGTGGCTGATTCACAGATCCCACCTCACTGATACTGGGGTCTGGGCTGGAACTGAGGCTGAGATTGCTTATACTGGGAATGTATGCTGGGCTCCCACCCTAGTTCAATAGACTTTTTCTGCTTGCCTTCCAAATCTTCTTTGGTATCTCTGGGATGAGAGGTCTGGAAGTCATCAGTACTGCTTCAGAGGTTGGTCCTCTAGGTTCAGTTCTGGGTCTAGGTCCAGGGCTAGGGTGGGTCAGCTTGCCCTGGGACTGCAAGCTGATCTCCCATCCTGGTGTCACAAAACTTTTCTGTTCATCTTCTAAGTTGCCTTTGTCTGAAAACTGTTCTACTCTATCTTTTTGGATATTCTGATATTCTAAAATTAGAGTTATTAAAGAATTTGAAGCAGTTTGGGGGACAAGTAGGGTGAATTTCTACTTTTACAATGTCATCTTATTTCTGCCCTCCAAGTATCCATTTAGATATAGACTAAAAGGAGTAATTGGAAAAATGTAATGAACATTTGAAAATAATACCTACTATGGTCCTAGTATGCTAGGCACTGGACATACAAAGACAGAAATGAAAGTTTTTCTGTCTATAAGTACTTTAAATTCAATTGGGGGAAGGGGAAAGGATGAAGAAAAATTGAGGAAGTAAGAAAAAGATATAATCAATGTCAAGAAGATGGGAAGGAATGAGACCATGAGACCTTGGGCCTTAGCCATATGGAAAGCCTCCTTTTAAAAATAGGAAGAAGGGAGCTAAGGGAACTTTCCAATGAAGACAGTATGCTAGAGGTGGATTCTATCTATTCATCTTGATTTTACCTCAGATACTTAACTAGCTGTGTGGCTGTTAACAGGTATTTGTCCTCTTGGCCTTAGTTCCCTCATGTGCCAGACTCACAGAGTTGGTGATGGAAGGGCCAAGGGTACTGCATGCTAAGTGTCTTGAAAGCTATAAAGTTTATAGAAATGTCAAATGTTATTTAAAAAGGTAAATCACCTGTGAGGGTTTAGTTCAGGGCTTAAGGAGAAGTTCTGATATAATCGTATGTGATAGAGAAAAGGCATTCTGAGTAGTAGCAAGGATCCAGTAGCATAAATCTGTAATAAATGAATTTTGTGTGGTCTCAGTGACTGTCTCCAAACTTGTTTGATTATATGGCCATGCCAGATTGTAACTATTCTAACTAGTAGACTTTGGGATCAGAAAGGGAGAGATTTCGAGCTCATGTAGCAGTTCAAGTCAGTAATAAAGGGGTTAGATTATAGTGGGTGAAGAGTGCCTATTGACACATGGTAGGGACTTAATGTTTATTGCTTGCTTGACTGAAGAAGGGATAGGGCCATGTCTGAGACTTGCCCAGAAATTGAGTATCACAGAAATGATGTATATTACCCATTGTCCAATTGATTGATCCCATGTCACTATGAATCATCTTGAATACCACCTAGAGTATATACACCCCACTTTGGAGATCAGTGCTGTAGTAGAGTCACAGAGTTACAGGGGTAGAAAATGAAGTGGGCAACATGTTTACCTAGAGCTAAGGATTCAATACTTCAAGGATTTTATTGATAACAGGTATTGCCTAATTTTAGCAGATGGTCTTTGTAAGTTGTCATAGAAAAACTCATCACTCTGACCAGCTTGGTGAAGAGTTAGGGATTAAAAGGGTAGAGGAAGAAGGTCAACATAAACCCATAACTAGAACAGGGTCCTAGGACACTGAAATTTAAAGGGCAGTAATAGCATTTGAACTCCTTCAGCAGATACAAACAACTGAGTCTACCATATATTGTTAGCAGGAATAGTTAAAAATCAGAAGAGCGACCAAGAACTTAGTTCCTTTCTATGCCTCCTAACTCTAACCCTATCCCAACCCTTAACCCTAACCTGACTCTAAACTAACCCTAAATGTAGCTCCTGACTCCCTTACCCTCCTGAGTCTATAACTCTAACCAGCCCCCGACTCTAATCCTAAATGCCTCCCAACTCCCAATTCTAACCCTAACCCAGTACCATAAGTAATGGCTTCTCTAACCTAGCCCCCATAAGTGCTTTTTCTCTTCCCATCACTAAGATAGTGCCCCAACTTGTTCCTTACATAGGGTATTGTGTCCAAAATCCATTGTCTCTTTTTCACCCTCAATGTTATATTGATCATAAAAATTTGATTTGAGAGCACCTTTTGTTCTGTTTGTCCAGAGCACCAGTGTTGCTAGTTAAATATGATTCTGGGTCAAAGGGATAACAGCCCATAGAGCTGTGGGGAGCAATCATCGAAATGATATATAGTGGGCACGCTAGGAAGAGAGAGAGGAGAAGTCAGAGCAGGCTAATTGAGAGTTGGCTACATTCATTTTGGGTATCCTGCTAGTCCATGAATAGTTCATTCTCCCTGTGGCCACAGCAAGCAAAGAGTGAGTCCACTCTTTTTTCAGCTTGCTGCCTGTATTTTCAGATATATAGGGAGCTATAATTACAGATCCGCCATTTGTATCAGGGTAACTGATGTATTGCTTTCCTGGAGGTACCAATCTTCCTCCCTCACTGGCTGGTGATTTTTTCCCCTGGGAATTAAGCTCAGATTTTTTTTCTTCAGGAAAGGGTCATGAATAGAGATGGATATCACTTTGGACTTTAAGGGAATAGAATCAGGAAGGGTAGAATGGGTAGAGAGGTAGGATTGTGGTTCTATTGATGAAGATAGTTTCTCTCTATTAATCTGTTGTTTGTCTGGGAGAGAAACCTAAAGATGCCAAAAGCTAGACCTAAACCTACCAAATTCTCAATGATGTATATGGTATATGAAGCTGATAAATTCTGAGTGAACTGGTGAGATTTCTTCTCTGTCCAGGTGTCTACCCTTGACATAACTCCCTATAGCCCTTTCTTTAATTGAAAAAGTGGTTCTAACCTACTTCTTCCAACAGACTATAATTACAGTTCCAATCAATTTTCCATAAAAAAGACAGATGTGAGGGAGAAAGGGGAGAGGAAAAACTTCACTAAGTAAGACAAGGGGTTGAATAAAAATGTCACTTCCTCTCTCTTGTTTCCCATTTTCCTAACTGTAATGAACACAATTCCCTCAGAGGCAAAGGATCCAAGCCTAGTTATGATAGAAATGGATATCAAGCAATACAAGTGCATTTCCCTATGAAGTGTGATGATTCAGTTTTAGTAGACAAGAGGTATCCAGGGACCTTTCTGGTTTTGCTATCTCTTCTCATCTCCACACTTCACTAAATTCACTTGATTGAAAATTAGAATTTACATATTGAGTATGAGGCGAGCCTTTCCCCTCCTCCTCTGGAGAGAATTCCATCATTCTTTTAGTGACTAAGGCAGCTTCTGATAACATTCCCGTTTGCTGTATCTTTCAGTGCTCTGTGAGGAGGGATGAATAAGGAAGCACTTTAACTGTTCTTCCTGGAATCCTCCAAATGGTAGAGAAAGTATTTTCACTTTGAGCAAATCCCTGGTGATATTTCCACCCTGAGAGCACCCATTCAATATGTACATTTATCTATCCTATCCTATCCATCTGTCCATCCATCCATCCATCCACCCGTCTATCTCTGTCTATGTATCATCATCTATCTATTACATCTATATAGAGAGATATAGATTTATTGCATATCTACATATCACTATATCACTCCTATATTTAGGGATGTTTTGTTCTAGAGAATCATAGAGCAACTGATTTGTCATTTTCCAAGTGGAATGACCAACCAGCAAAAGCTCTTGTGCTGCTCACTTGAAATATTTTGCTTAGTATTGTGCTTCTGGTGACCCAGGTGGATCCTGTGCAAGGAACCCAGGCCAGCATAGCTCTTGCTGGATGGGGACTGGGGAGAGGAGATGATGTTTGCAAACGTGCTAAATCATTTAAACCTGTCTCTAAAATTATCAGATGCATGTGTTGCTCTGATTTAAGAACATGAGTTTGCAATAACCAAAGTGGATTGGGCACTGAGGCATCCTAAGCTGCCATCTGCATAGGTTGTGATAGAAGAAGGGTGCATCATGTCTGCTGAAGTACATTGAAATCATAAACATCTGGCAAAGGGCTTGTGTTTAAAGATTTGATAGTGTATGGCAACTGGACATGCTCCAAAGCACAACAAAAGAAATACAGAAGGGATCTCAGAAGCAGCCTAGGCAGAAAACAGCCTTTAAAGCATGGAACATCAGAGCTCTCCATGACAGAAGGGGGGAGCCCTGTCTAGGTCTGTGTGTGGACTGCTATAGAGGAATGTGGAGGGATGTCCTGCTGACTTCCTTTGGGACCATACCAAATACAAATACCTAAGTCTGCAGTGGATGAGGAGTCTTTAGGAGCAGGATTGGAACTAAAGACAGTTGGCATAAGGAAATATCGACTGAAGAAAGTTTTCCTCATTCCCCTGAAACTACATAGGATGGCTTTGAAATCAGAAGTTAGAGGATGGAGCTAGGAATTTCCTGAATTGGGATAATGAATTTATCTACCATAAATATCTACAATAAATTCACAAATTACTGTGAATTTAACTACAGGTCTGGATCTGTAATATCAGACCACAGAAGTTCTAGGGCTATGAAAGTAGGAAATCTGTTCATTGTACTCTTGTTAACATAATATTGGAACTGGAGTTAGGATATTTTGAATTCAAACCCAGTATTAGACATTTATTAGCTGTGTGATCCTGAGCAAGTTATATTACCTCTGCTTCAGTTTCCTGATCTGTAAAATGGAAATAATAATGGCACATCTCCTAGGATTGTTCTGAGGATAAAATGAGAAACTATTTTAAAGTGTTTTACAAATTTGAAAGCCTTAGATAAATCTTCTTCTTATTATTAGTCTCTTAAAAGAGCTTAAGTCCTATATCATGTACTGCTTATTAGATACTTTGAACTAGATATCCCTCAATTTATCCAAAATGGAACTCTATTTCCTCTTACTTCCCTCACCCAACACCCTCACTTTCCTAATTTCGTTAATTCTCTTGAGGTAGCCACCATCTTTGGGATAACCAAGGTTTGCAATCTGGAAACCTCTGTTTTTCATCGTCACTCCTCCTCACTTCCCATTTCCAATTACTTGCAAAGTCTTTGAGTCTACTTTCCTAACATATCTGCCATTTTTCCCCTTCTATCTAATCACCTAGCTACCATTCCAGTTCAATTTTTTATTACTTTTGCTTATTTTATTTTATTTTTTACTGAAGCAATTAGGGTTAAGTGACTTGCCCAGGATCACACAGCTAGGAAGTATTAAGTGTCTGAGTCAGATTTGAGCTCAGGTCCTCCTGACTTCAGGGTTGTTGCTCTACCCACTGTGCTACCTAGCTGTCCCATCTTGCTTAGTTTATTACAACAGCTTCCTAAATGGTCTCCTAGTCAGGAAGCTTTTTAATGGTCCTTTCTTCTTTGTGTCACATTGATTACTCTGCCCTGTCTTCCATACCCACTCCTCCACTTCCTGAAAGCTAGTTATGTTACATTCCACTTCTGCCTCATAGCACTCTAGTACTATTAAAGAAGGTCTTTGACATTGACTCAAACATCAGTAGATGTTCCCCCAATTTTATAAGATCCCAGTTCCATTTAATTACTAAATAGAACTTTTTTTTTTTTATTTGGATGCAATCAGTTCTTCTCTGAGTATGAAGAGCATTTTTCATCATAAGTCTTTCAGGGTAATCTTGGATCATTGTATTGTTGAAAATAGCATAACATTGCTATTACTTTTATACTTATTATTACTTTCTCTACTGGGTGTTATCTCAAAGTGAACTTGCTTGTATAATTATCTCCATTTTCTAAGACCGAGCTTCTTGAAGGCAAAGATATTTTATTTTGATCTTTGTATTTCCAAGAACTAATCAAGAATCTGGACAAAGCAGATGCTTAATAAATACTCCTAAGAATAAATAACTAGGAAAAAATGAGAGGCTGTTTGATGGAGAAAAATTGGGAAAACCGAATAATCCTGTTAAAAGTTTGTTCATCTTATCAAAGAAAACTGTGGAAACATCAGGAACTAGGTTCATTTAACTGAAAAAAGTTAATATTAAATTCATTAAAGGAGCTTATAATTTCCACTTGGCTAACATTTATTATGTGTCTTCTATATGTAAAGAGTTGTGCTGCTTGCAAAGATAGACAATATAGCCCTCCAAGATATTAAAATTCAAGAGAGTAGACTAGATCTGTATCCCAAAGAGATCATAAAAAAGGGAAAAGGATCCATGTTTACTAAAAATGTTTATAGTAGTGATTTTTTTTAGTTCTCTTTCTGCCATTCTTTGTGGTGGCCAAGAATTAGAAATTGAGATGTTTGGGGAAACATGACATGGTGTATGGGGACTCAGACTTGGAACCAGGGAGACCTAGTTTCAAATTGTGCCTCAGAAAGTTACTAGCTAAGTGACCCTGAGTAAATCAATCAACCTTTATTTTCCTCAATTGTGAAATAAGTTGTTATGAGAATCAAATAAGATCATATTTGTAAAGTACTTAGAATGGCATCTGGCATATAGTGATGCTTAACAAATGCTTGTTCTCTTCTTTGTTTCCCTCAGGGGGAATTCTAAGACTCTAGTGAAGGATTGGGTGTTCGTTTTTTTTTTTTTTCTTTCTGTAATTTTGTTAATTTATGACTCCATTCTTGTGTTCCCAAGGGTCATCTTCCAATAATTAATGTTCCATTTCCATTTAATAAATTAAATTCAGTTTTTACAAAAGTATATATTGTTTAAAGATGTATAAAGATATAAAGAAAGAAGTACAAAAATTTCCCCCAAAAGTTATTGGACAAACTCTCCCTATACCACCCTTGGTCCCTGAGAAGAGTGGGCTAACATAATTTCTACATGGCATTAGTCCTATCAAGCAATGCATATTATTACAACTATCACTGGATTAGATCCCTTTGGTCTTTAGACAGGGCTTCTAATACTGTGCTGATTGGTTGCAAAACCCAGTATGGACTCTATTCTCTGTCCTCCTGGTGAATTGCTCTCCTGACTTTTTGAAACCTTCAGTTCAGAGATGTCTCCAATCTCTATCTAAAGGCATGAAAGAATAGACATAATGGAGATAGAAGCAAAGGCAGGATAATGAGCTCTTGGGTTATACAAAATATAACAAAAAGCCTGAGGCCTTTCTCCCCACTGAGGGCTTAATTCTTTCCTCCTCATTTAAAGCCAAAGCCAAGAGTCTGGCTGAAGGGCTTTTAAATGCACTGGAAAGGGCTGCAAAAAATATTTTGGTAAATGAGGTAAATTTGGTAAATGGAGAATGACTTCTCCATTATAGCATTCTTTTCTTTGTTTGAAAAAAAAAACTTTATTGATGCATACTGTTTTTATATCCAGCATCTTGTTTCTGGACATTCAATGTTCCCTCTCTCACATTGTATTGTACCTCTTTCTGCCTTCTCTACCTGTCCTATATTATAGCAAAGAAAAACTATTGAACAAAGTCAACTAAGTTAGAGTATTTCAGCTAATAGGATGTAAGTTTTCACATAAGGCAGCTATGATGCAGTGGATAGAGTGCCAACATGGGACTCACAAAGGCTTATCTTATTGAATTCAAATCCAGCCTCAGACACTTATGAGTTGTGACTTTGAGCAAGTCACTGTGTTTTTCCTCAGATTCTTCATTTATAAAGTGAAGGAAATGACAAAATATTTTATCAAGGAAAAAACCTCAAAATGACTATGAGCATATGAACAAAAATGGCTAAGAAACAGAACAGTCTTCTATGTTTCTATATCTCAGTCATCTTTTTGTTATCTACATTGTTTCTATCTCTTTGTACAGAAAGTAAAGTAATAATCAGAAACTATTCTCTGGAAGACTTAATTCCCTCTGCTTTAGAACTTCCATCCTATGATTCAGATCTTTCCAATGGTCTTGTGATGATGAGAGCCATCTATACCCAGAGAGAGGACTGGGGGAATTGAGGGTTGATTACAACATAGCATTTCACTCTTTTTGTTTGTGGTTTGCTTGAATTTTATTTTCTTTCTCATTTTTTTTTACTTTTTGATCTGATTTTTTTTGTGCAGCAAGATAATTTCATAAATATATACGCCTGTTTTGGATTTAACATATTTTTATCATGTTTAACATATATTGGATTACATATCATCTGGGGAAGGAGGTGAGGAGAAGAGGGGAGAATTTGGAACACGAGGTTTTTTTAAGGGTCAATGTTGAAAAAATTATCCTTGAATATGTTTTGAAAATTAAAAACTTCAATAAAAAAAAGAAGTTCCATCCTAGAGCTATAGTGGATATTATAGGGATCAGATCTTGGAAGGGATTGAGAATGCCTGGATTTGGATCCTGTCTCATACCTATTTTGTCATCCAGGGCAAATCACTTAACTGCTCTCTCTGCCTCAGTTTCCTGATCAATAAAATGATGGTGATAAATTCAGTAGCCTCTGAGGACCCTATAATTTCTAAATCTCTAATCCTATGAGTCTATGATCCTGTCTTGAATGGTAAACAAGTGAGCAAAAACTTGTGTAATTCACTATATTTGTTCAGCTCCAAACCAATCAGCTTACTGTCTCATGCAGCTGTCTTTACAAGCCATCTTTATTTTCAAAAGCTGAAAATGACTATGTCTTAGTAAACAGCAATGGACTATTTATCCTCTTTTGGTCTCAGTTTCCTCATCTGTGAAATGAAGGGGTTAGACTCAATGACCTCTAGAGTTTCTTTCTGTTCTAGCCTGTCAACTTGTTAACAGATGTGTGGTTCATCTCAGAATCAACTGTGCAGTTATTCTGTGGATATACTGATCACAGCAAAAATGCTAACAAATTAAAATAAAGATTAAAGATAGCCACACACATACTGATTTTTAAAAATTTATTGAGAAATTAATATGCAAAAATTTTGACCAATGATTAGCATTTTGTGGGAAATTTTGTTACTTGATAGTCATTGAAAGAAGGCAAAAAGGATAAATACTATCAGTTAGAAAGGATCATCTTATTAATAAAGGAGACATTGCAATAAAATACAGCATGGAATTGAATAAAAGCTCATCTGAAGAAGAAACTTAAAGAAGATGTTGCAACAATTAAAAGCAGTTTTGTTTCCCCAACCAGAGAAAATCAGTAGAGAACAAAAGGAGCTCTAACTGTGAGATCCACTTGAGTCGGATCATAATAAGAACATATATGACTGATTCTGGAAGGAGAAAAACAAATAGATTTGCAATGGTACATATTTGGCAGAATTTCTACACTGACTATAATTGATGAGTCAATGATTTCTACTTTGGAACTCTGTGCTATGTGAAGAAGTAAAATTGACATCAAAAGCAAAAACAAACAAAAAAGTGAGGGAAAATGTCTCAATCTTACCTGGGAAAACAACCTCAAAATCCAACTGCACACTTTTTGAAGACAAGAGAATCATGAGCAAATAGATTTTAATAAAAAAACAGGTCTTGTTGAAGTAATCTATTTTTGCTTCCTGAATAACCAGTCTGCCAGATTAGAGAATTTCAGTAGACTCAATTTAGTTTGATTTTCACAAGGCTTTAGATTCTGTCCTGCTTGGCATATTCATCAGTAAACTAAGACAATGAACATATGGTCTGGCTCACACAGCTGTCAGGTGGGTGGACAATGGGCTGGAGATTTATACCAGAAAATGTTTATTGATCAATATGCACTAATCTGGGGGCTGGGGGACAGAACCAATGTTCTAAAGGGATTAATATTTCCATCTGTGATATAGATGATGGAAAACACATCATACTCTGCAAATATTGAGAGGCAAAAGGGCAGATAAGGTGGACAGCACTATGGAAGTTGGGATCAGCTTTTAGTATATTGGAAAAGTGATAGACACAATCAGACTGAAGGGAAATGGGTAAGTTCAGGGAAGGATGAGCAGGAGATAAAAGTGAACCACATAAAAGGAATATGGAGAAGAACTGGCTATGGAAATAGTAAGGGTTTTGGGGGGGACTAAATGAATGATATCTCTGATCCTAATCAACAGTAAAATATTTGATCTCCTAAGGCAGTGCATTTGGATTTAAGATTCATATAAGGAATATGTGAGTATGTAGGAAACAGGAATGGTTTGAGATTTAAGGTCTTTCATGGAGGAAGTATTGCCTCAGCCAGATCTTGAAGAAGGAGGGAGGGGCTTTAACAAATGGAAATAAAAGAGGAAGAAAAGTTTGGTACAGGGGAAAGGAACAGTGTAATTAAAATCCCTGAGATGGGAAAGTGTTGAATAAGAACAAAGTAAGAATAGTCCAATTTGACTGAAAGAATGAAGTAAAGTAGTATAAATAAATAAATGATATCTCTGATCCTAATCAGCAATAAAATATTTGATCTCTCTAAGGCAGTGCATTTGGACTTGAGATTCATATAAGAATTATGTGAATATGTAGGAAACAGGAACAATTTGAGATTTGAGTTACAGATTTAAGGTACACTTTCATGGAGGAAGTGTTGCCTTAGCTGGACCTTGAAGAAGGAGGGAGGGGCTTTAACAAATGGAAATAAAGGAAGGAGAAAAGTTTGGTACAGAGGAAAGGAACAGAGTAAGGAAAGTCCCTGAGATGAGAAAGGGTTGAATGAGGATAAAGTAAGAATAGTCCAATTTGACTGAAATGAATGAAGGAAAGTAGTATGAAGGCTGGAGAAGTAGATTATTTTGCAGAAGACCTTGAACACCAAGTTCAGGAGTTTATTTGAAAGAAAATATTATGAAATATTAATCAGTCCAGAAGAGATAACGCTGACTAATGAAATTTCATAATGTTCTCAAAATAAGATCTTTTTTTTTTTTAAGAAGACAATGACTCCACTAAGGAGAGTGCAAAACAGTATAGTTTAACAAGGGTAGCAGACTTAGAATCAAGATCCCTGACTTTGAATCCTGGTTCTATCACTTATTGATTACATAATTTTGGATAAGTCAATTCAACTTTATGAGTTTCAATTTTCTGATTAATAAAATGGTGATATGATTCACACTATCGACTTTATATGTTTGTTCTGAAGTTCAATTTAGATACTCTGGGTAAAATATTTTGCACTTTTTAAAAAATTGTCTTTTCTGTTTTGTTTTGATCCAGATCTATGCTTTATTTAGTGTTAAGGAGCTCCTTATAAAGGAACTCCCTCTATCAATACAGATTGTCAACTTCTCTACAATTTATAAAGTTAGAGATCTACTTAGAGCACTGAAGGATTTAAATGATGGCTCCCAGGACCACACAGCCAGGATATATTAGAGGTAGGATTTAAACTCATATCTTTGTGCTTCTAAAGTCATTCCCATAATCCATAATTTTAGTCCTATGCAAACACAAACCAAGGAGAGGGGTGTGGATCAGATAGCTAATCATAATTTTCCAGTATTGCCAAGAATTAGAAGGATGCTTTGAGATCACATTACCCTTTTATTTTATAAATGATGGAGCAGAGGCTAGAAGTGAAATAATTTACCCATGATTACACAGCTGATTAGTCGCAGAGCAGCCATTAGAATTGGGTCTCCTAACTCCATTGCCAGAGAAAATTGTAGATTTCCATCTATCCATCACACTTCTGTGTGAGCTGGCTTAAGCTTTCTCATGCTAAAGGTGGCAAGTTGCATTCGATGACCTTTCCAAGGTCATGAAAAAGTTTACAGTTGTGTGTACATATACCCCTGACTAGACAGAAAGATATTAAAATCTTTCCACATTGCTGTGTTGTCTACCAACTGGGCTGTGCTTATATCCATAAGCATGTCATTTGTATTCTTCTGTCAACTGCACTGCTATGAAGGAACATCCCTCAGGCATATAGAAATGAGTTATCCTGGGGGCTAGATGCATGATGGATAGATGGCATTTTCACTGGCACCAGTTCAGTTTAAAAATACCAACTTTTTTCTACTCTTGTTGATACACATGATTAGTGCTCTTGGGGCACATTAAGTGCAACAGCATGAGGAGCAGACAATCTATATCCCAGAGGAGCTCTCTGAACCAGTTTAAGACCTCATTCCCCTTGGGACAGGACCGTGTTACCATTTCCCACATTTCCTTTACTTCCAACATCAAATTCAACAACATTACAACATTGGATTAGGAAAATTGCCCTAAATCCAAAGTGCTGTTTTCAGTAGCTCAGTAAGTCCTTCCTCTGCCTATTTATTGGGATTTATTATCCCCATTGCCTTCTTAAAACTCTGATATTGAAAGTGGTAATAATCCACTCTGGAATGTTCCTGAGATCATAGATCTGTAGCTGAAAGGGACCTTGGAGAACATTAGGTTCCACTTCTTCCTTTGCAGAAGAGGAAACTGAGGCATAGGAACGTTAAATGACTAGTTCAGTCACAAAGATATTAAATGTCTGAAGCACGATTTAAACCTAAATCCTTCAGGTTTAATTCTTAAGATTAAATTTTTAATACTAATTCTTTGGGGTCCACTGTATTCTAAAACCTTCTATAAATGCAAATCTTTAACTTTCTTTGGCAATGAAGTTAGGAGATCTGATTCTAGTGCCTGCTCTGTCACCAATAAGTTATATAACCTTGGGCAAATTAATTTTACTTCTGGTCCCCATTGCATCATTTATAAAAGGAAAAAGTAATCTGATCTGTAAGTATACTTTTTGTTCTTGGCAACCCTAAAGAATCATCTTGATCAGATTCATATATTCCTCCTAGAATGTGTTTGTATAGAACTTAAACTATGGATAGTGGAGTGGTCTTAGAGTCACAAAGATCCTTGTGATTCCAAATACAGTACCTTATCCACTAAACTGTATTGCTTTCATGTTGCCAGGAGTCATTCATTCATCATATAAACACAATAAACACTTTATGTGCAAAGAACAATTTTAGGGATGAGTTTTAATCATTCAACATCAAATTCATTGAACTCTTTTCTTTTTGCTTCTAAAGTCATTCCCATAATCCATAATTTTAGTCCTATGCAAACACAAACCAAGGAGAGGGGTGTGGATCAGATAGCTAATCATAATTTTCCAGTATTGCCAAGAATTAGAAGGATGCTTTGAGATCACATTACCCTTTTATTTTATAAATGATGGAGCAGAGGCTAGAAGTGAAATAATTTACCCATGATTACACAGCTGATTAGTCGCAGAGCAGCCATTAGAATTGGGTCTCCTAACTCCATTGCCAGAGAAAATTGTAGATTTCTATCTATCCATCACACTTCTGTGTGAGCTGGCTTAAGCTTTCTCATGCTGAAGGTGGCAAGTTGCATTCGATGACCTTTCCAAGGTCATGAAAAAGTTTACAGTTGTGTGTACATATACCCCTGACTAGACAGAAAGATATTAAAATCTTTCCGCATTGCTGTGTTGTCTACCAACTGGGCTGTGCTTATATCCATAAGCATGTCATTTGTATTCTTCTGTCAACTGCACTGCTATGAAGGAACATCCCTCAGGCATATAGAAATGAGTTATCCTGGGGGCTAGATGCATGATGGATAGATGGCATTTTCACTGGCACCAGTTCAGTTTAAAAATACCAACTTTTTTCTACTCTTGTTGATACACATGATTAGTGCTCTTGGGGCACATTAAGTGCAACAGCATGAGGAGCAGACAATCTATATCCCAGAGGAGCTCTCTGAACCAGTTTAAGACCTCATTCCCCTTGGGACAGGACCGTGTTACCATTTCCCACATTTCCTCTACTTCCAACATCAAATTCAAAAACATTACAACATTGGATTAGGAAAATTGCCCTAAATCCAAAGTGCTGTTTTCTGTAGCTCAGTAAGTCCTTCCTCTGCCTATTTATTGGGATTTATTATCCCCATTGCCTTCTTAAAACTCTGATATTGAAAGTGGTAATAATCCACTCTGGAATGTTCCTGAGATCATAGATCTGTAGCTGAAAGGGACCTTGGAGAACATTAGGTTCCACTTCTTCCTTTGCAGAAGAGGAAACTGAGGCATAGGAACATTAAATGACTAGTTCAGTCACAAAGATATTAAATGTCTGAAGCACGATTTAAACCTAAATCCTTCAGGTTTAATTCTTAGGATTAAATTTTTAATACTAATTCTTTGGGGTCTACTGTATTCTAAAACCTTCTATAAATGCAAATCTTTAACTTTCTTTGGCAATAAAGTTAGGAGATCTGATTCTAGTGCCTGCTCTGTCACCAATAAATTATATAACCTTGGGCAAATTAATTTTACTTCTGGTCCCCATTGCATCATTTATAAAAGGAAAAAGTAATCTGATCTGTAAGTATACTTTTTGTTCTTGGAAATCCTAAAGAATCATCTTGATCAGATTCATATATTCCTCCTAGAATGTGTTTGTATAGAACTTAAACTATGGATAGTGGAGTGGTCTTAGAGTCACAAAGATCCTTGTGATTCCAAATACAGTACCTTATCCACTAAATTGTATTGCTTTCATGTTGCCAGGAGTCATTCATTCATCATATAAACACAATAAACACCTTATGTGCAAAGAACAATTTTAGGGATGAGTTTTAATCATTCAACATCAAATTCATTGAACTCTTTTCTTTTTTTTATTAAAGCTTTTTATTTTCAAAACATATGAATGGATAATTTTTCAACATTAATCCTTCAAAACCTTGTGTTCCAATTCCACCCCCCCCTACTTTCACCCCCTCCCCAGGTGGTAAGTAATCCAATATATGTTAAAAGTGGTAGAAATATGTTAAATCCAATATATGCATACATATTTATACAATTATCTTGCTGCACAAGAAAAATCAAATCAAACAGGAAAAAAGTAAGAAAGAAAATAAAATGCAAGCAAAGAACAACAAAAAGTGAAAATGCTATGTTGTTATCCACATTCACTTCCTATAATTCTTTCTTTAGGTGTAGATGGCTCTCTTCATCACAAGATCATTGGAACTAGTCTGAATCATCTCATTGCTAAAGAGAGCCATGTTCTTAGACTCCTACCTTTAAAATCGAGATATAATTTTCTTATTTTTAGACTTCCTTTCCTCATGATCACTCAAGCAGAACACATGTATAGTATTAATGGGCTTACACCAGGAAATTCCCTGTTGGTCAGCTGCTCAATTCAGGACAATAGCAGCTATATTTAATTGCTCTACATCCCAAGAACTCATCAGGGGTTCTTGGGACTAACTTAGAGTGAAGGTATCTTCAAAAATGAACTCCCTCCTACCTTTCCACTCTTTTTACCTCCAGTGATACCAACTTTCTGGCTGTCCTATGAACAACAGACTCCACTTCTCAGCTCTAGACATTTTCCATAACTGTCCTCCATGCCTAGAATTCTCTCCATCTTAATTTCTATTTTCTGAATTCCCTAATTTCCTTCAAATAAAAACTAAAATATTACCTTCTATAGAATACCCTTTCCAACTCTTAACTTTAGTCTTTCTCTCATTTAATTATTTTCCATGCACCATATAACTTGTTTGTCTTTATTTGTTTGCTTGTTGTCTCTCTCCATTTGACTGTGAACCTTTTGAAAGTAGAGACTTGCCTTATTCCTCTTTTTATATCCCCAGTTTTTTTGTTTTTTGTTTTTTTTTGTTTTTTTTTTTTTTTTAGCACAATGCATGGAATCCAGTAGGTACTTAAGAAATGCTTATTGACTAACTCTGACTCTAAGCCCCTAATTCTGTCATTAATGAAATTGATTTTGTTTTCTTAATTCCTGGTTCATTCTAATTTGTTACACTTTAGACAATTTCTATAATAGCAAAATATAAAATGAATTGAATCTGAAATCAAGATACTTAATTTTGAATCTTTACATTGTCTAGCTTTGTGATTAAGGAAATCATTTTCCCCAGTCTCAGTTTCTTATCTGTAAAATGGGGATAATTGTCCTTGTACAGTGTACTAATAGGATGATGACAAAAATACTTTGTGATACTTGAAGTGCTATAGAAATGGGAGCTATTATTTTTTTCTGTTCAATTTTATGTTCACTTCCCAATTGTCTTTTTCCTCGACCTCCACCCCCATCTGAATCTCCTTTAAACACTGGGAAGGCAAGAAATGTAAAACTCACTACAAATTTGAAATTATAAAAAAGAAATTTTTGCATTAGCCATGTTTGGGAAGGAGATTAGGTGAAAAAACAAAGGAAGAAGAGGAAAATATGTTTTAATCTATAGTCTTGAGTTGATCATTTCTCTATTTATAAGTGAATAGCATATTTCATCATGAGTCCTTTGGAATTGTGGTGGGTCATTGTGTTGGTCAGAGTTAACAAAGCTTTTCAGTTTTAGAATGTAAATTGTTTTCCTGGTTCTGCTCTCCTCAATTGCAGTGTATATATTTATATATATATATATGTATATAAAATATATATCACATATATAGCATAGAGTGGTACCCTTCCTCCTTGTCCCTACTCATAGGGTTCCTTTCTTTCCATAAGACACAGTTCAGGCATTATCTTCAGCTTGGAACCTTTCTTGATCTTCCAGCTTCAAGTGTCCTCCCTCTCATTTAGTGTGAAATTTAACCACTCTGGTTATGTAAATAAGTAGTATGAAAATATATAGACATATATGCATTATATAATGATACCATTTTGGTACTCTTTGAGAATGACAATGTTCTCCACATGCAGATACACACATGTATAAATATGCATGTGTATTTTTATTTGTACTTATTGTCTCATTCATTAGAATTTTAGCTCATTGGGACTAAGTATCATAACATTTTTTGAACTCACATCCCTAGGATTTGACACAGTTCCTGGCATATAGTAATCACTTAATTTGTATCTGCTGATTGATTTATGTAGAACCTTCATATTACCATGTGTTCAGTTTGCAGAGAATTTTCTAAGAATTAATTTTTCTCCTTATTGAAGTTTTCATTCCAGCCTCTATTATCTTGGTTGAGTCAAAGAAAATGAAGCAGTTAATTGAGAAGGCATACAAAGCAAGAACTTGTTTAACTTTAGCCAAAATGTCACCCTGAGTCCCTGAATTTCCAAATTCTGAATTGTCTAGCACTACAGATTTCGTTGGAGCAGTCCCCATTCATAACTGACTGCTCTATTTGCAGTGACCCAGAGTGACTATGGATAAAGACCTGTTATATATTAAGCAACATGATTCATATACCCCATTCCCAATCCCACAAATGCTCACAGCACTATAAAATAATCTAATGAGTCAATCAAGCATTGGACCAAGACAATAGTGAATTAGCATTAAGACTTGATCAACCACAACAGGTGAGTTAGACATCATCTAATAAAAATTAAGTGAGAAGAAACATCTGAGTTGTGGAAAAGCTGAAAGAATCTATAGAGCTTTACAAGGAATAAGAAGGCACAAGGATAGTTGAGTCATAAATCTGCACCTCTATTAAAGGCAATTTCCATCAGTATCAGTGAGATCTTCTGCTAGAAGTGTCAAACTACTTCTAAGAGTACCCCAAACCAGATTAAAATGTAAGCTTCTTCAGGGCAAGACTAACTTTTGCCTTTCGTAAGGCCAGCTAGAACGATGCTTGGTGCAGAGTAGGTATTTAATATATATTGACTGACAAAAAACAAACAACAAAAAAAACCAACTTGTTAATATGTGAGAAATAAACATACAATGCAACATAGATAATGTGGGTTTATAGTTTTCTTAGTCAATATGTGGCTGGCAGGAATCTGTTTTTAATTGAATACATCATTGCTCTAGAGATCTTTACTTTACATTTGCTGCCCTGCCAGGTTATTTCATTCCATAGAACAAGATTTTCCCTAATGTCTTCCCAACTCCCCATACTTTTACCGGCTTCTTTTTTTTTTTTTTTTTTTAATATATTACTTTGCAAACTCCTTGAAGACATTCTCTTTCTTTTTATTAACTCTATACCCTGTGCTTAGCACAATGCCTGTCTCATAAGTGTTTAATAAATCTTTATTGAATTGTATTGGATATACAGAATGATACCAGCCAGCAAAAAAGGGACAGGAAGCTACTTGAAGGCAAGGTCTCTTTTATTAAAAACACAAAACAAACTTTCTTTATATAAGCAGTTAGGTAATATGATGGATAAAATATTGCAATTATAATCAGGAATTTGAAAGTTCAAATTCTACTTTAGAAACTAACTGTATAATAAAAGGTAAATTATAGCCTAATGTTCCCTCATCTGTATTATAGAGATAATAACATTTGTCTTCCAGGGTTGCTGTGAAAATCAAATGAGATAATAATAGTAAAGAACTTTGCAAACCTTAAAGCACTATTTAATGCTATTACCATTATTATTATAATATATAAAACCTTTCTTGGTTTTCAAACTAAAGAAGTAACCTTGTATTTATTTTGTATATATACACAGACACACATGTGTACACATACATGGTATTCCCAGTCTTAGTGTACCTTTAAGCTTTATATGTATATATGCATATACACACACATATACACAAATATATATGGATATATATGTATGCACATATATGAATATTATTGTATATACATACACACATGTATATATATGCATATACACACACTTATATACACATTCACACATAACTTCTTTGATATAATTTAAACTTCTTGAGGCAGGGATTATTTCATTTTTGATTTAGCATTATAAATATCTGGCAAATACATTTATAATTTAATTATTAGCATTTTAATAAATGTCTATTGGATGGTCAACTATAAAAAGAGGCAGCCACAGCTGAGTAGAGTAAAAGAAGTGAAACCTCAGTAATTCCTGAAGATATAACATACCAGTATCCAGAAAGAGGTCATCTATTAGATTCCTACCATTAGATTCTAGATGATACCTGTGTTGCATGAATAGGATAGTATTTCTGTAAGGGTGCCTAATTATACTTGTTATAAGTGAGATTAGTGTGCCTGTAAATATGGCTATGGAGTGAGCATTCTAAAATTTTCATTATAATGATTTCCAAATGTTCTTATATTTGGGAGGAGTGGGGCAGGGGGAGCACATCAAGTCAAATGAAAAAAAGAGTCCCTGGGGATCACTCAAACTTTTTGTGTGAGTGATACCCCATAAAAAAAGTTATTTATTTATTTAGCTGAGGCAATTAGGCATTAAGTGACTTGCCCAGCATCACACAGCCAGGAAATATTGTGTCCAAAGGCAGATTTGAACTCAGGTCCTCCTGACTTCAGAGCTGATGTTCTATCTACTGCACCACCTAACTGCCCCTGAAAGTTATATTTTAAAAAACTCTGGCCATATATTTCTGACATGGTCTGGCGACTTATTTGTGATTTTAGCCTCTATTATGTATTCCTTACAAACATAAGACTCTGAAGAAACTTGACAAGTTGACTGGTTGTGTATTCCCATTGGAAGAAAAGTTTTGAAACATCCTAATTCATATGTAATTAGGCAGAAATGTGGGGGTTAGGAGGAGGGGCGAAACAGTAGGAGGCAAACAGCTGAAAAGAGTTCTTTTTAATGTTTTACTGATTAATGCCTTTTGTTTATATCACAATGATTTCTCAGTTTATTATTTCCATTGAACTTTTCCATATAATAAAACAATCAATCAAAATTGACCAACAAAATGACCGTGTTTGACAAAAATGACATTGAATAACGACAAAATTCATATATAACTTTAAGGCAAAAGGGATAAGCAGTTCTTAACAGAGACTGGAAAATCTGGGTTAAGTCCTGTCTTTAACATATACTAGTTAGGTGACCCTGGGGAAGACCTCACCAGTTGGAAGTTTGGTGTGTAAGAATGGTGTACAGACACTTCTATGTGCTCAGTGCTTAAGGAGGCTCATCCCTTATCTTCCAAAATCTTATTCCCAGAGGAATCCATTGCTCTGGGTCTTATTCATGAGAAAAAACTTCTCTAGGATTCTCTTCTGGAGAAACCTGTAGGAGCTCTATTGAGCATTGAGGTAAGCACCTAAGTGACAGTGGGTAACACAGACTTTGACATCTTGACATCTATGTTTAGTAACAGGATGGCTGGATCCCATGCTATGAATAGCTTAGTGTCTTTGGAATGTATTCATATTGCCATTAAGCCTGTAGTCACTTAATCTATTTTTTTTTTAAGTATTTGTCAAACACCTACTAAGTGCTGGACATTGGGAACGCAGGGACAAAAAGTCAAACAATTCCTGCCCTTTGGAAGGAATTCAACAGGAGAAGGTATGGTGCAATGGAGAGTGCACTGACCGTGAAGCAAGAAGACTTAAAAGTCTGAATTCAGACATTTATTAGCAGTGTGACTCAGTTTCCTCATCTATAAAATAGGCACAATACTATTGCCAATCTGCCAGTGTTGTTGTGAGAACAAATGAAATATTTATAAAGCACTTAGCATAATACCTGGCACATAGTAAGCACTGTATTAATGTTAGCTATTATTATATGTGGATATATGTACATATATGTATAAACATATGTATGTATATATAGAAGAGAGGAACATGCATTTATTAAGTGCTATGTGTGTGATACTGGATTAAAATTTTCTCTCTTTTGATCCTCACAATAATCCTATGATGTAGATGTTATAATCACCTCCATTTTATATTTAAAGAAACAAACAGATTAAATAACTTGTCCATATTCTGCATGTATGTGTAGAACAAATACAAGATTGATAGAGTCAGGAAAGACTGTTTTTGAAAAGTGGGATTCTATGAGGCAGAGATGAGCAGAAAGCATTTCAGGCATTAGAGATGACCAGATGCAAAAAAAAGAGAACATTTTCTGGATAATAAAAGCACAGGAGAGGGGGTACTACAGTGAGAATGAAAGGATTGATTTGACCAAGTTGTGAAGTACTTTAAAAGCCAAGAAAAGAAGTTTATATTTGATCTAAGAGGGAAGAGGGAGCCATTTGAATCTGATTGAAGTGGCAACAGATTTGAGGAAGGGAGGCCAGGAGAGATGCTCTTGCACCAATCCAGATGAGTGGTAATGAGGACCTGAATGTAAGTAGAGAGAAGGAGATGGCTATAAAAGATATGAAGTCAGAAAGGACAAGATTTCACAAAAGATGGTGCATTTAGGTGAGGAAGAGTGAGCAGTCAAAGCTAATGCTAGAATAAGAACCTGAGAGTAGATAAAAATCAACAATGCTATATACTCAGTGCCGTTGAATTGACCCAGCTACTAGTTTCTTCACAAAAAGGGAAATATAGCAGGAGCAGGGAATTCTCCCCCTGACATTCACTTAAAGATGTCAGAGAAATCCGTGTGGAATTTCTCATTTAGACCAGTATTGAGGAGTAATTTATTTTCTCAATTTCCAGGGAAAGCAGGAGTACACATCAGAACACTTGTTTTTTCCTCATTTTTCTATGAGTAGAGAGAGGAAACTAGGATACTAGTCCCAGATTAGGCTGATTTATCTTTTATCGGAAAGTGTGGTTCTGTAGCATCACCAAGCTACTTTATCAATATAGCAATCAGGGAAGAAGTATTTTGTTGAAAACATTCAGATACCGTCTCATCAATAAATTATGGTGCATTGCTCTTACCTCAGGATAAAATATAAAATTCTCTATGTGGCATTTAAAGCTGACCCCTTCCTACTCTTCCAGAAATACTTCATTTTACCCACCTTCACCCATTTTACAATCCAGCTACGCTGAAATATTTGCTCTTTCTCACAATGGTTCATCTCCCATCTACACTGGCTAACTCATATCTCAAGTGTTCTCCCTCCTTACCTCTGCCTGTTGATCCCTAGCTTCTTACAAGACTCCACTAAAATCCCACCTTCTACAGGAGGTAATTCTTGATTATGGTAATGTCTTCTCCTTTGAACTTATTTTGATCTCTTAGCAACTATGCCCTGTAATGGGATGGCTGAATTGCAGTTCATTGACCTTGGAAAAAGGTTCTTATTGTCATTAAGCCTGTGGTCAATAGATCAATTAAAAAGAAAAAAAGCATTTGTTTAGCACATATTATATACCCAGGGCTGGAAATACAAAGACAAAAAAATGAAACAATTCCTACTCTCAAGGAGCTTCCATTCTATTGGGGAAGGAAGGCATCTTCTACTCTGTTCCATTTACTATGAATGTTTGTATGTATTCATATATATATATATATAATCTCCTGTTAGTATGTCCATTTTTCAAAGACAGAGACCAATTTTTATGTTTGTTTGTTTTTTTAATCCCCTGTGCTTAGCATGGTGCCTGGCCAAAAAATTCTATATATCCAGATTTTTTGCAAAGTGATACTTAACATTTTTCTGTACATTTTCTCTGCCTTGATCATAAATTGTGTTATGAGCCCTGAAGTCAGGAGTACATAAGTTTAAATTTGACCTCAGACACTTAACACGTCATAGCTGTGTCACCCTGGGCAAGCTACTTAACCCCAATTGTCTCAGCCAAAAAAAAAAAAAATCATATTATATTTAGAATCTTGAGTATCACATTAGAAATCTTGGAGATTTTTTTTCTCTTTCTCTGAAAAATTCCATTTTTTCTATTTCCTTCTAGATAATATAGATTCCATTGGCTAAATGATGGGACTTATTTCCCTTATTGATAAGCTGTTATACAATCTGAACTTGGGAAGGCCTAAAACCCTTTATTCAGACAAGTTATAATTCATTTACACAGGTTATTTGGAGCTTTTTCTCGTTTGGCTACCTGAGCCTTCCAATTTTGATTTATAGTGTTGAGAAAAGATATTCCTAAGTAGCTTTAGAGCATCACAACATGGATCCTGGTCTATTATAATCTTCCTGTGAGTCTAAGGTTTAAGGTTTAATTTTCTAATGTTTTCTCCCAGGCTGAATTACAAACCATCATTGGCTTTAACTTTGTTCTTTATAACTAGTAGAATTTTCTGAGTTAGTTTTATTAATGAGGACAGTCATAGAGGCCCAAATCATATAAATTATCAGCGACAGAAAAAGGCTTCTCGCTCCCTTTCTCATTTATAGTCATAAGACAAAATGCATACTAGACTTGGGGAGACAGCAAAGACTGTCTAACACAAGGCAATTCAACTATTTCCTTTTGGTTTTCCCCTTTTCTAGTCAATAACCATTATTCTAGGGAGTGTCAGTACAAACTATGACCAACCCATTGTTTGTTAAGTATCATTTAATAATCCTTTTATCTGAAATCTTCAATGGGTTAAGCTTGAGTTTCTGGTCAGTCTCAAAGATTTACAGTATGGAAAGTCAAGACTATTGATAACTTCACCAAAATTCTTGGGACTTTCCAGGAGGGAAGTAAATGCAGTGGCTAACTTCCCTTGATTAGTAACTTTAACTCTCAAGCTTCTATAAATCTTTCTCTTTCTATTCCCCTTCTAAATTCCTATTTCTTCCTTTACTTCCTCATTCCCTGTTACTTGCTTCAACACTACATTGTTAGTGTTGAAAACTTCAGATCATAAACTTCAGGAAAATTCTAAGAACCATCATATCAGACAGAGTATGGATCCCATAATTTAGTACATAAATCACTTAGATAAGAGGTCCTTAACTTTTTTTTTTTTTTTATCATGGTCCTGATGAGGTTAATAGCAGTACAGAGTTGTGGGAATCCTCTTTTTGGTCACTAGTGGTCCTTCATGAAATAATTCAAGAACCTGAAAGGTTTAAGTGACAAAAGGGAAAGTTTATTGTTGGATGAGACGTCTGCTTTGCTAGGAGACTTAACTCCCTCAATGGCAGAGAAATAACAAAAATTTTCTCACAGGGAAGAGAATGTTTTCACAGCAGACAGGAGTCTGACAGGCAGCTATGCTCTACTCCAGACTTCTGCAAGGATGAGGAGTTTAGAAATATTCTTTAATAGGAAATCTGAGGCTCAGGTTTCAGGTTGAAAAGAAAGCCAATGCCCCCAGGTCTAGATGTTTATCAATATCAGGTCCAGATCTCCAACTGAATGGAAATCACTTTTAAGGCTTCCTGAATGAGGATCTGGCTACCAATGGTGTGGGGGGAGAGGGGGAGAGAGGGAGGCAGGGGGTGATTTGCCTTAGAAAAGGCCAGCCAGGAGGATATGCTCTCTCTCAAAGATTCTTTTGGAGGCCAAGAATCAAAGTAGACAGAATTTCAGAGATTTAATTTTACAGATCAAAAAGGGGCAATTTTTTGTGTTTTTTTTTTTTTTTAATAGAGTTTACCTGCATCAGTCCCATTTGACAGTCTGGTGATATCTAGGGACCTCTTCTCTGAATAATGCTTATAAATACAGAAAATAAAATGCATAGGATTACAAAAAAAAAACACAAAAGTTAGCAAAAAATAAAGATGTACTTTTTTCTTCAATCCAAATTTATTGACATCCTGAAATCTGTCTACAGATCCCTTAGGATCCAAGCACCCCAGGTTCAGAACTCATAACTGATATCCTCAGTATGAATACTTTCTTTATTCTATTCACTTCCTATCCCTCTTTACAATTTTTATCCCTATCTTTCTGAAAACCTTTCATAAAAGATTGGCTCAACATGCTAGAGGGCTTCCTTAGATGCTTTAATATTTTAATATATATTGAGGAAACCTATGTTGCAATCAAGTTGTCTCCCAATCATTCCTTTTTCTCCCTGTGTATCTTAGCTGCCTTTTTCTGGTATTTCATTTTCCTGATGATGTAATTTATTTTGTTTTATACATAAATCATAACTTACAAAACATAGGATCATGGATTTAGAGCTTTAAGAAATCTCTTATCATTTAAGCATTTAAATATCATTTAAGCATTTTTCTGTTAAGTAAACTGAAGCCCAATAACTTGTCCAAAATCACAAACCTTCTAAGGGACACAGATGAGATTTAAACCCAGTTTTCCTGTCTCCATGCCTGGTGATCTTTAAAAACAAAATGAAACAAAAAACTATACTATATTGCTTCTCAATAAAATGTTTATTCATATATATGAATGCATATGTACATATTCGTATATATATGTAATTTTAATAACATGTCTAACATTCCTGCATTAAAAATTTAATATTGGCCTCCCAGAGGTTATACAGTTTAAAAGATAACTTTGCTTTTATGATTCAGTGACTTTTGTAAACAAAATTGTTGAATTTGATATCTAGGAAGTATTCTAAGAGTTAACCAAAAATCTTATTATTTCCTCTTGTGTTTTCTGGTAATTTGATGAAGAATGATAAAATTTTTTTTGTGAAGAATTTCGACAGTTTAGGATTGATGGGAAAGCATTTTAGGTATTGAAACTAAATTGAGCACCATTACTAGTTGCTCCAATATGTGGTTTGGAAGACCTCATTTACAAACATATTTCTGTTTCTATCTCTTCCACTGACAATCACATTAGTCACTTTTTTGGTCCATAGTGTAGAAATATCGGGCTATTTTAGAAAAAGTACAAGAGAGAAAAGAAGTATTATTTTCCTTTCTTTTCTAAGAATGAGAAAAACTGAGAGATGTGGAGATCTAAAATAGGATCCTAAAATTCCACCTCTAGAGAATATTTTCTAATACCACCTCCTGTCTTGATCCTAGTGCTTTCCACTTTTGATTATTTCCAACTGATCCTGTATATAGTTTTTAATCTATTAATCTATTTGTTTGCATGTTTCCTTTCCATTAGATTGAGAGCTTTTTGAGAGTAGGGACTGTCTTTTACTTTTCTTTGTATTCCCAGTGCTCAGCACAGTGCCCGACACATAGTAGGTACTTTAAAAAAAGTTTATTGATTATTGACAGCTTATCATTCTTCATCAAATTACCAGAAAAGACAAGAGGAAATAATAAGATTTTTGGTTAACCCTTAGAATACTTCCTAGATATCAAATTTTAAAAAATTTTGTTTACAAAAGTCACTGAATCATAAAAGCAAAGTTATCTTTTAAACTATATAATCTCTGGGAGCCCAATATTAAATTTTTAATGCAGGAATGTTAGACATGTTATTAAAATTACATATATATACAAATATGTACATATACAAAAATGTAACAAATTATTGAATTTAAGGATAGATGGAAATAAAGATTAAGTTTATTGGCTGGAGACAAGGGACAGGAATAATGATGAGTAGAAAAATCTGTGTTAGGGTTTTTCAAAGGCTGTCTATGATTCCATTTGGTGGCAGGGTATTGGCTGGCTCAACATTAAAAAGGTTTTCTGCCTCTGGAGACAATATTTTAGCAAGAGTCATCAGAGGAATCCACGATTTGATGGCTTTTTGCCCAGTTTTCCACCATCTACTTCATGAGATTATAGGACATGAATTTTGTTAGACTGGAGTAATTCCCATGGAGTGGAACATATATGCTTGGTTTCTGTAACATTGAATGTGGTTGTCTGTTAACCATCCTATGTGACTTCTCAATAGATTTGTTATATTGTGTAGAATGTGTAAGATCCACATAAACTCTTGTGTGGTAGCTCTCTATATAAATGTAAACATCAACCAGATTATTTGGATGGAACTTTCTATGCTAGGTAAAGATAAAAAATTGACTGAGGATTTTCACTGTATATGTATTAAAAAATCTCCTTTGAAATTCTGACTCTATACTGTGCTATAGACAGTGATGATCTTCTTGAATGGCCATGCACTAGCCTAGGATAGAATAAGGACATTATACCCTTCATGGAAATTAGAGTTAATTCAATAGTTAAGAAAGACTATAACTATTTGGCTGTTTGGTATGCTATTTTGCTGGTATACTGTATGACTTTGCTTTCTACCTGTCACAACATGGATCAATAAACTATTGTAAAGGCAGAACACAGAAGTGATGGAAAAGAATTTTTACCTTGAGCTAAAGCCAGATTGCTTATTTTGAAAGTCAGAACCAACATATTTTAAAAGTATATCCTAACTTGTAGTCTCAGGCCAAGGGATCAACTGGACATTTTCCTAGGTTCTAGGTGATTAAAAAGCTTGGAGTATAATTATTTTAGTGTCTTTGTGGCAGCTTGTGTAGGAATAGAATGGTTAGGCAAGGGACTAGGAAATAACAGGGGAATTGTTAAGTTCTGACATCAGCAAGACATTTAGGATCCAGGAGATCAAGTCAGGGAATCATTGTTTCCCCATGTCAAGTTTAGGATAATTTGGAAGGTTTATAAGCCTTTTAGAGATGGAACCAGGAAGTCATCAGCTTACCTTGGTCCAGAACAAACCAAAGGTCTGAAAACCAAGAAGTCACCAAATAAAGAATGAGGAATTAGGTCTCAGGGACTTAATCAAAAATTGGGTATTTGTAAAGTTATGTGATTCAAAGGTTTTATTTAGCATTCTTAAATAAGTTTAATATTACTTATCCTCTACCCTCTTTCCTACCTTCTTGCTAGGTAGGAAGAGCTGTCAATCAATAAGGAAAGTTACAAAGTTATTAGGTTTCAACAATGTGCCAAGGATATGCTGGGGATACAAATACAAAAAAAAAGAAAAGAAAAGAAAAGAAAGTCCCTACTCATAATGAGCTTGTGGTCTAAGGGGGGGAAATGGATATAATATATATATATATATAGATACATATAAATATATACACATGTGCATATATGTAATATATAAAATATACAGAAAAGATAAGTTACTAAGTCCAAATCTATGTATATACATATTAATTGAGAAATAAAAGTATTAAAGCTTTTATATATGAGAATATGTGTATATAATGTGAAATAATTTAGGAGAGAGGATACCAATGACTAGGGGAATCAGAAAAGGCTTTATATAGAAGATGTTACCTGAGCAATATCTTTTAAAAAGAGAGAGACTTTAAAGTAGAGGAAAGAAAGGAGTGTTTTCCAGACCTGGGGGCCAGTCAAAGCAAAAGAATAGAGATGGAGGATGGAGTATGAAAAACACAGAAAAGGCTACTTGTCTGAATCTTAGGTTTGGGAATGAGAGTACTGTCCACTGAGGCTGGAAAGAGAGGTTGGGGTAAATTGTAAAGGGCATTATACGCTAGACAAAGGATTTTTTAGTTTATCTTAGAAATAGTAGGAAATCACTGAAGTTGATCGAGTAAGAAAGTTACATAGATCTGTGTTTAAGGAAAATTATTTCAGTAGCACTGTGAAGGATGGATTGAATAGTGACATATTGAGACAAGGAGACCAATTATTGGGGGATTATCAAAATAATTTAGGGAAGAAGTGATGAGGTCCTAAATGAGGGTAGCTGTGTGATTGGAGAGAAAGGGTAGGATGTGAGAAATGTGAAAGTAGACATTCCAAGAGTAGGCAACTGATTGGTTATGGAGGTGAAGGAGAAAGATGTTTTTGAAGTCTCCTCCAAATCAGAACATAGCCACCCTACTCTTCCTATATGTTAGGTTGTCTTTCCCATAAATACTAAGATTTATCATAGAGCTTGAGTGTGAGCATAAGGTTTACAATAATCTAAAAGTTTTATATTGAGAGAGAAAACTTCCAGACAACTACAGATGTTTTCAGAACCAATTATATTTCTATAAAAAATTCCATGGAATATTAAACTACTGAAGAATCAAACCTGAAAGGAGTTTAATAAGTTTGCTTTCGATTTTAAAAAGAATCAGCTGGCAGAGTGCCTGTTGAGTATTAGATAAAATGAGATTGTCAAAAGAGACTTTTGAAATTGATGTGATTTTTTTTTTTGGAGTTATTTCAAAGAATAAATATTTGCATGAACATTGTAAAGATTCAAACCTTCTCTTTATTGGAGAAACAAGGTAGCAGATCACAAGATCACAGAAGGAGCTGAAAGGAAGTGCTAAAGAATCATTGTTTTTATTATTTGTGATCATCAAAAACATTATAAAAAGATGTTTCCACAAAAGAGAATTAGTTTTTATTCCAAACAAAAGTCCAGGACACTAGTAGAACTCTGAATGAAAGCTTGAAATTATCCTTAGTATTCAATTCTATTTCAGATTTTTTTTTTTTGAAGTCAGCTATATCATTCACCAAGGAGTTGCAGCATGAAAATAATAAAAACTTGAAAAATGCAGGACAATTGAAATTCTGTATGGAGAACAAAGCTCTTGTAGAGATCATCTTGAAGACATGAAAGTTCCATTTTATGGATGAGCAAAGTACTCAAAGCCAAGGACAGTGAAATGATTTCAAGAAGTTTCCTACAAGTGAGACTTACATAACTTAAAAGGACCAAATGGAGAAAATACAATCCAAGTTCTTCATAACTGTCCTCCCTTTCCAATCTTCTTAGACCTTATTTATCAATATATACTTTTTGGTCCAGTGACACTAGCTTCCTAGCTGTTCTGAGAACAAGATCTTTCATTTCTTTGCTCCAGGCACTTTCTCCTGCTATCTCCTATTCCTGGAATGCTCTTTACTCTTCCATTCCAACTATTGACCTCCTTGGCTTTCTTTAAGTCACAATTAAAATTCCACTTTCTATAGAAAGCATTCCCTAACCTCTCTTAATTCTTTTGATTCTTTCCTATTTATTCTGTATAACACTTGTTCTGTATATATTTGTATGCATGTGGCTCCCTAATTAGAATGTAAGATCCTCAAAGGGGAGGACTGTTGTCTCTTTTTGTATCCCTACCACTGAGCACAGTGTCTGGTCCATAGTACACATTTAATAATTGTTTATATTGATTGATTGGAAGTGGGTAGCATATTCTCTTAAGAATCCATTGGAATTGTTTGGCTATTATATTGATCAGAGTTCCTAACAGTTCCAAAATTGTAAAATAATATAAGTTTGAGCCCAGAATGACCTAGGGTCCTGCATCAGAGCAGCTCAATGCATGTCTGAGCTTCTTTCCTGTCCATGAATTTGGGAACAGATAGGGAGGGGCATCTCCTTAAGATATTCCCCATTGACAACTGTCTCCATCTCATAGTTGCCATCTTGATATGGCAGTATTACACTTTAGGAACAATTCCCTCCTCTTTTTTCCTCATATATTGAAATAAAGTTATCACAACTTTAACAAAAAACAAATTTATGACTACCAGGTCAAAAGAGGATTATAGACATTCAAAGTTCTAAAATTCATATTCCTGTTAATTACTCTCAGATTTCTACCTTTCCTTGGAAATTTAAACTTTAAAAAATTTGGCATCTTTTCTAATTTGACTGCATCTCACAATATAGATATGGATTCATATTTATTAGAGCCGATCTTTATTGTGAAACAAGTGAAATTGATTTTAGGTACTACTGAGGCAGGACTCTGGAGAGGGAGGAAGACAGGTGATGTAGTTCAGGTTTCCAGAACAAATGAAGTGTGATCTCTATCTCTCTCCTCTTCCCTATGCCCCTTCTCCCCTTCTCCACATTTCCTCTTTCCCCTTCCTCACTCTTCTTCCTCTCTTCCCTCTCCCACCTCTCTTTTCTCTTCCCTCTCCCCTCTCTTATTCCTTTTTCTCTCCCCCTCTCCCCTCTGTCTCTGTCTCACTCTCACTCTCTTTCTCCTATCTCCCTTCTCTCTCTCTGTTTCTGTCTCTCTGTCTCTTTTAATCTAAGTGAAGTTAAAATTAGCATCAAGGACAGCTTTGAATAATAAAGGACAATATACATCTAGATTGAGATAAGTAAGATACCAAGGTAATTCCACTCAATTGATTTTGGGGATGGCTCAGAAGTTTACAAACACAAGTAAGCATTCAGATATTTTTCAACATAAACAGGCTACTTCATTCTCCCCCCTCCCCCCCACTGATTGCATTCCTTGATAACTACCCAATTGTCTTATAACATGAGGCCTTTCAAATCAGATAGCTCAGGATATTTGTCTTTTCACCATTTCCTTGATCTTTTCCTCCCCATCTTTTCAACTTTATATTATCTCAACCTCCAGGTACCTTGAACCCTCATGCTCCTTTCCCACAATTTCCCAGACTTTCCCCACGATAAGTTCTTTTCTTCTTTCCCTTCTTCCCTAAAGCCTCTCACCCAATCTATTAGGTTCTAGACTTTCTCAAAATCATCTCACCATAAAAATTTACCTAGAAGGAATTTTTTTCTTTTAGAACATGTCATTCAAATTTTCTTTGCCAGTGAGTCAATTAGCTGCTTCAAGGGACATATTTTGCATTTTCAAGAGCCGTTAGAAGATATAATATTTTAACTCAAAAGAGTCAGCCTAACAGTGGAAATTTTAAGTATCCTGTCAAATTTCTTTAGCCACTCAGCTTGAAAGGGGAGTCCCTAACAGAGAACATTGCCAAATTAAGAAATGTTGAATGTCAGAACAGTGGTATATTGAAAATTCTAGATATTATGACAGAGGCTGACATAGGCTTCCCAGCGAGGCCCAAGATGAACATTCATAGACAATGGTCCTTAACTCCTGCTTCATAGTAAAAGAAAGGAGAGAATTTTCTGACAAGCAAGGTTCTAGACTAGCCTTCTAGGAGAATATGGACATTTATTGGTTAGTACTAGCCTTGGACATGGTCTCAAAAATAGTTCCAAGTTTGAGTTCAGAGATCTGACATAGAAAAGGAGAATTCTTGAACATATCATTTCTTTTGGATAGGAAGAAGATCTAAAGCCATTATATGAAGAATGAAAAAGTCATTGGAATCCCCATTATTATAATAATTTATTTGGACAATGAAGGCTTAGTGAGAAAGGGTTTGCTTGTCTGGTAACTCCAAAGTATGTTTTCCTTTTATGGGAATCTAAACCACAGTGTGGCATTTCAAATCTTGCATAGGAAATGTTGCAGAAGCCTAGGTAAGAGAGAAAAATTCATTAAAATTTCAAGATAACACACTGATTGGCAACTCACAATTAAATTCCCTCCAAATAGAGTTCATAGACTAACTGAAATGTGCATTTTCTTTTTTGCATTTGTTATAGACTCTTATGAATCTTTTGTGTCTTCTGCAGTTTTCTTTGGAGTGAAATAAACACTGTTCTCTACTCAATATGTCTGTTACTTTGAGCTTGTAAGGAGACAAGGAGCCCAATTTCTTTAAGTTGCCTTGTTCAGGACTTGGAGAGCCCTGTGATTATTATTGAATAAATACTTAACAAAAGGTACAAATAGGCCATGATTGGAAATGTCTAATTTTAAGTATAACAGAACGTAAATAATTAAAGATTGGGAATCTTGGGAACCAGGAAATAAATCATGAGTCAGAGAGTGCATTGTCAATTTCTACTATAGGATAGGATGAAGCTATGGATCATAGAATCATAAAATTCTACATGTGAAAGAGACTTCCAGGTGAAAATATCAAATTATGTTGTCTGCTCAAAAACCTCTAGTGATGGGAGACATACCTTAAAGCAGTGTATTCCACTTTAGGAAAAGTCTTGATAAATGTTGTATCATTGAGTGTATTCCAATTTAGGAAAAGTCTTGATAAATGTTGTATCATTGAGTCATTTTTTAATCATGTATGACTTTTCACAACTCATTTGGGGTTTTCTTGGCAAAGATATGAGAATGGTTTTCCTTCTGCAACTCATTCAACAGATGAGGAAACAGACAAATAGAGTAAATGACTTGCCCTAGATCACAGATAGTAAGGGTTTAAAGTCAGATTTGAACTCAGAAAGATGAGTCCTCCTGAATCCAGGCCCAGCATTCTATGTGCTTTGTTTAACCCAAATTTATTTCCCTGAAAATTCTGTTTATTGGACTTAGTTGTACTATTTAAAGGCAATTGAATCAATCCGAGATCCGGCAAACAGATCAAAGTGAAAGGTATGGGGTGTGTGTAAGCAATCAAGCAGTAAAGATAGTATACTTAAGGAATATAAATGACAAGGAGATCTTGAAAACAAGAATATTTCTGTAGGAATCAATGAATGTTGTATTCTTTCTACTGGGAATAAAAGTGGTTTCCAGGGTATAAACTTCCTAAGGGCTAAAAGGAGGAACAGTTGAGCTGACAAGCAGTTTACAATGGTTGGAAGAAAACAAGGGAAGGTTCTGATATAATTACTCCATTGGTTATTTATCCTAAAATAGCCATTTTGACTCTTAATCCTAATTTTAAGGAAAATTATTGAGGTCACCAATGGTATTGTTTATGTCAAGTTTAGGAAAGGAAATATCTTTTTTTTTTATTTTTGATAGCTTTTTATTTACAAGATATATGCATGGGTAATTTTCCAGCATTGACAGTTGCAAAACTTTTTGTTCCAATTTTTCCCCTTCTTTCCCCACCCCCTCCCCCAGATGAAGGGCTGACCAAAACATATTACATATGTTAAAATATAAGTTAAATACAATATATGTATACATGTCCATACAGTTATTTTGCTGTACAAAAAGAATTGGACTTTGAAATAGTGTATAATTAACCTGTGAAGGAAATCAAAAATGCAGGTGGACAAAAATAGAGGGATTGGGAATTCTATGTAATGGTTCATAGTCATCTCCCAGAGTTCTTTCGCTGCATGTAGCTGGTTCAGTCCATTACTGCTCTATTGGAACTGGAATTTGGTTCATCTCATTGTTGAAGATGGCCAGGTCCATCAGAATCGATCATCATATAGTATTGTTGTTGAAGTATATAATGATTTCCTGGTCCTGTTCATTTCACTCAGCATCAGTTCACGTAAGTCTCTCCAGGGCTTTCTGAAATCGTCCTGCTGGTCATTTCTTACAGAACAATAAAATTCCATAATATTCATATACCACAATTTATTCAGCCATTCTCCAATTGATGGGCATCCACTCAGTTTCCAGTTTCTGGCCATTACAAAGAGGGCTGCCACAAACATTCTTACACGTACAGGTCCCTTTCCTAAAAGGAAATATCTTGATAGACAGTTTTGTGAGTTGCTATGACTAAAAATATTCATGTCTAAATGACTGACCTTCTGGTCATAACTTTAGGATAAATGGGAGTGAGATAAGGAAGATGATGTGAAAGTGAGGGAAGATTGTCAGTTTAGTAGTTTAAATAGGAAGATAGTTAAGAATATCTGGCTTACTAAAGAACTATAAATGCTTTGATCCAGCAGTGCTACTACTGGGTCTGAGTGATGACCACGTATTTAAAAACCAGCCAGAGTCAGGAATTCAGGTTAAGAGAAAATCCTTGATCTTTATTCTTTGCGGAGGTGAAGGGGGATGACGATAGGAAGTGAGAGCAGTCGACAGGAACCCAGCCATCAGTCTCTCTGCCTCTCTCTCTCCACCAACCAAAATCGTCTCTGCGTCATTTCCTATATAACACATCAAAATTTGCACAGAGAATGGGTGGGGCCATTCTTTCTCCAAGCATATATTAATAGAGTATCATCCAATTGCTATTTAGCCTCACGTGCTTGGGACCTCAGTGCATCTACTCAAACTTCAGTCCATTACAGGTCTTTATCCTAAAGAGAACATAAAAGAGATAAAAGGACCCACATGCACAAAAATATTTGTGGCAGCCCCTTTTGTAGTGGCAAGAAACTGGGGACTGAGTGGGTATCCCATCACTTGGAGAATGGTTCAATAAGTTATGGTATATCAATGTGATGGAATATTAATGTTCTGTAAGAAATAAAGAAGCTGATTTCAGAAAAACCTGAAAAGATTTATATGAATTGATGCTGAGTGAAATGAATAGAACCAGGAAAACCTTGTACACAGTATCAGCAAAATTGTGTGATGATCAACTGTGAAGTACTTGGCTCTTTTCAATAATGTGGAGATTCAAGACAATTCCAATAGAAATGGGGTGGAAAATGCTATCTACATCCAGAGAGAGAACTATCAAGACTGAATGTGGATTGAAACATAGTATTTTCATCTTTTTTGTTGTTGTTGTTTTATGTTTGCTTTTTCTTTCTCATTTTTTTTCTCCCTTTTGGTCCGATTTTTCTTGCACAATATGACAAATATGGAAATTGCACAAATTTATATAATATTGCTTACTATCTTTACGTGTATTTAGAAAACTAAAATATTATTGAGGAAAAAAAAAAAAAGAACTGGCTTAAAAAAACTGAAAAAAACAAAATAACTCCTATAGAATATTGTTTGGGCCCTTGGTATTTTCCTTAGGTTATGAATTGCACATGTGTCAATTTATATGTTGTATCTTTTACAGGAAAATGTAAACTCCTGAGAAGTGGGGGCTATTTTCATTTGACTTTGTATCCCTAGTGCCAAGCATTTAGTAGACATTTCCTAAGTGTTCATTATAAGATATATAGTGTAATATAATAGAAAAAAGCACTGTTCTGGTAACCAGAACTCCTGAGTGTGAGGTGTGCCTATGATGCTAGTTATATAACACTTTCCAGTTGGGTGATGATAGGAAAATCACTCCTTCAGAATATCAGTTTCCTCATCTACAAAATGAGGACAATGATAATTGATTTCTTATTTTACTATATAATCTGAAAAGTGCTATATAAATTCTGTATTGATTTAGGGTAAACCCTCATGAAACATAATTCCTTCTGAGGTGGTCAGATGAAGTGAGAGGTTCCCAAACAGGCAAGCTAGGCTCTGTGATCACTACTTTCTTGACTTAACAGATCTATTTCTATTTCATTCGCATTACTGACAGTTACTGCCTCGTGCAGAATAACATGTTTACAATGATTGATGGCACAACAAAAGTTGATGTTTGGCTATGTTGTTCTGCCATTCTCTATATCAAGTGGGTCTTTCCCCCTTTTCTTTCCTGAAACTGTTCATTTTCTTTTCTGAAACTATTTTTTGTCTGACATGAAAAATGTACTTTTATAAGCCTAATGGGCAATTGCTTCAGGGGAAAAAGAATCTTAAATCTCAAATACAGAATGATTAACGACCGAAGTTTTAGCCAAAGTTATTGTACTCATAACTACTTTTCTTCGATAAAAACTTGGTCCTGTAATTTGTTTTCTGCTAAAGGTGACTTTTTTGTTTGTTTTTGTTTTTTAATTATGACAGGTTTTTATTCTTCTAATTCTCTTTTACATCATGAGAGTGGAGGCTCAGAAGTCCAAAGGCCTCTTTCAGCTCTAACACCTATTTCATTATCCAAACCTAGCTCAAGACTAAACCAGTTATAATGCAAATCACTGGCTTTTGACTCCAATGTATTAACCAAGTGAAAAATCAGTCTTTGGATTCCTATATCCTCAAGTAGAAACAGGGCCAAAAACAGCCTCAGAAGAAAGCCTGTTTTTACTGAGGAACATAGTAGAAAAGAAATCACAGTAGTAGGAAAAATCATATGAATGCTAAAAAACCATGGGAAAAAAGATGTTTTGGAAAATTAAATTCATCAATAACTTACTCTAATTTTACATTCTAGAAATCACTCTTCTAAAAAATATCTTAGCTTTATTAAAAAGTAACTTAATATCAAGATAACTAGCAAGGCACTGGGTAAATTTTCACACTGCTAGGGTCCTAAAACTTTTTAAATAGGGGCCAGTTCACTGTCCCTCAAACTGTTGGAGGGCCAGACTATAGTAAAAACAAAAACTTTGTTTTGTGGGCTTTTAAATAAAGAAACTTCATAGCCCTGGGTCAGGGGGATAAATGTCTTCAGCTGCTGCATCTGGCCTGTGGGCCCTAGTTTGAGGACCCCTGAAGGGATTCTCCTGTGGGAATAGGGGACTAACTCTACTGAGAGAGCATTGGCTGAAGGGAAAATTGCTTATAGAATCCAAAGTTATATTTTTGGGACAATCCTGTGGCTATATATCTATAGAAATGTTATTGGTAGATGCCTTAAGCAAATATATATGTATAACATCTTCCCCCAAATTTTAACATTAGTCTGTACCCATTTTTCCTCATTTAGCCTTTGTGAGAAACAGTTAACTGTATCAGGACCTTTTGTTTCATTTCAGAGATGAAAATTCCTAGTAAATACAGGCATATTGTTTATCCATGATATAATTTATGTGTTTTTTTTTTGGGGGGGGGAGGGGAAGGATAGATATATTCAAATAAAAGCTTACCACAAACAGTGATAATAGAAAATTAAACAGGGATAACAGAGAAAATGTTATTTTGATTAAAAACCTTCCTTTCTATTAAACTTACGATATTAACTTTAATTTGATACTAAAACTTTTATGAAGCCATTATCCTCTCAAATCTCCAAATAACCTTTGTATTATTTACTAGTAAAAATATTTCAGTTATATACTCACCCATCAAACAGATTTATTTTAAAAATGATGGATCCAATTTTAGTCTATTAGGTTTTGTTTTGTCCTATATTTTGGAAATACAATGATGATTCAATATTAAAAGATCAACTAACAATCACATCAAAACATCCAAAACCACATGATTATCTAAATCAATATAGAAAAAAGCCTTTGATTTAGTATAATTTTCATTTATGTTAGAAGCTCTATGATATATAGACATAGAATGATTTTTCTGTGATACAATAAATGTTTTCTATTTAAAATCACAAGCAAGCATCATCATAATTATTATATAATTTATATGTAATGTAGCAGAAATTGTACATATAGATTATGTAAATATAAGTTATAATTATATAATATATATTACTATATTATATGAATGTAGAAATGCTAGAAACGTTCCCAAAAAATACAGGAGTAAAGCAAGGATGCCTTCTTTGACCTCTATTATTTGATATAATTCTAGAAATAATAACAATTACAATAAGGTCAGAGCAATAGATTAAAAACAAAATACACAGCAAAGAAAAAATAAAACTATACATATCTTCTGATGACTTGGTAAAACCCAGGCAAAGAAGTTAATTGAAAGAAATAACTTCAAGAAAATTGTAGACTACAAAACAAATCTGCAACAATCAATAGCATTTATTATTAATGTTATGTAATTATATATGTAAAATATAGTAATACAAGGAGTTATAAAGCCAATAATTAAAAAGGAAGTTCCATTTAAAAATGCTACAAAATGCATATAATATTTTGGAATCAAGTGCTACCAAATCAGTTTCCATGCCTGAAAAAATTAATTTATAAAATTTTCCTTAAGAAATAAACAGCAGTTTAAATAGTCAGAGGAATATTTGGTTCTCAGATTCGTCTGGGCCAACATAATAAAAATGACAGTACAGCTAAAGTTAATTCATAAATTTAATGATATGTCAATCAAACTACCAAAAAAAATACTTCATAAAGTTAGACAAAATAATTATAAAATTTATTTGAAAGACAAAAAATATCTGGCATAATTAGGTCTACAATGAAAAACAATGGGTTTGAAGGGAATAGTACTTTGATCCCAAACTATATTACAAAATAGCATTTATCAAAGTTATTTGGTATTGATTAGGAAAAAACAGATCAGTAAAACAGACTAGATACTTTTCAATTAGCATTGAAACATAAATTACTTAAGAAAGAACTCCTTATTGAATAATAAATGCTGGAAAAGTTAGAAAGCATTTTGACTTAGAAATAAATTGGGTTTATGCTTTGATTATCTAATGTCCTATTAGACAATTCAAAATGGGTATCTGAGTTGAATATTAAAGATAATCTCTTTAAAATAGACGAAAATCAGATCATATGGTTTCCATAGTTGTAGATAGATAATGAATTCTAAGCCTATGATTTTGATTATTGTGATTTAGTGCAACCATTCTGGAAATAACTTTGAAATTATTCAAATCAAATGACTAAAATATCCATATTCTTATGTTTAGAGATTCTACTAAGCGTTTTATCCCAAGGAGATTGTTGCAAGAAGAAAGTCCCCATTTTAAACTAAAATATTTATACCAGCACTTTTTGTTTTAGCAAAACACTACAACCAAATTATCCACATCAGCGGATGGAATGGTTAAACAAATGGTGGCATGTGGATACAATATTGTTGAACTATGAGATGCAACGAAAAAAAAAAAAAAAAAGCTAATAAACTCACCATAACATGGCTTCTGTAAAAAGCTAAAATAAAAACCTTTTGTTTTACCACAATGTCCCGAATCCCAGCAGATTATATTCCTGGAAAAAGTTAAGAGAAATTGTCTAATAATCTCACTGCAATTTATGTCACTTTTCACTTTTACAGTTTATTGACTTTTAAATAGAAAAATATGAGATCTTTTAACTACATGATATGATCTGTATTTGATATAAACTTTTGTCGCTCCCTCCTTCTTCCCCTCCCCACTCTTTTTCTCTCTTTGAGACAATGAAGGTTAAGTAATTTGCCAAGGGTAAGCTAGTAAGTATTTGAAGTTGGACTCAGGTCCTGTTGACTCTAGGGCCATTGTTTTATACAGTGTCACCTACCTGCTCCACCTTTTTGGTTCTTAATATTAAATTTATAGATTTTTATGTTGTTATGTTGCTTATGCTTTTTTCATTCTGAACCAATCAATCATATATATATATATATATAGTTGTAAAGGCCTGGAGTTTATCTACTACAGCACCCTCCTTATAAAAATAAAGATGAGATCCAAATTGAGATTTTACCTTTGATGACATAAGTATTAAGTAGACTGGAGATCAGAATTGAGGTCATCAAATCAAGTTAAAAAAGCATTTTTAAAACACTTTAAATACTGGGAATATAAAGAAAGGTCACTCTAATTGCTGGGAGGCAACCTGCAAACAACTATGCAAAAACAAATTATATGCAGGATAATTTGTAGGTCATTTTAGAAGAAAGGCACTAGGACTGAAAGGGGAGCTGGAAAAGCTTCATACAGCTGAGATCTTATTTGAGACTTGAAGGGAGCCAGAGAAATCAGGAGGAGAAATGAGGAAAGAAAGCATTCCAGACATGGGGGATGGCCAGTGAAAAAACAGTCACAAGAGGGAATGTCTTGTGCAAGAAAGCAAGTTAGTGTGACTAAATTGTGGAAAACTGTAAGGAGAATATATTTTAAGAAGCTTGAAAAGATATGAAAGGACTTAAAATCTGCATCCAGAAAAGATCTAAGGAGACTGAATGTAAATCAACACATGCTGTTCACTTCCTTTTTGTATTGTTTTATATATTTTGGCTTATCTTATTAGAAGATAGATGTGAGATTTGTCTGTATAGAGATGTTAGTTGAATCCAAGTGAAAAAGTATAAAAGAAGGAGAGAGAGGAACCTAAGACAGAGATGCCATAACTAGAAAGTTCATACTCCACATTTTCCCCAATTCTTTAAATTCTTCATATCTGTTCTGTATGGTGCAATAATATTTGTCATATTACTGTGATATACAATAGTTTCTTTAGCTATTTTCTAACTATTGAGCATTTTTAATTTCCAGTTTTTTTTGCTAATATAAATAAAGCTTCTATGATTATTTTTAAATGCACAGATGTTTTCTTTCTGTTTATGACATATGAATGACTTTTTTTTGTGGTTTGGGGATAAATCCAGGTACTTTAAAACTATATTAGCAGAGACTTACTATTGGCAGCTTCTAACATTTTGATCTATTTGATTCCTTTCTTTACAATTATCTGCTACCCCAACAAAAACTGCTAACATCATTTTGATGTTTAATTGATACTTTTTTCCTGTGGTGTCAAAGATCTTTTGTGATTTCTTCTAGCTTGTTTTATTAAGAATTCTCCCCTTACCATAGTTACATATGGCTCTTTTACTTTGGTATTTTGAACTATACGATATTAATTAATATGGGGAAATATTCTAATTTAATTTTGTTTTATTTATAAAGAATATTTAGTATTTCTTTTTTTAACTTTTACTTATAATTTTTCTGCATCCTTTCCCACTATATTTTTGCAAAGATTATATGCAGTACTAAGAAATAACTGAATTCTTTAATGTTTCTATTTAGAACATATTATTAGTTTTTTAGATTTGACCTCTGCAATAATTTTTTTTATTCCTATGTTTTCTTTCTTTTAGATTAATCTAATTTTAGGAGGTTATCAAAATATTCTATAATAATCAAATAACTATGTTTTAATAATTCAGTAAGCTTTTATTTCATTAACTTAGATGGTATGCTTTTTAGCAAAAAAGTTGTATATACTATAATTTATTCAGCATGGTATTTCTTATATATTTTTCTTGATATTGTGAATTTTACTTTTTGCTTTGTCTTATACTATGATTGTTATTTCTCCTTATTTTGAGTTAGGTGATACACAATGAATTTTATTCTAGCCTCTTATTTTTATTCTACACACATCTTTACTTTTTAGATCTACAGCAGATTTGGGGGGTCTAGTTTTCTTTTCTCCTGTTATCCTTTTTATTGATTGTTTAATCATTTCCATTTAAAGTAGTGATTTTTAGGATTATGTTTTCTTCCATTTATTTACTTCATTTTGATTTTTATTCCACCTTCTCTTTGAAGTCAGCACTTTAACCTTGTAATTAGTTTTGTTTGATGTATTAGTTTTGATATTATTGTCTTCACATTTGCTCTATCCTAATTCTTATTTGCCTGCAATAAGACAATTTACTTAAATTTACTTAAATTGTTAATTTCTCTTTAATTTTGATCGATTATTTGCTTGTGAACTTTTTTGACCATGTTTCTTTCCTCACCAAATTACCATAAAATGAAAATGATTTTCTTCCTTCCTATCTTATTTTAAGTGATAGTCTTTTACATGACCATTTCCAAGAATATTTTCTTTGCTTTGTTTTTACTTTTATTTCTTGTTTATTTAGACTTTTATTCCCTGATTCAGGGGTTATATCTTTACTTATTCCTTCTTTATTCTCTCCATTTATCATAAATGTAGATCTTCTGAAGTGTCCAATTTTAATTCTCTTCTCTATCCCAATTCTTTATCACTGTATTTAGATCTTAGATTTTACCCCATTTTCTGTATTTTCTGCCATAGAAATACCAGTTCATGAAAAAAGCAATACCAAAAGAAAACAGCATCATCATTCTGTATCCTTCAAATCCTGAATATCCTCTATCCTTACTTTGACTGAGTATTTTCGATTTCTAATGCCAGATCAGTCTATTGTTGGTTCTATATCCCCCTCTATCACTATGGATATTGGCTACTCTTATGGCTACTCTCTCCTCTTCTAGAGAGAATACTGTTCTAGGAAGTATCCTAAGAGAAAGTAATGAGAAAATTCATCTCACCCTGTCAATAAAATTCATTTAAAAATCTGATTATTATTACAAGATATATACTACCTCTTCCATGGAAATGTTTTTTAGTGGCATTTTTTCCTTTCACTTCCTTGAATGGTTCTTACTTTCTATTTTCCTCATTTCAGTTTACTACTCATTGTTGTTTTTTTTTTTTAATGAGATTCTCCCACAGTTTCCACTTTTGTTGAGCCACTAATAACACTATCCTTCTGCTGTTTATTCACACATGAAGTCACAGGATCCAGCTCATAGAGTGATAATTCAGATTTTCTTCCTTCTCTTCTATTTCTCTAAATTCCCCTTAAATATTTAGACTCTAGATGACATTACTGGGCTTAAAGTCAGGAAAAATCTTCTTCCTGAGTTCAAATCTGACCTCACACACTTATAAGTTGTGTGATCTTGAGCAAGCCACTTAACTCTGATTGCTTCAATTTAAAAAAAAAAAAAAATGAAATGGCAATCCACTCTAGTATCTTTGTCAAGAAAATCACAAATCGGGTTTAAGAGGGAACAAAGATAAACAGCATTAATCTTTCTTTGTTCCTTTGGTCCTTAATTTCATCTCTTTAAAACAAATTATAAGTATCAAAAAAAGTTTATTTTATTATCTTAAAAAATAGTTGTACCTTAAAAATCTTGCTTATATTTCTGTTATTGAAAGTCTTTAAGTCAAGTAATCTGCTCAGCTTCTTTTTTTTCTTGAAGGATTACTTAAAACACTCCTTTTTTCTTTCTTTCTTTTGTTTTTTAAAGCTTATCTTTTTTGGTTATGACCAGACTCAGCTTTTCAGGATGTATCATTTTGGTTTGAGGATTGAATTCCTTTGGTTATGGAACATAAACAGAAATGTAAAATGTGATCCTTCATTATTTGAATTAAATTTTCTTTATATTTGAAGTTCTTTATCCTGATTGAAAAAGTGTTATTTGGTATTGAAACTGTGAAATTTTACCATTACATCCTTTGTAGTTTAAAATTCTCTTAACTTTTTGTAGATCACTTTGAGGTAGGTTTTTAAAAATAGCCATAAATTGAAGCAGATGAAGAGAGAGGTCATCTCAATCATTGTAAACAGGCTGAACAGAAAATAATTCATGTTTAGAGAGTTGAGAATTATACAGTTTGACTGGAGGATAAAGTGTTTTGAGAAGATAAAATATGAAAATCCTGGAAATGTAGAGACATGGGGAAGTCCTTAAATCCCAAATAAAGTTTAAACTTTAATTTGCAATAAGGAGTCACTGATTTTTTTTTAATAGAGGAATGGTTAAGAAAACTTAATCTGTTAAAATTATGAAGGAGCCGTAGTTTAGAGACAAGAAAGAATAGAAACTGAAAGACATAAAAGGAAGTTTTTGCTTCTTTAAATAATTGGTAATTAGTTTTAAAACTAAGGTGCAAAGATACAATTAATTAGGCCCTCAATTTCTAACTATTAGCTCTACAAAAAGAGCTACTATAAATATATTTGTACCAATAGGTCCTTTTTCATTTTTCTTTAATCTCTTTAAGATACAGCCAGTAGTAGTATTTCTGGATGAAAATATATGCACAATTTGATAGGTCTTTGGGCATGGTTCCTAATTGCTTTTCAGTATGGTTAATCAGTTCACAACTCCACCTACAATATATTACTATCCCAATTTTCTCAAATTCCCTCCAATATTTATAACATTCCTTTTTTGTAATTCTGGCTATTCTAAAAGATTTAAGTTGATATTTCAAAATTGTTCTAATTTGTATTCCCATAATGAGTACTGAGGAAGTAGTTTTTTCATGTGACTATACACAGTTTTGATTTCTTTGCTGAAAACTTCCTGTTCATATCCCTTGATAATTTATTAATTGGGAGATTGACATATTTTTATAAATTTGACTCAATTCTCTATATATTTGAGAAATGAAGTTTTTACCAGAGATACTTGTTGTAAAAAATTTCCCCAGTTTTCTGCTTTCCTTCTTAACTTTGGTTGCATTTATTTTGCTAGTGCAAAACTTTTAAATTTAATGTAAGTTAAATTATCCACTTTGCATTTCAGAATATTCTTGATATTTTGTTTGGCTTTAAATTCATCTCTTATACATAAATCTGACAAGTAAACTATTTCATGTTCTAACAATTTGCCTATCAGATATCACACAATATGTGTAAATCATGTATCCATTTTGATCTTATCTTCTTATGTAGTGTAAGATACTAAGCTATACCTAGTTTCTGTTATACTGTTTTCCCATTTTGTAAAGGGCTGAAACTCTGAGTTGATCCACTGAGATTGGATAACTGAGTACTTAAGGCTAATTACCAATTGGACAATACTCTATTAGCATATGCTTGGAAAATGGCCCTTCCCACTGTTCTGTGCTGGTTTGATTTTTTGGTGTATATAGAGAATTGTGGGAAGGATTAGGGGGTGGAGTAAGACAAGCCAGAGTCACTTTGGTGGTAGATGAGGAAAAAGGAGGTTGTGGAGATCCTGCGTCCATCCAATTCACTTCTACCCCTAAAGACCAAGAATAAAGACCAAGGACTTTTGTTTATTCTGACTCCGGCTGATTCTAAGGTATCCAGGATGCTAATTTGGTCTTCACATCATTTTTCTAATAATTTTTGTTAAACAATGAATTTTTTCCCAAAATATTTGGATTTTGGGGTATACTTAATCCACCTCTCTATTTCTTAGCCAGTACCACATTGTTTTGCTGATTACCACTTTATAATATACTTTGAGATCTGATATTTTCATATATATATATATATTTTTAAATTGATTCCTTTGATATTCTTGACATTTTATTCTTCCAGATGAATTTTCTTATTTTTTCTAGTTCCTTAAAATAATTATGGCACTGAATAATAAAGTATGGCACTGAATAAGTAGATTAATATAGGGAGAAGTGTCATTTTTATTATGTTGGTTTAGCCTACCCATGAACAATTAATATTTTTCCAGTCATTTAGATCTGACTTTATTTGTGTGAAAAGTATTTTGTAATTGTGTTCATATAATCCCTGGCTTCATCTTCAGCGGTAGGGTTAAGTATTTTATATTGTCTGTACTTCTTTTTAATGCAATTTCTCTTTCTATCTCTTGCTACTGGTCTTTGTTGGTAACATATAGAAATGCTGATGATTTATACATATTTATTTTATATCTTGCAACTTTGCTAAAGCATTAGTATTAAAGTGTAAAGTATTTCAACAATAGTTTTTAGTTGATTCTCTATGTATACCATCATATTAACAACAGAGAATAAAAGTTTTGTTTCCTCATTGCCCATTCTAATTCCTTCCATTTCTTTTTCTTTTTTTTAGTGGTGTAGCTAGAATTTTTGACATAATGTTGAATAATAGCGGTGGCAGTGCACATCCTTCCTTCACCCTGATCTTATTGGGAAAGCTTCTAGGTTATTCTCATTTAGATTATCCTTGCTGATATTTTTAGATGGATGCTATTTCTCATTTTAGAGAAAACCCACTTATTCTTTCTAGTGTTTTCAATAGGAATAGATGTTGCATTTTGTCAAATTTTTTTTTCATCTATGGAGATAATTGCATGATTTTGTTGGATTTATTGGTGATTTGGTTAATTATACTCATAATTTTCTTACTATTGAATCCTGCATTCCTGCTATATATCCTGCCTAATCATTATGATATATTGCTATAATCTCACAGAATTTTACTTAAAATTCTATCAAAATCTGTGAAGCAGCCTTTTGATATTGTATGAAATCTGTTAGATAACAGAGAAATGTTTTGTTAAAAAAAAAAAAAACCTTGTTAGCTTAACCTAGTGACAAACAAGATAAATTCTTCCATTTGTTCAATTCTTCCTTGATTTTTGTCAAAAATAATTCTGAAGTTTTTGATGATGAAAGCCCGAATCAATATGAGTGGAGAGAAAGGAATGAACTGATGCAGGAGATTCTGAGGAAGGAGAATTGATGAAATTTATTGATGGGTTAGAAATTTAAAAGGGGTGAATTTGTGTTACCCTGAAAAGAGATTTAATAAATATTTTTGAGACAAAAGAACATTTTCTTCTTTCATAATTTTTTGGTATAGCCTAGATGTAGTATAACCAGGTCGAAGGGCATGCCCTGCCTAGTAATTTTTATATATAATTCCAAACTGCTTTCAAGAATAGTTATAATTATTCACAGGTCTACCAATAGTATTTCACTGGGCCTCTTTTCCTATGACTCTACATTTATCATTTTTCATTTTTGTCATCTTTGCCACTGTGATGGGTATCAACTAGAACCTCAGTAATTTATGTTTCTCTAATTAGTAGTGATTTGGAGTATTTTTTCATAGAGTTGTTTAATTTTGTGTTTTCTTTTAGAACTGTCTCTTCATATCCTTAGATTATTTTTATCAGTTAGTGAATGGCTTATTATTTTATATTTGAATTGGTTCCGTATATGTCTTTAATTGAGAATTTTTTCATTAATTATTTATCAGAGAAACTTGCTAAAAATTTGCCCCAGTTATTTTCCTTTTAATGTTGGCTTTATTGAATTATTTGTGCAGAAACTTTCAAATTTTATAATCAAAATTATCCATTTTATCTTCTGTGATCTTTTCTGTGTCTTGTTTGGCCATGATTTTTCCTCTTATCCATACATCTGATAAGTATTTTTTCCCCATTTTTCTCTAATTTTTGAAAAAAATATGTGACTTTATATATAGGTCAATTACCCATTTATATTATTAGGATGAATGAGAGTGAAGGATAATTCCTAGACTGTAAGTCTGAGTGATTAAGAAGTAGTCCCATTAACAGAAATTAGGAAGTTAAGAAGAAGTAGGTTTAGGAGAAATAGTAAGTTCAGTTTTTGAAAAGTTCAATATGAGATGGCAGTGTAACATACATACATGTGGAGATCTTCATCAGGCAGATAGAAATATAGAACTAGAGTTCAAAAGGAAAAAGTGAGGAGTGGATATATGGATGTATAAAGATGATAGTCAAAGTCATAAATGCTGTTGAGATCACTGAAAGAGAGAATATAGACAAAGAAAGAGAGAAAAGGAGAGGGAGATGGAGTGAAGGAATATCTGTATAATATAGAAGAGGCATTGATCATAATCCTGAAAAACAAACTGAGCCAGATTAGTCAAACAGGCAGGAAGAGAACCAAAACAAAGCAGCTTCATGAAAACTTAAGAGTTTGTGTAGAATGGGGAGAAGGTCAATGGTGTCAAATATTGTACTATTCTGTGTATGATATATAGAGTATCCATACACACTGTAAAATCTTACACAAGTATTTATATGGGAAGGTACGTATTTACTAATTTTTTGGGTTGGTTTGATTGCTTTAATTTGACTTTATACTGGCAGGTCTCAATTTCAAGAGAAGAACCACCCAATTACAGTTATATTGAAATTTGCTAAGGATATTTTTTTGGGGGGGTAATAATCCTGTTGAAGGGACATATATACTCTTCTTATTCTCTCATCATTTTAGTCCTTGAGCCTCTGTTATTAGAATACTATTCCCACAAACCAATCACTCAAAATGTGATACTTTTTTTTTTTTGCCTTAAGCATATTTACTTAGCAATAAGGCAAAGCAAATAGCATTAAAATCATTGGTACCTATATATTAGAGAAAATTCAGAAATAATAAATGTATTTTCATGTACATATAAACCATATTCTTCCCCCAAAGCATGTAGCATTTGTGGGAGAGAGTGAGTACACAACAAAAAAAAGGGCAGACTTGAGGGAGGAAAATCTAAATACTCAAAATAACAAATTTTGAACTGGTGGCTTTGATGTCATTGGTTATTTTAGTACATTTGTCCCACACAAAGCTATTTCTCTAACTGCTTGGCTGTTGGTCTATGGAGTTTGAGTGGAAATCAACACATGCTATGTTCACTTCTTTTTTATGTTTTTTTTTTCCTCTCCCACATTTTTTCCCTTTTGCTCTGATTTTTCTCTCCCGATATAATTAATAATGCAATGTATATTAAAAATAATTAAATTTTTAAAATTAAGTGAACCAGATTAAAATATAATTGGGAAATATTTAGCAAAATAAATAAAACCACAATAGAGCAAAAGAAGAAATTTTTTTTTTACAAACATATTTTTAATAATTTTTATTAAACAGATTCTGTTTGTATTTTTCTATCAAACTTCTCATCAGACAGAATACCCTACTCTGTTTGCAATTAATTTAATTATTTTACTTTATTAAAAAAAATACCCTCTTTTCATAATGCTATCTCTTTCACCATCATCCTGCTTTATATGAAGAGGCTATACTTTTAAAAGACATATATCTTACATTTGTAATTGAGGAAATACAGTTTAGTATAAATAACCAATATAATGAGTACATTGTCAACAAAAGCATTATTTAGTATCTCTGGTCTTTTATCTTTCTACCAGGAGGAAATGTGTTTCTTCCTCTATTCTCCAAGGTTGATTCATCATTAATATTAATCAAAGATTGTCTGCATTTCAGGGTTGTAATTTTTTGAAATATTAGTATAGGAATTATGCACATTTTTCTCTTGGTTCTTTCCATTTCATTCTACTTCAAATAATTTGGATCTTCCCATCATAGGCCAGTTTTTTAATACTTTTAAAATTTTCCTATATTTGATGTGCCTCCCATAAGTAGAATATTGGTGGATTCTGCTTTTTTAAAAACATTCTGTGATTTTTGGAGCTTATTTCAGACTTCAATCAATTTGTATTTATTTAGCTAATTTTTTCTTCTCTTATTTTAAATTGGTAAATGATCTTAAATTTGCTTTTATAAATATTATAGTTTCTACTATAAACCCATCTTCTAGAAATACCCTAAACAAAGCTCTCATCTTAAATTATTAGCTATTTGGGTAATTTTAACTTTGGATTTCTCGTTTGTTAAAGAAAATAGCTTTAAAGGGAAAGAGGCCTGTATGTACAAGAATGTTTGTGGCAGCCCTCTTTGTAGTGACCAGAAATTGGAAACTGAGTGGATGATCATCAATTGGAGAATGGCTGAATAAATTGTGGTATATGAATATTATGGAATATTATTGTTCTGTAAGAAATGACCAGCAAGATGATTTCAGAAAGGCCTGGAGAGACTTACATGCACTGATCCTGAGTGAAATGAGCAGGACCAGGAGATCATTATATCCTTCAACAACAATACTATATGATGATCAATTCTGATGGATGTGGCCCTCTTCAACGATGAAATGAACCAAATCAGTTCCAATAGAGCAGTAATGAATTGAACCAGCTGCACCCAGTGAAAGAACTCTTGGAAATGACTATGAACCACTACATAGAATTCCTAATCTGTCTATTTTTGTCCGCCTGCATTTTTGATTTTCTTCACAGGCTAATTGTACACTATTTCAAAGTCTGATTCTTTTTTTGTACAGCAAAATAACTGTTTGGATATGTATACATATATTGTATTTAATTTATACTTTAACATATTTAATATGTATTGGTCAACCTACCATCTGGGAGAGGGGGTGGAGGGAAGGAGGGGAAAAGTTGGAACAAAAGGTTTTGCAACTGTCAATGCTGAAAAATTACCTATGCATATATCTGGTAAATAAAAAGTTATAATAAAAAAAAGGAAGAAAATAGCTTTAATCTAGGATTATACTCCACTTGGATCTTTTCTTTTTGGATCTTTTCTTTTTCTACTCTGTTTATTTGAAACACCTCTCTAAAATCTTTAATGATTTATCCAATATGATACTTTGAAGGTTCTTTCAGCATGTTGGCAATGGTTTTATCACATTTAAAATATTTATCCTTTTGGCTAGGAGAGTTATTTGTTGTTCACACATTCCTTGAAGTGGAAATTTTAACTTTTCAAAGTTTGTTCTCTTCTTAAATATTTATTTCTTATGATCATCTGAGTACCCTGGGGTTTTCTGGGTTTGTTTTGTTTTGAGCTGTATAATTCTGTGTTTGTTTTATGTGCTCCTTAATTTTACAAATGCTTTGTTTCTGGTTCATTTTTCCCTGATCCTCCTGGAAAAGTCAGCTATGATACTAATGTTCCTTAATAAATAGTGTTTATACTTCTGGGAAATTGTACTATATTTTTCCTTATCGTAGTATTGGAATTCAATTTGCTTCTTCCTTGTGGATATCCAGTGGATTCTTTATTATGGTATTTCACAGACTGTTTTTTCCCTGTTTTAAGAAAATCTCTGAAATATAGTGCCCAAATTATTTTCCTTTTCTAAGTTTTGTGGAACTTCAGTAACCTTGTAGATTGCTCTAACAATCCAGGGTTGTCATCTGGTGGTAGGTGCTTTGTACTTGTTTAAATAATTTTGTGATTTTTGAATCGATATTTCTAGCTTCTTTGTTTTATTTATGATTTCATCTTTTCTATTGAGTTGCTGTGTTGGACAAAAACTGCTGGGAAAATTGGAAACTAGTATGGCAGAAACTAGGCATTGACCCACACTGAACATCGTACATCAAGATAAGGTCAAAATGGGTTCATGACCTAGGCATAAAGAATGAGATTATAAATAAATTAGAAGAACACAGGATAGTTTACCTCTCAGACTTGTGGAAGAGGAAGGAATTTGTGACCAAAGAAGAACTAGAGATCATTATTGATCACAAAATAGAAAATTTTGATTATATCAAATTGAAAAGTTTTTGTACAAAAAAAAAAAAAACCTAATGCAGACAAGATTTGAAGGGAAACAATAAACTGGGAAAACATTTTTACAGTCAAAGGTTCTGATAAAGCCCTCATTTTCAAAATATATAGAGAATTAACTCTAATTTATAAGAAATCAATCCATTCTCCAATTGATAAATGGTCAAAGGATATGAACAGACAATTCTCAGATGAAGAAATTAAAACTATTTCTAGCCATATGAAAAGATGCTCCAAGTCATTATCAATCAGAGAAATGCAAATTAAGACAACTCTGAGATACCACTACACACCTGTCAGATTGGCTAGAGTGACAGGGAAAGATAATGTCGAATGTTGGAGGGGATGTGGGAAAACAGGGATACTGATGCCTTGTTGGTGGCATTGTGAACACATCCAGCCATTCTGGAGAGCAATTTGGAACTATGCTCAAAAAGTTATCAAACTGCAAACCCTTTGATCCAGCAGTGTTTCTACTGGGCTTATACTCCAAAGAGATACTAAAGAAGGGAAAGGGACCAGTATGTGCCAAAATGTTTGTGGCAGCCCTGTTTGTAGTGGCTAGAAGCTGGAAAATGAATGGATGCCCATCAATTGGAGAATGGTTGAATAAATTGTGGTATATGAATGTTTTGGAATATTATTGTTCTATAAGAAATGACCAGCAGGATGATTTCAGAAAGGCCTGGAGAGACTTACACGAACTGATTATGAGTGAAATGAACAGAACCAGGAGATCATTATATCCTTCAACAACAATACTATATGATGATCAATTCTTTTGGACATGGCCATCTTCAACAATGAGATGAACCAAATCAGTTCCAATGGAGCAGTAATGAACTGAACCAGCTATACTCAGCAAAAGAACTCTGGGAGATGACTATGAACGACTACATAGAATTCCCAATCTGTCTATTTTTGTCTGCCTGCATTTTTTATTTCCTCCACAGGTTAATTGTTCACTATTTCAAAGTCTGATTCTTTTGGTACAGCAAAATAACTGTTTGGATATATATATATTGTATTTAACTTATGTTTTAACATGTTTAATATGTATTGGTCATCCAGCCATCTGGGGGAGGAGGTGATGGGAAAGAAGGGAAAAACTAGAAAAGCAATTGTCAATGCTGAAAAATTACCCATGCATATATCTTATAAATAAAAAAGCTATAATAAAAAAAATAAAATAAAGTAATCTCTCTCAGATATCTTGTGTGTGTGTGTGTGTTTTAAGTTTTTTATTTTCAAAACATGTGAACAGAAAATCAACACTGACCCTTGCATAGCCTTAGAGCACAGTTATGAGCTCTAGAAGTGAGGCATTTCTACAATAGTGGAAAGAGCTTTGGGTTGGGGTTCAGGAAAAAACTGGACTTCAATCAGTCAATGAATCAATATATCTTGTGTGTTTTGATTTTTACCTCTATTGTTTTTTCTTAATGGATACATTTATTTTGTAGAATTTATGATCTTGAATCTTTTCTTTTTTTCTTTGGATGATTTTGTGTGTGTGTTTGAAGGATGAATTTAGTACAAAGATAAGAAAATAAAAGTAAGGGGAAAATTATTTTATTTTATTCTATTATTAGAATATTAGAATATGTCATTCTCTTTGGGGGGGAGGTGGAGGAAATAATTTCATTTTTGAGATATTTCATATGCATCTCTTTAACAATATGTTTTAGCATTTTTCCTGGAATCAAAGTCAATCTCTTGGGTGTTTGCAGACTCTTCTTTCTTTCTTTCTTTCTTTCTTTTTTACATGAGAACAATATTTGTACTTTATCAATAATATGGAAAAATCTATCCCATTTTTAGAATAAGTTAAAGATCACTGCGAGGTGATCAATAAACACATCTTCCAGTTTTTTCACTACCTTGGGTATTGGAATTAATGACTTGAAATCAACAAGAGCAAGTAGATATTCTTTCACTATCTTCTTTCTTGTTTTGTATTTCAATTTCCTATTGAAATTGACTGTACAGTTGCTCATTTGATTGAAGGAAGTAGTAATAAAAATCTTGCTGTTTAATGTGGAAAATCATTTATCTTGGTAAAGCAAAAAGCTGTCTTAAAGGCTATCATTCAACCAAAATTTCTTATGCAAAGGTTAAAATCACATATGATACCCTAATAAATATATACCTCACAGGCCAGGGGACCCCCTTTCCACAAAAGAACTACATGCCAGAGTCAAGTGACTTATTTGTTTTTAGAATATTTATAAAATTCTTAGCACAGTTCCTGGCATAGTAAGTACTTAATAACTGATTATATCCTTTTGTCTTTCCTAACCCCTAAAAGAGGGGAGTTTGATCTTTCTTACATTCTCTGACTCATTGCTTCTAGTCCAGATTTCAATGAAACTTTGTTGAATAAAACTTAGGTATATTCCTCTTAAGGGTCTCAACAAAAGAGGTGATAAAGCTGTGTACTATATACCATTCTTTTTCCACTTTGCATCTGCTGTCCTGTCTGGTTTCTACTACTATGAACAAGATGCCCTTGTGTTAGATACCACCCGGTGTCTCATTCCTATTCTTCCTGTCTCTTTCTGTGTTGAGGATAAGGACTGACTGTCTTTATTTTGGCTAATTGTATCCACAGAGCTGAGTACAGTGCCTGAAACATATTGGTGCTTATTGGATTGGATGAATTTGATTATGTAAAGCTATTAGGTGTAGGACAACCATTTTTTTCCACCACAGAAGAAATGTTTAAAACACACTTACAAACATTTATTGACAAATTCTTAAAATATAAAACAAAACCCCATCATTCTTATTGTTTTGAATAAATGTATGAAAAAGCATTTTTAAAGAATTTACTATTTATTTAGTATTGTACTAATCTCTATAAAAAACAGAATAAAACAATAACAAAATTAAAGAGAGTCTCTGTTCCATGACACATATGTTAATTGGGGAGACCACACACATAATACATGGGGAAGTGATATCTAGGGAAGGGCACTTTGGTCCATAAAATTATAGTAATAGTGAATAGAAAAGCAGAAAACAAGGGAATAGATTTTTATAGCAAGTATCTCTCATAAAGCCCACATTTCTCAAATATATAGAGAACTGAATCAAATTTATAAGAATAATAATCATTCCCTACTAGGTAAATGGTCAAAGGATATAAACAGGTAGTTTTCATGCAAAGCAACCAAAGCTATCTGTAGTTATTTTAAAAATGTTCTAAATAACTATTCATTTGAAAAGTACAAATTAAAACAACTCTAAGTCATTCCCCAGTTCATAAATGGTCAAAGGATATGAACAAACAATTTTCAGATGATGAAATTAAAACCATCTATAGTTATATGAAAAAATTTCCAAATCATTATTGATTAGAGAAATGCAAATTAAAACAACTCTGAGATATTACTTTACACCCTTAGATTGGCTAAGATGACCAAAAAAGATAATGATAAATATTGTAGGGAATGTGAGGAAACTGGGGCACTAATGCATTATTGGTGTTGTGAAATATTGTGAAAATCAATGTGTATTAAAATAAATAAACCTACTAGAAACCTCCTCCCCACAAACAACTCTGAGATGCTACTTCATAAATATGAGACTGGCTAATATGACAGAAAAGAAAAATAATAGATATTAGAAAGGATGCAGGAAAATTGGGATACAATTTTTAGTGGATTTTTGAACTAATCCAATCAAAAGTGAAAAATAATTTGTAACTAGGTCCAAACTGTCCATACTCATTTTCTTTTAATTAGCTTTAAAAAAAAATCATACATTGCTTTATGAATCATGTTGGGGGAGAAAAATCAGAACAAAAAGGAAAAACCATGGAAGAGATCAAAAAACAGAAAAATGAAGTGAACATAACATGTGTTGGTTTACAGTCAGTCTTCTTAGTTCTTTTTCCTGGATGCAGATGGTATTTTTTGGTCCCAAGTCTATTGGGATTGGTTTAGGTCACTGAAGAACCACACATTTCATAGTTGATCATACACATTCTTGCATTTATTGTGTACAATGTATTCCTGGTTCTGTTTGTTTCACTCAGCATCAGTTCATGTAAATCTTTCCAGGTCTTTCTAAAGTCAGCTTGTCCATTATTTTTTTAATAGAATAATAATATTCCATTATCTTCATATACTACAACTTATTTAGCCATTCCCCAGTTGATGGGCATCTATTCAGTTTCCAATTCTTTGCTACCACAAAAAGAGTTGCTACAAACATTTTTGCATATGTGGGTTCTCTCCCCCCACTTATGGTTTTCTTGGGATACAGACCTAGTAATGGCACTGCTGGATCAAAGGGTATGCACATTTTTATAGTGCTTTGGGTATAGTTCCAGATTACTCTTCAGAATGGATGGATCATTTCACAATTCCACCAACAATGCATTAGTGTTGTTCATACTCTTTGATCCAGTGATATCACTTTTAGGTCTATATCCCAAAGAGATAAAAATAATAATAATAAAAAGAGGTAGAAGGACCTACTTGTACAAAAGAACATATGGCAGTTCTTTTTATACTGATAAAGAACTGGAAATTGAGGAAATGCCTGTCAATTGGAAAATGTATGAACAAGATGTTCTATATGATGGGAGTATTACTGTGCTATAAGAAATGATGAACAGGTTGATTTTAGAAAAGCCTGAAAAGACTTATATGAAGTGATACATAGTGAAGTAAGCAGAACCAGGAGAACATTATATACAATAACAGCAACACTATACAATGACTAATTGTGAATGACTTAGCTATTATCAGCAGAAAAATGATCTAAGACAATTCCAAAGAATCAAGATCTACCTCCAGAGAAAGAATTAGTGGAGTCTGAATTCAGATAGAAGAATATTATTTTTCACTTTATACATTATATTTCATTTTTCCCTTTGGGTCTATGTCTTCTTTCACAGCATGACTAATATGGTAATATGTTTTGCAAATCTGAAATATATAACCTATCTTATATTACTTGCTATCTCAGGAAAGGGGAAAGTAGGGTAGAGAGAGTTTAGAACTCACAATTTAATTTAAAAATGAATATTAATACATATATTTAGAGGAAAATGAAATACATATTTAAAAAAAATCAATGATTCTACAACATTCCATTCATATTAAAAGATTTCATGTTTGAGGAAGCAAACAGAGAGATGTTTTCTAAGGGTCCTATCTGCCATTGAAATTACACTACATGGATAATTTCCAATTTATATTTGTGTAAAGCTGATCCTGCCTTTTTATTATCTTTCTGGAATAGCTTTTATTTTGTTGGTGAACGGGTCTGAGAATTTCCTTTCTTTGTTCCATGGAAGATGTGAAATTACCTACATTATCTCAGGGCTTAATTTATAAAATTTTCTCATTTACATGTTTCTCAGTGACTTAAATAGTGGTGAGTGTGTGTGTGTGTGTTAATGACATTAATACAGTGGTTTCCTTCTGATTGAACATTCAGAATCTGCCCCAGGAAGCAGAACATGCCATTGGAGCACTGAAGTAAGCCCCTCACAGGCAAGAGATTGCCACTCTCTTGCTCTTGGTTAAGGGAATTGTTCAAGTGAATAAAATGAAATTAAGAGCAGAGCTGATGAAATTCAAAGTGTCCCTTGGCCATTCCTCATCTCGCTCTCTAACTTTCTTGCTGCCGACATTCCATCCTCCTCCAATCTTATTTCATTTCCTTTGGCTAAGGCAGACAGGGGAGGTTTTTCCTTCCCTCATTTCTGTGTAGGCAGTGGCACATTAACTGATGCTATCATGTCTTTGACTGCCAAAATATAACACTAATAACACTATGTGCTTTCTGAACATAACACTCCTACTGTAATATCTTCCCTTGACAGACATAATTACTTGAGTCATCCATGGGGGCCTCCTAATGAAACTTTCAGTGTTAGCTGTTGCTTTTGTTTCATTTAATTAGCTGTCTGCATGAGTGGTTCAGGAAAGACAGTTGTGTTCCATACAAAAAGAGGAAATTTAAATTTGTTTCTAGGGAAATTATGACTTTACATATGTCCAAATTTGAGAAAGCATAGTCCAATCTGGTGGTCCAAACCCCCATTGTTGAACCTCCAAGTGATAAATTCAGAATTATATAGGTCTGTCCTCCCTAAATTGGTGCTGTGTGACTAATCACAATGTGTGGTACAAAGCATGCAACAGTAATTTTGAATCAGTGTCATCTAGCACCATCCGGATTAAATCAAGTGGAAGTCAAATCTCACGGTCAATAGAACTGAGGTTTTTAAACTGCTCTCATAAAAGGTCTTTATGGTGAACGGGTTAGTTTTTGTGTTCCCCAGGCCTTACCCACTATGCTTTGGATAACTCAACAGATATTTAGAACACATTCATCGTTTTTAGATTAGTCAAATCCAGGAATGACCTGGATTCAAGTTTGACTCTTCTTATCTTAAGCTACTAATTTGAAAAACATTGCAAAAGGAAAGAACTATACTTGGGGGTGTTATGAGATTCAGATGAGATAATGATGTAAAGCACTTTGCAGACTTAAAGTGCTATATAAATAATCAGTATTTATTATTGCTGTTACTAGCCTTCAATCACTTGGCCTCTAATCTGGTGCTTACTTAAATCCTTGTGCCTTGTATTGCACGCAATAGATGCACGCAATGCAAGCAATGGTTATAGAGCAATAAAAAGGTGTGTGGATACTTTAACAAATAGGATCTCTGGGGAAAATGTATGCATGTACACTTTTAACTTCAATCTGCATTATTAGCGTGTGTGTGTCTGTGTGTGTGTGTGTGCGTGTGTGTGTGTAGATATTCAACAAAGCAACAAAACAAGCCCTGATATGTTGTGATTGCCATTTTCAGAGATGTAATTAACTGTTCCCACTAAAAATTTATCAAGTAGCACTCAATCAGCTCCCTGATTTGAGATGGTTTCATCCCATTGCTTCCTTTACCAATTCATGTAGTTCAAAGATATAGCAGACTAACTTCTGAGTAAGATAGATACCCCAGAGTCTAAGTTATAACACAAGATGTTTTCTTTGTACACTTCCCTTTTATCTCTCTTGCTACCTTTGGGAACTCAGTTATGGAAGACTGTCAGTGATCCATGAACATTTAAGCATTCACCACTTGCCAGGCATTGTGCTGAGCATTAGGGATACAAATAGTTAAAAAACAAACAAACAAAAACAGTCCCTATCCTCAAAAATCTTACAGTCTAAAAAGAGAAGACAATTTACAAAGGAAGTTAATTGAAGAGGGAATGGTAGAAGGTACATGCCTAGAGGGCATGATCCAGAAGTCAGAGATGCTCCATACTAGTGAAGTCAGGTTCTAAATGAGAAGATACTCTAAGCTGAACTTTCTTTTTAAAAGAATGTTTTGTCATCCATGGCTCCATTCTTCAGACGAGGAAGAGAATGGTGATAAAGTGAAATATCTAGGCCCATGGCAACTTGGCAGGATGATGTTTTCTCAATAATGAACTTCCCATGTGCATTGTGGAGAAATTGGAAATGTCACAGAGTAGTGCAACCAAGTGACAATGAAGAAGACTATTCTTTAGGAGTACTTACATGTTGGGCTGTTTTGATATTTTGATGCTGAATTAGGTTTCTTCTGCACATTTCCTTAATAATAGCCAACATTTATCATGCATTAATATTTTCTTTTTTTTAGCTGCTATTTTATTTTTCAAATTACACATAAACACAATTTTTAATTTTTAATTTAAAAAAATTTGAGTTCCAAATTCTCTCCCTCCCTGTTTTCCTCTTTAACCCATCCTTGAGAGAATAAGTAATTAGGTAGAAGTTATATGTGTGCAGTCATGTAGAGAATATTTCCATATTAGTTATGTTGCAAAAGAAAACACAGAAAAAAAGAAAAAGAAAGAAAAAATTTTTAAAGAATGTTTCAGTCTTTATTCAGACTTTATCAGTTTTTTCACTAGAAGTAGATAGAATTTTTAATAATAAATCCTTTAGAATTGTTTTGGATTATTATATTGCTGAGAATAGCTAAATCATTCATAGTTGATCATCATACAATATTGCTATTACTGTCCATAATGTATAATGAGTATACTGTGCATAATATTCTTCCCACTTCCCTTTGCATGTATTCATGTAAATTTATTCAGGCTTTTCTGAAGTATTTTACTTGTTATTTCTTATAATATAAAATCATTCCATCACAAACATATACCCAATTGATGTATATCTACACAATTCCTAATTCTTTGACAGCATAAAAAGAACTACTTCTACCTGTCAAGACAAACACAAGAACTATATGAACATAATTACAAAATGCTTCTCACATAAATAAAGTCAAATCTAAACAACTGGAAAAATATTAACTGTTCGTGGATAGGCCAAGCTAATGTAATAAAAATGACAATTCTGCCTAAATTGGTCTAGTTGTTCAACACCATACTAATCAAACTGTCAAAAAATTATTTTATAGAGCTAGAAAAATAATAATAAATTTCATCTGGAAGATCAAAATATCAAGAATATCAAGGGAATTAATGAAAAAAAATACAAAGGATGATGACCTAGTAGTGGTTACCACTATATCATTATCTATATCATTATATCATTAAGCAGCAATCATCAAAACCATTTGGCTGAGAAATAGAATGGTGGATCAGTGGAATAGGTTAGATACACACAACACAATAATCAATGACTATAGTTATCTAGTATTTGATAAACCCCCAAACTTCAGCTTCTGGGAGAAGAACTCAGTATTTGACAAAAATTGCTGGGAAAACTGAAAAATAAAGTCAGAAACTCAGCATAGACCTACATCTCACACTCCATACCAAAATAAGGTCAAAATGGGTACGTGATTTGAACATAAAGGGGAATACCATAAGTAAAATAGGAGAGCAAGGGATAATTTACCTATCAGATATTTGGAGAAGGGAGAAATTTATGGCCAAAGAAGAACTAGAGAACATTATGAAATGCAACTTGGATTATGTTAAATTTAAAAAAAGGTTTTGCACCAACAAAAACAACACAAAGAAGATTAAAAAAGGAAGTACTAACTGGCAAAAAAAAATTCATGCCAGTGTTTCTGATAAGGGGCTCATTTCTAAAACACATAAAGAACTGTGTCAAATTTGTAAGAACACAAGTCATTCCCAATTTTTAAATAATCAAAGGATATAAACAGGCAATTTCAGATGATGAGATTAAAGCCATCTATAGTCATATGAAAAATGCCCATAATCACTATTGATTAAAGAAATGCAAACTAAAACACCTCTGAGGTACCACTCTATACCTCTAAGATTGGCTAGGATGACAGGAAAAGATAATAAATGTTGGGGGGGATGTGAAAAAGCTGAGACACTAATACATTGTTAGTAGAATTGTGAACTGATCCAATCATCCTGGATGGCAATTTGGATCTATGCTCCAAAGGCCATAAAACTGTGCATATACTTTGACTCAGCAGTACCACTACTGGCTTGTATCCCAAGGAAATCATAAAGGAAGGAAAAGGATTCTATGCACAAAAATGTTTGTAGCAGTTCTTTTTGTGGTGGCAAAGAATTGGAAAATAGGTAGTGTCCATCAATTGGGGAAAAGCTGAATAAGTTGTGTTATGTGAAGGTAATGGAATATTGCTATTCTATGAAAAATGATGAATAAGTTGATTTCAAAAAGTCTTGGAAAGATTTAATGAACTAATGTTGAGTGAAACAACAGGAATACATTGTACACAATAACAGCAAAAATGTATGATGATCAATTATTAAGGACTTGGTTCTTCTCAATGTTTCAGTGATCCAAAGCAATACTAATAAATGTTGGACAGGAAATGCCATCTGAATCCAGAAAAAGGTCTATGGAGATTGAATGTAAATCAACAGATGATATGTTCACTTTTTTATATACATTTTTTTTCTTTCCCATGGTTTTTCCTTTTTGTTTTGATTTTTCTCTCCCAACATGATTCATAAAGAAATGTGTATTAAAAATAAAAAAAAAACTCTTAAAAAATCAAAACAAAAAGAGCTGCTATAAATATTTTTGTACAAAAAAAAAAAATTCACCTTTTCCTTTATCTCTTTGGAATATAGACCAAGATCTTGGTGTGTTTCTGGGTTAAAGAATATGTACATTTTTATAACTTTTTGGGCATAGTTCCAAATTGTATTCCAGAATTGTTGGGTTAGTTCACAGCTTCAACAACAGTGTATTAGTGTACCAATTTTCTAGTATCCCTCTAACATTGGTTATTTTCCTTTTCTGTCATATTAGCCAATCTGATAGTTGTAAAGTGATACCTTTGTTGTAATTTGCAATTCTTTAGTTAATGATTTAAAACATTTTTTTTTCGTATGATTATAGAAAGGTTTGATTACTTTGTCTGAAAACATTTGATCATTTAATAATTGGAGGATTGTAAATCTGATTGACTCAGTTCTGTATTTATTTGAGAAATTATCTTTTATTAGAGAAATTGGTTGTAAAATACTTACTCTGCCCTAGTTTTTTTCTTTTTTTCTTTTTTTCTCTTATAACTTGGCTGCATTTATTTTGTTTATGCAAAATCTTTTCAATTTAACATAATCAAAATTATCCATTTTACATTCTATACTTTTCCTTATCTCTTATTTGGGCCTAAATTCTTCCCTTAACTATATATCAGATAGGTGAAGCATTTCTTGTTCCCTTGGTTTACTTTTGGTTATTACCCTTTATGTGAAAATCATTTAACCCATTTGATCTCATCTTGGTATGTAATTGTAAGATGTTGATTTATGCCAAATTTTGTCCAACTGCTTTCCAGTTTTCCCAACATTTTTTGTCAAATAGTGGTCTTGTCTCAAAAACTCAAATCCTAGATGACTATGGTCATTTACTATTATATGTTCTATACTCTCTTCTAGTACTCTATCACACTGTTTCTTAGCCTGTACAAGATTTTTTTTTTTTTTTGATGATTAATGCTTTACAATACAGTTTGAGATCAGGTATAGTTAGGCTTCCCCTTCTCCCCCCCGACTTCCTTAATATTTTTTGGCCTCTTCTTCCACATGAAGTTCATTTTTCCAGCTCTATAAAATAATTTTTGGTAGTTTGATTGGTATGTCACTGAATTAGTAAGTTAATTTAGTTAGAATTAAATTAATTTATTATATTGTTTTGACATTTCTAGGAGTAATTAATATTTTAAAAATTATTTAGATCTGACTTTATCTTTGTGAAAAGTATTTTGTAATTGGGCACATAGAATTCCTGGGTTTGTCTTGGCAAGTAGACTTCTAAGTGTATTAAATTGTGTACAGTTATATGAAATGGAATTTCATATAGAAATTCCTACTTCTTGCTGTTGGACTTTGTTGATAATATATGGAAATGCTGATGATTTGCATGGATTTATTTTAGATCCTGCAACTTTGATCAAGTTTTAATTATTTCAACTATTTTTTTTAGTTCATTCTCTAACTACAGCATTATGTTGTCTGCAAAGAATAATAGTTTTCCTTCCTAATTGCCTATTCTAATTTTTTTCAATTTCTTTTCCTTCTCTTATTGTTATACCTAATATTTCCAGAATTTTTTGAAAAATAGTGGTTATAATGGTCATTCTTACTTCATCTCTGATCTCATTGGAAATGCTTCTAATTTATCCCCATTACAGATAATGCTTGCTAATGATTTTAGATAGATGCTACTTATCATTTTAAGGAAAACCCCATTTATTCCTATGGGTTATACTGTTTTTAATTGAATAAATGTTGCTTTTTTTGAAAAGTTTTTCTGTATCTATAGAGATAATCTTATGATTTTTGGTGTTTTGTTATTGATATATTGATATGATATTGGTATTAATACTTATGCTGATAGTTTTCCTAATATTGCACAGGCCTACATTCCTGGTATGTATGCTATTTATACCAGGTCATAATACCAATGTATGATCCTAGTGTTATATTATCATCTTGCTAGCATTTTATTTAAATTTTTGCATTAGTATTTATTAGGGAAATTTTTTTGTAGTTTTCTTTGTTTTTGATCCTTTTGGTTTAGATATCAACAACACATTTGTAATGGATTTGGAAGGATGCCTTTTGTTTTCCAAATAGTTTTCCAAATAGTGAATTCTACTAAATATTTAGGAACAATTAATTCCAATATGGTATGGAATAAATTATTCTTAAATATTTGATAGAATTCATTTCTCAATCCATCTGGTTCGGGTGATTTTTCTTCTTTTGAGGGTTCTTTTATGGCTTATTCAATTTTTTTTTAAAGATAGAATTAAGATTTCTATTTTCTATCCTGTTCAGCTATACAATTTATATTTTTGTAAATATTCAACTACTTCACTAAAATTGTTAAATTTATTAGCACATGATTGGGCAAAATATATACTAATAATTTCCTTATTTCATTTTTATTGGTAGTGAATTTACCCTTTTCATTTTTACATTGATAATTTAGTTTTCTTCTTTCTTTTTTTTCTTTTAAAAAATCAAATTAATCAGTGACTTGTCTATTTCATTTTCTAGAACCAGCTCCTAGTTTTATTAGTTCAATGATTTATTGCTTTCAGTTTTGTTCATCTTTCCTTTGATTTTTAGCATTTCCAATTTGATGTTTAATTGGAAATTTTTAATTTGTCCTTTTTCTAATTTTTGTAGTTGCATGTCCAATTCATTGATTTGCTCTTTATTTTATTGCTGAAAGCATTTAGAGATATCAATTTCCCCATAAGTATTGTTTTGGCTGCATCCTCCAAATTTTGGTATGTTATGTCAATGCTTGTCTTTTTGTTTAAATGAAATCATCATCATCATCATCATCATCATTATTATTATTATTATTATTATTACTGAGGCAACTGGAGTTAAGTGACTTGCCCATGGTCACACAGCTTGGAGGTATTAAGTGTCTGAGGTCAGATTTGAACTCAGTTCCTCCTGACTTCAGGGCTAGTGCTCTATCCACTACTCCACCTAGCTGCCTCTCAAATGAAATTATTACTCAATTCTATGACATGTTTTTTTTGACTCAATCATTCTTTAGGATTAGGTTATATAATTTAATTATATATTATAATTCCAATTATATAATTTAATTCCAATTTATATTTATAATTCCAATTATATTAGAAAATTTGTTAATCTACATTTATAGAACTCTGAATTGAATGCACTTTTTATTGCATTATGAAATTAAATAGATACATTTATTTTTCCTGTTTTTCTGAATTTTGTTGTGAGGTTCCTTTGTCTTAATAGCTAACTTTTGAGTAGGGTGTTATGTGATTTTAGGGAAAAGTTTGGATTTGCTTCTTTAAATATTGCTCTCTGACTCAATTAAAGTGAAAGTAAAATATAATTATATAATACACAGAATAGATTGATTACAATAACAACCAATACAGTAAATATACATAAAAGACAAAGAATAATGAGAATTATGATTAAAATAGAAGAAAAAGAGAGATAAGAGAGAGAGAACATCACCAGTCTGGGGCAGCACCGACTCTAAATTGTGACTCTTAAGTTGTACAGGCTGGAGGACCCCGAATGAACAGCCTTTGAGTCCTGAACGGGAAAAGAGATCCCAGGCAGATTGTCATCTCTGTGGGTGAGGACCCAAAGACAATTAAACTGAACCGTTTTTATAGGGCTTGAAAACAAAGAAGACACAGAGCCAACTTGCTTACATATAGAATGTTATATATAGGAGAAGGAAATGCCAGATGGTCTTTAAGATATAACTTGATTAATATTGACATCAGGGAGGGGAGCCAACCCTCACTGACATCTCATTGTGTTCCAAGGAGTGGCTAGTTCCTGGGATTGTAGAAGTGAAGCCAAACACATGTGGCACGTTCCCAGTCTCAAAGGGTTAAAGAAGGGTTAAGTTCCCATGGAGAGAGTCACATTCTTGAAATGATTTGAAATGAACTTACTAATAAGAAGGTATTTCTTATTCAAGGTGTCATATCCCACTGAGAAAAAAGTATATTCCTTTCTATTACCATTTAGTTTTCTCCACCACATCTACCTTTTCTAAAATTCTATTCATCTCTTTAACTTCTTCCTTGTTTATTTTGTGGTTGGGTTTATTTAGTCCTGAAAGGGGAAAATTGAGGTCCCCCACTAATAGTTTTACTCTCCATTTCCTTCAGGAATTCATTTAATTTTTGCCTTAAGAAGATGGATGATATACCATTAGGTGCATATTTATTTAGTATTGACATTTCTTCATTTTCTATGTTGCCTTTCAGTAAAATATAGTTTCTCTTTTTATATCTTTTAATTAAAGTCTATTTTTGGTTTTGTTTTCTCTGAGATGTTGATTACTAGTCCTGCTTTTTTTTTTTTACTTCAGCTGAAGCCTATTAGATTTTCTTTAGCCTCTTACCTTTATTCTATGTATATTTCTCTGCTTCAAATCTGTTTCTTTTAAACATACTCTCAGATTCTCTTTTTTTATCCACTCTGCTATCCAATTCCACATTATGGTTGAACTCATGCCATTCACATTCACAGTTATGATTATGAATCCTGTTTTTTCTCCCAGTTTATCCTTCTTTCTTTCTTTTTTACCCTGTCTCTTCTCAGAAGTGTTTTGCTTGTGTCCACTGTCTCCTCCAATCCACTCTCCTTTCTATCACTCTCCCTCCTTCCCTTCTCTGCCACGAGCCTCTTTCCCTTCTAATTCCCTTTAGGGCAAATTAGATTTCTATACCCAATTTAGTATGTATATTATTCCCTCTTCAAGCCAATTCTGATAAGAGAAAGGTTCAAGCATTCTCTCCATGCCCCTCCCATCTTTATCCACTGTGAAATCTCTTCCTTTTAGTCCTCTTTTGTGTGAGATATTTTATCTCAGTCTACCTCTTTCTTACCCCTTCTTCTAAGGCATCTCTCTTTCTCATTCCTTAATTTATTTTTTGAATCCTTCCATCATAATCAACTCACTATCAAGCCCTCTGTTTATGTCTATTCCTTCTAACAGCCCTATTAATGATAAAGTTCTTAGGAGTTACAAGTATCATCTTCCCATGGAGGAATGTAAATAGTTTAACCTTTTTGAGTCCCTTATGATTTCTCTTTTATGTTTACTTTTTTATGCTTCTCTCAAGTCTTGTATTTGAAAGTCAAATTTCCTATTCAGCTCTGGTTTTTCATCAGTAATGCTTGAAAGTTCTCTATTTTATTAAATTTTAAACCTCTCCCCAAAAGAATTATACTTCATTTTTATATGTAGATGATTCTTGGTTATAATCCTATTTTCTTTGCCCTTCAGAATATAACATTCCAAGCCCTCAGATCCTTTAAGGGCGAAGTTGCTACTTGTGTTATCCTGGCTATGGCTCCATAATATTTGAATTGTTTCTTTTTGGCAATTAGCATTATTTTCTCTTTGATCTGGGAGCTTTGAAATTTGGCTCTACTATTCCTGGGAGTTTCATTTTGGGATCTCTTTCAGATGCTTTAAGATTTTGAAATCATTTTCATATCTAAATGCAGTTGCATTAATCTGCACTGTGGTCCCATGAGATAGGTGATATTATTATTTTCATCTTACAAATTAGGAAAATTAACTACTCAGAGATATTAAATGCCCTGTCAAGAGTCACATTGGACCTGATCAAATAGCATTATGAGCTGTCATTTCTTCTCAATAAAATAATATTAATTTATATAGTTCTTTAAGTAGAATTGTTGATAAATATTTAACAACCAGCTTTCTAAAAATGTATGTTACAGTTTAAATTTTGTCCTTCATTATTAATATTTTCTCTATTACTTTCATGGCTAGACAATTAACAAAACAATAAATCAAGCCCTGATTTGTAGCACTTGCTGAATTCCAAGGTATAAATATTCAAACTGAAAATTTAATAGTAAGCTCCAACACACCTCCGTCTTTGAAGATTATTAAACACTTCATAATCGAGTTCTATTTTTTCTTCACAACAATCTAAGTATATGGTACCCCCAAAGCAGCAGGGATGATACTCCTCTGAATTATCCTATTGACATCATTGACGTCTGTTCATAATTTGGAAACCCCAGGGGGAGGACAGGAATGAGAATATCTATCTCAGGTTCAAGATACTTTGCAGATTTTCCCTTCTCCAAACTATAGCTCACGAGCCTCATCAGTATGATTGTCTTTTATTTGTAGTTAGTCATAGAACAGAATCAGTTTCAGGGTTCTTAACCAGATGCCCATGAACTTTTTTTTTTTAACTACATTAATAATTAGTTCGATCTAATTGGTTTTATTTATAATCTAATCATATGCATTTTATTTCATGCATTTAAAAATATTATTCTGGAAAGAAATCTGGAGACTTAACCAGACTATCAAAAAAGGTTCCTATAGCAAAAAGGTTAAAATGTATGGCTTAAAGCAAAGACATTAACTAAATTATCTTTTAAAGAACAGTAGCAACAAAACCCTATTATAATCTGAGGCACATACCTCCAAAAGTATATTCCATGTCTGTGGGAAGAGTGTATGTCCATAGAGTTTATAATAAGAGAAATAAAGAAATAAAGAACTATGTGACCAAGATTAGGCACCATGAGTAAAGAAGAAGCAATTCCCACTTTTGAAAATGCAGAGCCACTGATATCCTGTCACTTGCTCTTTAGCCTGATTCTCACTGTTTTCACTGTATGTCCCTTTATTGTTTAGTTGTGGTCTTCATTACTTCCAACTTTTGGCTTTGCCATATTTGATCTAATAAGTTACTGTCAAACTCAAATGGATATGAGGTCATTAAAATATTTATCTTTCCCTACAGGGAACATATTGACTAAAAAAAAACACATGTTAACATTTTCCATGTTCTGTTGTATTTGTGTTTATTTTATTAAATATTTCCCAGTTACATTTAATCTGGTTTAGGGGTATTATAAACCATTTGTTGCCATGTTTGACACCTCTGCCTAAGTATATCTATGTTTTTTTGGGGGCCAGATGCAGAATTTTTACTATAAGTTTTACTCTAGGTTGATTATCTCTTTGATGATACTCTTTCAATCTGAGACAATCATTTATGTCTCTCCTATAACAACATAGCACAAAATGCCTCCATTGCTGAGTATGGTGTCTCTTACAGTCATTGATGTCTGCTGCAAGATGATTGGAGAAGACAAATGGAGTACTTTCTAACTCTTGCTTACTCCAGTATAGTATAGAGCTGACTATAACTTTTTAAACACCACTAGGGATATAATTGATCCTTCATCCATCCAATCCCTAGAATTTTCCTATTTCCCTTAGTAGTCTTCCTCAAATGGCCAAAGCCCCATAATTCTACCAAGTTTATTGGGGAACTTCTTCACATTTTGTTGTTGGGTTAGAGAAAAACAATGTGATCAGAGGTCGATCAATCTCCTTTATTATCTTTATACTGTATTATAGATGAAAAAAGGGGAAGCTAAATAACTTGGCCAGTATTGGACAGAGCCAGAAGACAAGCCCAGGTCTCTTAATAACAAAATCCTTTGATCTTTCCATGATATCATAAGGCCTTTTCACAGTATAGAAGTGGTAATGTGACTGAATTCTTCTGCTCTATTTCTGTTTCTGGAAGATGGAGACTTTGAAGCATGTTATCACTCACCATCTGTCCACACTGCATTGAAATGATAAGAAATGATTGGAGGTAATAGATTATCCTTGGTGTGGGCTTTTAAACTCCCTAATTCACTCTGTGTTCCATCTACTGATTGCCAGCAATGAGTGCCTGCAATCAGATGGGCCCAAAGTGACCTCTAAGAAACTTATGAAAGAACAGGGCTGCAAGCAAACTCTTCCTAAGGAAGTCACTCTACTGGCTTTGAATGGAAAGCCTCCCATGGATTTTAAGTGAATCAGTTGTGATGGCAAAAATCTTTTCCTGATTATTTTTTTCTATTTTCCTTTTTTCTCTTTTTTATTAATCATCCACAAGCATTTGGGAAATATGCTCTGTCTAATCATTCTAGTCATTATTCAAATGCCTCACACCTATGGTTCATTTAATTATCTTAAACTAATTTGCAAATGTTACCTGGTTGTGTCCTCATTTTTCAAGAAGAGAAACCAAAAAGCAGAAAAGGCTAAATAATGTGCCTGCAGAAATGTTCTAAATTAGTAGTGAAGATAGAGAGAGAATTCAGACCTCATTACCCAACCCTAGGCCTTGTCTTAACCTGACTGTGCCATACCTAAAAAGAAAATGAAATTTGGTCTTAAGACAACTTTCCAAATCTTAAGAGATCAGAGTGTTAGAATTTTTTTGATTTTATTTTCTCATTTCCCTTTTAATATTTCTCAAGTATTTATAGAGAAAATTAGGTAATGCAGTGGATAGAGCATTGGATCTTGAATCAGGAAGACCTGCATTTAAATATGACTTCATATATTTGCTAGTTGTGTGATCTTGTATAAGTCAATTAACTTCTGTCTATTTTATTTTTCTTATTTGTAAAATAAGGATACTAAAAGCACCTACCTTCTAGGGTGGTGTGAAGACTAAATGAGATATTTGTAAAGTGCTTTACAAAACTTAAAAATGCTATTATTATTATTGCGCACTTTGTATGGTCCACACATTCTGTCTACAAATATATGCAAATATTCTCCATTCTGCCTATTAAGTATATGTAAGTATCTCCCATGACAATTCCAAGCAGAAGAAAGAAGCATCAATGTCTATGTGACCGCTCAGTGCTGTTGCCAACAGAGAGAATAATATCATTAGCAGGGCTGTTCTTATCCTCAATGATTCTTCTTGGATTCTTCTCCTGTAGTTCTTCTAATTCTTCTAATGCTAGTCTCTTAATTCTAGTAATACTGACTCTTTAAAAGAAAACCACCCTTCTCTCCTGTTCCATTATTTATTTTCTTACCCTCTTCCAACTAAATCTTACTTTGCCAATATCCCATTCCAGTTCCTCTTGCCTTTTCTACTGGTCCCTTTGGAATTCTTATTCCAGGATACTTTAAAAATTAATTTTTTCTGGTTATACATGTACATTCTTTGTTTTATACATATTTCTTTATGAATTATGTTGGGAGAGAAAATCAGAACAAAAGGGAAAAACCACGAGTGAAAAAAAAAAAAGAAAATGGGGGGGCGGGGCTGAAGTGGGGAAGTGAACAGAGCATGTGTTGATTTACATTCAGTCTCCATAGTTCTCTGGATGCAGATGGTGTTTCCTATCCAAAGTTTATTAGGATTGCCTTGAATCACTGAATCACCAAGAAGAATCATAGTTGGTCATTGCTTCCTATTCCAAAATCAACAAAACTCTCTTCATTTTAGACCTCTTCTCATATTCTTTCCATCTTCTGGCACTCAAAAAGACTCAGTTTCCTCATATGACCTAAGCATGATTTCCAGTACTAGTGGCAAGGATCCTTACACATGAAAACCGTGCTTCATATTTTGCTAAGAAAATCGAGGTCATTAACCATAAGCTCCTTCTTCCTTGCTTTTCTGTCTTTGTTGTTCGATTATTAAGTCATGTATGACTCTTCATGATCCCATGGACAATATTGTATATGGAGTTTTCTTGGCAAAGATATTGAAGTGGTTTGCCATTTCCTTCTCCAGGGGATTAAGGGGATTGTGTGTATAAGCATCACACAAAGAATAAGTTTCTGAAGCTGGATCTGAACTTACATATTTCTGACTCTAGATCTCTTTCTTTTTTTTTAAATTTATAATAACTTTTTATTGACAGAACCCATGTCAAGGTAATTTTTTTTTTACAACATTATCCTTTGCACTTGGTTCTGTTTCAATTTTTCCCCTCCCTCCCTGCACCCCCTCCCCTAGATGGCAAGCAGTCCTATATATGTTAAATATGTTGCAGTATATCCTAGATACAATATATGTTTAGAGAACTGAACAGTTCTCTTATTGCACAAGGAAAATTGGATTCAGAAAGTAAAAATAACCTGGGAAGAAAAACAAAAATGCAAATAGTTTACATTCATTTCCCAGTGTCCTTTCTTTGGGTGTAGCTGCTTCTGTTCATCCTTGATCGCTTGAAACAGAGTTAGATCTCTTTGTCAACAAAATCCACTTCCATCAGAATACATCCTCAAACAGTATTGTTGTTGAAGTATATGATAGTCTCCTGGTTCTGCTCATTTCACTTAGCATCAGTTCATGTAAGTCTCTCCAAGACTCTCTGTATTCATCCTGCTGGTCATTTCTTACAGAACAATAATATTCCATAACATTCATATACCACTATTTACCCAGCCATTCTCCAATTGATGGGCATCCATTCAATTTCCAGTTTCTAGCTACTACAAACAGGGCTGCCACAAACATTTTGGGCACATACAGGTCCCTTTCCCTTCTTTAGTATTTCTTTGGGATATAAGCCCAGAAGTAACACTGCTGGATCAAAGGGTATACACAGTTTAATAGCTTTTTGGGCAAAATTCCAGATTGCTCTCCAGAATGCATGGATTCGTTCACAACTCCACCAACAATGCATCAATGTCCCAGTTTTTCTGCATCCCCTCCAACATTCATCATTATTTTTTCCTGTCATCTAGATCTCTTTCTAAAAAAAAAAAAAAAAAAAAAAAGTCCTCACTAGACCCTGCCATCCTCACAAGCTTTCCATTTTTATTTCTCTTCTCTTTCTCAAAAACCTGGAAAAAGCTACCCACTCATTGCTTATACTTCCTCTCCTCTCACTCACTTCTCAAGTCTTTATAATCCAGCTTCAGCTCTCATTACTTAGCCGAAACTGCTCTCTTCAAAGTCACAAATAATATTTTAACTGCCAAATTAATGACATTTTCTTAGTCCTTGTCCTTCTTGACTTCTCTGCAGCATTTCATTGTACATCCTCTCTGTGGATCTTCTTTCTTCTCAGGGTTTCCCTGATTTTCCACCTACCTATATGAACTTTCTTCTATAGTTTCTTTTGCTGACTGACCATCTGCTTTTGACCCTAGAGCTTTCTTAATGCACTTGGGAGCACCTCTGCATATTGATTTTCAAGTTCCTCCCTGAACCGTTTTTTGAGGAAGCAACCACACAAATCATGCTCGCTTAAAACCCAGACTACTCCTAACTTTTTAGATGACTTTATTTTGATGACTACTGTTTTATAATATAGTTTTATGTCTGATACAGTTAGGCCACCTTCATTTGTATTTTGTTTCATTAATTCCCTTGAAATTCTTGGCCTTTTGTTCTTCCAGATGAATTTTATTATTATTTTTTTCTAGCTTTGTGAAGTAATTTATTAGGAGTTTGATTGATATGGCACTGAATAAGTAGACTGGTTAGGTAGTATTATCATTTTTATTATATTAGTTTGGCCAACCCATGATCACTTGCTATTTCCCCAAGAGATTAGCTCTAACTTTATTTATGTAGAAAGTGTTTTGTAATTGTGTTCATGTAGTTCTTGACTTTACTATGACAGGTAGATTTCTACAGTTTATCTACAGTTATTTAAATGGAATTTCTCTTTGTATCTCTTTGTGTCTTTTGTTGGTAACATATAAAATTTTGTGGATTTATTCTGTATCCTTCAACTTTGCTAAAATTGTGAATTGCTTCTAGTAGTCTTTCTATATATTATCATATCATCTGCAAAGACTGATAATTTGCTTTCTTCCTTACCTATTCTAAATCCTTTAATCTCTTTTTTTTCTCTAATTGCCAGAGCTAACATTTCTAATACAATACTGAATAGTAATAGTGATAGTAGGCAACCTTGTTTCACCCCCTGATCTTATTAGGAATGAGTCTAGTTTATCCTTGTTACATCTGATGCTTGCTGATGGCTTTAAATAGGTGCTATTGATTATTTTAAGGAAAACTCCACTTATTCCTATACTCTCTAGTGTTTTTAATAGGAATAGGTGTTGGGTTTTGTTAAATGCTTTTTCTGCATCTATCAAGATAATCATATGATTTTTATTAGTTTGGTTATTGATATAGTCAATTATGCTAATGTTTTTTCTAATATTGAACCAGCCCTGCATTGCTGATATAAATCCTACTGGATCATGGTGTATTATCCTGAGGATAACTTGCAGTAATCTCTTTGCTAATATTTTATTTAAAATTTTTGCATCAATATTCATTATGGAAATTGGTCTATAATTTTCTTTATCTGTTTTCATACTACCTGGTTTAGGTATCAATACCATATCTCTGTCATAAAAGGAATTTGGTAAGATTACTTCTTTTTTTCTATTTTACCAAAGAATTTACTAATATTGGAATTAATTGTTCTTTAAATATTTGGCAGAATTCACTTGTAAATCCATGTGGCCCTGTAGATTTTTTCTTAGGGTATTGATTAATAGCTTGTTCAATTTCTTTTTCTAAAATTTAAATAATTTGTTTCCTCTTCTGTTAGATTGGGAAATCTATATTTTTGCAAATATTCATCCATTTCCCTTAGATTATCATATTTATTGGCATGCAGTTGGAGAAAGTAGTTCCTAATTATTGCTCCACTTTCCTCTTCATTGTCGGAAAGTTCATTCTTTTCATTTTTAATACTAACAATTTGATTTTCTTCTTTTCCTTTTTCTGATCAAATTAACCAAAGGTTTATCTATTTTGTTGGTTTGTTGGCTCTTAGTTTTGTTTATTAGTTCGTTTTTTTTTTGACTTTCAGCTTTATTAATCTCCCCTTTTATTTTCAGAATTTCAAGTGTGGTATTTGCTGGGGGGGGGGGGAAGGGGGCAGGAAGGTATTTGTTTTTTCCTAGCTTTTTTAGTTGCATGTCCAATTCATTGATCTTCTCTTTCTCTATTTTATGCAAGTAAATATCTAGAGATATAAATTTTCCGCTAAGAATTGCTTTGGCTGGATCCCATAAATTTTGTTATATTGTCTCATTATTATCATTTTCTTGCATGAAATTATTGATTGTGTCTATGATTTGTTTTTTTACCCACTCATTTCTTAGGATCAGATTATTTAGTTTCTGATTAATTTTTGGTCTATTTTCCCTGGTTCTTTATTACATGTGATTATTATTGCATCATGATCTGAATAAGATACATTTACTATTTTGGCCTTTCTACATTTGATTTTGAGGTTTTTATGCCCTAACATATGGTCAATTTTTGTATAGGTTCCATGAACCACCAAGAAAAGACCTTTCTGTCCCCATTCAAAGATCTCCAAAGATCTATCATACCTAACTTTTATAAAATTTTATTTACCTCCTTAACTTCTTTCTTATTTATTTTGTAGTTTGATTTATCTAGTTCTGAGAGAACAAGGTTGAGATCCCCCACTAGTATAGTTTTGCTATCTATTTCATCTTTCAAATCTCTTAATTTCTCCTCTAGAAATGTGGATTCTATACCACTTGGTGCATATATGTTTAGTATTGATATTATTTCATTATCTATGGTATCCTTTAGTAAGATATAATTTCTTTCCTTCCTTCCTTCCTTCCTTCTCTCTCTGTCTCTGTCTTGGTCTTGGTCTCTGTCTCTGTCTCTGTCTCTCTCTTTTTTGCTGAGGCAATTACGGTTAAGTGACTTGCCCAGAGTCATATAGCTAGGAAGTGTTGTATCTGAGGCTAGATTTGAACTTAGGTCCTCCTGAATTCAGGGCACTGCACCACCTAGCCACTCCTCCTTATCTCTTTTAATTAGATCTATTTTTGCTTTTGCTTGATCTGAGATCAGGATCACTTCTTTGTTTTGTTTTGTTTTTTTACTTCACCTGAAGCATAATAGATTCTGCTCCAGCCTTTTACCTTCACTCTGTATATATCACTCTGCTTTAAACATATTGTAGGATTCTGGTTTTTAATCTAGTCTTCTGTCTGCTTCCATTTTTTTGGGAGAGTTCATCCCATTCACATTCACAGTTAAAATGATTTATACTGTATTTCCTGCCATCTTTTTTATCCCAAGTTATGCCTTTCTCTTTCCTTTCCCCCTTACTCTCCTCCCCAGTATTTTGCTTCTGACCAGTACCTCCCTCAAAAAGTCCTCTCCCTTTATATCCCTTCCTCTTTATTTATATCTTTCCCCTACTACTTCTGTTTTCTCTTCTATTAGCCTTCCCCTTTGCTTTCCCGTTTCCCCTTCCACTTCCCTATAGGGTGAGACAAATTTCTCTATGAAACCAAATATGTCTGATATTCTTTTTTTTTTGAGCCAAATCTGATGAAAGTAAGATTCACACAATGTTCACTCCCCCTCTCTTCTTTTCATTAATTATAATAGGTCTTTGACTTTTCATTATATGTAATTTTACTTCATTTTACTTCCATTTTCTTCTTTTTCTGGTACAATCCCCTTTCTATCTCTAATTTCTTTTTTATATCACAATAAAATCAAATTATGCCCTTATTCTCTAAGTATACCCATATCATAGATATAGTTCTCAAGAGTTCTTTCCTTTTTACCTTTTTATGCTTCTCTTGAATTCTGTTTTTGGAGACCACATTTTTTGTTCAGCTTTGCTCTTTTAATCAGAAATAAATAAAATTCACCTATTATCGTTTAATGTCCATCTTCTTCTCTGAAAGATAATGCTCAGTTTAGCTGGATGGCTGATTCTTGGCTGTAATACAAGTTCCTTTACTTTTCAGAATGTCAGATTCCAGGCCCTTTGATCCTTTAATGTGGAATCTGCTAAGTCCTAGGTAATCATGATTATGGCTCCTTGATATTTGAATTATTTCTTTCTGGCTGTGTGCAATATTTTTTTCCTTGATCTGATAATTCTGAAATTTAGCTACTATATTCCTTGACATTTTTATTTTGGTATCTCAGGAGGTTATTGGTGAATTCTTTTAATGCTATTTTACCTTTTGGTTCTAGGTCATCAAGGCAGTTTTTCTTGATGATTTCCTGAAGGATGATGTGTAAGCTCTTTTTATCAATCATGAGTTTTTAGGAAGTCCAATAATCCTTTGATTGTCTCTTTTCAATCTAGGTTCCATTTTTAGTTGTTTTTCCAATGAGGTATTTTACATTTTCTTCTATTTTTTCATTTTTTGATTTTGTTTGACTGATTCTTGATATCTTACTGAGTCATTAATTTCTATTATTTTCTTTAGTTACCTTTTAAAATTCCTTTTGTATTTGGCTAATTGAATTTTTAAATGAATTGTTTTGTTCAATGGATTTTTTTCATTTCACAAATTCTGTTTTTCAAGGAGTTGTTTTCTTTTTCCATTTTGTCAAATCTATTTTGTAAGGAATTATTTGCACTTTCCATTTCACTATTTTTAAAGGAATTTTCTTCAGATAATTTGTTTCCTTTTCCAAACCCTCTTGAAAAGTTCTCATTTCCTTTCCCCATTTTTCTTCTAACTTTTTTTAAAGATCCTTTTTGAATTCTTCATAGAGAGCTTTGAGAGATGGGGACCAAGTCATATCACCGTTTGGAGCTTCATCTGGAGATGATCTGCTTTTAGTATCCTCAGGATTTGAAATCTGTTCTTCTCTTTCTCCATAATAACTATTTATGATCAGAGTTCTTTTTGCTTTTTTTGCTCATTTTTTTTGAAGGTTGAGGTCTGCTTTTATGGTAAAGGGGAGATTGTTCAGGCTTCCTTTATAGTTGGCAGTGATTGTGCTGGGTCTGTGCTTACTAATTCCGATACTGGGTGGACATGGCCAGGTCTCTCATTATCTGGAGTTCAGGAGTTCACCCACTTGCCTTTTGGATTTATGTTGGATATTTTACAGCTAATCTGTTGATCTATTGGCTTGTAACCAGGATAGAGTAGCCAACACTGCTGTAGATTCCTCCAGTTATATTCCCCTAATCATTCTGGATCTCTGTACTGCCTACACTTGGCCTTTTCCTCTGTGCCTAACTGAAATAGATATTTTCTGAAGTTCTCCCAAAATATCTTCTGCTGGAAATTTGTTATACTCCAAATATTTGTGGATTCTGTCATTCCAAAACCAGTTCAGAGGCTTGATATGTTGTCGATCTAAGGGACATCAGGGAGAGCTCAGATAAAGACGAGTCCCCTCTGGGCCAACTTGGCTCTGTCTCTTTTCAGACTACTTCTAAGCAGGTAGAGGCAGAGTCTCATAGCAGCAGTTGATAGTGGGAGGAGACATAGGCCCCAGGGGCATTGAACAGTAGATTGACTCCTGTTGGAATCCTTACTAACTGCTAACTAATTAGAGTTGATCTAATCTTACAAGAAGATGTTTTGGGCAGAACCTGAAACAAGGTACTAAGTAGAACTAATTAATACAAGGCTTGCGTTCACACCTTTACTCATTGGAGTTCAATGAGTTCATACCTCCCTTGAAGCTCTTTGGGCCAGAGAGCACTATGGGAGAAAACCCATAATCCCTCTCTCTGGAAGGAGCATAAATAGGCTAATGGGCCAGTCGAAGAAGTTCTTCAGAGCAAGAAGCTACAAGTCGAGATTTCTCCGGAATGAGATGAAGAGTGGAGCTGGCTGGAGGCTGAAGAAAGCAGAGGCAGAGGCTGAAGGACCAGACCTTTGGATTTGGCGACATTCGGAGAGAGCTCTTGGAACCAAGCAGAGAGATAGGCCTCTAAGCTAACCGGGCTATACTGGAGATAATAAAAGATCTGAACTTTTATCACCTGGCTGTGTTTTGAGAAGTGTAACCTCAGCTGCTATCATGCCCCACCTGTCCTTTGATTGATACTTTAGAGCTGGGCCCTGCCTCTCATTCCTCTGGGTCAATATACATTTAGAGGCCCAGTGAAAGCCTCCGTTACATTTTGGACATGGGGTTTTGGGTTTTCTCTCACCCTGTCTTCTCACTCTATCTCCATATCTACAATGAGTTCTCAAATGTCCAATTTTTCCGCACTGAAAACATCGACGAGTTTCTCTAGAATTCCTCTGCCAAGAAGGACCTTGTCTTTCCATGTTCATCATAGTCTGGGCATAATAAGCATTTGTGCCCACTGTGGCACAGCGTCTTATGATTTCCTCTAAAGGAGCATCTTTGTCTAGCCCCCATATAATTCTTTTGCAAACCTCATTGGCATTTTCCTTAGCCAAATGTTTAGTCATTATTTCTGTTGCTGCATTGTCTCTAGTGGTTCTTATTACAGCTGTTTGTAAACGTCCCACAAAATCTGCAAAAGGTTCATTGGGACCTTGCTCTATTTTTGTGAAAGCATTATTTCCATCTTTCTGTCCAGAGAGAGAATTCCAAGCTTTTATTGCAGCCTTAGAAATTTGCTCATACACTGTTGTGGGATAATAAATCTGTTCTGAACTCTCTGCATACTGACCTTGACCAGCTAGTTGGTCAAAAGTGATTTGTCCTGTTTGCCTATTGTGTTGGGCTTGAATCCTACATAATTCATGAAAATCTGAAAGCCACAATAAATTTTGTCCTGGTTCAAGACATGTTTTAGCGATGGATTTCCAGTCATTCGGGGTTAAGATTTCATAAGACAAATTATCCAGTAACATCTTCACATAAGATGATGTAGCCCCATAAAGAGTGCAACCCTTTTTCAAATCTTTAATTTTTCCCAAATTAAAAGGAGTGTATTTTCTCTCTTTTGACCTGAAGAGTCAATCCTTTCAATCACAGGATATGCATTTATAAAATCAGACATATCTTCTCCTTCATTTTTTGCTTTAATTAATGCTTTTTCTAATCTTGTCAAATTCTGCTTTACAGGAGAAGCTGACTGTGTTTCTGTCTCTCTCCCTCCCCCTTGTTCCACCCATGAAGGGTTCATTGTGGAGGGAGGGTCATGAGATGTGGAATCACCTAATTCCTCCTGCTGTGAAGTATCATACTCAGAATTGTAATTAACTCCATTCTCATCTGATTCGTCCTCCTTTTCACCTAGTAAAGTTGGCACTTCTTCCTCCTGTACTTTCCTTTTCATCATTCTATCACTTAAATAACTTCTTATAGCCAATTGTATTACATTATATGTATTAATTATTGAGTTAGGCCCATTTTTATCATAGAATTGACAAAGATCCTCTCCAACCAATTTCCATTCATTTAGATCTAATTCCTTATCAAGAGAGAAACAAGGACATATGTCCTTTACAGTTTGTAAAAGTTCAGTGATTTGCTGTAAACTTATAATTAAACCTTGGCTTTCCATAATTTTGACAATGCTCTCTAAACATTTTCCTTGAACAGAAACAGGCTGTTTTCTAAATATCTGTCCCATCTTAGCTGAAATTCTACTTTAACTCTTCTAACAAAATTTCTTTGTTGCACTCACCCTAATTTCTGGGTTGAAGAGTCTTTTCCACTGGATCAGGATCAGAGGCTTTTCCACTTGAATCAGGATCATAGCTTTTCCACTGAAATCCACTGAGGGGTCTGTCTGTCCCACGTTCAGGCGCCAAAATGTTGTGAGCTTTTTCTTCTCAAAACGCAGCCAGGTGATAAAAGTGCAGATCTTTTATTATCTCCAGTATAGCCTGGTTAGCTTAGAGGCCTATCTCTCTGCTTGGTTCCAAGAGCTCTCTCCGAATGTCGCCAAATCCAAAGGTCTGGTCCTTCAGCCTCTGCCTCTGCTTTCTTCAGCCTCCAGCCAGCTCCACTCTTCATGTCATTCTGGTGAAATCTCGACTTGTAGCTTCTTGCTCTGAAGAACTTCTTCGACTGGCCCATTGGCCTATTTATGCTCCTTCCAGAGAGAGGGATTATGGGTTTTCTCCCATAGTGCTCTCTGGCCCAAAGAGCTTCAAGGGAGGTATGAACTCATTGAACTCCAATGAGTAAAGGTGTGAACACAAGCCTTGTATTAATTAGTTCTACTTAGTACCTTGTTTCAGGTTCTGCCCAAAACATCTTCTTGTAAGATTAGATCAACTCTAATTAGTTAGCAGTTAGTAAGGATTCCAACAGACTCCCAATAGCAAGAGCAGCTCAGGGTTCAAGGATGGGAACTCGATATACAGAGGCATTAAATAGTATTACTGTAGCCTTTTGCTTACACAAATTTTGTACTGACATCTCCATATTACAACACTCAGTAATCATTATATAATTCCTCTCTAAAAATGGCTTGGAGGACTGAGATGCAGTTTAGGATATCTTATATAATAAATCAATGGACAATACTTATTTTTTCATCTCCATATTTCTTTCTCTCTCTCTTAACCCTCTTTCTCTTCACTACTCACTTATCCATCATCAATTTCTCTCTTGGACTATTGCTTTAGTAACTCCCACTTCCAATCTATTTTCCACACAAATTGTGGAGTGATTTTAAACTGATTTTCACTGAATTGCAGGTCTGGCCATGTCACTCTTTTTCTCTATAAACACCAGTGTCTGCCTGTTATTTTTCAGATCAACTATAAACTCTTACATTCAGTATGCGAAGCCTTTTACAACTATGTCTCTTACGGTCATGTACTTTCCAGCTTAATAACATGTTATTCTTCTTCATGCAAAATAGTGTTCTTACTATTTTTTATCAAAAACATTCAACTAACCCCTTTGGGCTGTTCCTAAATGCATAACTTTCTCACTTATTCTTTGAATCTCTTCAAATGAAATTCTTCCTTATTCCCAAAACTGCTAGTATATCCTCTTCAAATTATCTTATATGCATTTTGTACATAATAAATTTTTATATAGATTTGTTGTCTCTCTACTAGAACATGAGTTTCCTCAGAACAGGGACTATTTTATTCTGGTCTTTGTATCCCCAATATATATTTGTTACATGGTGCATAGTAGGCCTTTATTAAGTACCTACTAAGTACTAGGCTCTGTGCCTAAACACCAGGGATATAAAACAGTGGTTCTAGATAGCCCCTATCTTCAGGAATTTTTAATCTAAATTTTTGTTGTTTAGTTATTTCAGTCTCATCTGACTGTGATTCCATTTGAGATTTTCTTGGTAAAGACACTGGAATGGTTTGCCATTTTTGTATCTGCTTCATTTTACTAATAAGAAAATTGAGTTAAACATGTCTAGTGACTTGTTCCTAGTGAGTAAGTAGTTGAGGCCAGATTTGGAATCAGAAATATGGGTGTCCCTGACTTCTTGGCCAGGGTTCTATCGATTGTACCACCTAGCTGCCTGCAATCTAAACAAAAAACACTTAATAAATTACAGTCACAATTAATAAATACTTGTTTGATATGCAAGGCACTCTATTAAACAAAATCTCTCTCAAAATGATAATCTAGTTAAAGAAAGAAGATGTACACAAAAATTAAACAATCTGTAATGCAAGACAGTACATAGTAAGTACCCATTGAGTGACAGAACACAGACAATAAATCCAGGAATTCAGGAGATGGTTAGAGTGAATTTCTTGGAAGAGACAGTCTGCTATCTTGAACAACAGATTAGATTTAAATAGGGAAACATACTTTTACTGGCAAATCTGTAACCAAGATCTTTTTTTACTTCAGGGTCAATGAAGAAATTAATCAACAAATATTTGCCAAGTTCTTTTATGCATGTAACTATATTAGACACAGGGAAGAAATACTAAGTTTGGCTAAGTTAAAATGTCCCTATCCTCAAGATTTTGACATTATAGAAAAGAAAGGAAAGAATGACTTCCCTACCCTCTGCCTTCAAACTGGCAGAAGTCTTCTATCACTGTGGTATATATTTTTTTTAAATAGGTTTTCATTAGAGGTTGAACATTTCCTTTTCTTTCTTGTTTTTGTCCTCTTGTGACCCAGTCCCAGTGGGCCAGAGTTAGTTTCTCTTTAATGATTAAGCTGTCATTCTGGAGCTGATTTTCTTCCTGTTCCTGTTTTTCAGCCCAGAAGGCAGTTTGGTCTGGTAGTTGATAAAAGCAATGGCCCAGAGCTCTGAAGTCTGTGAGATCTAATCCTGGCTCAGCCACAAACTCACTGTGTGACTCAGAGAAAATCATTGATTTTTTTTTTCTTTTTCTGCTTAGTCTTCTCATAGGACTGACATTTCTGGTCTCATAGAAAGCATGAGTGTAACTAGAGATAAAAACATGCTCCAAATCAAAATTGGGCTTACATATTATAGTATTCTTTGTTTCTTGAATGATTTCCCTTTCACATATTACACACATACACACACACACACACACACAACACACATACACATACATACACACACACATACACACACACACACACACACACACACACACACACACTGTAGGAATTCTTCCCTCTTGGAAAAAAATAAAACCCTGATATTTATTATGAGCCATCTTATCCATCCTTCTTTGGCTTACTGTGTGTTTCAAAGGACATCCTCTTAGCAGCCAGGCTGGAAATAATGTTGTTTCTGATGAAGGACAGGCTACTTAGTGAAACATCTGAGCTCTCATCTCATTTAATTGAATGTTCTGTGCCTAATGCTTTGGCATCCACCATAAACAGGAAAAGGGTGAGCCAAGCCATGTATCAACACCATGCCTCACTTGGATTTGTAGTATGCACCTGTTTGTCTGTTTTGGAAAACCATGTCATTATGGGAGGGGAAGGACAGGGCTGTGGGCCACTGCCCTACAGATGTTCCTCTGCTACAGGAGGAAAAAACAGACAAAGGGCAGCTGGATGACAAGCTGATATCTGCAGGTGAAGTCTTTATCACTAGAGGTCAACTTTTTGGTCCTAGTCACCCATGGAGAATCATTTGTTTCTAAGCAAGAAAATTCAACGCGGGGGAGGGCTTGATATTTTTTTCTAATGCTCCTGTCCACCAGTATTAGAAACAAACAAGGCAGAAGCCTAGACAAATCACTGGGAAGAGGTATAGTAATGAAACTGTCAACCCTAATGCCACACAATTGCTTTTGCTACCGAATTATTGCCATGACAAATCTGTGTAGTATCAGTTGGTGATGATTCTAATCATCCATCATCCCCTGGTGCATCACTCTAGCTGCTTTGTATTGTTCCCATAGGCTTGTCTATTTGACCCACAGATGTGACTAGCTATTAAAATAGCTTTATGAATACTGAGTTAACAATGGCTGATTAGAATATGAGAATGGGTGAACCGTAGGCAAAGTGGAATCCCTGGAAGTTAGAAATTTGAAAGTGACCTCACTGACAGACTAACAATGAGAGAAAAGCAGATCCTGGGTGAACTGGTTGTGATTGACATAGCAGCTTGAGAGTGCTAACATTTGGAAAGATGTATTTTCCTTCTTGTCTAATATAGTATTGACATCTCTAACTAGCCTTCTCTCTCACCTGCCTCCTAAGTGTCACTTCCTTACCTCACATCCAGGTTCTCATGGCCATTAGTTATCACCTATCTCTTCTGAGGATTACATACATACATACATAGTGTCATTTGCCTCTGATAACTGGCTCTGGGGACCTATGCCACAAGAGCATGTTTCCTGGAACTAGTGCTACTATAAATTGTTTAGGAAAAAAGGGAAGCTGTTGATGATAAAGGTGAGGCTTCCCCATTCCAATAATTCAAGCTGAGCATTCCTTTATCCCTTTCCCATATGCAATCTCAAATCCTCCCCATCATCTTATATTTTTTTCATCTCATTTTTCTCCCAATTTCTGGTGCTCAGTGAGATCTAGCTTTCTCCTGAGGACAAAGCCTCTTTGAGCACCCTTTCCAAGAGTGGCTTCTTCCCTCCTATTCCCTGATATCCAGGACCAGAAAGGAGAATTGCATTATTCTTTGCTCTCCACTGTTACTTTCAGACCCTCCTTCTGCTACCATCATTCAGTGATCAATCTGTCAATCAGCAATACAGACTCAGATAGGTTTAAGAAGTACAAATACAAAAAAAAAATTCTCTATTCTCAATACGAGTATATTTTATTAGTTCTTCTTTGAAATTCATGCCATCCTATCTAGGATCATATTTTCTATAGGCTTTTCCTGTTCCTTAAAAAAAATCACTATCAGCCTCAGAGTTGTCTTCACTCCCTTAGAAGATTCTGATTATCTAATTCTTTGACCTTTCCAAGGTCCAGCACCTCTGTCTCCAAAATGCTTTAAGAGTGATCATATCTTTTGCCATCTATTCCCCCAGTATTACTTTCCTCATTTTTTCTCTAGTTATGACTCTGAGAAGAAAAAAAAAACATTTTAGATGTGAGTAGCTTTAAGGCCAAGGAAAGGAAACAAGTGGAATCCATCCATAGTAGCTGCTGATTAGCCATAAGATATTTTTCATCTACCTGTTATCATCTCATCTTGACACAGAAATGAGATTCAGAAATGTGTTTGTGAATTCTCTGCTGCCCAACTGTAAAATGTTCCCTTTAATTTTGCCATGATAGGTATATTCTGGGTAAAGACATTCTGTAGATGATATTAGATTATGTCTGCAAGAGGAGGCATTCAGTGAGCAAGCACATGGAAGAAAAATACTCCTGCCTTGTCAGGGCATGATATAGCATAAACTCTAAATGTCTTGAAGCTAGATTTAGAGACCTGTTTGACCTTTGGGAGAGATTTTGTTTAGCAAGTAGATTGCTTCATTTCTCTAAATAGGAGAATGAGACAGTAAAGGAGGTTGCTCTAGAAAGGGCAGAAGCTATTGTCATTTTGAAGAAATATATATTTTTTAAAAGCTGCTAACAAAAAGCCTGGTTTTATCCTATGTGCCAAAAAATCTTCCTTTGGGAGCAAAAGAGAGAAAAAACTTTATTCGCAACTCAGCTCTCTTGAAACTCACCTAATTTCAAGGGGAAGATCAAGGTAATAACCTAAATGCCACTAGATCAAATCCTTCTACCTACTTCTTAATTCTGTTATAGGTAAAAGTTCCACTGGAAAGCCTCAAGATACCTCTCAGATTAGCTAAGATGACAGAAAAAAAATTATGATAAATGTTGGCATGGATGTGGAAAAACTGGAACACTAATGCATTGTTGGTGGAGTTGTGAAATGATCCAACCATTCTGAAGAGCAATCCAGAACTATGCCCAAAGACTATAAAACTGTGCATACCCTTTGACCCAGCAGTGCCATATGGTGTTGGATCTGTATCCCAAGGAAATCATAAAAGAGGGAAAAGGACTCACATGTCCAAAAATGTTTGTAACAGCTCTTTTTATAATAGCAAAGAATTGGAAAACGAGCAGATGCTCATCAATTGGGCAGTGCCTGAATAAGATAATGGAATAAATATTATTGTCTACAAAAAATGACGAATAAACTGATTTTAGAAAGGCCTGGAAAGATTTACATGAGTGAAATCATTGATGTGAAACAAGCAGAACCAGGAATATATTGTACACAATAACAGCAAGAATATGTAATGAATAACTATGAAAGACTTGATTCTTCTCAGTGGTTCAGTGATCTAAAGCAATTTTAATAGATTTTGGATAGAAAATGCTTTCTGCATCCAGAAAAAGAACTAAGGAGACTGAATGTAAATCAACACATGCTATGTTCACTTCTTTTTTTCTGTTTTTTTTCTCTCCCATGGTTTTTCTTTTTTGCTCCGATTTTCTCTCCCAACATGATTCATAAAGTAATGTGTGTTAAAATTAAGTAGATAAATATTTTTTAAAAAATAAAAGAAAAAGGAAAACATCAAGAACACTTTCTCCAACTTCCATCCCTTATCTCCTAAGGGAGTCACTGATGACTCCCTTAAGGCAGAGTAGGAAGAATGCTTCCTTCTTGTCTTTGCCTTTCCCCCATTTCTAGCTCCAGCGCAAACTCCACAACATATCCCTCCATGAATTAACAACAACCTATTCTCCTATCCAGGGAGTTAGAGTCAATCAGAAAAAGTAAAATACATTATATTACTGATCAATTTGAAATTCTACAAAATTTATAAGACCCTTATGACTGTATTTTCTCAGTTTCGAACTTTATTTGGACATCTTGCCCTGAAGTTAACTGCAAAATCTTTTTCTACCTAATGTGGATATCAGAACTAGTTTGGAGTGGTGGTAGAATGATGGGTAAAGAGAAACAGACTAATTGGAAAAAAATTTCTAGTTTTATGCTTAGGAGCACAAATTAGGCTTTTTTTTTCTTTTTTTTCTCCCCCTATGCCAAAATTAAGATTAAATTCTTTGAGGAACAAAACCTTAAGCATGTGGTCAGTAAATTTTCTCTTTTAGTTCATATGTAAGCAAGGATGAGACTCAATGAATAGGCAGTGTATCTTTGCTATAAAGTGCAATCTTTGTATCAAATCAACCGAACATTGTGGCAGCATGGTAAAAATATAGAATGGATTTGATTCAGGGGAATTGGATTTGAATCTTGCTTCTTTTTTCTATTCATATCTGCGAGAGTTGAACAAATTGTTTCACCTTTTGCTCACTTCAGTTTCTTCATCTATAAAATAAAGGATTTGAATCTGATAGTCCCTATAGTCATTCTTCCAGCTATAAAGTAAGTGATTCTAAGGATTTCTCTAAATTTATTAATTTATGAGATTTAGCCATATAATACTCATGCATTTTACTTTCAGAAAAGTAGTATAATGCATACATGGATTAGGGTCAATCTTGCAATTTTTTTCAATAAATATCTTTCTTTGGTTCAACTTTCTACCAGTACATAAAGATCTGGAGTAAGAGTCCAGACAACCTGAGAACAAATTCTGCATCTGATCCATAGTGCCATTTAAATCCCTTTTCACATGGAGCAATTTAATGCTAAAAAGAACAAAAATATTATTTGTGGGTAAAGAAAAAGATTTAATTAATAATTAATAAGTAGTATATTGTCATTATTTAGATATACATTTTGATGCCTAAAAGGATCAGGAAAAGAACTTCCATTTAATAAAAACCATTGAAATGTAGAAATTTAACTTAGGATTTTAGTAGCTAAACAAGAATGAACTGCAGTATCCATACATCATTACCTCATGTACATACATACATACATATATATGTGTGTGTGTGTGTGTGTACACATACATATACATGCAGGCACACAAACATGTATATACTCATATACATATAACTAGCTAGCTAGATTAGATCTTGTATAAGATATAAAATGATACCTCATTTGTATATAGCATTTGGATGTTTTAAAGAAAATTTTATTTATAAACTTTATTAATTATTCATTAGATTATATATGTCATCAAACTCTATTAATTATTTTTCATTTAGCTAAATTGTTTATTAAAATTTTGTTTAATATTTATTACAGTTCTGAAAAATGAGAAGATACAAGTGTAAGGAATCAGTTTTAAAAACACAAAATGAGATGGAGGACCATGTTTAAATCATAAAAGTTATAGAACATTATGATCCCTCAATTCACTTAATACAAGCCTGTTTTGCAATTAAAGATAGTAAAATTAAAACAAAGAATAATGGTATAATGATTTGGATATTGAGGTATTTTTTAAAAAAGAGTTGTTGGTTTGTTAGGGGAAATTTGGGAAGTAGTTACTTTTTAAGTACCTCTGATTTGAACCACTGAAAGTTATAGGAGATTGAAAAGGAGGTTGAGATTGAAGACTAAAGAATTTGACAAAAGCTGAAAGAAACAGTAGGAAGCCAAAAATGGTTTGTTAGAGTTTGACTAGAGTCAGGAACAAAGATTTAGCTGCTAATTTTTGATTTTTCTGAATGAAAATGGCAATTTTAGCTATTGATAGGAAAAAGCAGGACGTGAACCTACAAGTATTGTTTTGCCATTTAAGAAATGATAGGTAGTTCATTTTATTCAGAAAATTAACCAAAGCTATTGGTTGGTAATTTTCTTGCAATTGGACAATGTAATATATTGGAAAGTGAAAAACTGCCTGATGTGGTCAGTATTGTCCAATTCTTTATCTTAAATGGAACTACTATTTAGATTGTTGCTGCTGTTGTTTTTCTTCATTCTTGAAGAGGACCATGATATCAGGAAGGTATAACATGCAAATGAATTGAATTGAGAGAGAGTTACACAAAATCACCAGATTTATTTTCTTCTTTGGAGTCATCTGGGTCTAGTAGCCGTGATATAGATCACTAGAACTAGAGATGATTGTGGATGCAACTATTTAAATTAAGAGATATCACTATTTAATTGTCTTTTTAAGGGTAATTATAAGTTGAAAGAGCTTGTAAATATTATTTCTGACTATAGGTGAGAAGAATAGAGGTTGAGCTGGAGAGCAGTGAGGACCAATAGACAAGCACTGAACAGAAAAGTAGTTTTAAATGGAGACATTAAATCTGTAGCCCATCCTTGTCAGTTAGCTAAAGCATACTGTTATCCCTCTTTCATATGCTTCTCTGTCAGGTTCTTATAATTCTGTTTCCACTTTCTTCCATAATCTACAATTCACAGTTATACTTCAGTGGGAGAATGTGATTTAGGTTTATATGTGGATTGTGAAATACTTACTATTTTTCTATTCAATAAATGAGTATTTATTTTTATTTCTTGTGACTTAATGTTGAGTAAATGATTTTATTATATATTTAAAAGTGAAATTATTTTGACTTGTCATATAAATAGAAACAGGGTCTCTACAGCTAATTTGAATAGAGAGTTATTTCTCCCTCAAAATAATTATTCCTATTAAATACATTATAGAGTCCTTTTCTGAGAACTCAGACCTGCTAATGTGAGTTCAGGTTTCAGTGAGTAAGCCAGCTTAGAGAGTGATTATATGTCCACACAACTGAGTGAAAAATATGAATTTTTATCATAGTGAGATATATATCCCCTTTACCACTGTACCTGCATTTGGAGATTTCTGTCTCTGAAGGAACAATTTTCCTATAATTAATGTCTCATATACTAAAATATGGAGCTATTGACTCCAGGGTAAATCTGAAAGGTAGGAAACTATTGTGATTATTGTGAGACTCTTGTAGTTGAGTTTTTAACACCCTTAGTTGATTTTTTTGTTTTTTTTACAAAGGATGAGCCTAATGCTAAGCACTTGACTTCATGTGCCCCCAAAAATTTCTTTATGGCTCTCATGAATTAATGCACACAATTTGAATAATGGCAGCAACAGCTTCACCCCTTTGGGGAGAGGGTTATTAAATGAAGTCACTCAATTTCATCTTCTCCAACATGTTTTCCTGTTCACATTAAAAGAGGTCATTATCAAAGACTGCCTGGAATATAAGTTGAAATGTAATGTTACTTCTCATCTTTGAAACCAAAGGAAGTAGTTCTCTTTTTCACCAATCCTGATTTGTGACAGGTTGAGGTCCACAATATAGAACAAGTTCTGAGGATAATTCTGTAATCGGAAGATAAGTTTGAAAACATCCATTGTCTTCTTTCTAATTACTTATAAGTGATGCCACATAATAAAGGGATATGTGCTGATTTTTTTTGTAACAGTGGTGATGAGTTCCTTCTACTTGAGTCCTATTTCTATCCTTCATGATGGTAAAGAAAAGGGATAGACATCCCCCTAACTCACCTACATGTTTGACACTTGTTAGTTACCTTCAATCTGATTTAGCCTGTTTACTGAAACAATTTGCCAAGGAATGGTCTGTATGAAAGAGAGAAATAGGACTCAAGTAGAGGAAACTTTCCACATGCTCCATTGTAGATGTACTCAATTGGAAAAGGTTTTGATTATTGTCTTTGCAGTATAATAAGTCAGAAATATAAGAACCATCTTGGCTATTTAGAAGGTCATCAGAATCAGAAATTTAACTATGGGGGAATGATTTTTTTTTAATTTCAGTAACTTATGAAGACCTAATGAGACCAAAAAAAATAATGAGATGTTGGTGGAACTTATGAAGACTTATTGAGACAAAAAAGAAATCATGAGATATTGGTGGAAGTATCTTGATGAATGAAACCATATCAGAGTGAAGTTTCAAATCAAAGGTTTAGGTCTAGAGCTAAAAGCAACCTGGAAGTCCAGTTAATATAATCCTCTCATTTTATAAATGAAGTAATTGAGGCCTGGGAAGGTTAAATAACTTGGCCCAAGTCACCCAGTAATGAGTGTCAGAAGCAGATTTTGAACTCAGAACTTCTGACTGGAGCTATCTTTTGTTCTCCCTTTACAATGTATAAAAGTAAGTAATGGTTTTGCACAAAGACTTTTGCATCTTGGCTTTCCAATACTGAGTGAAACCAGGAATATGTATGATGGTGGAAGGAATTTTTTTTCTCTAAGCAAAAACATCTGGCTTGTATAGAGACTTAACCCCAAACCTTAGATCCATTAACACTTATATTTTGATCTTAAAGTAAGCTTATTGAACTTCCAATTGAGAGTATTATTGAAAGAAGTAGTTTGGATTCAAGGAAAGATTGAGTACAAGTAAAGCAACAGCAGAGTTGATGCTGAAATAAGATTGCAGGAGGAATCCTCATGCTTCAAGGCATAAACCATAAGCATTTGGGGGTCACTTGAAATATTTTTCCTCTTGCTTCATCTATCAGTATAGCCCAGTAAGCAGATTTCATTAAGGATTTGCTGCCATTCCTCAAGATGATTTTGGATGGGCCCAGATGAATTTTTCAGAGACATCACAAAAAGACAGAATTTTTATGTGCCCTGACTATCCTATGTAAACAATGGATGATGTAAAAAAATCTACCAAGTTCACAATCCAGGATTAGGTCTAGCTCCCATGATACACTAATAAGGTATGAGAATGATATAATGTATTTGAGTTGCCATCACAGATCTGGGGCTTGTCATTCTTTTTTGTAATTATCAGCAACACCATGAGAGATAAAAAGGGTGTTGATTTTGAGATGTTTATCAGACATCTAATTTAAGATTTCCAAAAAAGCAGTTGATGATGTGAGGCATGAGCTTAATTGAGAGTTTAGGGCTGAATAGATAGATATGGGGAATATCGGCACAGAGATAATATTTGAACCCATGGGAATTGTTGATAAAATCAAACTGTAGAGTATAGAAGGAAAAAACAAGAGACCTGCAGGCTCAGAGCCTTGGGGAACATCTCCATTTGGTGGATGTGATGTAGATGAAAATCTACCAAAGGAGACTGAGGAATGAATAATCAGACAGAAAACATAAAGAAACATTATACAGTTCTTGGGGTGAAAGTAGGAATTATAATAATGTCAAGAAAGTGTTTTGTTAGGGGAGCAATCTGCTAGTGGATGCTGGGGATCTAATTCTGTCTAGCAGAATAGATCCTTTTGTGTGAGAGGATGATAACAATATAAGGAGACTGAGAGGCAGTTGCATTCTCTGACCTCTCTCCTCTTCCCTCTTGCCTCCAATTTATTTCATTCCCAAATCACAAGCAACATCTATGTCAGTAAAGGCTGAATTGCATTTTCTTCAAGTGTGTTATGATTCAAACTATGGGGATTATCAGAGAACCTACCTGTCCCTTCATGGTACATCACCCTTTAACTCTTTACAGGCTTTCTGGGTTTTGTACTTAGGGTGTGGTCCTTAACAGTATTTCTATAGAAATCTACAGTTTTTTTGCCTCTTCAAAAGGAATCCAAGTTACAAAATGTGCTATTATAGAGGGCTATTTAGGTTCTTGGGGAAACTAGTAAGGCGAGAGAACTGTATTGATTTTTTAAAAATAGGAAATGGAGTCCTTTATATTATTTGCATTTTCTATTAGCAGAACAAAAGCTCACTTGTCCCTGATATATATCATTCCCTCCAGCACTTACATAAAAGTGGGATTCTGTAATGTTCTGGCTAGTTTTCTGGAGGTGCTTCAGATGGTCTTGGTCTCAGCAGGATAGACACCACGAGAATGTCCAGGAATAGAGTCTAGAGTCTTTATTCTGGTCCAGTCTTGATGTTAGTGGAGGAGTGCAGGAGGCAGGAAAGCCAGCAGGAGGATAGTCAAAAATGGAATGTCTCATTTTCAGTCCTTCTCAGTCCTTATATACCTTAGTAAAATTACAGCATTACAGCATTCTGAATATGTGTGAACTAGAGAGCCATTACATCACCATACTAAGTACTAAGCATATATGTGACCTAGAGAACCATCATCTCATCAATTCCATTGACTTAACACCTTCTTATAAGTATACTAGTTTTAAGTATACTTCTCCAGAGTTCCGGCCTTCTACAGGAGTTTAACTCATTTTAATCTGTGGACACAAGCTGACCTCAGAAATTCTTAGGAGAAACTGAGCCAAGAGATAACATTTTGTTCCTGTCTATCAAAATTGAACCCAATCTGTTTAAACTCAATCATAGGTTACATTTTGAAGAATGATTTTTAGTTTCTTTATTGTTATGTAACAACTTCAGGCCACAAAATCTCTGAGATTTATAGTTTTTCCCCATTTGGGAAGAGAGAGACTGAAGAGAATACAGGTGGGAGGTTAGGTGAAGCTTGTAGTGGCATTTTGAGTAATCTTAAGAGAAAATAAGGAGAGAAGAAAAAGATGAGAAAATGGGTAGCAATTGGTCACTGCATGATAGTGCACTCCTGGTCACAGTTCTTTTCTTCAAAATTATGACTGGTGACATTAAAATGGACAAGCAGAGAGGTGGGGCACTGGATTTTTTTTTGTTTTGTTTTTAAATCATAAGTTGCTCACTCCAATAGTAAAAAGGATAAAGGAAAACAAACAAATAAATCACATAGATAGTTCCTGCCATGTCACTTCCTTACTGCTATTTGGTTGTATTTTTTTTTTTTTTTACAAAATTGTATTAAATAATACTTTGCCAGGTTTAATACTATTTTTCATAAACACCTATAGTTGACACTGTCCTCATGCTTCCTAGTATCCCTTTGCAGAAGGAGAGGATTTTGGGAGCCACACAAAGTGTGACCTTTTCTGGTAAAGGGCTAGAAACTCAACTTCCAAGGCCATTTTTGGAGAATTGTACTCTCTTTTTAGTAGCTTAAACATTTCCAAATGCAAAATTACACCGACTGTGGGTAACTGGATATTACAACTTTCATTGGCTGACAACCAAATTATAAGATTTGCATTTTTTTTTAAATTGAATTGTGATTTATCAAATTGATTGGAGAAGTATAGTTTGCTGCATCTTCAAATGCTAGTAACCATTCACTTTTCAACAACAAAAAAATTCAAGTTATCAATAAATAGCAACCTGATAAAATTCCTTAAATCACTAACAATGAAAGAAATGTACATTAAAGAAATTCTGAATGTCCAACTCATACCCATCAGACTGACAAATTTGATTAAAAAGGAAAATGGAGGGATTAACTCCAACATTTAATCATTAATATATTGTTAATAGAGTTGTGAATTGGTTTAACTATTCTGGAAAGCAATTTGGAACTATGCCTTAAAAGTTACCAAATTTTCTATCTCCTTTAATATAGTGATTGGCATACGCCCCAAAAAGATCAAAAAAATGAGGAAAATAATATATATTTACACACAAACACATACAGATTTTATAATAGCTCTTTTTGTGATAGCAAAGGATGGAAACTAAGAAGATATCCACCAATATGGGGAAATGATTTGAACAAATTATAGCATATGAATAATGTAATACTATTTTAGTTCTAAAATATTAATACAGTTGCATAATAGATGGAGTGCTGGACTTGGGATCAGGAAGACTCATCTTCATGAATTTAAATCCATCCTCAGATGCTTACTAGCTATGTGACTCTAAGCAAGTCATTTAATCCTATTTATCTCAGTATCTGAGCTAGAGAAGCAAGTGGAATTGCCTCTAGTTTCTTCAACAATAAAACTCCAAATCGGTTATGAAGATTCAAATATTGCTAAAATTACTGAACATTTTTGTGCTCTAGGAAATGGGATGATTTCAAAGAAACATGGGAAGACATATAAACTAATGAAGAGGGAAATGATTAGAATCAGAAGAAAGATTTATATGGTAACAAGAAAATTGTAAAGACAAATTTGAAAGACAACTCTGCTTAGTCCAGCATCTACCACAGTTTTTGATGATTAATTATGAGGAACATTTCCCACCTCCTCACAGAGAGGTGATGGATTCAAATTGGAGAATATGACATACATTTTGGATACGTTTATTTTGCTTGACTAAGCATATTTGTTACAATTGTTATACTGTTGACAATATTTTGAGGTTTCTTTCTCTTTAGGGAAGGGAATTAAATTAAAATTTAATTAGAAACAAGAAAATATCTATGGTTTAACATAATGCCTGAGGCTGGAGGTACTCTATGATGGCTAGTTTTTAATATTACTCTTTCTCTCTTAACCTGGAGCCCTGTTATTTCAGATCTCAGAAATTGTTTATCTGATTCATACTAATGAATCTCATTTCTTTTCTGCTTTCTCAGATCTCTGATTCTTTTCATTATAATGAGAGATCCTTTTCCTTATACCATGTTTCCCCGATAATAAGACACTGTCTTATTAATTTTTTGGACAGAAAAACCACCAGAGGGCTTATTTTCAGGGGAGGGCTTATTTTAATGAACGTTGACAGCAATTTTAATAAACAGGTAAATGTGAACAAAAAAAAGTACCTTTATTCAATAATGATCATGTCATCTTCTTCAACAACATCGTCATAAGTGTTCATACCCTGAATTCCGTCCTGGATGTTTTGCACCTCTATTTCCTTCAGAAGAAGTGGACCCAATCTGTCATGTCCAGCAATATAGCTCTCTTTAAATGAACATGTCTTGTCCAGGTAACCTGCTCGTAGTGCCTTGGCGACACAGCTGTCAGTAATTTTATCCCATGACTTCTTCACCCAAGTCACGACTTCTTGCAGACAGGGCTTCACAACGTTTCCACACTGATTTCTTTCTATTCTATTTTCAATGTAGTCATTGACTTCCATGCGCAAATGGTCCTTGAGGGTACCGTAATGTAGCGTGTAGCGCAGGGGATCACCTTCACTATAGTAGCAATCTCAATAGGGCTTATTTTCGGGGAAGGGCTTATTTTAGAGGAATCTTACACAGTAAGGGGAGGGCTTATTTTCGGGATAGGTCTTATTATCGGGGAAACATGGTATTATCAACAGATTGTCAATAGGTAGTTTGGTGGCACAGTGCATATGACACTAGCCTAAGGGTTGGGAATCCCTGAGTTTGAATTGTACCTAGTCTGAATCCTTACTGGTTGTATGACTCTGGACAAGTCACTTAACCACTGAACTTCAGTTTCCTCTTCTGTAAAACAAGGATAATAATAGCACCTATCTCTCAGGATTGTAAAGATAAAGTGAGATAACATATGTAATAAATGAGATAACAAATGTAAAGTGATTTGTTAACCTTAAAGAACTATTTAAAGGCTAATTACAATCATTCTTCACATTCTAAGGAAGAGAATTTTATTTGTGTGTGTGTGTGTGTGTGCTTGTGTGATGGATTTCTTTAGCACTCTGGAAAGGTTTTTGGAAGCCTTTTTAGACTAATGTTTTTTAAATGCATAAGATAAAATACATGGGATTATATGGAAAAGCAAATATATTGAAACAATTGTAAAAATGCTTTTTAAAAGTTCAAATACTGGGGCACTTAGGTGGTGCAATGGATAGAGCATCAGCCCTGAAGTCAGGAAGACCTGAGTTCTAATCTGATCTCAGACAATACTTCCAAGCTGTGTGATTCTGGGCAAGTCACTTAACTCCAATTGCCTCAGCAAAAAAAAAAAAAAAAAGTTCAACAACCCCTAGAGCCCAACTTACCCTATCCCTAATACTATATAGCATTTGTGAGGCTCACACATTAGTCTGAGTCAGGTGGGACAGGACAGCATTTCCTGTTAAGTTATTCATGTTAAGTAGCCATTAGAACCTAGCTGGCAGGACCCCAAGGTTGTTCTGTTAATTACTGAGATTATTTGCAGGAAAAGCTTCAAATGAAACTATTCAAAACTCTACTAATGTCATAAAAGGTTTATATTATGTAATCTTAAAATAAATTTTGAATCAGGTGTGGAGAAAACAAGATGAATTCAAGAAAGGAGAGGAAACAATGAAAACTAGGTTCAATTGAGTTTTTTTTAAAGTACAATAAAAATAATTCTTAATAATGACATTTATTATTGATTTATATGACTATAAATAATACACAGTTAATATCTTCTTGCCTAGATTATATTTTGCTCAAAGTGCTCCTTTAAGCAAAAATTTATTTATTTTTTTGGTTTCATCAGAGTGGCATCTCTGAAACTGATGGGAAAAGGCAACTCAATCATTATTATCTTTATTTCCTTGCCTTCCTCTTCACCCTTCTTTCCTACACATGAATATTTCCTGGCAACAGAGTGATTTTCTTATTTTTCTTGGTGAGGAGAATCATGCCCTCCCAAGAATAGGCAAGAGTAGAAATAGTAAGGTGTCAGTCCTGCAAAAGGTCAGTACTAAATGTTTGCTCAGTCTTTAAGACAGTGGGGTCCCCCCAACTACCCTATTGCCATCTCTAATACCTTACTTAAAAGTGAAACATCAAGGCATAGAGATAGGAGAAATTGAAGGGCAAAAGAGGCAGTGTGTTGCAGTGGAAAGTGGGGTGTTGCAGACACCCCAAGTGTCTTGGGGTAAAAAAGAATTGGGTTTAAATGCTAGCTCTGATATTAGTGACATTCTCAGAGCCTCTGTTTTCTCAGTTAAAATGAGGATAATATCCTAGCTATTTCAAAGAACTATGAGAAAAGTGCTGAGTGTGTCAGAGTGTGAGTGCGAGAAAAGATTATAATCATAGCCATCCCATGAAGTACTGCATCTGGATACTGAACATTTTTAGGTGGTCTGATTTGATAGGTCAGTGAGGAAGGTCTTAGAGTTTTGAAATGATATAGAATCCTTTGGTTCTCCTGAGGATAGCATGGGGAGCTAGCTGCTTTAGAGAGAACTGACTGCTAATTCAGGATGAATTGTCTATTTAATAAACCTTAAAGGAAGTGATTCCACCCTCTCTTTCTTTCCATTTATTCTGGCTACTACTTCAATTGCCAGAAGATGAGGAACTTAAGGAAGACAGAGCCAAACTGAGTTGAAAGATGGAATGCCAATTTAATAGTCCTGACAAATGCTTTATATTTGATGATTTAAATATCAACCTCTAAGGAGAATAATAATAGTTATTTTGAAGCACCTGTAATCTTTAGGTTTTTTTCTTTATTTTGATAAATTTTAAGCATTTCAAGCCTTTTTGATACACATTTGTGTGTGTATATGTGTATGAAATAAATAGCTGTCCTAAACCTGACCTACATAGTAGATTGAGTACCTTTTTGTAGAAATGATTTTCTTTAACTTGAGCTAAATCTAAACTTTAAATAATTCTCTCTGGGGCTCTTGGACTGGGATGTCAAGAACCATAGAGTTTAAGAAAAAGAATTTAATCTGGATCTCTCCCTTAGGAATGGGATTCAATTCAGTCAGCATATGAATTGATCATCAAAGGACCTTTTAGAGAAGAAGAGAAAATTCCCAAGTCCTTGGGACCAACAGTGGTTATATGTTTTGTCATACAAACTTAAAAGCTTTTTATAATTACGAGTTATTGTTTTCCCTCCCTGTTTGTGACTACATCTTGCTTGCCTATCTATAGCTTTGTGTTAGTTTTTCTTTGGGAGTTGGCAAGAAGGAGGTAGTGCTAGAAAAATTGCAAGAAAAGAAGAAAATAAGATCAATGCAGCAACTTAGTTCTTTCAAATGGTTAATATTTACTTAGAACCCAGAGTAAAAACTCCTTGAGGGCAAGGACTCCTTCCTCCTTTATTGGTCTTTGTCTTTATCTCTAGTGCTTAGTATAATATCTGACACAGTATGAATTTTATAAACTTTTATTGAATTGAGTCAGAAAATAGATGCAAGATTAAAACCACCAAAGAAGACCTAAGCATCTTTTTTTCTCCACTGGCTTTCACCTCCCCCAGGCATTTCTTAGGACCATTTTTTTTTTCCATTTTCATTACTTTTCAGTAAATTGAAGTGCACTTCTGATAAAACCAGGAATAGGTTGTTCCTTACCTTATTTTCCCAAACTGCTTAGAAGACTTTATGGAACTTCATGCTTTAAAGTTTAAGGCCTTCTTGCTGGGGTCTCCTTGGAGACACCCACAGTCTCTACCAATAAGCCTTTCCTTGAACATGTCTCCTTCCTTTTACAACATTATTATTTTTCTTCACTTATCTAGGTTTTTAAAAATAACTTGGTTGGTGTGTAGAACATCTTGCTTTGTTTCTCTAGAAAAGCACTACATGAATACTATACATTTTTAGCTTCTAACATCTATTTTTCCCATCCTAGATAGGCTAGATTTTTTAAAAGTATAAAAAATTAAAAAGAAGTATCCATTGAAATAGTATTGAATTAGAAAGAAGAATTTTTTTTAAAAATTATATTCAATTTCATTTTAAGATTCTCCTGAGGTTGAAGAAATCTTCCTAACGGAATGTTTTTTTCCCTTCAAACTTTCTTGTTCTTGTACTCTACTCTCTAGCAAAAGAATATGCTATTCTGAGGCATTCCAAACTTCCCATTAGTTTAAAGGATATGAAAATTCAGTTTCATTTTATAGCCCTATGTGATTCAGAACTTGAATTGTGCATGAGACATGCTAAGTTAAAAAAAAAAAAAGGCGCAGGGAAAAGAAAGAGAAAATGGAGGGGAAAAAAAAACTTCAGAATGACATGCCATTTTCTAATAATAAGAGACATATGGCAAGGAATGAAAGAAGTCCATCTGGTAACTTGACTTTTGTGACATATTCCTTCCCTGTTGCTTTAGCCCTAAGTGTTCACCTTGCTGAGAAAGTTTTTTTTTTTTAAAGAAAAAAATATCAAGACAACCTGAACTGAATCTGCACATCTACCCAAGGGAAGAACCACGTGCAAGCAAAGTCATGTAAATCTGAGTCTCCTTGAATCTCAGTGTCCTCTTTCTCCTTCCTGTAGAGTACTTTTACACAGCATTGGAATTAAGCCAACTGAACTGCTGCATTTCTAGAGGAAGGAGTAGAATTGAAGTGGAAATCTGGATGATCTTTATCTCTTGGGGCACAAGAGACTTCTGGAGCACTCAGACTGACCTGGACACCAACAGCAGGCAAATGGTCTTTTTGAGCTGATTCGTTGGATTCTAAAATACTTAAGGTTTTTCTTTAGCCTTAATATTCAGTAATTTTTGGTCAACAAAGGAATGCCTTCTTCCTCTGAATTTTGTGTATAAGTGCAGAGAATGTTTGTCACATAAAATTTCCTTTTTGTTATTTACTTTCCTATTCCATCTTAATTAAATGTCTCTTTACTTTTGGGCTTATGTGCCTTTTGTATGATCTGGCATATAGACAGGTTCTGGAACCCTGGTTTGGAAAATTTATAAATAGGGGTGTATTCAAGGCAGCTCAAAGCTGCCTGTAAGAGTCAATTGTTAAACTTTTAGGGAACATTTAGCTACTCATCGATATTTTGTTGTTGTTGTTGCTATTGTTAATTGTCTAAACTTTTAAAAGTGATGGAGAAAATACAGATTAAACTTAAAAATGTTTTGCCTACAGAAGTACCAACTTGATTGTAAGCAGTTTCTAAACATTTACTAGCACTCCTTTGTATACAACCCAAAATAGTAAACGGAATCTGGAAAGAATGGGACTGAAGTCCACAAATAGTATTGCAGAATGATATACCTAAGTAAAATTTAGAGATCATATAGTCTAAGTCCCTAATTTTATATTTGAGATAATTGAGGTAATCATGAATATCCTTCTGTTGTGGATATTCAACTGAATGGGCTGTGAAGTATCATTTACACAGGATATGAAATGTTTCAGTGTTGCTATCAGCCATAATACTTATGTTTTGATATTGAGCTGTAGACATTGGCTTTATGGTTAATATATGGCATATTTAAACAATTGTCCTAATGGAAGCATGCCCTGTTCTGAGAATTGGTGGGTTACAAAGAGGTTGATAGGTTCACTTGACTCACAGAAACAATAGAGCTATTAATCTATTTTGGAACTCAATTCGAATTCACTTTGCATGGGTCATCTATCTAACACACTGCCAACAGTGTTACTCTGACCCTGTTGCCTTGGCAATAGGGTGAGCTCTCAGAATCATTACCTATAATTCTTCTCCCTGTATCCTTGGGGAGTCTCAGCATCTAAGCCTTGGGATACAAGTGTCTCTTTAAACATTATCCTAGTGTACCCTGGAAATTCCTCAGTGAATTAAAAATAAAATGAATTAAATTATAAGCAACAGACTTAAATAGTTTAATATCACACAGTGAAAATATCCAGGAATTTTTATACTCGATATGATATTATATGGATATCCTTATTTTGATCGCCAAAAATTCCTTGTCTTAGTTTCCTGGTGATCTCTTTATCACACTATTAATTTTTAAGTACATATATCTAGCAAAGAATATTTCTATCAACTGAGATTTATAAACCTATTTATAATAGTAATGGGAAAGAATATAAGGAAATATATAGTAGAAGAGGTATATATTAATAGTATGAAAAGGTTTGCAAGTGATAGCTTATAGATATGCTTATAGTTAAACAAATAGTTAAATCCTACATAACATTTACCCCTTTTAGCTTTCTCCTCCTTCTCAGATTGTTGGTTCGTTGTGATCCTATTTAGGGTTTTCTTGGCAAAAATACTAGAGTGGTTTGCCATTTTTTTTCTGTACCTCGTTTTACACATGAGGAAACTGAGGCAAACAGGGGTAAGTGTTTTGCTCCGGGACACATGGTTAGTAAATATTTAAGACTAGATTTTAACTCTGAAAGATAAATCTTCCTGACTCCAAGCCTGGCACTCTATTACTGTGCCATCTAGCTGCCCACCTTCTCAGTAAGGCTTTGGTATTAATATAGTTTTAAATCATTGGAATAATTTCATTTCCTTGGCATTCTTCATTTCCATGTTTTGTTTGTTCTTCTTCAGCATGTCCAACAATCTTTTTATCCTGAAACAGTAGTCCCCAAACTCATACCTTTAATCCTTAGGGCTCTTCTCTCTGATTGGAATGGCTTCTCCTAGAACTTCCATTTAAGGAGAATGCCCAGATATTTCTTCATTCCAACCCTTCCACCCTTCTTTTATGTTATCTTCCTGACTAGAATATAAGCTTCTTGAGGGAAGCTTTTTTGCTTTTTGGTTTTATTTGTATTCCCAGTGATTGGCAAAGTTCATAGTACATGATGAATCCCAAATAGTTACCTAACTATTTGACTAAGGGTGATATTTTCAACTTTCTGGAATCTTGTTCCCTACCCTCAGTTGGACTGTGAACTAGAGCTTCCCTTCTAATCTTCATTCTCTTTCTCCAAAATCATTATCCTCAAAATGCTTATCTTGGGTCTTTTCATCCTTAGTACATTGACTGAATCCTGGGAGACCTTATCTTCATCCACCCTTGCTTTATTTCCAGTGAAAACATTTTTTTCTCTCTCTTTCTCTAACTTCCATGATTTCAGATTTTGGTCTTGACATTAAGATTCTCTTGGGCAGAGACTATTCACTTAGATATTCTTAATGTTTGTTGAATGAATTGAATTGTCTTCATTCTAAATTCTACCAGGAGTGAATGTCCCTTCCTCCCCTATTTCAAGGGACAGATTTAGTATTAAATCAAGGAATTCTTGCCATATTCATCATGAAAATTTGGCTCCTAGGTCTAGTTAGTATTGAGATCTGTTTTTTTTTTTCTTTAATAGAGCTGAAAGAGGGAGGTATAGATTATTTCTTTATCCTTTTTCCATACCCCAGCTCCCCATCTCAACTGCATTCTAAAATGAAGGTCAATGACTATCTTCTCACAGAGGAACTTGCATAAATAACTACATAAAACTATGAGTTATGTCATATATAGGGAAACTCAAAATGAACAGGTCATAGTGAGAGTTCTGCCCACAGGTGATGAAATTTTAGCTAAGTAATATAAAATCCTAAAAGATGATGTTGTCAAATTGCTGCATTCAAAGAATCTAAGAATTTCAATAGAGGTCCCTGGATTGGAAAAGATCAGTTTATAACCCAGTCTTAAAGAAGGACAGTGGAAAAGAATGTTTAAACATCTCAAATAATTGTGCTTATTTCACATTCCAGCAAGGTTATGGTTAAGGCTCTATAAGCTAAGCATCAGCAATATGTGAACTCAGACTTGCCAGAAGAGCAGGCTGGTTTTTCAAGAGGGTGAGGAATTAGAAACCAAATTGACATTGTTCAGTAGATTATGGAGAAAGCAAAAGAATTCCATGTAATGTTCTGGCTAGTTCTCTGGGGGTCCTCTGAATGGGCCTTGGTCTCAGCAGAATAATCACCACAAGAATAGTCAGGAATAAAGTCCAGAGTCTTTATTATCTCCTTCACAATCTGTCTCCTTCACGTGGGGCCATGCTAGCTTTCTGGAGATCCTTGGTCTTAGTGGAGAAGTGAAGGAGACAGGTCAGCCACCATGAAGGTTTTTATCTTTGAGTCTGTTCTAGTCCTCCCCTAGGTCTGACTCTGACCTCTTAAATACTCTATTACAATTAAATCCATTCATCATACTGAGTATAAGCCAATCATTATATCACTAGGAAATCCTTATTTGTTGTAAGATTAAATCAATTATACTGAACTATTAATCATCATGCTAAACTAGATAACCATTGTCTTATCAATTTCATTGAGTTAACACCTTGTTGTAAGAATCTTTGCCTCAAGTATATTTCTCCAGAGTTCTGACCCATTACAATTCCAGGAAAAAAATCAAATAACAAACAAACAAACAAACCCCTCCCCAGATAAACATTTCCTTTTGCTTTATAGATTTTACTAAAGTCATTAACTATGGATGGCAACAAAGTGTGACAAATGTTAAAAAGATGAGAATATCAAATCATCTTATTTGTCTCCCAAAGAACCCTGTATGTATGCCAATAAGGACTAGTTCGATGTAAAGATGGAAGAACTAATTGATTTAAGATTGGAAAAGGAGTATGATAAAGTTGTATGCTGTCACCCTACTTATTTAACTTGTATGCCGAGTACATCATGCTAAATGCCAGCCTGCAGGAATCAAAAGCTGGAATTAAGGTGGTTGAGAATGCTATCAACAATCTCAGATATACAGATGACACCATTCTGATGTCAAAAAGAATTAAGAAGCCTTTTGATAAGGGTGAAAGAGGAAAGTTATAAAAGTTAGATTGTACTTTAACATCAAAAAAAATTATCTTCTTGGCAAATAGAGGGAGAAGAAATGGAAGCAATATCAGGTTTTATATTCTTGGGCTCAAAGATGAGTGTAGGTGGTGTCTGCTGCCATGAAATCAAATGATTTTTCTTTTGAAGAAAAGCAATGGCAAAGTCGGACAGTAGCTAGAAGGCAGAGATATCACCTTACTTACAAAAGTTTATATAGTTAAAGCTATGGTTTTTCTATTAACAGTGTATGGCTGTGAGGGTTCTACTGTAAGGAATGTTGCCTCTCCTGTTCCCCAATCAATGCTTTCCAATTGTGGTGCTGGAGACTTCTTTGAGAGTCCTTTGGACAGCAAGGGTGTTAAATTAATCAATATTTAAAGGAATTAATTGATTACTCATTGGAAGGATAAGTTCTGAAAACTGAAGCTGAAGCTAAAATTTTGGCCACAATTAAAGAGATAGAATTCATTGGAAAAAAGCATGATGTTGGGAAAGATTGAAGGCAGAAAAGATGAGATGGATGGATGGTGTCATAGAAGCAATAAACAGGTCTTAGACTTCAGGAGGTAGTGAAAGTAGGATCTGGCATGCTATGTTTTATGGGATTATAGTGGTGAATATACTCTAGCTATACATTATTGGTTGAGCAATACTAATTGTTTGACATCTCCTAAGGCCAATAGAGATTGTACTAGTCTTCCTGATTCTTAAATAAGGATTTTATAACTTTCCCATCTCTATAAGAGAATGAAGCACTCTTGGACCTACTTTTTGGGGAATAGTTCCTGAAAATTACAGAATAAATACTGTAACAAAAATTGAATGAATAGGTCCCTCCTTTTGGTAATAAAAAGTTTATAGAATCACAGATTTAAAACTGGATAGGCCATCAGAAGCTAGCTTAGCCCCTTTATTTTACAGATGAAAAAATTAAGAACCAAGGATATAAAGTGACTTGCCTAGGCTCATTATAGGCAATAAGTAACAAGCACTGGAATTTACTGTCAAGTCTATGGTGTTAGCCCAAAACTTTCCCCCTATGTTGCATGGATCATCTTGTCCAAATTCCTTGAGGATACAGAGATTCAGACAACTGAAATAATTTGTATAAAGTCATAAAGGTACTAGAGATCTGAACAGACACTCATATTTGCCTTCAAATCTAGGAGTTTGTCAACTATATTTGTAAGTAATAGTGTCTAATAACTCTAGAGTCAAGAAGCATGTTGTTGAGCTGGTGTGAAAGAAGTATTCTTTCTAATTCATATACTGTGCCTAGAAGTTGTTAGCAAGCTCATGAGAACTTCTGAGGTTGCTGAATTATCAAATCTAGATATTCAATTCCTTTCTATTCTTCTCTTTATCCCTTCTTTTTGTCACCATAGCAAAATGGGAGAGGCCAAGAACTTTTAAAAGAGTTCTTTCTCCTGAGCAGAAAAGAGAAAATCTCTATGATTTTCTTAGACTTAGGATCAATAACCTCTTTGAAATGAATTCTTTTTCAGAGGTTAGGGACCTGACTGATTTTTTTCTCATTTCTTTTCTCCTTCATTAGCTCATAGATGAGACTTACTAAATGTCTTTTGAATAAGTGGCTCCCCATTACCGCAGATTTTAATCACTCTTCCTCTAGTGGGGATTTCTAGAAAAAACTAGAAATTGTCCAGAAATTGTCATTATCTACTTTTAGCAGGAGATCTTTCTTGATCTCCTTAGCATTAAGTGCCTTTCGCTTATTCTGACAATATGTATATACTAAGTTATACAGATGCTGCCTCCCACATTAGAATGTAAGATCCTTGAGGACAAGCTTTTTTGTTGTTGTTTTGTTGTTGTTTTGGTATTATTAGCAGTTAGCAAGGTACCTGGTGAGGGCTCAATAAATTCTTATTGACTGATTGTTTTTCTGTATGTATCTATGTGTGTGTGTGTGTGTGTGTGTGTGTGTGTGTGTGTGTGCATGTGTGTGTGTATACAAATGAATATGGAGAGAGAAAGAGAGAGTTAGGTTATAAAGTTAGAATGCTTGTTAATTGTTTTTCACTGGAAATAAAACAAGGGCAGGGTAAAGATAAGATTTTCCAGACCTTGGTTCTCAGGGCTGAGAAGAGACTATTATCCCTATTTTTGAAAGAAGTAATTGTGGGTATTTGTGATATTTCCAGTTAAGTTTCCTGGCTTTCAGTTAGAAGTGAAATTTAAGAGAATGTATATAGTGGTAGATACCTTGCTTTGTCTTTTTTGAAGGGGCTTTCATCTCTGCCTAGCCAGTGGCTTCTACCCTCTGTTATCTGAAAGACCTTGATTCAGGTATTTCTCCTAGATAATTTTTCTTGCTAGATGACCTTTTGGGACACAAATTCAAAGTCTTATTGAAATTAAACTTTGAAAATGAGTTTTTTTTTTCTTTTTCTAATTTACATGTGTTCATGTCTTTCTCTTGACTTCTTAATCACTTTCTTCTTGATCCTACCCTTTTATAAAAATCTCTCTTCTAACGGACCTCTGCAAGAACAATGAGTCCCCTTCCTCACAAGAAAATGCTTTTTCAGTCTGTTTAAACAGCTCTGTTAAATGTCAATACTCTCTGGTCACCTGTGCCAGAAGTTTATAGTATCTTTGGACAGAATCTATTTCCAAATGGTTACGGGAGCAAAGCTAGTTCCAAGCTTGGTATATACACTTCATAGGATGGGCAACAGGGAAGGGAGGGAAGTCCACAAGCTGTTCTTTGTCAATGAGAAACCTGTGCAGGTGCTCTTTCCAGCAGCAATGAAATTACATGGCTGGTGTTCAAATATTTTGAATTCAACCCCAAGTTTTAAAGTCCTGGCTCCTGTACAGGCAAGGATAAATATATTTTTGTTTACCTGATGTTGTATAACACAATAGTATTATACAACATCATTGTTGTATATGAAGTAATTTGTATAAAGTCACTAGGGATCAGAACAGACATTCATGATATTTGCTTTCAAATTTAGGAGTTTGTCAACTATATTTATAAGTAACAGTGTCTAACAAATAACTGGAGCATGCTGTTAAATAGAATCTGCATCTCTGTGGCCAACATATTGACTGAGAAAACCACTAATTAATATTATGTTTTATTATATCTTTATTTTGTTAACTATTTCACAGTTATGTTTTAACCTGGGTTGGACACACTTGGAAAAAACGTGATACCATTGGTAGGGCAATTTTAATGATCATGGGAATGTTGCGGATATATCTACATTCTATGATGATACCCTTTTATCTTCTTTAAGATGCTCATATTTCCAATGTTTCCCTGAATTTCCTTGAACCTCAGTTGTTTCATATTTAAATGAATGAGAATAATAATAGTTATTTTATGTACCTAATAATTTTGTGAAACTTAAGGTATTTCATAAATGTTAACTATTGTCAGCAGCAGCATCATTCTACTTTTGATTACTTTTAGGTAAGTGTCATGTGGGTATTAATATAAGTGCATTTTCCATTTCCACAACCTAAATTGTCATTTATAAAACCTAACCATGACTTTAAACAGTGTGTGTGTATGTGTTGTGTGTATAATATGTGTGTATGTAGTACACACAAATACATATACATTTCTACACACATATATACATATATATGTAAAGTTTGTATTTAGAGCAATGTAGTATAAAAATACAGAGCTTTCCAATGAACTAGATGAAAAGCAATGGCAGCTAATATAATAATGAATATCTGAATAGCTATTGCAGGCATATTTTTTTGGTGGTCTTTTCAAAGACATGAGTGCATTTCTTTTGACCAGGCAGCACTTTAAATGAAAAGAAAACACAATCTTGGATCTAGATATATAGCTTGAATCAATTTAGGTAATGACATTCTCACCCCAACCTTCAAATCTTAATATTTTTTTGGTACAGAAATGCTCATTGTTAGAAATTTTAAAGGATTTTATTATCTTATGAAATGAAAAGGAGTGAGAACTGTTACATATCCTATTTTAATTCCTGCAGCTAATGTTGACTTAATTAAGCCACACCTGTTCTCAACCACATTCAAAAATCTAGACAAAGCACAAAGTTTTTATCCAGCTGTTATTTTGATGTTTGGTTGAGCAAGTCACCTTCATCTTCTTGCCTTTTTAAAGGGATAGGTGTGGACTAGTTAACATCTAAGTGTCCTTCCATCTTCAACATTTGATATGACTTCATTATTTTATTATTATGAGATTCTATTGTGTTTAGTATAGGATTAATTTTCCTGGTCATGTAATAATTTTTCTAACAAGCATTCCAGTTTTCGTTCTCAGTATTTGGAAATTGATTCAATTTTTAGCAATTCATAGCCAGTGATTTAGATTCCTCTGTCATTTATTCTTACAGATAAAAGGGGTATTATGTGCTCTTGCATATTTGGTATCAGTGAGCTTTAAACCCTTATCTTTGTGCCCACCATCAAGAATCAACATATTTAGTCTGGAGAAGGGTAGTCTCAAAAAGTTTCAAATATGTTGTAGAGTTTTATAAGGGAAAAGAAGGCAATAGCCATTTGCCTTTGGGAGAAGAGAAAAAAAGATTAAAACTAACCAGAATAATTAGGTTTTAGGAGAAATTTTTTTAAAAAATAGTATCATTTGTAATGTTAATTACAAATTTTGTAATTTTGAGTTTTAATTTCTCTTTTTCCTTGCTCCCCTCTACCCACTAAGAAGGTAAGAAATGTGATTTCAATTATACATTTAAAAATCATGTAAAACAAATGTCCATATTAGTTAAGAAAGTAAAAAAAAAAAAAAAAAAATCTCCAATCTGTGCTCTGATTCTATTCTGGATAGAGAAAAAGCATTTGTCATCAGAAGTCTTTCAGAATTCTCTTGGATCATTACATTGATCAGAACAGCTGAGCCATTCACAGTAGATCATTGTAATGTCTGGACTAGCTCTCTGGAGGACCTCGGGATTAACCTGAAGCCTTGGATTTAGTGGAGGAGTGAAGGAGGCGGGAGGGCCTCATAGCTGGTCAAAATGGAGACTGGAATCTGGCATCTTATCTTGTGGCTGAGAGAGCTGCTGCTGAGAGATTGTTCCCAGTTGTCCCTGCCCTTAAATACTTTAGTATGATTACATCATTACACCACACTAAGCAAGGGCCAGCTGTAGAACATTACATCATTACATCACGTTAAGTACCACATTAAGTATGTACTTCGCTAGAGAATCATTATCTCATCAATCTTACTGAGTCTTAAGTATATCTTTCCAGTGTTCTAGCCCTCTACATATCATCATACAATATTTCTATTATTATGTCTAATATTCTTTTGGTTTTGCCCACTTCACTTTGCATCTGCTCATATAAGTTTTTCCCATTTTTTTCTGAAATAATCTGAATTGTCATTTCTAATAGCACAAAACTTTTCCATTGCAATCATAGATCACAACTTATTTAGCCATTCCTCAATTGATGGATATGCCCATAATTTCTAATTCTTAGCAACTAAAAAAAGAATTATATTTTTGTACCTATAGGTCTTTTCCTTTTCCTTTGATCTCTTTGAATGCATATCTAGTAGTGATATTACTGGGTTGAAGGTATATATAGTTTTGTTGTCCTTTGGATAGAATTTCAAGTTATTTTTCAGAATGATTGGATCTGTTCACAACTCCATTGACAATTAGTGTCCTATTTTTCCACATTCTCTCCAACATTTGACATTTTCTTTTTCTGTTATATTAGCCAATTTGATAGATTTAAGATGGTACGTGGAAATTGTTTTAATTTTCATTTCTCTAGTCAGTAGTGACATAAAGAATTTTTTCATGTGACTATAAATGGTTTTGATTTCTTCATCTGAAAACAACCTGTTCATATACTTTGACTGACATTTGGATAATGACTTGCATTTTTATAAATTTGACTCAGTTCTCTATATATTTGAAAAAAGAGGCCTTTATTAGAGAAACATGCTGTAAAACATCCCCCAATTTCCTGTTTTCATTCTAATCTTGGTTGCATTGGTTTTGTTTGTATAAAACCTTTTTAATTTAATGTACCCAAAATTACCCACTTTACTTCCTGTGAATTTTTTGTTTAATCATTAATTCAGGATTTTTTCTAATAAGGATTGCTAAAGAAGATTATGACAATTGTCTCCTCTAGAAACATTTATATTAGATGGGGCAATACCTGTCTTTCATGTTTTAGACTAGTATGTTTTTCTCTGAAGATTGAGCTATATCTTCTCTCAAAGCCTATCCAACACTCTGATCTGTACTCAAAAACTGTGTTTGAATGGAAAGACAGCAGGAGCTAGATATCAGGAAGAAATCCGTATTCAAATTCTAACTCTCGACACTTGCTAGTTGTGTGCCCATGAGCCATTATACATTTTGAGCCTCAAATTTCTTTTCTATAAAATAGGAAAAAAAGTACATGAATTTGGCTTCTTGGGTTGCTGTGAGGAAACCATTTGTAAACTTTAAAAAGAAATAGAAATATGATTTATCAGTAAAACATGACCCAAAGATTCTACTTCTTCCATTGTTTCCTTTTTTTCTTAACTTTATTGAATTTGTTTATGCAAAAACAAAAATTTTCTATTTTATCTTCTGTGATCTTACTTTCTATTATTTGGTCATTAGTTTTTCTGTTCTCCATTGATCTATTTTTTCCCAGGTTTCTTTAACTTTTTTTTAAACATTTGACCTTTTATATTTGTCTTGAATCCTTTGGGAGTTTATTTTGCCATAAAGTAGGAGATATTGGTCTAAATCTAATTTCTTTCACATTGTTGTTCTAAATTTCCCAGTAGTTTTTTCTTATCTTAGCAAGATCTTAGTAGATGTAAGAATTATGATCAATACGAGGACCAACCATGATTCCAAAAGACTGGATCAATGATGAAACCCACTATTTATTTCCTAAAAGAGAGAAGTGTATTACACACACACACACACACACACACACACACACACACACACATACACACACACACACACAGATAGATATAGATATAAATATATAAAATTCAGTCAGTGATGGAATTTTTTTTTGCTTGAAAGTGCTTTCAGCACTTATTTTATGGCCTCTTGTAGATGCTTAATAAATGTTGATTTATATTTGTTACAATTTAATTCAGTTTAATAGAAATGTGTTAAGTGCCTTCTATGTGCCAGGTACTATTTTATGCTTTGGGGATACAAATAAGAAAAGTTAGTCCCTGCTCTCAAAGAACTTAACAACACACAAAAAGAAGATGGAAAGGGAATAGGAATTTGCTTTTGTTTTCTACTTTTTCTATGAGATGAGATTGAGAGAAAATAATTTTCCAATAATTAAAAAAATCCTTTAAAACTATAAAGGTGGGGTAGATTGTTACAGATATGGAATGTTGCACGTTTTCAGATGAAGCCATTGTATTATTAGATTTACTTAATTGTTTTACTTGATTGCAAAACAGTTTTCATAAGTGGGAGTCATCTGGAGATGACTAATGTAAATAGAAATAACATCAAAATAATTTTTTTTAAATGTGAGCTATCATTAATTTCCACAGTCTGGAATAGCATTGTTTTAAATAAACTTTCTTACATTGAGCAATGATTTTTCTTTCCTTGTCCATAAACAAATTTTGTTGTTTGAATTTCACAAATGTTATATCCTGGATTTCTTGGATTAAATATTCTCATCTGGTGCCACATTCCCTAAAGGAATATATCTGTTCAATTCAATATTCAAACACAGGAATTTTGTTTATTATAAATGGTTTTAAAAAATATTTGAATGTTCCAAGCCAGAAAATTTGAAGAGTTATAGACTCAATGCACAGTAGTCTTCAAAACAGTTATGTTGGCTCTCGAAAATGATTTTCTATTAACATCCCTCTAATGTCTCTAGGAATCTGAAAAAACGCACAAGTCATTAACAGAGTCTTTTTCAACCATATTCCAATCTAGCCAGCAAAAATCAAATTGTATGCAATCCAAAGAGTAGCCTCAGTGTAATTTAATCTTAATGCCCAGTATATGGACTCTATTGAATCATTCATGATTATCTTGTCAACAGGGCAGCAAAATTCATTTTGTCCTGCTGTTGTCATGCAAATAATATTCATAGAAACCATGTGGCTACCAATACTATATAACTATGTCAGAAAAAAAACTCTTATCAATAAACATGATTTCAGTGACAAGTCATCTTGTATTTGATAATGAAGCATAGTAAGGGACAGTATAAATACTAAGAACTGATATTTATATATACATATGTATATGTTGCTTTAAAAGTATGATTTGATTAGATAGGGAGTTCCTAATAAGAAAATTCTCTCTGTTTTTATTTTATTTTATTATTTGTTATTATTTTATTTTGCCTATTATTAATTTCTTTATACATTAAAGTTTTAAAAAGTTCCCCAAGAACTCCAGTTTCTTAAATTCAGCTCATGACTGAATGTGGGAATCATAAAATTATGATTTATTATCAGCAATTTTTTATTTGTATACCTATTTTATATAACTATCTGGGTTCATGTAAAAATTTCTTGAGCAAAAAGGGATCATGATTGGAAAAAGTTTAAGTAGCTTGAGTCTAGGGCAGAGTTAAATGATCTGTCAATAAACATTTTAAAACACATTCTGTGTTTCAGACTTGGTGCTAAGTGCTCAGGTTAGAAAGAAAGGTTAAAAGGCAATATACTACTTTCAAGGAGCTCAAAATTTAATGAGGTTAACAACTTGCAAGCAACAGTGTACAAACAAGCTAACTACAGGAGAAAATGGAAATAATTGACAGATGGAAAACTGTAGAATTAGGAAGGTTTCACAATGTTTCTGATAAAATTTGATTGGGATTTGACGTTTACAAATCAAGTCATGCAGACCGGACTAATTCCAAGTTTTTTGAGACAAAGGCTCTAGCTCTTTACCTATACATCAATAGTTTCCAAAATTGGGGCTGCTGATTTCCCATGGAGCCCTGATATGACTTAAAGAGGCCTATGACTTGATTCTAAGGGTTATATGTGCAACCAATTGGAGAGTAGAAAAATGGCTCACCCTCTACCCTCCCTTCGGGTTAATCATTGAGTTTTTCTCCAACACCACTACGCTTATCTTTCATCCATTACAGGCTAATACTCCCTCTTAAAATTTATCCTATAGTTGTATGAGCTCTCAACTTTTTCTGAACAAGGCATCATCCCTTAAGGAAGTTATAACATAGTCTCCACCCCAGTAACTGTGTAAGTGTCTTTGGGGAAAAAAAATACTGAAAGTAGTTGAAGGTTAAAAAAACATGAAGATCACTGCACTATATATAATTTTGACTTTGGAAATTTATGTATGGCTCTACTATTTAGAACTATCCTTTCTAATTTATCTCTTTGAAGCATATTGTCATACCTGTATTCAAAAGGAATCTTTCTTACCTTTCTGGTCTCTTATACCCTTTTTTTTTTTTTCACATTTCCCATGATCCAGTGATTTGGGCTTCTTTGTTCCTTGCACAAGATGCTCCATCTAGCAAATCCATGCATTTTTATTGACAAGTTCCCATGTCCAGAATTCTCCCTTTTATCTCTCTCTTTTGGCTTTCTTCAAGTTTCAACTAAAATATTACCTTAGTCTTCTTTAATGTTAGTACATTTTTCTGAGATTATTTCCAGCTTTTACTATATATATTTTGGTTGTGTGTTGACTTCCCTCGTTAGATTCTAAGTCACTTTAGGACTGAAATTCTTTTTGTCTTTCTTTCTATCCTCAGCACTTAGCCAAATGTCTAACACATAGTAGATACTTTAAAAAAATGTTTGTTGACTTGACTATTGAGGATGTGGTCAATTAAACTATTTTCATAACTTTTGTTAAAAATAGTATTATGTGTGAGATACTGGCTAAAGCCTGAGAGATAGAAAAATAAATTACAAGGTCCCTAGTCCTAAGGAGTATATGATCTAAACTATATTTTATAGACATACATACATTCCAATTCATAGAAGCATAAAAAAAATATTCCTAAGTAGCTCTGTTCATTCAGCAAGGCTTTTCATCATCCCATTTCCTCTGATATTCAGTCTATTATTTAATGATTGTTGTACTGGGACCTTGAACATTTCCCTGAGGAGAACAAATGATTCAAATTATTGTCTTCTTAATCAGACTTTCCTATAATTAAACTAAAATTTTACTTCCATCAAATCATTTCTATTCTCTCTGTCTTGACACTAACTGAGGCTACAAATAATTTTCTTCTTTGTTTTTACTGTTACCTTGAAAGAATTTATAGGTGATCACCATGTCCCTTTGAGTTTACTCTTCTCTATATTATAGAAATTTATCTCCCCCAGTCTTTTCATATATCTTCCTACCTGACTACAGAATCATTCTGGGTTGTCCTCCAATACATCCTCAGGTAGATTTTTAATATATGTACCAGCTGAAGTAGTGGAGAACAGAGAACTAGAGATGGTGTTTTTGGGCAATTATTCAAGATAAGCTTCTACTCTTACCCAAGACTTAAATCAGCTATGATCTTGAATCTAAATCTCTCTTTGGTACGCATGTTTAAGCAAGCAAACAAACAAACAAGGCCACATTGGTTCCTGTTTTGACACCTTTTGTCTGATTCTAAAAGCATTGCTAAAGTCAGAGAACTTCAGATTGCAAGGTGACTTTATAGATAAGCCAGTTCAGTTCATATATAAAAAGGAGTTTCCCCATGAATGATCCTTCAAACCTTGCTTAGAGCTCACTACTCTAAGGAGAGTGCACTACTTTCTTATTTAGTTTATCACAATTCTAAATAACTCAGATAGCAATTTTTTCCTTACATCAAACTGAGATCTGTTTGTTTGCAGCTATCATCCATCACACCGAATATTTCTTTCCTGAGAATGTGTAAAACAAGTCTTTCTCATGAAAACCTTTCAAATTCTTGAAGACCATTTTTCTATTCCATTCTCCACTAATGTCCCATGCAGGTCAAATTGTCCCAATTTTTTCTACCACTTTTTAACTGCCAAGGTCTCCTATTCACTCATTATCTTGCTCTACCTCTTTTGGACACTCCAGATTATCAATACAATTCTTAAAATATGGTGTCCAGAACAGAAAACAATACCCTGACTGTGATCATGTTAACTATCTGTGATCAATTAATTGAAACATTAACATCTCTCTCATTAAGAATATTTATTAATACCTTGCAAGAAACCATCAGCCTTGTATTCTACCTTATCATTGTCCCTATGTAGAAAGTGTGGCCATGCAGTATATAGTACCTACACAAAAATTGACCATGTATTAGGACATAAAAACTTCATAATCAAATGCAGAAAGGCAGAAATAGTAAATGCTTCCTTTTCAGACCATGATGCAATAAAAATTATATTTAATAAAGAGCCAGGGAAAGATAAACTAAAAAACAATTGGAAATTAAATAATGTTATTGTAAAGAATAAGTAGTTCAAACAACAAATCACAGAAACAATCTGTAATTTTATCTAAGAGAATGACAATAATGAGACAACATACCAAAACTTATAGGATATAGCCAAAACAGTTCTTAGAGGAAATTTTCTCTTACTAAATAGCTACATGAATAAAAGAGAGAAAGAGGAGATTAATGAATTGGGTATGCAACTAAAAAAGCTAGAAAAGGAACGAATTAAAAATCCCTAATTAAATGCCAACTTAGAAATTCCAAAACTCAAAGGAGAGACTAATAAAATTAAAACTAAGAAAATTATTGAACTAATTAATAAAATTAAAAGTTTTTTTTTTCAAAACACATAAGCCTTTGGCTAATTTGATTAGAAAAAGGAAAGGAAAAAAAAACCATCAGGATAAAAAATGAAAAGGGTGAATTTACTACCAATGAATAAAAATTAAAGCAATAATTAGGAGCTATTTTGCCCAACTATATGGCAGCAAATCAGACAATCTAACTGAAATGAATGAATATTTACAAAAAATATAAATTACCCAGAGTAACAGATGAAAAAATAAATTACTTAAATAGTCCCATTTTAGAAAAAAATAAATTACTTAAATAGTCCCATTTTATAAAAACAAATCTCCAGGGCCAAATGAATTCACAAGTGAATTGTACCAAACATTTATAGAACAACTAATTCCAATACCATGTAAAGTATTTGGAAAAATAGGTAAAGAAGGAGTCCTGCCAAATTCCTTCTATGATACAAATATAGTATTGATACCTAAACCAGGAAGAACTAAAATAGAGAAAGAAAATTATAGACCAATCACCCTAATGAATATTGATGCAAAAATTTTAAATAAAATATTAGCAAAGAGATTACGGCAATTTATCACACTATGAGCAGATGGGATTCATGTCAGAAATGCAGGGCTGGCCTAATATCAGGAAAACTATTACCATAATCAACCATACCAAGAACAAAACAAACAGAAATCATATGATAATCTCAATAGATGCAGAAAAAGCTTTTGACAAAATACAGCACCCATGCCTAGTAAAATTCCTATACTCTCCAATGCTTAGGGATAAAGGGAGCTTTCCTTAAAACTCTAAACCAACAGCAAGCATTATTTATACTGCAGAGAAACTGGATGCATTCCTAATAAGATCGGGGGTAAAACAGGGATGTCAATTATTGTCCAATATCCACTAATATTATCCAACATTGTGGTAGAAATGTTGGCTTTAGCAATAAGGAAAGTAAAAGAAATAAAAGGTATTAGAATAGGCAATGAGGAAATAAAATTGTCATTCTTTGCAGATAATATGATCATATATTTAAAGAATCCTAGAAAATCATCCAAAAACTTACTCAAAACAATCAATAGATTTAGCAAAGTTACAGGAAAGTGTGACCATGAACACTAGACTCTATTTAATGAGAGACTTCAGCTCAGTCATATTACATTTCATCTTATTGATTACTTTAAAACTTTTCTGACTGACTTCTCAACCATGTTCCAGAGAAAAACTCATTAGCCTCAAGTTACCTTCAATCTTACTACTCTATCTTGTCATACATATGCTCTACCTTTCTGATTGGAGATTGAGACCATGAATTCTAAATATACATTCAAAGAGGGGGTTCAATTCCTACCTTTTTATTTTTCACTTGGCCTAGGGCAGGTACTTTCTCCATCCTCTTTTCAGCCTTTTGTGTTTTATCTTCCCTACTAGATTGTAAGCTTTTTGAGAGCAGGAACTTAGAATGAATACTGCACTATAAAAAGTCCAAGTTATCGCATTAAATGTTATTTCTTTATGTACTTGTACATTTAATAACACTAACTCAACTCTAGTAATTTTTTGTATGTTTTTTTAAAAAAGAACATGTAAGCTGTCATTCTATTCAATTTTAACTTGTCTTCCATAATAAAGATGTCAAGGTTTATATACTTCATTTCCTTTAAAAGTATACTGACTTGTGTTTCACTGGAAAAAGATTTTACATTTGGAGTACCAACAGTTACGTTAATTATAACAACTAATATTTACATAAATTTAAGTTTTTAAAATATATTTTACATATGCTATCTCACTTAATCCTCACGACAATCTTGCAAGGTAGGTCATATTATTATCTCCATTTACAGATGAGGAAACTGAAACTGAGATCAGTGAAGTGCTTATCCAAGGTCATCATACATAGTTAGCAGAGGTGGAGTTGAATTCAAAGACTTTGATTCTAAATCCAACATGATCTCCAGCACATTCAGAATTATTTTGTATTTTTCTCTGTATAATGATTTGCTATCCTAATTCATTCTACTTCTTTAATGTCCCTAATTGTGAAGAAATTGTCTACTCTCTACCCATTATGCCTGCTTTGGCCCTTTCTTGATCAATGAAACAATTCATCTATTTTCTTTTCTTTTTTTTTTTAGAGCACTAGTAATTTATTAGGAAGGCTAGCAATTACCAATAAACGAAGTCAGTAGCCTCTCTCAATAGCTAACAACCTTGTGAGGGCTGACAAAGTCTTTTATAACAATGAGCAAAATGTCAAGCAACATATTTTTCCTATTATGCACAACTTGTTAATCATTTTCAATAAATAATAAAGCTATCATATAAAGTTGAGGACAGCTGTCTTGTTTCCCCCGAGTCTTGTCATCTCTGGCATTTCCAGTTTTTTCAAACAGTTTCCATTGGGTATAAACTCAAAATTCTCTCCAACTTATCAGTGTCACACAGAGAAATGAACATAATACTCCAAATGTGGTCTGAATAGAGAGGAATACAGTGGTATTTTCGCCAGTTTATTTCTGCAATATGCTTCTTTTAATGTAGTCTAAATTCAAATTAGAATTTTGGGATGCTATATTGTGTGTGTATGTATGTTTTGGAATATGGATAGTAAGCTGAAGAGAACACTAGGGTCTTCAAGACCCTGGCGAGGCTTTGGAACAATTGGATTTGAAGATGTTTTAGGAACCCACAACTGCTCAGAAAGATCCACTTCTACTCAGTAACCACAGAGGGATCTTGGGAAGAGCTGATTTTCAGTTCCAATCTCCAAAGATCATCCAGAGCTGATCAAAATTTTAAAGTAAAGAATAATCAGTAAGTAAATAAAACTGTAACTCTTTGCAGATAAATAATGTTGTACTTGAAGAACCCTAGAGAATCCATTAAAAGTCTGGTTGAAAAAATTACCAACTTTAATAAAGTAGCAGGATATAAAATAAACACACATGTCAGCAGCATCATTGTATACTATCAACAAAACTAGCAGGAAGATCTAGAAAGAAAAATTTTATTTAATATAATTGCTTGTAATGTGAAATTCTTGGGAATCTACCTACCAAAAGAAATAGAGCAATTATATGAGTACAATTACAAAACACTTTTACACAAATAAAGACAGCTATAAACAACTAGACAAATATTAATTTTTCATGGATGGACAGAACTAATATAACAAAAGGGCAATTCTGTCTAAATTAATTTATTTATTTAGTGTCATACCAATCTAACTAGCAAATAATTATTTTGTAGATTTAGAAAAAAATAATAACAAAATTCATCCAGAAGAAAAAATGTTCAAGAATATAAAGGAAATCAAGAAAAAGGAAATGTGAAGGTAGGGAGCCTAATTGTATCAGATTTCAAATTATATTAAAACTAGTATTCATTTAAAAAAAATCTGGTACTGGATAAGAAATAGAGTAATGCATCAGTGGAATAGATTAAGGACTCAATTTTTGTTGTCATTCAGGCTTGTCCAACTCTTTGTGACCCCATGAATCATAGAATGCCAGGCCCTTCATATTCTTTACTCATCTCTCAAAGTCTGTCCAAGTTCATGTTCATTGTTTTCATGGCACTATCTATCTATCTTATCCTTTGCTCTCTCCTTTTTCTTTTGCTTTCAGTCTTTCCTAATGTAAAAGTCTTTCCCAAAGAGTTCTGTCTTCTGCTTATGTGGCCAAAGTATTTAAGCTTCAGTTTCCATATTAACCTTTGAGAAAAAAGCCTGAATTAATTTCTTTAATTTCTCTGTGCTTTTTTTTCCCCTCTGTGCTGTTGAAGGGATTCTCAAAAGTCTTCTTCAGCAATACAATTCAAAAGCATCAATTCTGTTGCCTTTAACTTTCCTAATAGTCTGACTCTCACAGCCATACATTGTTCATGGAAAAACCATATATTTGACTATACAGACTTTTTAAAATGAAGTGATTTCTTTGCTTTTTAGTCTGCTGTCTGATTTGTTATAGCTTTTCTTCCAAGGAGAAAGTGTCTTTTAATTTCATGGCTGCAGTGATCTTTGAGACCAAGAAAATAAAATCTGACAAATCTTCCACTTTTTCTCCTTCTATTTCCCAGGATGTCATATGATCTGTTGCCAAGAGCTTAGTTTTTTTGGTGTTTTCATGAGTTTTTACACTCTCTACTTTTACTGTCACCAAGAAGTTTTTAATTTCTTCCTCATTTTCTGCCATCAGAGTGGTATCTGCTGCATTTCTGAGATTGTTGATACTTCTCCTGACAATTTAATTCTAGCTTTTGATTCTTCCAATCTAAAATTTACATGATGTATTCTGCATATAAGTTAAATAAATAAGGTAACAACATACAGTCTTGCCATACTCATTTTCCAATCTTGAACCAATTAGTTCTTCCACATTCAGTTATTACTATTGTTTCTGGGCACACATACATATTTCTCAGGATACAAGTAAGTTGATTTGGTACTTTCATCCCTTTGAAAACTTGCCACAATTTGTTGTGATCCATATTGTCAAAAGTTTAACTGTAGTCAATGAAACTGCAATGCCAGAGAAACTGAGCAAATAGAGATTAGAGAACAATTTAATAATTTATTAAATGGGAAAGATTTATTGGGACCAAATGGAACCATGGTTTGGTCCCAGCGCTGAATGAGACTATCATCTCAAAGAATCCAGCAGTCAATGTCAGATACAAGATTCTTTTATAGGGTAACAAGAACAATGACATAATGGGGGAAGTACCTGGATGGGGATGACCTAATGGGTGGAAGCACCTAGGATGACATAATGGGAGGTACTGGAGATGCTCCTGATTTTCTAGTGATGTCTAAAATGGATAAAAACTTTTGTCCTATTACACATTAAGAGAGAATAAGTATAACCTAAGGTCTAATATATAAGACCTTTATCCTATCAAACATTAAGAGGGAATGGTTATAACCTGAGGCAGAGCAACTAAATAGGACAATTAGGGAAACTGGGTCAGGACATCAAAAGAGAACTATGGCACAACAAAACAAAAGTAGATTTAAAAAAAAATTCTCTTTCTTTCTCAATAATCCAGCAAATGTTGGCGATTTGGTTTCTTGTTCCTCTGCCTCTTGAAAAACCAGTCTGCTCTTCTTTTAATTCTTGATTCACATATTGCTGAAGCCTAGCTTGTAGGATCTTAATTTTTTAATATATTGTTGGTATGTGAAATGAACACAATTGTTCAGTAACTTGCATGATCTTTAGCATTGCTCTTCTTTAGGATTGGGACATACACTGATCTTTTCTAATCAAGTATTCATTGTTGAGTTTTCCAAATTTGCTGGCATATTGAATGTAGCACGTTGACAAAAACATTTTTTTAGCATTTTCAATAGCTTGGCTGGAATTCCATTATTTCTACTAGTTTTGTTGTGTATTTGACTTCATTTTCTAGGATGTTTGGCTCTAAGTCAATAACCACAACATCATAGTTATTAGGGACATAATAAACTCAAGTGATTATAGTAATCCAGTGTGTGCTAAAAACTAAAAATCTGGAAAGAAATCACTATTTGACAAAAATTTCTGAGAAAATTGAGAAGCAGTTTGACAGAAACGTGTGATTGTGTTGTGCCACAGTTCTTTTAATGTCCTGACCCAGTTTCCCTAATTGTCCTATTTAGTTATTCTGCCTCAGGTTACCACCATTTCCTCTTAATGTTTGATGGGATAAAGGTCTTTATCCATTTTAGACATCATTAGAATATCAGGAGCCTCTCCAGTACTTCCCATTATATCATCCTAGGTGCCTCCCTCCATTATGTCATCCTAGGCGCCTCCCCCCAATAGGTCATCCCCATCTTAGGTACCTCCCCCATTATATCATTGTTCTTGTTACCCTATAAAAGAATCTTGTATCTGACATTTTGTTGCTGGATTCTTTGAGACGATAGTCTCATTCAGCCCTGGGACCAAACTATGGATCCATTTGGTCCTAGTAAATCTCTCCCTTTTAAATAAATTATTAAAGTGATCTCTAATCTCTATCTTGCTCAATTTCTCTGGCATTACAATCGGTCTATTAAGATAAGATAAAAAATGGCAAATGATTTAGACCTTCTTAAACTTTTTCCTCACAACTCCTTTTTCTACAAGAAATGTTTACATGACCCTGTGTATAAAAGTATATAAAATAGATAAACAAATCAAATATTTACAGATAATAAATCATAATTTCATGACTCCTACATTTAATTCAATTCCATATGTCACAACTCACAATTTAAAAAGCTTTGATTTAGACAAGCAAATTAGGAGAGCATGGAAAATGTGCATGTTAGTTCTATGGAAAAGGTAGGAGTTTATGGCCAAAAAGGAGACAGAGAAGATCACAGAAAGTAAAAAGGATACTTTTTCTTATGTGAAGTTTAAAAGCTTTTGCACAAACACAACCAATGTAACCAAAGTTAAAAGGAAAAGAAGAACCTGAAAAATAATTTCAATATCAAGTTTCTTTGATAAAAGCCTCATTTCTCAAATATATAGGAAACTGAGGAAATTCATAAAAAATGATATCTATTCCTCAATTGATAAATAGTCAAAGATATGAATAGGTATTTTTTTTTTCCAGGAGAAGAAATCAAACCTATCTAAAGTTATTTATTAAAAAAAAAAAACACTTTGAATTACTATTAATTAAAGAAATACAAATTACAAACAAACCTGAGGTATCTCACATCTATCATATCGGCTAATATAACAGAAATGAAAAATGCTGGAGAGAATATGAAAAAGCAATGTCAACAATGTATTGTTAGTTGAGTTGTGAACCTAGTCCAGCCAACCTGAAGAACAATTTGAAACTATACTCAAAGAACTATAAAATTGTGAATATCCTTTAACCCAATACTACTTGTATTCAGTTTGTATCCCAAAAGGATCAAAGAAAAATGAAAGGGATCCATATGTACACTATACACACGCACACACACACACACACACACACGCGCGCACACACAACCCTTTTGTTGTTTTTTGACAAAGAACTGGAAACTGAAGGAATGCTTATTAATTGAGGAATAGCTGAATAAGTTATGGGATATGATAGTGATAAAATACTATTGTGCTATAAGGAATAAAAAGCAATAAGATTTCAGATAAAACCTGGGAAGCCCTATATGAATTGATGCAGAATAAAATGAGCAAAATCAGGGGATCATTGCATGCATAACAGCAATATTATAACAATGATCAACCAAAATATTTAGCTACTCTGATCAATATAATGATCTAAAACAATTCCAAAGGAGTCAATGAAAAATGCTGTCTACTTTCAAGGAAAAAACTGATAAACTTCTGGGAATCAAGATGGTAAAATAAGTAAATCTGAACTTTCCCAAATTCATCTCTAGAGAAATGTAAAATAACAACTCAAAATACTGTGGAGCAGCAGAATCAAGCAGAAAACAACTTTCCAGCCAAAACAACTTATAAGGTCAGCAGGAAAGTTCTATCTCATTTTGGCAAAAAGGCACCACAGTTTAGGAGACAGTGTCCTGACAAGTGATCAACAGGCCATGCCCCAGCAAGTCAATGGGAGGACTTGAGCCATAGCACTCATATGTATATATATATGATAATAACTAAGGTTCCAGCATAGGACCAGATGATCATCCAGGCCTCCCATGATCCTGTTATATTACCAGGCCCTCTTCAGGCCCTAGTACAACACTAGGTAAACAGTTAGGCATCTTACAAGCCTTGGTATAGCATGTGAATAGACAGGTCTCTAGTCTCAAGACCTGAAGAAAGCACTAGAGAAGTGGTCAGCACCTGTATCCCCTGACATAAGAAGTTTGGAACAATGCCCTCTCCACCCCAGGGGAAAATTGGAAAAATGAGCAAAAAACAAAAAAAAGAACTTCACCATAGAAAATTAATGTTGTGACTGGGAAGATCAAAACACAAACTCAGAAGAGGACATTGTGAAAACACATATATACAAAGTCTCCAAAAAAAGAGTATTTGTCTCAGATCCCAAAAAAACTTTTGAAAGAGTTCGAAAAGGATTTTTAAAATCAAATGAGAGAAGCAGAAGAAAAAAGGAAAATAAGTGAGAGTGATGCAAGAGAATCATGATAAAAGAATCAACAGCTTGATAAAGGAAGCACAAAAGTTGAGGGAGAAGGGGAGTGACATATAAAAATTCACTGAAAGCTAATTGAATAAAACAGCTTCTTAAAAAGTAGAAATGGAAAAATGAAAATTGATGACTCCCACGAGATTTCAAGAATCAACCAAACAAAATTAAAAGAATAAACAAAAAAGAAGGAAATGTGAAATAGCTCACTGGAAAAACAAATAACCCAGAAAATAGATCCAGAAGAAATAATATAAAAATTATTGGACTACCTGAAAATCGTGATCAAAAAAAGAACCTGGATATTATACTTAAAATATTATCAAGGAAAACTGCTTTGATATTCTAGAATCAGAGGGGAAAATAGACATGAAAAATCCACCAATAACTTTCTGAAAGAGATCCCAAAATGAAAACTTCCAGGAATATATATTTCCTAAGTTCCAGATCAAGGAGAAAAGATTGTAAGCATTCAGAAAGAAATAATTTAGATGTCATGGAACCATAGAGATAATTACATAGGATAGCTTCTACATTAAAGGGACTCAGGACTTGGACTATGATATTTCGGAAGGCAAAGAAGTTAAGGTTACAACTAAGAATCACCTCCCCAGAAAAATTGATGATAATCCCCTAGGAGGAGAACATGATATTGAATGAAATAGGTGATTTGCAAGCATTCTTGATGAAAAGACCAGTGATGAACAACAACAACAACAAATAGATATTCAAATACAAGACTCAAGAAGCATTAAAAGTAAACAAAAAAGAAAAAAAAATCAGGGATTCAATAAAGCTAATTTGTTTACCTCCATACATGAAATGTAAATACTTTTAATTTTTAAGAGCTCTATAACTTTTAGGGCCTTTAAAAGAAGTATATATAAACAGTGGTATAGGTTTAAATTACTTTGATGGGATGATATTTAAAAAAATTAAGGGATAAAAAGAAGATGGTATCGAGAACAGAAAGAAGGGAGAGGAAGAGTGGGAATAAATTATCTCATTTAAGAGGTGCAAAAATTTGTTACAGTGGAAGGGAAAATGGGGGTGGATGGGTAGAGATAGAACTGATAAATTCTGAGAATATAATAATGTATATTTTTTCACTTTTTTGCAAAATGAATAATATGGAAATGTTTTATGTTCTTTCACATGAATAATTGATATTTTATAGTTTGCTGAAGGGAAGGCGTTGAAGAGAGGAAGAGAATTTTTGAAACTCAAAAAAAAATTTAAAAGAAGATATAATTTTAAAAATCTTCTAAAGCATGAAACACAAGGTAATAGAACCATAGAATTTCCAAATTTTCCTTTCTTTTCCCCTTCTCCAAATTCTAAAACTTTTCCCCCATTATCTCTAAGACAAACTTACATTAAAAGAAAAGGTGGTGTTGTTGTTTTAATTGGTAATAAGTTATTGTCCCCTTGCCTAAATTCATTCACTTCAAAGTTCAAAGAATATTTTTAGGATTCAAAGATCCTGGTGGGAGTTGGAGGAAATTTGATGGCTAACTCACTGTCAGTGTAGTTTTGATTTTAGGGTATACTCTGACTTCCCTATTTTTACTTTACATAGTATGTATATAATTCCCTTGTTTCCTTCCTCATCTTGTTACCTCACTCTTGTTATCATTCAGTCGGTAAATATGGAACAGAGTCACCCAGTACAAATATTTCTGCCACCATTTAGCTCCCTGATTACAGGTAAAATCTTATTGCAACTACAGCTGCATAATAAAAAAGATTTTTTTACTTCACCAATTTCCCTGACATTTCAGAAGAGTCAATAAATGTTTTCTGAATCAAATTGAATTGAGAAGCAACTTGGAGTATTGAAAATAGCATTGCATATGGGACCAGAAGATTGGGTCTTGAGGATCAATTCTTCAACTAACTGACTGATTAATCATGGGCAAATCTCTCTCATCTATAAAATGGAGGAAAAAGTTGAATTAGATCATATATTAGGTGACACAGTTTTTGTCATGGAAAGAGTGCTAGATTTAAATGCAGATGAACTGGATGCAGATTTTACCTCTTTACTATCTATGTGACTTTGGACAAGTCACACTCTACACTTCAGTCAGAAAGCATTATTAAGTGCTTATTATGTGACAATAATTTTGTTAAGTTCTGGGCATGCAGAGTCAAAGATAAAATAGTCTCTGATCTCAAGGAGCTTATATTCTGTGGGATGGACTATCTTGCAGATATACATACAAATATATAAAAAGTAGATAAGTTGTTTCCAGGGAGAAGGTCTAGAATTAGGGATATCAGAATGATAAGGATAGATAAGATGATCTCTAAGCTTTTTTTCAGTTCTAACTGTAATCCTGTGATATCAAAGTCCATTTCAATATTCTCTTTCTGGGAATAAGAATACTTGTAACACTGACCTCATTGAGTTGTTATGAGGAAAGTGCTTTGTAAGTCTTAAAACACCATATAAATGTTAGCTGTTATAAAGAAATTGAATTGATGCAAGAAAGTCCAGGTCAATAAAATAACTTGGATTCTTTCTCTCAATTTACTGTAATGAGATCTGACCTTTATTTACATACCCTTCTGACTTCATGCTATCGACAAATTGTCCTGTATTTGTACTTGAGTCCAAGTTTCATATATGAGGAAGATAAGGATATGACAGCAATAAGCACCTGGAGACAAATACATGGTCACCCATCCATGCCTTGGTGTGAAATGAAGCAAAGACAATTATCTCAAAACATTGCAGATAGAGAGTAGAGTGGGCTGACTAGCTTGGGTTTCTTTCCTGAGGCAGCTTGAGATATATACTGATGAGTCCCAAAGGATCTGTGTTTCTGTTTGCAGATGATAAGCAGCTGTTGTTGAAAATTGTTCTGTGGGTCAGGGGCTTCTATTTCCAGATTTCTGTGATGGTATAACTACAGTGTATTATGTATTTCATGATGCAGACAAAGGACATTTCGTTACTACATCCATATCCTCATCATTATTGAAATCATTTGCTGTCTCTTTGCACGCCCTGCTGTGTTGAGTGCTTTGCAGAGTGAATTAAACAGGCACAACCTCTCTCCTCTGCAGTCTTTGATTTAGGAACATCCAATGTAACAAACTAGAACTATGTTTTCTTTTTTTCTTTTTTTTTTTCATCTCTGCTAGATTTACAACACAGATTGAATAGATTGTCCAGCTCAATTAAATGATTGATTTAATCAAATGGTTGATTTCTCCTTCCCCTTACTCTAACCTCAATTAAATTAATCATTTGATTGAATTAGTCAGTTGTTTTGATATATAGAAATCAATCTAGACAGATATAGTATGAAAGAGGACATATGGATAGTTAATGAAAAAAAAAAAAACATAAACTTTGACCAAAGATGTTTTCAGAAGATATTTTATTAGATTTTATCTGAAATTTTTAATAGTTTCAGGAAAAACTGTAGGCTTTTGAGCCGAAGACATGAATTTAAGGAAAAAGAAAAATCCATCTCCTTGGAAAGACCCTATAAATAAAATTTCATTTCTCTCCAGGTTATACTCCTGATTCCCTAGATTTTCTTTCCCATGCCACAGAAACTTTTTTACCCTGGAAGTCCACCTTACCCCTGGATTTTTAATGCTAGAAGTACCTCCATCCCTGGGGCCTCTTCTTCTGATAAGCTGGTTCCTCACAGAACCTCCATTTTAAATAGAATGCTTAGGCTGGCTAGGTCTTCCTTTCCCTTCCGGCCACACTCTTGACCCTGAATTCCCTTTACCATCATTACCCACTTTTCCATTGCTCAATCTCCTTCTCCTCCCTCCTTCCTCTTCCTTTTATTCATTTACTCTCTCTATCCTCCCTCTATCCCATTTTAGTTTCCTTTTATGTGTTATTTTCCCCTGACTAGACGATAAATTCCTTAAGGGCAGACGTTAACTTTCTGCTTGTATTTGTACTGCTAACACTTAGCATAATATCTGATGACTAATTACTGAATTAATCATAGTAGACAAACCTTTCTTTCCTCATTTCCTATATCTCCATCTTTTTGGGGGAAGCTAGTATTGATTAAGTGAAATGAAAATTCTTCCTCTTCCTTAGAGTTCTTGATGGAAAGACAAGTTTCCAGCATTATAAATACCTTGAATTCAAAATTGCCACTGGCTATAGAATAAATTCCTCTGGTCAGCCTATTTCCTTACCATGATCAAATAAGAGAATAAGGCTTATTATTATAAGTTCTTGTTATTTATATTACAAAATAAAACTACTATTTCAAGTCATTAGTTTGGTAGAAAGTTTGGTATAAATGTAACAGATATAGCCAAACAAGCTCAGATAGGAAGTAGTAAATTTTTTTTTTCTTGTGCCTCCTTGATAAGGTATGAATTCCCCTGATATCATGTGGCTTGTTCTTGTTTGGAAATCTTATTGTCTTACTACTGAGGCCTTTGCTTGACACTCAAATTCATGACTGATAATGATGATGATAACTGACTCTTTAAAAGTATTTTTAAGATTTGCAAAATCTTTCCATATATTGTCACGCTTGATTCTCACAAAAAGTCTGGAGGTAGGTATCATAGGTACATACATGGGAGAGACTTGGGAATTTTCATATTAATAAAATCACAGGTCCCTGAGATACTCACACAGACACACATTTTGACTTGTTGCACCACTCAGAATTCTTCAAGAAAATATACAAATCTACTTATATTATAGGTTGGACCTAGATTTCCCAAATTTAAGTAACAGGTCTTCAACAATTCTCGGCAGAACTGTTAGGTTTTTCAGCTGCCATATCATATTTTTGATGTTCATTGATATCACTGATGATATCTTGGCTTCTATGTGAATTGGATTTAAATAAGGCAGAGTCAATAAGTATCTATTAAGCACCTGTTATGTTCCAGATACTAAGCACTGAGGATACAAATACAAAAAAGAAAAGAAATTAGTCCATGCTGTCACTGGGTTTACAACCTAACGGGAAGTAATAAAGGATAAAAGAAAGGTGGAATGCAGGGAGTGGGGAAAAGTCATCCTAGTTGGGTCATGGTAGAGAAGTCAGTCAGAGAAGATCTAAAGTAGTGGAACACAGTGAGAAGATTTGTGAGCTGAGTTCTTTTGTTAAATGGAGGTATATATACTTTTATAAGAGTATAAGAAGACCAGAATAAAAACCATAGGATTTAACCATATATTTGAATTGGCATGGAGTAGTGGAGAGAAGATGGCATTTGGAGTTGAGGACCTAGGTTAAAATCATTGTTCTTCAATTAACTAACTGTGAGCAAATCATTTAATCTCTGTTTCTTTTTCTTTTTTTCATAGTATTTTATTTTTCCAAATACATGCAAAGATAATTTTCAACATTCATCTTTGTGTTCCAAATTTTTCTCCCACTCCACTCCTCCCCCCCAAGACAGCAAGCAACCCAATATTGGTTAAAGATGTGCAATTCTTGTAAACATATTTTCATATTTGTCTGCATGTTAATTTCTTCAACAATAAAATGAAAGGGTTGGACTCGATAGATGGCACTTTAGGTCCTTTCCATCTCCAAATCTATATTTTCTTTAGTATCATATTTACAGTTATAAGGAATTGTAAGACACAGAATCACAGAATCTCTGATTTGAAAAAGACCTCCAAGGCCATGTAGTGCAATCTTTCCTTGACAGTCATAATCAACATATATGATCATCTGTCAGGCACAGTACAGTGGTACTGTAACTTTTTAAGTACTGGATATTCTGTCTCCATCAGCTTAGTTTAAAATTATAAGATCTTTCTTGACTGCCATAGTATAATTTAGGAGTTTGAAATCCATCAAAATTTCTATATCTTATTCAAATTAACTGCTTTGTAGCCTTGTTGCTCTCTTCTTATATTTTTAAACTTGATTTTTAAAAAAATTGAACATGATTTTATATTGATAGCTATTAAATTTAATCTTAGTAGATTTGGACTAATGGTTTAGTTTTTCAAGATATTTTTGTAAATGGAGTATATCGTCTCACTTATTAGATGGTCCTCCTAGCTTTGAGTCATCTTCAAATTTGGTAGGTACCATCTATACTCTTGTCCAAGTAATTGATAAAAATCTTAAGTACCACAACTTCATGGAGGCATGCCTTTAGAGACCTATGTTGCCATTGAAGAAATAATGACTACTCTTTAAGTCTGACCATTTAACCACTTGTGAATCTAAATATAAAATGATCAGACCACAATACTTCATTCTGATCACAACTACAATAGGCTTTTCAGGTCCTTGAACAGATATAGATAAACTGTATCTATAGAATTTGAATGACGTACTAGTCAATTAAGCCATGTTAAAAAAGAAATAATATTCTTGATGTTTCTTTTTGTTTTCCTTACTTTCTTGACAAGATTTTCCCTACTTTTCCCTTTAATAATGTATTCTAGAATTTTTCAAGGAATTAAAAATCCTTTCTCAATAGCAAACCAGATGAAATTTAAAAAGAGAAAGGTATCTGCCTGGTTCTTTCCTCAACATCATAGAATATAAGAAATTTCACAAGATTGTAAAACTTCCACCATCATTACTATGGTTTCCAATTAGGAAGTGGGACAGTTGATCTTTGATGCAAGGAACTAGCAGCTCTGGAGGCAATGTATAAAATATTTTTTAAAAGTACCTGAACCTCTGAGTCAGGGTTAAATTGTCCCTAATATTGTGACAATAGGGTTGAGCTTTAGTAGAAGTGCGTGACATAATAATGTCACTCTAAAGATGATAACTATCTGAGAGGTTTTTCCTGTGTGTCTGTTTTTGTGATTTCCTATGTTGTGTGTTGCTAAGGAAAATTTTGTATTGGGGCATGATGCTCCATACTCATTGTTAACTTAGGCACAGAATATACCAGAGATCTGTGCAGTTGGTGACTGTGTCATGAGGTCAGCAACCACTAAACTGTAGCTTCTCAGCTTGTGCCTGTTCTCTCAGCTCACAGAACCATCATGGATCACTTATATGGAACAGTGGATTGAACACAGGATGTAGCATCATGAAGACCTACATTCAAATTTGTTCTCAGACACTTACCAACTATGTGACCTTCAGAAAGTCACTTAACCCTGTTTGCTTCAGTTTCTGCATATGTAAAATGAGGTAGAAAAAGAAACAACAAAGCACTTCAGTATCTTTGCCAAGAAAACCCCAAAAGGGGTCACAGAGAGTCAGATCCAACTGAAGTGACTAAACAACAAGGTCCATTATGACTATATATCATTAATATTGTAGTCTTTGTTGCTCAAGGTGATCCCTTTTTCAATCCCTTCCTTTCTTGTCCTATAATATGAACAATTTAATTTTTTTAGGCAATATATGCATAATCCAGCAAAATAAATTCCTATATCAGCCACATCCAAAAATGTATCTCATTCTGCATTTTATGTGTGGCAAGACGTGAATAGCGTGCATCCTCAGTCCTTTAGCCTCATGACTTATCATTGCATTATTCAGAGTTCTAAAGTTTCTCAGAGTTTTTTTTTTTTTTTTATGTGTTGTTGCTGTATAAATTATTCTCCTACTTCTGCTCACTTCAGTTTTCATCAGTTTATAGAAGTCTTCCCAGTTTCAGAGAAACTGTGTTAACGTTTTCATTTCTTATGGCACAAAAATATTAAATTAAATCTGTATGCTATAATTTGTTTATCTGTGTGTCAGCAGGAAATATTTTTATTTTATAGTTTTTAGGAATTATAAAAAGAATTTGTATTAGTATTTTTAAAATGTATGGGTCCTTTTCCTCTCTCTTTTTTTTTTTTTAATCTTGGGATATAGGCCCAATGGTGGTATAATTGAATCAAAGAATATAAACAATTTATTAACTTTTGGGGCATAGTTCCACATTGCTTTTTCTTCTGAAATGGCACATTTTTATCATTTCTTATAATGCAGTAACATTCCTTTACATTGCACATTAAAACTTGTTTAATCATTCCCTAATAAATGGGTGCTCCCTTACACCCAGAATAAAGTTTGGACTACAACAAAAAGAGCTACTATTAATATTTTTTGTACATCTGGTTCTTTTCCCCCCTTTTCTTTGATCTCTTTGGAATATAGGCCTAGCCCTTTTTTGAATAAGGAAAATTAATGGATTTGCCCCTAAAAGTGCTTTCCAAACCTTTTGGTGTAAATAAGAGTTTGTATACTAGTAAAGCCTTGGCACTGTAAGCAAATGCAAATTGGAAACATTACTTTTCTAATACAACTAATATATCACTTTGAGAAATCCTGACTTAAGCCAGAACTTATGAGTAGTACACAAAGTGAGAAGCCACAGTTATAAAAGCAAGCTAGAATTGGATATAATTATTGCCCCAGTCAAGCTCTAAAATCAAAGTTTCAATTCAGTGGATTGGAAATGCTGTTCAGTGTAGCCTATATTGTAACTTGTATGGATCAATCATGCTCCCCAGATTGGATCTGAAAATAATAAATTTGGTCCAGTGGCAAATGGAATCCTCTAGGAAAAAAAAAAAAAAAAAACTGATGCTCTTGAGATGTGTTTTGGAAGATACCTTGGATGCGTCAAGTAAACATCTTGTGAGACTACAGAGCGTCTCTCTAGTTTTATACTGACAAGAACCTGGGAATTAGATATGGCACTTTAAAGGGAAGCTTCCTTGCACTGAAAGAAGACCTAGGAATCATATGACTCCAGGATTGCTGCAGTAGCTCCACAAATTTCACATCAGAAGACCTACTGATACTCAGTGATAGTGATAGATGCTCATAGCATTCAAGTATTAATTTTCAACGGACTGGTTTTTTGTCATGAATCAAATTTTAGCCTGTTTTATGACTTGAGCTGACAATTTTCTTCCATCCTGATACTCTGATATCTCTTGTATTCATCCTCATTTTTTCTTTCATGCTGTCATCACCATAGGTCAGACCCTTATTATCTCTCACTTGGGCTCCTATAATAACCTCTTCACTGTTCTCTTTGTATTCTTTCCCTTTTTCAATCCATCTTTCATCCAATTGCCAAAAGAATCTTTCTAATACAAAGATGTGACCATGTCACTTTCTTGCTTATGCTTTCCTGCTGGGGAGAGGAGGGAAAATCAAAGAATCTGTGGGTTAAAAGGAAACTCAAAAATCATCTAGTCCAAACTGTACCTGAACAAAAATTTCCTCTATAACAACTTTTATTCGCATCTTGCAGTATTTTTGGAACTCTGAGAAATATTTCTTCATGTGGTGACTTAAACTCATTAAATGTAGCTCAATATTTTTTTTAATCATCTCTTTTTTATCTTTGATAAATTGAGTGATTTCTTGTTGTTTTAGTTCTTTTCTTTCGCTGTCTGAAGATTATTTTCCTTGGTAGAGAAAATGTTATCACAAATATGATTTGTGACCCAAATATCCTCAGTGGACTCCTATTCCCACCCCATTTTGAACTCTACATTCATAAGGTTTGGGTTCATTTTTAGGATTGACATTTTTTGACTTGTTGCCCCACCCAGAATTTTCAAAAAAAAAAAATAAAAAATAAAACAAAAAACTAAAATCTACTTGTAGTATAATCGGGGCCTAGATTTCCTCAAATATAAATAACAGGATCTCCAGTTCCCACAATGGTTTTGCATATGGGACAAGACTTTAATTTCTTCTGTCATAGAAAATGCTTAAGACATACAGTACTTACAGAAATCAATGAAGAAGTACAGAAATATAAAGTGCTTTAATAGTCCAGTAGACTCTACCACCTACATGTCTGATTTCCTCACAGCAGTGTTGCAAATGGTTGGCAAGGTCCACATCTTTTGATTTTCTCATTTCATGACCCCAGGCTTCTAGCTTCAGACTTCATCTTGGCAGGTCTTTCTTCTTCTCAGTTATATTGATGAATGAAGGATTAAATTTTAAAAAAAGAAAGTTAAACGCTTACTGCGTGCAAAGCATTTTGCTAAAACTGGGAGTACAAATAGAAAAGTGAGACAGACACTGCTCTCCAGGAGACTGTTAAGGAAATCTCTCTCTCTAGGTCATTGCCCAAATGATCAAACGGAATTCTCATTCTCATGGAAACTCTCAAATTTCCATGAAAAGTCCATTCTCTGGACTTTTTTGAAGAGACAGATCTCAAAAAAAGGAACATAAAGATTTGTAGCTGAAAGTCCAGAAACTCCCCTCTCAAGATTTACTACTGCAAATTACATTTTTCCATACCTGAAGAAATCCTCTCCCTCTTTTGATGCATTCTGTCTGGCACTTCAAAGGAAAGAAGTAAAATAGGGGACCATTTCAGGACTGGATTTTATAGTTTTTAGAGGGAAAAATGACTTCAGAGAAAAGAGACAAATCCCCAGCTATTCTTAGGTACCAATCATTTTGAAGGAATTCCTACTCACTGGGAATCAATCAGAAGAACGGAGAGGGTTAACTATTACAAGATTAACAATATTCTTTTTCACAAATTTTATATTCCATGTAAAGTAGAATGAATTTCTTCAACCTCTACCTTTCCTCTTCTTTTGTGCATTTGTGGACACTGGCCCCAAATGCTGGAAAGAATTCTTTACAGAATGCTGCCTGCTAAATTCTTTTTTTTTTTTTCATTCACTCAAGTGCTTTTCCTGATTTCCCCAAATAGAAATGGACTTTCTCTCCCTGAATCCCTCATTTTTCCTGTTGATCTCTTCATGGGTTTATTTATCATGTTCCAACTTTAATTTAACATGCTATGAATGTGTTTTATTTCCCTACTAAATTATATTCATCCTTAGGTTATATACCCTATCATTTTTCATCATTGAATCAAAAATATTTAACAAAATATTGTCATATGAATGACAGATGCTTAATAGGGTCTTAGAATTCAAGGACTGAAAACTGGAGGTACCTTAAAAGTCACTTAATCTACTTCTTTCATTTTTTAAATAAGACAATTGAGTTTCAAATTACAGAAGTGAGTTTCTCCCAAGCTCACATAGCCACTAATCGACAGAACCAAAATCTGAGCCCAGGTCCTTTGATTCCAAATAATGGTGGACCATTATGCTATTGTCAATTTTGCTTGATGTCAATGACATAGTATTTGGATAATAACAGAGATCTAGTATTAAGAGCTATTTAACCATTTAATTCTTCTCTACCACGTTCTTTTTTTCTTATCCAATAGAGGGAAAATCACTCAATCATAAAATTGAGAGCTGGAAGGGACTTTCTTTCCATACACACACACACACACACACACACACACACAGATATGTGTGTGTATATATTCTATTTTCCCTCTTTTTTAACCTCTTTCACCTCCATTAACTCTGCTTAAGCCAATCTCTTTCAAATAAATTTATATTCATCTTCTTTAGCCCTTTCATTCCTTTATCTTTCTTTTTCTTTAACTCCAATTAAGTTACTTTTAAAAATATCTTTCTTCCTCTCCTTGTCTCATGATTTTGTTTCATTTTAAAGACAAGATCTGTTTCTTCTTTTTCCCCATATATTATGTTTCTAATCATGCCTGATTGGTGTAAATGTAATGTGATAGCCATATCAAGGACAAGGTAAATTATAAATTGTGAAATGAAATTATAAATGCTAAGGTCATTCATCTCTAGAGCCTCTGAGGGCACCCAGAAGTTCTTTTAAGAATGTCCCCAAGTATCATCATCCATCTTCATACCTCCTTTCTAATTGAAATTGCTTTTCCTGTAATGGCATTTAAGATAAATACAAGGCTCTTAACCAATTTTATTTTGTTTTAATTATAACTACTACTGTGGTATTATTTTCAACTATCTTTCTTTGAGAATGTGCAATATTTTAGCTACTTGATGAATTAAATAAGCTTTTATAGGCTGGTATTGGAATGTCATTATCACTGATAGTATTGTTTCTATGATAAATTCTGGAGTTCAAGACAACTCTGGAAGTGAACTTTGGAACACTAGTCACTTGTAAGTGAAGTACTATTCCACTCTTAATCAGGCTTTTATCTTTAAGGAGAGTACCCATGTTTCTTCCTATGGTATAACAAGATATATTTTCCTTGGTGTATTCAGTGCCTTCTGTTTGTCAGATAGTCTGGCTCTATACCTTATGACATATGTGATCTTTATCAAGTCAAATCATTTCTCTTGGTCTCAGTTTGTTCATCAGCAAAATAAAAGAGTTGATCTAGATTACCTCTGAGGTAATTCTAAAATCTTGTGATCCTGCAAAATATCTTTATATTTCATAAGATGCTGTCATTGAAAGAACAATGGATTTGCCATGAGGACCTAGATTTGAATGCTGGTTCTGTTACTTATTGCTTAGGTTATTTCATTTATCTATTTGGGCCCTCAGTTTCTTCACCTTTAAAATGAATTCAGTTGTCCTCCTTGACTTCTAAGATCTCTAGAAGCTCTAAATCTCTAGATTTTAGTATATTTGCCTGGTTCCATAGAAGCAATGAAAAGATGATCTGATAAGTAGAACTTAGACAGCTTGTGGTATGTGGCTCATCAGTTACAAACATGAGAGAGATGCTAGACTAGGATTATGATGAGAGTGTGTGGGGGGTAATTTTTAACCTGGTAGACATTGAAGGATGATAGGATAAGGCAAGGAGTTTGGGAAAGGCATTAGTATTATGGGGTTGAACCCAGAATATGGGCAGGTATAGAACAAGACTTCATTCTGGCAGTTCAAGATTGAGGAAGAATCAAAGTACATAAGTTTAGAAACCCAGGCAATTTGTAGTGAGTAGATGATATATATATGACAAAGCCTAGCTACAAGGAGAGACAGTAATTGAATGTTTATTCAACAGTTAAGTAGAGTCAATGGAGACTGGTTGTCAGGAGCTGCTTTGTGAGTAATAACATGGTATACTGAAAAGAGAGTTTTATTCAAATTGTACCTCTGCTGCTTACTGCCTACATGATCTTGGGCTCACTTGACTTCCCTGCAATTCAGTGTCTTTGTATTAAATTGTGTTGCTCTAATGTCCCTTTTGGCTCAAAAGTTCTCAAACATTGGAAGGAGTAAATTCAAACCCAGATGACAGTGATCTGCCTTTTAGGTAGCTTCTCTTAAATGCAATATTTCCACATTCTCTAGATGAATGAGGACAAAATGCCCAAAGTCTAGTTCACTGTTCAGTGAGGGTTAAGATGTATCATGAATAGTAGAATGCAGATGGCCAAGATGCAGAGGCCAAAAATGGGTGCTAACTTTTTTTTAAAATGGAAATAACCAGTATGGTAATGATTTCTATTACTTTCTATAACTGAAAATTTAAAAAAATTGTTAAGGATATATTTGTATCAGCACTTGGAAGGAACTATGTAAAGGGCTGAAACTCTGAGCAGATGTACTTGGACAACTGAGCACTTAAGATTAATTATTTGACAATTGACATTTTGACTTATTTGGCAATACTCTATTAGCATATGCTTAGAAAATGGCCTGCCCCACTATTCTGTGCTGGCTTGATCTGTTGGTATATACAGAGAATTGTAAGAAGGATTAGAGGGTGGAGTAAGACAAGCAAGAGTTACTTCTGGGTGAGAGATGAAGAGGAGAGGTTGTGGAGATTCCTGTGTCCATTCCCCTCTCTTTGATCTCTAAAAACCAAGAATAAAGACCAAGGACTTTTGCTTATCCTGACTCTGGCTGATTCTAAGGTATCCAGGGTGTTAACTCGGTCTTCACAGAACTATATACCAAAACATTTTCTATTCTATGCTTTGCAAAAATTGATGAATTTTTCTGCATGACTGATCAAGAAAGTGGTACTTTAGGTGATTTCTAGGGCCATCCAGAGTTCTCTCTGTTCCCATTCCCTTAAGAGGTTCCACTAAGTCAGATATTGTCTGCCTGCTCCTTCTTGGTAACTTTAACTTAATATTCAGTTCATCATTCGTGTAATTCAGTTATGTAGGAGACACCTAAGAGATCTAATAAGCAGCTGCTCTGATATACTGTGCTACCAAGCCAAATGCAGCCTGTTCTAAAATAAATAGTGCTTGACTAAACCATCAGTCTAGATTAGCATTACAAGCTCTGAGAAACTACAGTGACATCAGATGGAAGCTGAACTATTCAGAAGTTTGCTTTTTTTTTTTAAGCAATTGTAGTTTTATACTTTTTAAAAGTTGGTTATCTCATAAACCTTTCCTATAAAAGATAGAAGGTCCAGAAAAATATATCTGGAGTCCCACTTTAAATATATTTTCTATCTATAGGCTAATTAACAATAGCTAACAATTATGATATATGAATGTTATGGAATATTATTGTTCTATAAGAAACACTCAGCAGGATGATTTCAGAAATACCTGGAGAAACTTAGATGAATTGTTATTAAGTGAAATGAGTAGAATCAAGAGAACATTGTACACAGTAACAACAAGTTTAAGTGATGATCAAATCTGATAAGCAAGATTCTTTTCAACAATGAGATGATTTGGGCCAATACCAATAGATGTGATAGAGGGAGGACTGAGAGAAATGAATGTGAATCACAACATAGTATTTTTACTCTTTTTGTGGTGGTTTGCTTGCTTTTTGTTTTCTTTTTCATTTTTTTTTCTTTTTGTTTTGATTTTTCTTGTTCAGCATGATGAAAGTGGAAGTATGTAAGAAAAAAGAATTGTATTTATTTAACATATATTGGATTACTTGCTGTCTAGGGGAGGGAATGGGAGAAGGGAGGTAAAAATTTTTGAAATACAAGGTTTTGCAATGATGAATACTGAAAACTATCTTTGCATATATTTTGAAAATTAAAATTATTTAAAAATAAAAATTAAAAACAATAATAGCTAGTATGTAGTCTTTATAAGCATTATCTCAATTGATCTTCACAATAATGCTAGGAGGTAGATGTCATTTTACAGATGAGGAAATTGAGGAAAATCAAGGTTAAACTTGACCAGGCTCACACAGTAACTATAGGAGGCTGATTTTGAGTTCAAGTAATTCCCAGGTTTCTGTAGCACCCAGCTACCTCACAAATCAACATTTTTATTGTGTGTTTCCAGATAAAGAATTTTGCTTGAGTGGAGCCCTCAATCCTAGAAATAAATTGAGAAACTCCAGAATCAAGCTTATTGTACCTATTTAGAAACCCAGACAAATTTACTTCATAGACTCATTAAGAATATTTAATTGGAATAGAAATGGAAGAAAAAGTACAGAACATTGTCAGCACTAATTTCTGAGAGTATTCTCACTTCACTTTATTCTCCATCATAATTGAGGAAGAAATGATATCCTCCTTTTCCTTCTTCCTGGCCCCTGACTGATTGTCATCTGAAAAATGAGAAAAAAAGGAGCAGAATCTTGGCAGCCTTGATAACCTATTGCTTGTAACTCTGTTATTACTTTGCTTCTCCCTGCAGTCTTCTATAACTTTTATGCAGCCTTGACACACCCTGAGAATTTCCAGTCTCTGCTGGATCAGCAACAGAGCTCAGTAGGCAGCCTGCTAATCAGCCTCATTCATGACTCTGGTTTCGTGTGTGTGTGTGTGTGTGTGTGTGTGTGTGTGTGTGTGTGTGTGTGTGTGAGAGCTCCATTACTTGGGACCCCTTATCATCTCCACAGTACCCTCAGCTTCTTCTTTTTTATGTTAACCCATTCTCTCACTCTCCTGACATAATCACCCTACCCCACAAACATAGAATTCTACAATAAATTGAAATCTTAGGTCACTTCATAGGAAACACTTTTGGGGCAGCAAAATCGCACAGTGGATAGAGTTCTGGTCCTGGAGTCAGACAGGCATATATTTATGAGGTCTAATCAAACCTATTATTAACAACTTATTATTGCTTATTAACAACTGAACAAAAACAACAGCAATTCCCCATTGCTTATCACCACAACATCTCATAGAGCAGAGGTTCTCAAAATAAAGTATCTGGAGGACTTCCATGAAAACTAAAGTGCTGGGGCAGAGCCAAGGTGATAGAATAGACAGGGCTTTCTCTGAGCCTTCTGACTTCCCTCATATCAACACCAGATCAAGCCTCTGAAAAGGTTTTTAGAGCAACAGAATCCACAAATATTTGGAATGTAACAAATTGCCAGCAGAAGCTATTTTGGAAGAACTTCAGGAAAACTCCATCTCAAAAGGGGGAGAGAGGACCCAGCACAGGCAAAGCAGCAGGGATGCAGGGCGAAGAGATTTCTATCCACCTTGGGAATCTATTAAGAGACTCTTAGCCAAAATACATCAGCACTAGCTACTCTATACTAGTTCAGAAGCCAGTGGATCAACAGACTAGCTGTGAGACCTTCAACTCAACTATAGAAGACAAATAGTTTTCTTGAACCACTGTGTTACAGGACTTGGTCATGCCCCCCCCCAGCATGGGAAAGAAGCCACCAGCTCGAGGGCAACATGAAGCTGCTGTCATCTGTAGAGAATTCAGTTCAATCTCCCCTGTGCCCTAGGAGCAGACCTCAACCTTAAAAATGAACAAAATAATAAAAAAGGAGCCCTGACCATAGATAGTTATTACAGAGACAGGTAAGAACAGACCTCAAATCCTGACAACACTAAAGGCAAACCGGCTCTAGATGAATCTCAAAGGGTGTTGTGAGTTGGTCTCTAACTCAAAAGGCTCTTTTGGAAGAATTCAAAAAGGATCCTAAAAGAGAATTAGAAGAAAAATGGGGGAATGAGAGCTTTGCAGGAGAGTTTGGAAAAGGAAACAGAAATTATCTAAAGAAAACTCCTAAAAAAAATAGATTTGATGAAATGGAAAAAGAAAGCAACTCCTTGGAAAACAGAATTGGCAAAATAGAAAAAGAGAACACCTTCCTAAAAATAGAATTGGTGAAATGGGGAAAAAAATGCAATGAACAAAATAACTTATTTAAAAGTTCAATTGGCCAAATGCAAAGGAAAGTTTAAAAAGCTAACTAAAGAAAATAATTCGCTAAAAATCAGAATTGAACAAATGGAAGTGAATGACTCAATGAGACACCAAGAATCAATCAAACAAAACCAAAAAAAAAAGAAGAAGAAGAAGAAGAAGAAGAAGAAGAAGAAATGAAAAAAGTAGAATAGAATATAAAATGCTTCATTAAAAAAAAAAATTGACCTGGAAAATAGATCCAGGAGAGACAATCTAAGAATTACTGGACTACCTGAAAACCATGATAAAAAAAGAGCCTAAATCAAATTATTCAAGAAATCATCAAAGAAAACTGCCCTGATATCCTAGAACCAGGTGGTAAAATAGCTGTTGAAAGGATGCACCTATCATCTCCTGAGACCCCAAAATGAAAACTCCAAGGAACATCATAGCTAAATTTCAGAATTATCAGATGAAGGAGAAAATATCACAAGCAGCTAGAAAAAAAAACAATTCAAATATTGAGGAGCCACAATCAGGATTACCCAGGACCTAGCAGCTTCCACTTTAAAGGATTGAAGGACTTTGAATATGATATTCCAATGGGCAAAGAGCTTGAACTGCAGCCAAGGATCAACTATCCAGCTAAATTAAGCATTATCTTTCAGGGGAATAGATGGCCATTCGATAAAATAAGAAAATTTCATTTATTTTTGATGAAAGGACCAGATCTGAACAGAAAATTTGGTCTTCAAATACAAAACTCAAGCGAATCATAAAAAGATAAAAAAATGGAAGAAAAAAAAAACTAAGTTTTTTGTAAAGGTTAAAAAGTTTACATTCTTATATGGGAAGATAACATGTTTAACTCTTGAGAACTGTATTTTTTTAGGGGTGTAGGTATAATTTGACTTTATTGTGATAATATAATAAAAGAAATTAGGGGTAGAAAAAGGATGGTACTGGAAGAAAAGGGAAGTGGAGGTAAAATGGGGTAAATTATACCACATGAAGAAGTAAAAAAAAGACCTATTACAATTGAGGCAACAAGGGAAGAGGGTGAACATAATGTGAACTTAATCTCATTGGATTTGATTCAAAGAGAGAATATCAGACATGTTTAATTTGATAGAGAAACTTGTCTCACCCTAAAGAGAAGTAGGAGGAGAAAGGGGAAAAAAGATGAGAGGCTAATAGAAGGAACAAGAGAAGTAGAAAGGGAATGGGATAAGGGGGGGGAGGGGCTGCAAAAGGGGAGTGTTGATTGAAGTAGATGGTGGTCAGAACCAAAACACTGGGGAGAAAAGAGAGAGGGAAAAGAAAGAGAAAAGTATAAGTTGGGGTAAATAATATAGTAGGAAATATAGAATTAGTAATTTTAAATGTGAATATAAATAGGATGAACTGTCCCATAAAACAGAAAAGATAACAGACTGATTTAAAACCAGAATCCTATAATATGTTGTTTCTAAGAAATATATTTAAAGCAGAGTAATACATACAGAGTGAAGGTAAAAGGCTGGAGCAAAATGTATTATGCTTCAGCTGAAATTAAAAAAAAGCAGGAGTAGCAATCCTGATCTTGGATGAAGCAAAAACAAAAATAGATCCAATTAAAGAGATAAGAAAGGAAACTACATTTTGGTAAAAGGTACCATAGATAATGAAGTCATATCAATACTAAATATATATGTACCAAGTAGTATAGCATCCAAATTTCTAGAAGAAAAAATTAAAAGAGCTGCAAGAAGAAATAGCACAAATATACTAGTGGGGGAATCTCAACCTTGCTCTATCAGAACTAGGTACATTGAACCACAAAATAAATAAGAAAAAAGTTAAGGAGTTAAATAGAATTTTAGAAAAATTATGTATGATAGATCTTTGGAGAAAATTGAATGAGGACAGAAAGGAATATACTTTTTATATGGAATTTACACAAAAATCGATCATATATTAGGGCATAAAACCTCAAAATCAAATGCAGAAAGGCAGAAAGAGTAAATACATCTTTTTTAGATCATGATAAAATTAAAATTATATGTAATAAAGGGACAGACCAAAAATTAATTAGAAACTAAATAGTCTAATCCTAAAGAATGAGTGGGTGAAACAATATATTACTGACAAAATCAATAATTTCATCCAAGTGAATGACAATAATGAGATAACATACCAAAATGTAGGGGATTCAGCCAAAGCAATTCTTAGAGGAAATTATATAACTCTAGATGCTTACTTGCATAAAATGGACAAAAAGATCAATGAATTTGGCATGCAACTAAAAAAGTAGAAAAAGAACAAATTAAAAACCCCTTATTAAATATCAAATTTGAATTTCTGAAAATAAAAGGGGAGATTAATAAAATTGAAAGTAAGAAAACTATTGAACTAATAAACAAAATGAGTTTTTATGAAAAAACTAGCCAATCTGATAAACTTTTAGTTAATTTGATTTAAAAAAAGGAAAAAAGAAAATCAAATTTCTAGATTCAAAAATGAAAAGGGTGACCTTTCCATCAATGAAGAGGAAATTAGAGCAATAATTGGGAACTATTTTGCTCAATTGTATGCCTACTATAGTACCTGGGACATGGCATATAAGAAATACTTGCTTGATTGACTAATTGATTGAGGATGCAAGGGGATGCTCTGAATGACTTTACTGCTGGAAACTCATCTACCACTGAATAGAATTCCAGCAGGGCTGTTGATTGTTCTCACATTTTGTCTTTAGAATAGAGTTTCTTAACTTGGAATCTGTGATTGTAATATATACATATATGTAAGGAGATAGATAACTATGACTGTACATCTATGTATAGAGACAAAAAACTGATTCAACACACAAACTGTGATATATAATCCTGTAGTTGCCTTTATAATTCTAGGTATTTTATTTTCTGCATTTAAAAACATTATTCTAAGAGGTCATTAGGCTTTACCTGACTGGTATAGGGATCCATGACATTCCAGAGCTCCAGAAAAGAATATGGTTCATCTAGGGAACAGGATAAGTGAAATAAAGAGTGTAACCAGTTCAGGGGTAACAGCCAGAGATAGAATTGAGGGATGGAAGAATTGAAGGTTACAATGAGGTTGAAGAACAGAGTTTAAAGGTACAAAGCAAAGATAAAAGCTAACATGACAATGGATCATGATCAGATAATGGAATTGTAGAGTTTGTAAATATGGATGTGGAATGCTTGGGGTGATAGAAAGTCCAAAGCAGTGATTGATGTGATATAAGAGAGCAATTGCTGGTTCCAAATGATGTTTGGGCTTTAGCAGCAAATGATGAAATTGGTGTAGGCACCAAATGTTGGGGTTCAGTCATGTGAAGAATTCACAATGTCCATTCTCTGGCAAGAAGTTACAGACAAAATGAAGAGATACAATAGACACCAGTAATGGTAAATATGAAATAGAGTTGGGAGAATATATAGTTATTAAAATAAATTTTAACGATTAATGATGGAAAGAACAGGTTCCTTAGTGGAATTCACAATTAACCAGGAGAAAGGAAACACCTCATGAGGCTGGAGTATGTCCTTAGCTGGCAGGCTAAATCTAAAAAGATTTAGCACTCTAAAAGAGTTAGCTAGCTATAAGAAGGAAAAAATATAGAGGCAAAAATAGAAAAGAGATACCATACAGCATGGGGAAGGGGAAAGGAAAAATATACTAAGAGGCAGAGTGAATGGTGGGCTATAATCCCAAGAGGGATTCAGTAAAGATGGCATGAGCCATCCAGATTTATAGGAGAAATCTAAGCTCAGGAATTTGACATAACTTAGATTTCTGTCTAGACATAGCAAAGTGTGGTTGCCTACCTCCTCCACAGAAGATGGGACTAAGGGGTCAAACTGAGCCTCATCATTGCCCTTCTTGCTTTCTAGAGGTAATAATTCGATCAATACTTCAGTCTTTCTCTGCCAGCCTTATCTAGTTTCTCAGGATTTCATCATGATCATCATTATGCGTAATTATGGTAGTATGGTAGAGTAGGTCAGAAAAAATGAGTAAGCTGAGGAATTGGGAGGTTAGGGTGTTTGAAGGAATATCATCATTTGTGTTCAAGTTGTCCAATATGGGAATGGTAGTTAGAAGAAAAGGACAAAGGACAATGAATTATTTACCAAACTAATGGAGGAAAGGAGAGTACTTGGAATATTTATACACAACAGATGTCAGGTTCTTGATGGGATAATAATATGAATTGAATGATTCTCAAAGGACAATAGATTATTGAGATATGATAATGAGGGGAAAACCTGAAAGTTTTAATGGAGAGCAAAGAATAATTCATTTCTTCCACTATGACCACTGAAATGTTAAAATGTATAACTGCAGAAGAAGCTAGCACTAGAAAGGGAGATAAGGAAGGCTTTGTTATCAGGAGGATTCTAGGTCATAGAAGTTGCAAAAATATGGAAAGAGAAAGAAAGGAAAAAGTGTAAGATGAAATATTTTTTGTTACCCATAGTACAGGCATTCCAAAATGCAAAGTGGAGGAAGTTGGAGGAAGGTTTAATTAAAGATAATGGAGAATGGGTTTTGAAGAGTGGCAACTAGGGGTTCAGAATCATTGGAATTGGGTGTGTATGATGGAATGGAAGTATATTCATCATTGAGGAATTAATTTGCACAGGGTATCACTACCCACAGGGTTTCTGCCTCAAGTAGATTAATTCCAGGCCATATATTCTGTTTATTTGCCCATTTTTCTAAATGTAATATTTCAATATTCTGATAGAAGATAAAGATTGTTTTCTTTTTTGTCTTTGTATCCCCACTGTAATATAATATATAAGGTTTAGCCATGGGGACAGGAAGAACTGAATTCAGTTTCCTAGCTCAGGCATTTACTAGCAATGAGACCATAAGCAAATCATTTAATCTCTCAATATCAGAAGCTGCTAGTTTGCTAAAGCTAAGTTAAAGGTGAGTTGCTGTTCTGCATTTGTGCAAGGAATTTCTACATTGAAATTTCCTTACCCCATTAACAACAACTAACATTTATATAATGCTTTAAAATAGGCAAAGAATGTTACATGAATTATCCCATTTGATCCTTTCAACTCTACTGGGTAGTTGCTAATTATTGTTCTTATTTTATAGATGAGAGACTTGAAGCTGAAAGACTTTAAATGACCTGCCCTTGGTCATATAGCTGATAAGAATGTGAAGCAGGAATAAAATTTAGGCATTCCTGGATTCCAAATCTAAACTCTGTATATTGTGACACTTATTACCTCTACATATAGACCTGAGTCTCATCCCTTCTCCAACACGTGCACGTGCACACACACACACACACACACACACACACACACACATCTATCTATCTATAATCATCTCTTAGTTCCTGCAATCATTGGGTATATAATAAATCTTTATTGATTGGTTGATAGTTACAAAGTATTTAATAATTTTTTTAAAAAATTGAATTAAAACAAGACTTTTTTTTTTTTTTTGGTGATCAACACATTTAAAAGCTCAGGAGCCACTAGTTTTAAGTTCAGTATTAGGAAATATTTATGGGTTACTTGTTCATAAGTTACATTACAATTGTCAAGTTCTGTCTTTTTGCCCTAAACTGGAGCATGCTGGTAAAACATTTTGAGGGACAAGAAGGGTGAAATCCCACTTTCCCACCTGTTAGTTAGTACGGTATTTGGGAATTGTAATGACTGATATTTTCATCAGATAAATCCTGGAAATAATATCTTCCTGATAACTCTTGTCAGTATTTGCCAAGGAGCTGAAGGAGATGAAAATGGTAATTAACACAAAAACTGTGTTTATTGGTTCGTGAAATTGAGTGTGTGTATTCCTTTGTGACTATGCATCCTTGATATTGAGAGGTATGGAGGGGGGCATGAAATGCACTGCACATTAAAGACTCAATTTATTTGACAAGATGGGACAATAGAGCTATCTTCATAAAAAAAAAAAAAAAAAAAAAAAAAAAAAAAACCTTTGTCTGTCCTTATCAGTACAGAGATGAGGACAGGAAGCAGGTATTTTCTTTTTTCTTGCTCTTCCCAGGACTTCCAACTCACTAACTCAAATTATCTACTTTGTTAATAATAACAATGGAGACAACTTTCCTTGTCGTAAATAGATGTGAGAGAAGTAAGTCAATATACTTTTCACCTGGAGACACAACTGTTTGCTTTGAGGCACCAATATAAACCAAGAAAAATGTCTTTTTTTAGTGGTAGGCAGGGCAAGAAGTTCTGTTTAGTCAGTTCACTAAAATATTTGGTACCAGCTTGATGATATTGAATAAAGTCCTAGACTTGGAGTCAGGAAGATCAGGTTTCAAGACATGTCTCAGACTCTGTATAAATGTCAGATGATGATGATGATGATGATGATGATGATGATGATGAAGATAAAGATGGTAGTAGGGATAAAGGTCCTTCAGAGCACAGAATAAGTATGCCTGATAACTTCCCTTTTAAAGAGGACAAATTCAGAAACTAAATATCTATTCTATGTAAAATAGTATCTAACCACGTTTATTCACAATCAAATACATTATACTCAAAATAGTAGAACAGCCTGAGACTAGACTAGAATAAACATTTAATGTCTATGATAATTGTTTCTTGAGAATATCTGAGGCACTAAGGAAGAACAGCCAGAGAAAATATCAATTTGCATTGGGTAGAAGTTGTGTGTATAAATATCCATAGAGTGTTGGGGGCTATGGACATGCTTGGCTGGGATGTACAATGGACTTCCCCATTGGAGCTATGCTGCTGGGTGCCAATATAGCTTATAATCTTGTCAAGTTTTGGAAGGAATCTGATTGAAAAAAATTGGGTAAGTTAAGCCCAAATTGCATATTTTTTGTTTAATTGCATACAAGGACCCAGCCCCAATCCAAAAAATTAAATATTAATTAATAATGTATTTCTCAGTAGTGTAGTCAATTTTGCTGTACCACTTGTTTTGAAACATTATTTTGAAAATGTGAATTTTTTTCCCAACTAGATATTTTAGGGAATCTTAGGTAGCATAATTTGAACTTTTAGTTTGCTTATGTGCAAGAAAGACCGAGAATGCAGAAAATTGTACCATTTCACAATAGTTTACAAGTGGCAACTCTTCTGATACCTATTCTTCAGATCTTTTTCAAGATAAAGTGCCATATTTATTTCATATTTTCTGGTGGAGTAAGAATTGTGGATAGAGGAGTGCTAGTCACACCCAAATACTCTCATCCTCTACCCTTCTAGCCATAGATATTGCCATCTCTGCTCTATAGGAATAAAAAACACAAGCTGAGCAACATGCAAGGCTGAGATATTTGGTTAATTATTGTATCCTTTATGTATTTCTTAACCATTTAACACATATTAAAAAGTTACCATTTTATTGGTATTTTTTAAGGAAGTCTTCCCAACTCTTCTTAATTCCAGTGCCTTCCTTTTATTAGTTATTTCTTACTAATGATGAGGGAGGGCAATTCCTAATTTCAAAGTCCAGTCTCAAGGCAACACAAGGAGAACATGTCAATTCTCAAAGTATTATCTATGTTTTGCTTTTATTTTATTACTAAGGAGAACACCCAACTCTAGAGATCAAGATCTTTTGGAAAACAAAAAATAAGTAATACTAAAAAGTATTGTTTGTCTTTGAATTTTCCCCCTTTTGCTTGTCCAGGATAAAACCTCTAGCCTGAGCTTATATCTTATTTGGAATTAAAAAGTTCTTTTTAATACATGCTTAATTTTTTATTATAAAACTACTCCTTAAGGATCATCTTAGAAGACTGCATTTTCAATAGAATCCTAATAAATATTTAGATCTGGTGCTATTCTATCCTTTTTATTTTTCAATTCTGAAATACTTTTTGGTCTTTTGCAAATTAGTAGGAGGGAAAGCAAAACCCAAAACTTCTAAGTGGAGCCGCTTTAGAAGTATTTGCCCTGTACCTGAATTCTTTGTTCTAAATTTCTGCCTTTTAAATGTATTTGGGACTTTTTATAAGTTTTCCAATCTTTGAACATAGTTTAGAACAAAGCACTATTATCCCCATTTTATAAAAGAGAAAGTCTAAGTTTCTAAGATTATGTTATGAGTACCTGAAAACATGAAGGCTGTCTGAAACAGGAATTGACCCTACCTCTGCTGATTCCAAATCTAATATTCTACCTATTATGCTATCTTGAATGTTCAGGTACTGCTAGTTGTAACTATTTTTTTTTTTTGCATCCCTTTTAAACTATTATTGCCATTACTAGGACTTAAGATGGGACCAAAGATTTACCTTTTGTTGATCATAAACTGGGTCATGGAAAAGAGGATCTTATGTTAAGTTTATAAAACTGTAGTGAAGATTCACCATTCAATTTCATAAATTTTTTGGCCAGAAGAAACTGAAGCAGTGAATTTTCTACTCCTTTTTCCTTATATTTTAAAGTAAATGTTCTTTTCCTTTTCATTTACTTCCATATAATAATATGCATCTCTCAAAAATACTCTTTTCATATCCTGCCTTACATTATTGTTACTTCAGTGTATATCTTGTCTTGCTGGATTATAAACTCCATTAGGAAAGGGACTGTGTTCTATTCCCTTTTGTAGAATGTAGAAATAAAAATGAAAGTTGGTTTTGAAATTTTTTTCTTAAGATTGTTACAAATAAGTGTAAGAAATCCCTATAATCTTCTTCCTCCAACCCTCTCCTAACAAGGTATGGAGAAAGAATGGATTATGTAGCAGGAAAGACCAGTTAAAAAAAATAAAATCAATTCATATATAGAAGGACAATTTCCAATAGGGCAACTGTCTGAGTAAATAGGTAGCCATTTAAATAATCCAATTTTTGATTCGTGTATAAACTGAATTTAAGTGAGGAAAGTTGTGTGAAGTGATCAGCCTCTCTTTTTTTTCTAAAGCCATTATTGTCCAATGGTAGGATGGAGCCAAGAGAACTGGTGATGACTTAAGATGCAGTGGATGACCTTGGTGACTTTGATGTCTAACCAAGCTCTAAGTGCCCCACAACACCTGCTTCACTTGCCTTCATGGCTGTTGGAACAAATTGTTCTCATCTACCCATTCCAAAAGGGGAAATCTTTACATGTCTGAGGAAGACAACTCCCTAACTCATCATAGGATTTGAAATCCTTTGGTTACCATCAACCTGATTTACCCCATCTGCTGAAACAAGGCTGCTTTCTACCTTTGGTGTTTACCTGATCCATCTAACTTTCGCCTATGGCTCCAAGAAACTGTAGCATGCACA